>NC_091954.1:18586760-19294260 GCF_031021105.1 Erythrolamprus reginae | reverse complement strand
ATGTGTGAACTTCAACTCCCCAAATTCCTCCAGCCAGGATTCTGGGAATTGAAGTCCACACATCTCCGGGGTTAAAAAAGCACTGCTATGGATGCTTAGCAATAAGTGGCACTATATATATGAAGGTCAAGAGAAGAAAGCAAGTAAATCTAAAAGTCAACTTGGAGCATATGCAGGTGGACTAATGTTTGAAGACTCTGTCACCCACCAATTCTTTTTCGGGTCACCAACCTCCTCTGTATGCATTACAGTGGTTGCAATTAACGGTTGCATTAATGTGTAACCTTTTGCTATAGCTAATGCCTTGGCTCTAAATCCAGTGGACTAGAAAAGTGTCCCATTGAAATCAATGGGATGTATTCCTCAGTAAATGTGTCAGGTCAAGATGACTCCATATGCCTCCCATCCTCCATTCTTTTGATGCCGTTCCTTTACCCTCCCTCCATTGTCAGGCAATCCTAGGGAAACGAGTCAAAGGGCACCCATTCAAGAAAGTCAAGCCCAAATCCCTCACATGAGCATTCATCTCTTCATTAAAGTAGCTGAATTCACGACTTCAGGGGCAAGGACCTGAGGGACGCACTGATTTGTCAGTTTATGAAAGCGCTCCTAATATGTCCTCGGCATCCCTTGGCGTATTGGAATAAGAAGGCAGTAGAATATAATCAGGCTTTCCAGTGGGGAAACAGGGAAGCATAAAAATAAATGCCTTACAAAAGCCATCCAGAGGGTCAGGTTATAAACAATCTCAGACAGAGACAGAAACATAAAACGTATCAGGAAAGACTTAATGAACTCAATCTGTATAGTCTGGAGCAGTGATTTTCAACCTTTTTTGAGCCGCGGCACATTTTTTACTTTTATGAAACCCTGGGGCACATTGAGTGGAGGGGGGGGCTAAAAAAAGTTTGGACAAAAAAATTCTCTCTCTCTCTTCCTCCCTTTCACTCTATTTCTCTCTCCCTCCCTCTTTCTCTCCCTTCCTTCCTCTTTCTTTCTCTTCCCATCCCTCTTTCTTTCTCTTCCTTCCTTCCTCTCTTTTTTGCTCTCTTTCTCTCTCCCTCCCTACCTCCCTGTCTTTTTCTCTCTCTCCTTCCTTCCCTCTCTCTCTTTCTCTCTCTCTTGCTTTCTTGCTCTCTCTCTCTTGCTTTCTTGCTCTTGTTCTCTTTCTCTCTCTTGCTTTCTCTCTCTCCGAGCTTCGCGGCACACCTGACCATGTCTCGCGGCACACTAGTTTGCCACGGCACACTGGTTGAAAAACACTGGTCTGGAGGACAGAAGGAAAAGGGGGGACATGATCCAAACATTTAAATCTGTGAAAGGGTTAAATAAGGTTCAGGAGGGAAGTGTTTTTAATAGGAAAGTGAACACAAGAACAAGGGGACACAATCTAAAGTTAGTTGGGGGAAAGATCAAAAGCAACGTGAGAAAATATTATTTTACTGAAAGAGTAGTAGATCCTTGGAACAAACTTCCAGCAGACGTGGTTGGTAAATCCACAGTAACTGAATTTAAACATGCCTGGGATAAACATAGATCCATTGTAAGATAAAGTAGTATAAGGGCAGACTAGATGGACCATGAGGTCTTTTTCTGCCACCAGTCTTCTATGTTTCTATGTTTCTAAACCACAGCTCTGCAAGGCGAAGCGTGGAGCTTATGTGTGATGTGTGCTTGTGCTTTTGTCCCCAAATAACCAAATTTCTTTTGTTCTACAAATTGCCTCATTGGGGTCTCTTTACTCGCTGGCCAAGAGGCCTCTAACTGACATCAGTTAGCATGACAATTGACTTTTTTGGCCCAGGAACCTCCCTTTGTTTATGGGCTGGATGGCAAAAGAGGCAGTGGGAGAAGGCAGAGAAAAAAGGGGCACCATAAATCTACCTAGAACAAACTCAGTCTGTGGAGTTAATGGTGGAAGAGGAGGAGGAGGAGGGGGAGAGAGCCAAGATTCATGGCTTTTAAGCTATGCATTCTTTAACCCAGACAAAGCCTTTAGACTTAGAGAAGGAGGGGGAACTCTACAAGAAGAGCAACCATCTTTTTTTCTGTAAAACCAGAAAGGTTGATTGGACAAAGACAGACATAAGACATGAATGGCAATTGATTAGAACTCATCTTGGGGAACAGTAAACAATGTATTAGCCAAGACACATTTTGGATGATCCATATAGCTTAATAAACCCTAGGCACTTATTCAAGACATTGGACTATGAGGTCACTTGGGACAGGTGTTGAAGCCATAGTTATCCCTGTCAACAATATATTCCTGGCATGTACCTCCATCCACTTCATGCTCAATCTCTAGCCAGGAAGTAACTTTATGAGTTGTTGGGAACATTTATTTATTTATTCATTCATTCATTCATTCATTCGTTCGTTCGTTCGTTCGTTCGTTCGTTCGTTCGTTCGTTCGTTCGTTCATTCATTCATTCATTCATTCATTCATTCATTTATTTATTTATTTATTGGATTTGTATGCCGCCCCTCTCCGGAGACTTGGGGCGGCTAACAGCAATAATAAAACAATGTACAGTAATAATCCAATACTAAAAACGATTAAAAACCCATTAATATAAAAAACCAAACATACATACATACAGACATACCATGCATAAAATTGTAAAGGCCTAGGGGGAAAGAGCATCTCAATTCCCCCATGCCTGGCAGCAGAGGTGGGTTTTAAGAAGCTTACGAAAGGCAAGGAGGGTGGGGGCAATTCTAATATCTGGGGGGAGTTGGTTCCAGAGGGCCGGGGCCGCCACAGAGAAGGCTCTTCCCCTGGGTCCCACCAAGCGGCATTGTTTAGTTGACGGGACCCGGAGAAGACCCACTCTGTGGGACCTAACTGGTCACTGGGATTTGTGCAGCAGAAGGCGGTCCCTGAGATAGTCTGGTCCAGTGCCATGAAGGGCTTTATAGGTCATAACCAACACTTTGAATTGTGACCGGAAACTGATCGGCAACCAATGCAGACTGCGGAGTGTTGGTGTAACATGGGCATATTTGAGAAAGCCCATGATTGCTCTCACAGCTGCATACTAACTTCTGGGATTTTGGGGTGTGTTTTCATGACTTTATTTTTTTTGGAGGAGAAACTACCAAACAAGAATCAAGCAAAATCATTCCTTTTAAAAAAAAACATTTTTATTGAAATTTAAAATTTAAAAGAAAATATAGACATACAAGAAGACAAAACACAAAAGAGAAAACATAAAAGAAAGCAAACAGATACATACACACAAAAGCAAAATCCTATTTGCCATCATCCTTTGCATCGCTTCCTGCCGGCTTTGCTTACCTTTGTCCTTCTTCTGATCAGGTGGCTGAGAAAATGTGAAGGGCAACCCTTCAGGTCAGTGGTGGGTTGCTACCTGTTCACAGCATTTTGGGCAAACTGATAGCAGTGTTGGCAGGAGGCTCCACCCATCTGCCTGGATGTCATCAAAAATGCTCTGTGCATATGGAGAAGCGTTGCTTGCACATAAAGCAGGTGCACACACGTATGCTCCCATTCCTGAACTGGTAGCAAAGATGTGAGACCCACTCATGCTTCAGGTGTTTCCTGCAGGCAACATATTATTCCCATGTCATCTGATAGAATGAATGAGAAATTATGTTAGTCCATCCCCCTTGTTTCACCCACCTTTGTTGCTCTGATAATTCTCCCAATAGAATTGCTCCATTATGGTGCAAATAATTCTCATGTGCGTATGCATTATCTCTGTTACTCTATGTCAGGAGTGTCAAACTTGAGGCCCACGGGCTGCATCTGGCCTGCAATGTAGTCAGATCTGGCTCGTAGGTCTTCCCTGATCTATCTAATGCAGAGGAAAGATCAGGCCAGTAAGTAAGTAAGTAAGTAAGTAAGTAAGTAAGTAAGTAAGTAAGTAAGTAAGTAAGTAAGTAAGTAAGTAAGTATGTATGTATGTATGTATGTATGTATGTATGTATGTATGTATTTAGTTATTTAGTTATTTAGTTATTTAGTTATTTAGTTATTTAGTTATTTAGTTATTTAGTTATTTAGTTATTTAGTTATTTAGTTATTTAGTTATTTAGTTATTTAGTTATTTAGTTATTTAGTTATTTAGTTATTTAGTTATTTAGTTATTTAGTTATTTAGTTATTAGATTTGTATGCCGCCCCTCTCTGTAGACTCGGGGCGGCTCACAGCATACAATGAAACAATTCATAACAAATCTAATAAATTTTAAAAACTTTTTAAAACCCCATTATTAAAACAGACATACACACAAACATACCATACCTAAATTGTATAGGCCCAGGGAGGGGTGCCTCAATTCCCTCATGCCTGACTGCAGAGGTGGGTTTTAAGGAGTTTACGAAAGGCAAGGAGGGTGGGGGCAGTTCTAATCTCCAAAGGAAGCTGGTTCCAGAGAGTCGGGGCCACCACAGAGAAGGCTCTTCCCCTGGGACCCACCAGACGACATTGTTTAGTCGATGGGACTCGGAGAAGGCCAACTCTGTGGGACCTAATCGGTCGCTGGGATTCGTGCGGCAAAAGGCGGTCCCAGAGATATTCTGGTCCGATGCCATGAAGGGCTTTATAGGTCAAAACCAACACTTTGAATTGTGACCGGAAATTGATCGGCAACCAATGCAGACTGCGGAGTGTTGGTGTGACATGGGCATACCTTGGGAAGCCCATGATTGCTCTCGCAGCCGCATTCTGCACAATCTGAAGTTTCCGAACACTTTTCAAAGGTAGCCCCATGTAGAGAGCGTTACAGTATTCGAGTCTCGAGGTGATGAGGGCATGAATGACCATGAGCAGTGAGTCTCGATCCAGATAGGGCCGCATCTGGTGCACCAGGCGAACCTGGGCAAACGCCCCCCTCGCCACAGCTGAAAGATGTTTCTCTAATGTGAGCTGTGGATCAAGGAGGACGCCCAAGTTGCAGACCCTCTCTGAGGGGGTCAATAATTCCCCCCCCAGGGTTATGGATGGACAGATGGAATTGTCCTTGGGAGGCAGAACCCACAGCCACTCCGTCTTATCCGGGTTGAGTTTGAGTCTGTTGACACCCATCCAGGCCCCAACAGCCTCCAGGCACTGGCACATCACTTCCACTGCTTCGTTGACTGGACATGTATATAGTATAGCTTCAGTCCAGTCCATCCAATGTGTGAAGGCAAAATCAGGCCAACATCTGGTCTACTCAATGTGAAGAGGAAACATGCCAGCAGTTTGGGGAGTGATGTCAAGCTGGCCACACCCACCCAGTTGGTCATACCCACCCAGTTGACCATGCTCACCTGGCCCCCTGGGGTCAACCACAGCCCTGATGTGGCCCTCAATGAAATTGGGTTTGACATCCCTGCTCTATGTATTCTCTTTTACTTGCTTTAATTTTATAAATGGAAGTAACAAGCATATGGAAATTTGTTGTTAATCTTGCTATTACCACCACTGCTAACACTACTATATAGGTATGTATTACTAAAAGTCATGGTCTGTTTGTAACTTCCAATTGTGTGAAATGATGCATCATAGGGCAACTATTGGAAGATACCAAAAAGAGACAGATTCAAGCTAAGGATATGCACATTCCATTCTCAAGATAGTGTTGTGGTTAGCTCTGGCCCAGCTCCTGCCCCAAGGACTGTGGATGTGGGGGAGACATCCACATTCTGCAGGCCTGTTTTGCCCCCGGTGGAATCTGCTGATGAAGGCTCCTCTGACCAAGAAGACATGAGTGACAGGGAGGAGGAGAGTGGGGCAGACAGCTCAGAAGGAGATCAATTATCTAGCTCCTCCTTGGATTCAGAACAAGAGTTAATGATACAGCCACGCATGCGGAGAGCGATGCATAGGCAACAACAACTGAGAGATTATTATCAAAGAAAATGAGGCCACCTGTGGTTGGGTGGGGCTGTGGTAATTAGTGAGGCTGCTATAAAGAGCAGCCTGTGGGTTTGGCCATTGTGGAGGATTATTTGATCGTTGTGTTTCGTGACTGCTTTACCGACTTTGACCTTTTGTGTGCTGATTTTTCCCTGTTTTGAAACTAAACCAGAGCAAAGTGTGTTTCACTTTGTGAAAGAAGAAGGACAGTGAATTGCCTCACAGCTGCAAGCTAAGTATCACAGAACTGATAAGGGACTTGTACAAATTACCAGTTTGTTTGGAGACAAGTGCTCTTTGCTATACCAAAAGAGGGCTTACGGTAGGTTAAGTGACTTTTCATTATAAAGAACATTGTTTTGAATTTTCAAATGTGTGTGTGTCTGAAATTTGTACCTGTGAATTTTTGGGAGGAGTCTATCAGAGAGCCCGACAGAACAGATAGTATTGATCTATTTGGGTTTTCTATTTCTATTTCCTACCAAGGATCCTTTAGAGATGGTGAGTGGTATATCTACTCAAGCAGAA
The DNA here is from genome assembly GCF_031021105.1 of Erythrolamprus reginae. Classification (NCBI taxonomy): domain Eukaryota; kingdom Metazoa; phylum Chordata; class Lepidosauria; order Squamata; family Dipsadidae; genus Erythrolamprus; species Erythrolamprus reginae. Next base: position 19,287,863 of record NC_091954.1, on the reverse strand, counting down.
TACTGGAAATTGACATTCATATTTCAAAACATATTGGGTCAGATTTACATTAAATGTGATTTCCTGTGCGTTAATTTTATGAGACATAATTAAGCACTACAGCCAATTTGTTTCCATTTATCCACACAGTTCTCAAGTAGCTCTATTTTTACTTTGACGTGTAGACATAAACAAACTTCCATCCTGATTTTCCCCCCATAAACACATTTTATAGTACATACCACTTGATCTAATACAATTTTATTAACCCATTTATTTTAAGCAGAAACTAAGCAGAATGCGTGGATGACCTGTAATAGGTATCTGTCAACTACTACCAATTAAGAGAAAACCTATTGAAAAGTGTAGGTTTTCTTTACTGCCTATGAAAGGCAGTGGGGAAGACAATGGAAGTCATATTAGAAGTGGCTGTAACTTCAAAGCAGTCAAGTTGCTTGGAGCAAATATCCCAAGTCATCTTTATTCAAAAGTAAATGACTAAGACGCCTTAAACAAGATCTAAGTATTGCCCACAAGATCATATGCTGCAACGTCCTGCCTGTCGGCAAGTACTTCAGCTTCAACCACAACAACACAAGAGCACACAACAGATTTAAACTTAATATTAACCGCTCCGAACTTGACTGTAAAAAATATGACTTCAGTAACCGAGTTGTCAAAGCGTGGAACTCATTACCAGACTCCATAGTGTCATCCCCAAACCCCCATAGATTATCTATGGTTGACCTATCCAGATTCCTAAGAGGTCAGTAAGGAGCGAGTACAAGTGCACTAGAGTGCCTTTCGTCCCCTGTCCTATTGCTCTCCTATATCTCCTATACCTTTCTTCTATTCCTATATCTCTTCTTCTATTCTTTCATTGATATGTTCTATTACTATATCTTCTTTTCTATTCTTTCTTAGATATATTTTACTATGAGTATCTCCTCTATAACCTTCATCATGTATTTTACTACGTGTGTATATATATATATATACTCACTAAAACCCTCATTGTGTATTGGACAAAATAAATAAATAAATAAATAAACAACGAACACTCAAAACTGAAGATTTCAAAGGCGACTTTTATTTCTGGAAAGGATAAGCAAAAAATACCTTTTCCACCCAAAGGTACCCCAGAACCAAGTGCCATTCAAAACTCACGTGTGTTTATGAAGATTGAAAAGTGGCAAATAAATATTTCCAAAGAAAATTCAATGTCCCATCGCTAATGAATATTAACTTTAATTTTTCCCATCACCATTCCCCAAAATGTATAATTTATAATCTAGGTACCAAACTTTAATATTTTTTTATATATACACATATATTTATAGTTTTGTTCTATAATATAATCAATAAATATGATAGTTTTTTATAAATTACAATCTCTCAGTAGAAAAAAGGAAAATAGGAAGTTTTGCCCAAAAAGAAAAGGCATTTATTTCTCTCTCTCTCACACACACACACAAACACACACACACACACACACACAAATTTCTTCATTACAAGAGGAACCCAAGATTGAAACAAAACAAGTTAACAGCCATTATTCCAAAATAACACATACTAATTTAAGTTTATTCATATCCTATTTCTCATTCTCACGGGAATGTATTGCGCAGTTTATACCAAGGATTGTGCTATTGATCCCTCTAAAAGTCAGAGGTGGAGACAGCTTCGTTTTGGAAGTGTTTGGAAGTGTCTGGAAATCGTGCCTCCCTAGAGTGACCTTTCCCTCTACACAGGGATGGGGAAGGGATAGAAGGCAAGATAGGAAGAAAAAGACAATCAAATAACACACACATAAAAGAGAGAAAATGGAAGAGCCTTATATATTGATTGCTTTGTGTCAAGTCATTCTCGACTCCGCTACAAACCCCTGCCATTCTCCTGCCAAAATTTTCAGTTGTTTACCCTTCACTTCTTCCTATGGCTGAGCTCATGACTAGCCCAAGGTCACCCAGGTAGATTTGTGTCTAAGATGGAATTAGAATTCAGTCTCTCAGTTTCTAGTCTGGCATCTTAACAACGGGCATCGGACCAAAATATCTCCGGGACCGCCTTCTGCCACACGAATCCCAGCGACCGGTTAGGTCCCACAGAGTGGGCCTTCTCTGGGTCCCGTCAACTAAACAATGTCATCTGGTGGGACCCAGGGGAAGAGCCTTTTCTGTGGTGGCTCCGACACTCTGGAACCAGCTCCCCCCAGAGATTAGGATTGCCCTCACCCTCCTTGCCTTTCGGAAACTCCTTAAAACCCACCTCTGCCATCAGGCATGGGGGTATTGAAACATCTCCCCTTGCCCATGTAGTTTCTGTGTATGATTCGATTGTGTGCTTGTTTTTTATATACTTTTGGATTTTTTAACCTAAAACTGTAATTTAGATTGCTAAATATTAGATTTGTTACTATGTATTGTTTTTCACCATTGTTGTGAGCCGCCCCAAGTCTATATAAATCCAATAAATCTAATATCTAATCTAACTATACCAAACTAGCTTCCATCCATTTGTAGTCCCCAAAACATTGATAAAGGTACCTCAAACTGGGCTCAACTTAACACAGAGGTTAATATAATTTCTTGGTAACAATTCAGTGGTAGTTTGCCATTGCCTTCTTCGAGGATATAATTTTCAGTCTTGCCTACAACCAGAAACTTCCTATATAAATACTTTTCTGTTTTTTTAATGCTGACGTCTGTTAGTTGCTGCCATGCAGCTACACCTGAACAAAGTATTCTTCAAGAAAAGCAATATTCAGAAGAAAAATGCTTCTCTCCTTCTTTCCCCAGATTTAAACTCTTTCCCCATTTTAAATCTACCTGCCTGCCTATTTCAGAACCAACTAGTCCCAATAAAACTCATTAAATGCAAGGGGAGTTAGGTTTGAGTAGGTATGTATAGAATTGCACTGCACATAATTCCTTCATAGAATAATTTTTTAAAAACAGCTTCATAACTTATAATAAGTGCTCTTAATTAAGTACTCTCTGGGTGATTTGAATATAAGGTAAAAAGGCAGGTCTATCCATCCTTCAATACACAGAAAGGATTTCTCTCAAAAGAAGGGATGGAAGTTTGATATTCAGAATTAATTTGCTCCCAACCAGGCAAAGTGGCAAAGCTCTGAAATATAAGGTAGTTTTGAGTTGAACCCAGCAACTTTTAAAGAGCTACGTTCAACGCAGAGTTGATTTGCTAGAAGTGGGAACAAAGGATGTCCCTTGCTCAACCCAACTAAGATTTTAATACTATTGATTTCAATGGAAGAACAACTGAGTGCATACTTAAATTGATGGGTTGTGCTTCCACCTTACATTCTTAACAGGCTGTTCACGCAGATTGTTTTGAAAGTGCAATTGTTATCACCTGGACAGTGCTCGACAATGGAAAGATTCTCTAACTTGACAAAAACCAGGTATTATTGGGAAGGGAGGGTTGCAAATTCTTTATACAGAGTTGTCTCGAGGTGTGTGTCACTAAACTCACCAGTATGTGTGCTTGAGTAGGCTTGCCCTACATATGCAACACAAAAGTGAGGCAACCTTTCCAAGAGAGACACACTCCACATATTTAGAAGATCTTAATTAGCAAATTCATTCCAGAGTTTAATGGGGAATCTAAGAGCTAGGTTTAACACATTTCCCTATTCTTACTCCCTGCAGCGGTACCAGAATGACCGCAACCCGACAGCCTGTTATGGCAAAGCATTCTAGATATCAAAACAAGATACCCAGGGTTTTTTTATTCAATCACACCAGGGAAAAAATCCCCTTTGGCACCGAATCCCAATTTTTTCAATCAGCCCCTGCACTAAGCGCTGCAGTCTTCCTGGGGGGAAAGGAAGAGAAAGGAAGGATCTTGGGGAAAGTGCAGGGAAGTGGACAGAGACTTCATATTTAAGGCAAAGGCTAAGACTCTGAAGTTGGGGTCTCCAACCTTGGCAACTTTAAGATTTGTGAACTTCAACTCCCAGAGTTCCCCAGCCAGCTTTGCTGGCAGAGAAACTCTGGGAGTTGAAGTCCTCAAGTCTTAAAGTTGCCAAGGTTGGAGACCCCTTGCTCTGAAGCGAGGGATTCTCCTCTCCTCGCCAACAGCCCTGTGCCCGCAGCAACCACCATCAGAGTCCCCTGGGATCCTGGCCGTGGTTCAGCCTTTTGCGCAAAGCCCGGGCGTTCAGACGAAATTCGGAAAGGCCGCCTGAGTGGGGAGCCCGAGATAGGGAGGGCGGAAAAAGCGCGTGTCCTCCGCAGAGTCCCTCGGGCTAAGGCCGCTCTCTTGCGAGCCGGGCGACTCCCAGGGACCGAACCAGGCTGCGGCGTCTTCGGGGTCGCCAGCGGAGCCGTCCAGCGCAGGGAAAGCCCCCTCCTGGTTCGGCCGGGCTAGCGCGCTCCGCTCGGCCAGGCGGAGGGTCTCGGTGAGGGCCCAGATGTAATTGTGGGCGAAGCGGAGCGTCTCGATCTTGGTCAGCTTGGCGTCGTCGGGGAAGGAAGGCAAGACGCCTCGGAGCGCGTCCAGGGCCGAGTTCAGGTTGTGCATCCGGTTGCGCTCGCGGTCGTTGGCCTTGGTGCGCCGGCTCCGCTTGGCCCTGCTCCCCCCGAGGCCGTCGCTCTTGCCCTTGCCGCGGCCTCGACGGCTTCGGGCCTTGGACGGGCCGCCTCCCTGGTAGGGTGCTCCGCCATGGGCCTCCAGCACAAGCAGACCAGGACCGGGAACGTCGGCGCGCGAAGGAGAGGAGGACGAGAAGGCTCCGCCGCCTCCGTCGTCGTCGTCCGAGATGGTCCAGGAGGGCGTCCCTCCCTCGCTCGTCTCCCGCGAGGCTGGCGAAGAAGCCGTCTGGGGAGGCATCCTGAGGGGAGAGCGAAGAGGGCGGAGGCCCCGTTAGAAAAAGGCGAGGCGCTGCCCGGGGAGACCCCCACCTCACACACACACACACACACACACACACACACACACACACGGCTTTTAAAAAATGGCCCCTGGAGCCCCCGCGTGGACCCGCCAAGAAAGGCGGAGGCTCCCCGGGCTTTCCTTCCCCGAAGGCGGTTTGGTTCTTTAGACCCTTTCGACGGCGCTCGGTTCTTTCTCTCAGGGGGCCTCTGCGCATAAGCAGAGAGCGCTCGCCTGTGCCGCCCAGGGAGCGTTTAGACTCTCAAGACGCCGGGAGGCGGCGGCTGCTTCTGCTTACCTGAGCAGACGCCTAGGGAAAGAAGGCCGGGCTGGAGGAGAGGAGCGCGCCTTCCCCGACGGCAGGAGAAGCCGGCTGCAGGTTGGGCACACGCCTGCCGCGGGGCTCCTATATATACATAGGGCGCTCTGGCCCAGTGCGGGATTTCCCCCTCTGAGCGGCATGGAGATGGGGGGGGGGTTGTCCCCTCCCTCCGGCGCTCGCCACGCCTGCCCGCTTTTTGGCACGCTCAAGCTTATCCGAGCGGTTGGGAGCGTGCCGGCTTCTCGCCGCCCGAGGGAAGCCAATTAGAAGGGCGGCGGTTCGTCTCAGCCACGAGAGCCCCTGGCTGGCCGTCGGCCCCACCAACCTTCCGGTGGTGGTCGTGGGGGGGGCTGCCATTGGGGAAAATTTGAAGCCGCCGTTCTCGCCTCAGTTGCAACGCCCGCCCGCCAGGCGCTTCGGGCGCGCGCAAAGAAGCAGCCTGCTGCCCCTTTTTGGAGAGGCCGCCCGCCCCGTCCTTCGACTCTCATATGCGGGCTTCAGGACCCCCACATTTTGTCCCGCGCGCCAGGGGTCACTGAGTGCGATTTTTACCTCGCTTGCGCCAAGCGCCTCTTCCTGAGTGAAGCGCGAAGGGTTGTTATGCCTTTTCCATGGACAAGGAACTTTGGCGCTAAAAGTGCCCTTTGCAATGGGGCTTCCTCTTTCCTCTCCCTAATGCTCCCCACAGGACAACAGCCTTGTGAGGTTGGCTAAAGGGGGATAAAGACAGGACTCCGTGGTCGAGGAGGACATAGCCAGTGTCTGTTTCCTTATTATACGCTTTAAACAGATACACAACTCCCTGTCCCTAATTCTTTCCCCACTCTAATTCTTTTCCCTCTCTTTAAGAATAAGCAACAGTCGTGACACTTGTCCCAGCTTCTTTAGTCTGGTTCCCCATTCTCACTCCCCACCTGTGTAAAAGTATAAACTACATCTCCCATCACGTAGAAAAGAGCCATGCTATCCAATGAGGAGGGGAATTGCAGTTCGGGAGATTGGGTGGAGAGGGTGGGCACCAATTCAAAAACAGCTATGCATTGTGTACTGAATTCCAGAAATTAACTTACCGATTTCTGCGTGGGAAAGTTAACACTTGTGGGTTGGAGCTACAGAGATTGGAAACACTACTAAAAATTCCTCTAATCTAGTACCTGAATGGTTTCTCTGGGAAACGCATAAGCCCTATGTAGAAAGCCTTTAAATTTTGTCTCAATGATGATAATATTGTTGCTCTACACTTACATAGGGCCCTTGGTTCCATTATCTAACCATTTTCTTGTTTAAGAGAGCCAGAATCACCACGTCTTGTGGCAGGAAGTTCCATGGATCCTTTGTGCCTTGGACTTCTTTCTTTTGAGAATCAAGGACTGAATGCTAAAAAGGTGGTCCTAAAGGGTAAAACATTGCCCATCATCTCAATCAAATTCCCTTGGCGGAGGCTTCTTTGTAAAGAGTGTCCTTGGATATGCCCTGTCTCCATTCTTATGGATATTTCTGAATTTTGGAAAAAGGCATAAAAGTATCAGCAGTATCTTTCTATGGGGTAGAGAGATAATAATGGAAATTTTAAAAATACTCAGTTGGACAAGAAAATTGACATTAACAAGAGTCTTTTCATTTATTTACTTGATTTGATTTTTTTAACCCCACCGTTCTTTTATGAATAACTTCAAGCAAACTTCATGCTTTGCTCCCCTTCACGTTTTCCCTTTGTGCTGAGCTTTGTTTCATGCTAAGGCAGGACTAGAACTCAGTCTCCTGGTTCCCAGCCAGAAGCCTTAGCCAGTAGTGCAAATCTGGTATAATTTTATTAATTTTAGCTAATTTTGCTGGCATAATATGCCATCTATAAAGCATTTTTATTAAATTTTCTTTGTATGTTGTTGCTATAGTTAATCTATAATTCCTACTCCATAGCAATTGCCATTCTTCCTCTTTTATCTCAGAGTTAAAATTTTGATTCCAGTTAATCATGTTTGTTTTTATTTCCAAAAGATCAGTTTTGTTGTTTTGAAAACAGCCGTATAGTTTTTTGATTAATTTGTCTTATGTTCCTAGTAGAATTTTATCGAGAGGTTTATCTGTCTCAATACCAGTTGAATTTTTGTCTTTAGCTATTCTACACTGGATTTGCAAGTATTCCCACCATTCTGTATTGAATCCCTCTTCTGCCATTTCTTGTCTGGTATAATTTTATCCTGCCTTTCCAAGAACGAGCTTGGGGAAACATACGTCCATTTCTGTTTTTCTCTCCCTACATCATTTGTGAAGTGGATGGATCTGAAAAACACAGAAAGCCTAAAAATTACTTTCTTAGGTTGGAGTCACAATTTGAAATGTTAATCATTATTTCATGCCAAAGGATAAAAGAATTCCCCCATTCTCTCTCTCCCCCCCCCCCTCTCACACACACAAACAAACAAACATTAACAGCTGCAGACCTCACCTAATTTGACCCAGACACCTGGGAAAACTGACAGGTCTTCTGTGCCTTGTGAAAGCAACCCAGAACCATCCAGCTATCCAAGGCAATTATGTTTGTTAGAGCAGATGGTGTCACTGAGAAGACACAACTCCAGGCTCCAACAAGATTGCATTGTTTGCTAGAAGGGCCTTGGAACATCTTCCTCTTTGCTAGATTTGGACAGGTGAGCAAAGATAATGAGAGAAAGGTGGTCTACAAACAGTCTGGCTGTAGAGGCAAAACACTACTACAAGCTGCAACACGGAGGATAGCCATTGGAGCAAAGGTCAACATCTCCATTAAATTACGGTATTTACCACAAACAGCATCCACCAAACAAAGGAAGCATTCAGAGTTTGTTAAACAAATACATTTAAGTGAAATTAAGCTGGAAATACTGTTCTTTATTTAAGTCATTCTTCTGGATCTAGAACCCTCCAGGTAGGTTCCTCCCAGTTCAGACCGGTTCTATAGAACCGGTAGTAACTTGGTGGCCTCAGTCGCTGGAACTGCCAGCAACCCAAGCCTGCCACACCCCTTGAGCCAGTTCTCTCGGCGGTGCCATTATCTTGGTTTTTGCTTCTGCACATGTGTGAACAAAGTGCGCACCCACAAGCACATCCCTGAGCAAACCGGCAGTGAAGAAAACCAGAACCCATCCCTGCTCCAGATGGAACTAATATGTTCCAAGGTGATAATAACTCAGAAACTATCGTACTAATTTTCAAACTATATTGGCAAATTTATCAGTTCATTTACAGTTTCATAGTAAAACATTACTTCAAAGGATTCACTACATCCAGTCTTATGGCCCATTGTTATAAAGGACTGATATTTAGCACAACTCGCTTAAGTTTTAGAGCCAGGTCCAATATAATGGTTTCTCTTGAATGGAAGGAATGATTTGCCTAGGTGTTGCCGAGAAAGCTCACACCTTTCAACAGCATTGTCTTAGCATACAAAAAGCAAACATTTCATAAATATGTTCCATGTCTATAGTTTCCATTTTAGACTTAAGGAATCTAACATAATAACCCAGAAGACCCACAGTTGTAAGTTCATTTAGCAAAGTATTTAGGAGACACTGGAATTGTGACAATAAAGCCCACAGAAGCAGCTTTGAAAGCAAAAACTTGACACTCTTCTTTTACAGTTTTACTGGAGAAAGATACAATAGTAGGGATGAGTGTTTTATAATCTGTTCTATTACAATGCAAAGCTATTCTGATGTTCAGAGTAATATTAAGTAAGAAGTCCAATTAGGATGGGGTTGAAGCATCTTCAATAAGCAGTCGAAAGGAATCCTTTCACTTCAACTTCTGCTTATTATTTTGGTAGCTACGTTTTTGTTCACTCAGGATAGAAAAGTTCCAGCAAGAAGTGTGGTGGGGAGTGGATCTATGTTCACATCTAATCTGATAAGTTTCCTTCTGGTTTTAATTATTTCCCTTTATATTCTAGAAAATGGAGAGTTTTATTGGGAAGATGGTTCAAATTCAAGTCTCCATTTGACTTCACTTGTGACTTCATTTTTATGCCCTTTCCTTATTTAACTGTCTCCTGTCATTCTTTCCCTCCTTCCCTCGCTCTTTCTTCTTGGCCCATAGTAAAAGTAATCGCTATACTGAATTTTGCATAGATTGCCCGTGGGTGAGGGGAGTGGGGGACGGAGAAATCTACCTGGGAGCAGGGCGTGAGCTGTCAGGAAGTATTTGTAGTGATATGCATGTTTAACTGGGAGCGTAAAGGACATTGGCACAGGGCCATGATCAAAAGATGCAACCAGGAGCCCAGGATGCAGCTGTTGTGGTGGACTGGAGACCATACAGTTCCTTTTGGTGCCCTCAAACTTGGCAACTTTAAGACTTGCAGATTTTAACTTTCAGGATTCTACAGCCAGCTATACACAAGTCTTAAAGTTGCCAAGTTTGAAGACCTCTGCTTTATGCACACTGTTTTCAACCATCTGGAATAAGTAGTCGCCCCTATACCTAACACCTTTAATATCTATGAGCTACCATTCTCCAACCAAGTTCCCACCAAACGCAGGAACTCTTAGTATCCACACCGGCATAGGGCTTCTAGCTGGGAGGAAATAAAAGTTGAAGTTCCTCACCCATCTGGGTTAGAAAAGGCTGGGGGGGCTTGTCCTTCTTTGGAGCCCCTCTACAGACAAAGAACCCAGTGTTTCATTTCAGCCAAGGCCAAGGGGGGAACTGTCCTTCCAGCCTCCCCCAACACCTCTGCGATCAGGCTCTCTTGTAAAATAAAGGACTGAAGGACGTTTCCACACCTTCTCCCTTATCTCTGCGACCGCCGCCAAAAAGGGCATCGTCCAGAACACCAGGAAAGTGGCCAATGGCAGGGAATGCGGATACTAGGGAAGTCTAAGGCCTACCAAGTCTTTTCTTTGAAGAGAATGCCCCGAACGAAAGAAAAGGAGGAAGCACTTCCGTGCGCAAAAATGACTTCGGAATTGTGCGCAATTGCACTTTCGAATCTGAGAAATTGGCGAGGCTTTGCTCAGTTTTCCCAGCGGAGGTAATGAATGATTCCCCTGGAAAACTCTTCCGAGGCTCAGAGGGATGCCTTCAGCTGGGATTGGAAGGGGGCCTGAATCTCCACTAGCACCCAAAGGAGGTTTACCCGCGGCTCTGCCAGGTCAACGCGCACTTTCTTCACCAAAGCCATTCCCGAGGGCGTTGGCGTGAGCTGCGGTAATCCCAATTGGTGGCAGATCCCTATGGGGAAAGTGATGGTGCTGAAACAGCTCCTTCCCTTTTGCCAGCTGGGGACTCAAGCCCGTCCTTAGCTCCTCTGAGGCGCCGGACAACGGGGTGGGTGGGTGGGAGGGAGCGGATGTCCTTTTACGCACGGCTGTCTCCAAAGGCGCAGGGAAGAGGCGCCGAGAGATGGGAGCCTAGTGCATCTGGCGACAGCCGTTCGGTTCTCTGCTCCTGCTCTTTTTTATTCCTTCAAAAGAGAGGTTTGAAAGAGCCGCCGTCTTTTTTGTGTGTTTTCCCAAGGGAGATGGGAAGTGGGCTTTTCTCCCTCTCGAATTTTTCTGTGCCCCTTTAGTTCTGCAGCCAGGAAAGCGGCGGAGGGACTGAATAGCCCGGACAGATTTTTCTACTAGCACGCAAATGGATGACAAAAATCTGGCGAGCGAGTTACCAACCCCTTAGACTGCCCACTTCAAACGTCCTCCAAACAAAGGCTAACGAGGGAGAAGAAAGCCCCACCTGGCCGCACTGTTTGCTAAAATAATAATAAATAGATTTCGTTTAATAAATAATGGCAGGAGTTTGCCAAGTGGAGTGCTTTGAGGAAACATTAATCATGAGGCTGGGGGCAGCCATCACCTGCTCGGAAAAAAGAAGGCAACTTTATTGTTAAATCACCTTCTCTCCCGCCTCAACACTCCTCCCTTTGTGCCATTTTCTGATAACTTTCCTCCAATTGCCACAACTGGCTGGTCGCTTCTGTTTACTCACAGTTAGCATAACAAGAGCAATATGACCACAAACGTGATAAAAATTGACCGAGGTAAGGTGGGGGCCACCTTGATTTCTTCCTCACACCTGTCCGGGCAGCTTGCAGGCCTGCTTGGCTCGAAACGGCCCTTCCAGTTGGGACCCTTCTGGCGTTTACATTGGCCTCCCTTCTGCTACTTTACAACAGGTTTACGGCAATCCTAATCGCTCGGTCCTATTTGTCTTATTTTATTGAAAGCATATGGTAACTAGAGGAGCGGGGCATCCTACTTTTCGCCTGCCAGGCGTCGGGGAAGGGTTGGGGCAATCTGGATTCTGACTCGCAGGCTGCCGCGACCAACTGGTACTGTTTAGTTTGTCAATCAGAGACAGGCGGGTACACACGCACACCACGCCACACCACCCAGGAAAACTAAAACCCGGCCCTCTGCATTTCCAGAGGACCCTCCAAATCTTTCTGAGTTCGTATTTATTGTTAGAACAATAATAGTAATAATTTTTGGAGAGGTAAGATGTGTCACCATATGGCACTTTTTGGACAAAACCAAGGCGCATGCCGCTCACTTAGGAAAGGAAAGAGGTTTCTGTAGACAGGCCCCAGGCGAGACAAGGGATGGGGAGTCGGACCAGGAGGGCTTTGTATTTGCAAGACCCCCTCCCCTCCTTTCTATTTGGCCGCTCAGCGCGCGCGCGCGCACCCACAGCCGCCTCCTCTGCCCTATTCAGCGCTAGACAAACGGACCCTTGAGAGAGAGCCCATCGGAAAGGTGCGGAGAACGGCCGGGACACCTGTTGTGCTGGGAGAACTTCTCAGCGCTTCGCTTCCCCCAGCGTCTCCCCACTGCACCCCCGCCCTTCTCAAGCCAGAAACTCTAGGGCGAGGCGAGAGGCCATTAGCCAGGGAGCGTGATTTGTGAGACCATATGTCGAGCGCCTACATCTGTCTGCTTTTCAGAAGCGCCCAGGGGAACAGCTGCTGCTCCTGCCATACCTACCCAGCGCTCCGAAGCCACCTCTTGGCATCTTTCTCTCCCACCCGGAGGCACCTACAGGCGCCCTGTTTGCACACCAACCTTGAAGAAAACAACGGCGGGAGTCGCCGTCAAGTTGGATAGATGGGCTTCGGTTTCCCACCCTACCCAAATGCACGCGCGCGCATACACCTGCTACTCTTTTCCTTCTCCACTTTCTCTCGGTTTCCCAGCTTAACTTGCCAAGGCAAACGCCTGGGCGCAAAAAGGTGGCCAGCTCTCGCTCTTCTCCATTCTGAGAGACAGCAAATTCAAGGTTGTTGCTGTTGTTTTTAAAAGGAGGAGACGGGTTTCTACTTGCACTACCTTGGAGTTCCAAAGAGAGGAACTCCAAGATGCATTAGACCAGCGTTTCCCAACGTTGGCAGCTTGAAGCTGACTTGGGAAACCTGGGGGTTGAAATCCATCCATCTTCAAATTGCCAAAGTTGGGAAACACTAGAATAGACAGAAATCTTCACTTTGAATGGAAAGCGGTTTTCCACCCCTTATTAACTCTGAGGTTTTGAAACTTGGCCAGTTTAAGACTTGTGGACTTCAACTCCCAGAATTCTCCAGCTGGCTTTGCTGGCTGGAGAATTCTGGGAGATGAAGTCCACAAGTCTTAAAGTGGCCAAGTTTATTTGGAAAGGTAAGAAAAAGTTTGCAGGAGTTTGGGGGAGAGGGTTTCAGAGACCCACTTTTCCAATGTGCTTTCTGACACCAGAATATCAAACTGACTGGGAATTCTGGGATTTGTACTCTCAGTTTAACTGAAATACATCCCACTGGATGAAAATGAAAAGGATTCTGATCCACTATCCATTATGTAATGCATTAAAACCTCTTTCATGAAAGCTAGTCTAAGCTCTGTCCCAACTTCTGCATAGCTGCAAAAAGCAAAGCAGAGCAAACAAATGGAAAAATCCTCCTGACTTTTTCTCATAGTTGAACATTGCAGTATTTTGCTGTTTCCCCCCACCTCCACTGAATGTGGATAAGCCAGTTAAGTTCACATTGACATGTCTGGGGACGTTTTATGATTTCTGGACTTCTGTTCTGAAGCCACCACTTAAATCAAGTGATAATTAACAGCAGCAACATCAGAAGAGATCTTAAGTGTCAAATTGAGGGAAATAATTGAGCAATGTTTTATTCTTAGCTTCTGAAAAAGAAGACTGTTACTAGAAACTGTACCCCAAAAATGGAGCCAATTATCCAAAAACCCACCTTATCTTGCTTTTATTTTGGGAGGTAAGAGGATACAAGGGAGATTTGCTAAGAAATTAGGGAATGCATCTGCAGCTCATCCATCTGCTCCTGCCCCAAGGAATGTGGAGGTGGATGTGGGGGAGACATCCACATGCCGCAGGCCTGTTTTGCTCCCAGTAGAATCTGCCACAAAGTCTCCTCTGACCAAGGAAGCGTGAGTGACAGGGAGGAGGGGAGTTGGGCAGACAGCCCAGGAGGAGATCAGTCATCTGTAACATCCCTGGATTCTGAACAAGAATTAATGACACATCCACGCATGTGTAGAGTGATGCATAGGAGACAACAACTGAAAGATTGTTACAAGAGAAAATGAGGCCACCTGTGGTTGGGTGGGGCTGCTGTAAAGTAGCCTAAATATTATCTGAATATATGGATAATCTCCACAGCAGATGGTTGAGCTGGAATGAATTGAGCTTTGCTAGATAGACAATCTAGATGTGAGAATTTATAATTTGAGCCTTCCCTAATGTTGTGTTCAATAGACAAAGCTGGATGCCAGCTTCCATCATCCATGTTGGCTAATATTGTTCTGGAAATTTTATTCAAAAACCTCTGCTAGACTTCAAGTTGGACTAGGTACCATAAGTGAGACAGTAGAAATCATGGCTGATGAGTGATTCCTAACTGTGATTTCAGGAGGCATGGACTGTAGTTGTCAAATACCATGCCATATATAGCAATATCAGCTATTCAGATTCTAAGGCTTGTTTGCATCAGAAGCTCACAGACCAGAAATAGCCAAATAAGTTTATTTATGGCAGAGAACCTGGAAGCCATATACAGACAAGAGGATACACCTGTTGCAGAACCCAGAAATCAAGTTGGTTGATGATTCAGTTGCAGGGTTTAACCTCTAGTTCTTTTTCTTCTGACTTTTTAGACTCAGTGGAAATTTAGCCATCCCCCCAGGCTTGAGGTTGAAAGACATCAGTTAACATATTCTGTTTAGCTTGACAACTTCTTCCCTCCTCACCGGCTTCAGCTCTTGCAAGAGTGTTTATGGGCCTGTGACTTTCTATTTCTTCAGTTGTACCTAGTTCCAAAGTAGCACGTACAAGTGTGTGGAAGTGGTGCTAACCATTATATGTGCAGCACCGTGAAACTCTAGGTACGTACACTCCTGCTTTTGCAGATGAACTCAATCACGACTTCATAGTCAGATTGGCAGTGGGTCATTCTGCCAAAATGGGAAGGAGACAGAGGTGATATGCTACCGGTTCAGACCGGTTCGAGCGAACTGGTAGCAGCAACCCACGGATGGGTCTGCCCACCTGCCCAACCGTCCTGGTTCTATGCCATCCTATTTCTGCATGTTTTTAGCCCTGTGCATGCATGCAAGCTATGTGAGGAAGCAAAGCTTATGCATGTATGCTCACATTTGTGAACTGGTAGAGAAGAATACCACTTCTGGAAGAAGATGCATGCTCTGGTCACATCATTGGTTGATTGTATTGGCACGAGGAATGATAGACCATTTAGATCAGCCATTAGAACGTGGTTTGCTTTTTGGAACAACAAAAGCTAGTTATCAGCTAATCTACTGGGGAAGAAGTAACGGAGGCATAAAAAGTCATTTCCTGTTGTGGAGAGACTTAATCTAGATGTTCTCGAGATAACTTTTGTCCTCCTAGTATTCCGATTTTTCAGGGATTTTATTAAACAGCCCTCAGTCATATAACTGACACCGTTTCTATTTATTGTAAGAGGAGAGGCCAGGAATATCTGAAATTGTACAATACAAGTGTCAATCCAGTGATGAAAAATAGTGCTGTACAAATTTGCAAGGCAAATGAGTGGAATGGTCTCTGGGGCAAAGGCTTAAGTGTGAATTCTTGTGTTGTTTTTAATACACAGATTTTTCTACTTAGAATAGTTTAATATTGTGCCTTTAGCTGTAACCAAGTATGAAAATTGACTCAAGGCCAAAAAAAACACCACCCTCCATTTTTCAGAATTCTGTATTATTATTAGTATTTATTAGATTTGTATGCCACCCCTCTCCGTAGACTCGGGGCGGCTCACAACAATAACAAGAACAATGTAAAAAACAAATCTAATAATTTAAAAAACACTAAAAACCCCATTATTAAAAGCAAACACACACACAAACATTCCATGTATAAACTGTATAGGGCCGGAGGAGATGTGTCAGTTCCCCCATGCCTGACGACAAAGATGGGTCTTAAGAGCTTTACAAAAGGCAAGGAGGGTGGGGGCAACTTTGATATCTGGGGGGAGTTGGTTCCAAAGGGTCGGGGCCACCACAGAGAAGGCTCTTCCCCTGGGTCCCGCCAAACACATTTGCCATCTCTTTTTTTAAAAAATTAATGTTTGGGGAAAATGTTTCCAGCACAAGGGCAATTTAATCTCTCTTTTACACATGCCATTTGTTGAAACCTCCAGTGGTGTTCATTTTTAAAAGAAAAAACCAAAAGCTATTTTTAATCTTTTTATTTCTTTTATTCAAATAAATTCATAAAAGTTTAAATCAAACTTTTGAAGAATTTCCAAAAGACTCACAAGGCAACATTACAAAACCAATAACTGAGCACTCACAAATTCCGTGAAATCTATGTACCACTAAAGTTCTCACCATGACCTTTCGTTGGGTTGAAACATTGCACCCTAGAGCAACAATTTTTGAAGCAAGGTATCCCAATCGTACAGAATGCATCTAAAATCTGGGATCCATGATCCATGTGGCTGCTTCGGTGTTCCTGGCTGCTCTTGGGCTGCTGTTGCAGTCATGGGATCTTCATGCTAAACTTTCCTTGACAGTTTCCCAGCCAGTCTCAAATCTCTACCCAAAACAGCAGCAACCATTTAGTGCTGACAAGGGGAGAGGAAGGAAGGAGAGGGGAATTTTCTGATGCTTGCTATCATATTTTGATGCAGTCTTGATGCAATCGTAGGCTGCATGAATAGAAGGATATCATCAAGATCATGTGAAGTGCTAGGACTTTATACTCCTTTAGTAAGGCCACACTTGGAATGCTTCATCCAGTTTTGGTCACCAAGATGCACAAAGGATGTTGAGATTCCAGAAAGAGGGTAGAAAGGAGTGACAAAGATGATTAGGGGACTGGAGGCTAAAATGTATGATGAATGGTTGCAGCAATGGCATAATGTCTAGACCAGTGCTTCTCAAATAGTGGTCCGAGCTCTCCTGGGAGGCATGGAGCAATGCCAGGGTGCATGTGACCCTGGAGAACATGGGATTTTTGCCGTAAGAAGTAGTGGGGTTTTGCACCGAACAATAGCACACAGCACAGATCAGGAGATGTAAAGTGCAGTTAGCAAACCCTTAAGAGACACCATGGAAAAATATTTAACAGGGATGAAAAGAAAGGAGGAGAGAGACGGAGATAATGAGATAAATATAAGTCTCCCGAAAGCTAAGATGAGGAAATATGACCAAGCGTATGTAGTGCTTGGCTTCACTGTGACTACTGTGGAAGATGAGGAAAGACCGGTATGTTTACTGTGTCTAAAAATGTTGGCAGCAGACAGCATGAAGCCAAATAAATTAAGGCGTCACTTAAACACATTACACCCCAATCACACTGATAAGCCGTTTGAGGTTTTTCAGTGAAAATGTGCCAAATATTGCAAACAATTGTCCAAGCGAAGAGTTGTGGGTGCACAAAATGTTTACTTCTTCCTGGTGGGGGGGGAACGTAACAGAAAATAATTGAGAAGCACTGGTCTAGAGTAACAAAGAGAAGGAGTAGGAGTGATATCATAGCAGTCTTCAAGTATTTGAGGGCCTGTCACAGAGAAGCAAAGCAGCTGAGGGAAGAGCATAAAGTAAGGGATAGAAACTTACCCAGGAGACTTCCAACCTAAAACTAAGGATAAATATCCTGACAGTGAAAACAATCAGTAGCTTGTGTCCAGAAGTTGTGGATACTCCACAGTAATAGGTTTTATTTACCTTTGCTACCAGTTCTCGCTCGCTCGCTTCACTTCTGTGCATGTGCAGCTCATCCATGATGACATCTAAGTGGGTGGCCAGAGTCTCCTGCCATCACTACAGTTTCACCCGAACCAGGACAGAATGGTAGCAACCTACCACTGGTACTCCATCCCTGGAGGTTTTTAAGAAAAGACTGAACCACTATTTGTCCTGAATGGTATAAGACAGTGATGGCGAACCTATCGCACGGGTGCCACTGGTGGCACGTAGAGCCATATCTGCTGGCACATGTACTGCTGCCCTAGATCAGCTCCAACATTTATTTATTTGGTTTGTTTGTTTGTTTGTTTGTTTGTTTGTTTGTTCGTTCGTTCGTTCGTTCGTTCGTTCGTTCGTTCCTTCCTTCCTTCCTTCCTTCCTTCATTCATTCATTCATTCATTTATTTATTGGGTTTGTATGCCGCCCCCCCTCCGTAGACTCAGGGTGGCTAACAACAGTAAAAAAAACAGCATGTAAATCCAATACTAAAACAACTAAAAAACCCTTATTGTAAAACCAAACATCCATACATGCAAACATACCTTGCATAAATTGTAAAGGCCTAGGGGGAAAGAATATCTCAGTTCCCCCATGCCTGACAGCAGAGGTGGGTTTTAAGGAGCTTATGAAAGGCAAGGAGGGTGGGGGCAATTCTAATCTCCAGGGGGGAGTGGGTTCCAGAGGGACGGGGCCACCACAGAGAAGGCTTTTCCCCTGGGCCCCACCAAACGACATTGTTTTGTTGACGGGACCCAGAGGAGGCCCACTCTGTGAGACATAACTGGTCGCTGGGATTTGTGCGGCAGAAGGTGGTCTCGTAGATACCCTGGTCCGCTGCCATGAAGGGCTTTATAGGTGATGACCAACACTTTGAATTGTGACCGGAAACTGATCGTCAACCAATGCAGACTGCGGAGTGTTGGTGTTACATGGGCATTTTTGGGAAAGCCCATGATTGCTCTCACAGCTGCATTCTGCACGATCTGAAGTTTCCGAACACTTTTCAAAGGTAGCCCCATGTAGAGAGAATTACAGTAGTCGAGCCTCGAGGTGATGAGGGCATGAGTGACTGTGAGCAGTGACTCCCGGTCCAAATAGGGCCGCAACTGGTGCACCAGTCGAACCTGGGCAAACGCCCCCCTCGCCACAGCTGAAAGATGTTTCTCTAATGTGAGCTGTGGATCGAGGAGGACGCCAAGTTGCGGACCCTCTCCGAGGGGGTCTATAATTCCCCCCCAGGGTGATGGACGGACAGATGGAGTTGTCCTTGGGAGGCAAAACCCACAGCCACTCCGTCTTATCAGGGTTGAGTTTGAGTCTGTTGACACCCATCCAGGCCCCAACAGCCTCCAGACACCGGCACATCACTTCCACTGCATGTGTGTGCTGGCCAGCTGATTTTTGGCTTGCACAGAGGCTCTGGGGGGGGCATTTATGGCTTCCAGGGAGCCTCTGGGGGGATGGGGGAGGGCATTTTTACCCTCCTCCAGCTCCAGGAAAGCCTTTGGAACCTGGGGAGGGCAAAAAATGATCCTACTGGACCCACCAGAAGTTGGGAAACAGGCTGTTTCCAGCCTCCAGAGGCCTCCGGGGGATGGGGGAAGCTGCTTTCACTCCTCTCCAGGCTTTGAATTATGGCTGTGGGCACTCGCACATGTGTGATAGCACACGTCCACACTCTTTCGGCAGCCAAGGAAAAAAGGTTCGCCATCACTGGTATACGATTTCCTGCTTGTGCAGCAAATTTGACTAGAAGACCTGCAAGGTCCTTTCCAACTCAGTTATTCTGTAATTGTGTTTCCATCAAGGTTGAACCTTCTAAGATGAACCTTTATGAAGTATGAAGAGCATTGGTGGGAAAAGTTCCTCAGCAACCAGAAGCATGCTTGCATCTATAAAGCTAGGAACTATCCCTCAATCTATGCAGTTAAAATCTATGAGACATTGTAAAATTTGTTATAATTCACCTAAAGTAATATTTAAGGTTAAATAGCTTTTTAAAATACAGTAGCTTAAAGTGGTATCTAGTAAAATAATTAGGTATTACCTGAGCAAGTATAGTGGTAGATTTAAATAACCAGGAGGTACAAGTCTTTGGAGAGAGGCGACGTACAAATCTAGTAAATAAATAAATCAGCATAGAGATGTGGTTTGCTCATAAATTACATTTCTGTAGTTGCTAAGAGGTCATTCCGCTTGATTGAAGCATCTCAATTGCCTGCAGGGGAGGTTTCCATCATTGAATCAAGAGTCTAAAAAAGAACAATATTAATTTTTTAATTTTTTAATTTGTTTATTTGTTTGTTTGTTTATTTATTTATTTGTTTGTTTGTTTGTTTGTTTGTTTATTTGTTTATTTGTTTATTTGTTTATTTGTTTATTTGTTTATTTGTTTATTTGTTTATTTGTTTATTTGTTTATTTGTTTATTTGTTTATTTGTTTATTTGTTTATTTGTTTATTTGTTTATTTGTTTATTTGTTTATTTGTTTATTTGTTTATTTGTTTATTTGTTTATTTGTTTATTTGTTTATTAAAGTATATACAAATTAAAACAAGACAATAGGTGTTTCATCCTGTGTTTACATTTCTATTGCATTATGTCTGATACAAAGACAGTACAACACATATCCCTAAACCCTCCCACTTCCCAAACTGTAACTTAGACAGTTTGTTCCTTTCATATTTTCACGGTCTATAGCAATAGCGCATCTTATCAGTTCAACATCATCATTGAAACAGTAATTATTATCTTATAATTATCGATTATAGACTTAATTTGCTTATTTCTAAAAGCTTAATATTTACATTATTTACAGCTATAGAATAGCTATTTATTTATTTACTTACTTACTTACTTACTTACTTACTTACTCACTTACTCACTTACTCACTTACTCACTTATTCAACTTCCATGCCACCCAATCCCAAGGGACTCAGGGCGGCTTACAACAACAGTACAAAACAGTAAAATAGATACAAAACAGTAAAAGCAGTTCAACATTATCTAAGGCTAAAACATTAACAAACTTAAACCCCATTAAAAATTATTAAGAAATGGTGAACACACTCCTATACATACACACCATTCTTACAATTGGCCATCAAAGATGTAAACCTATGGCCCCCAGGCCTGCCGGCAAAGCCAGGTGTTCGTGGCCTTGCGAAAGGCCAGCAGGGTGGGAGCAGTATGGATATCAGGGTGAAGTTGGTTCCATAGAGCTGGGGCAGCTACAGAGAATGCCCTCCCCTGTGGTCCCGCCGACCTGCATTGCTTAGTCGACGGGACCCGGAGGAGGCCAACTCTGTGTGTTCTTATTGGTCTCTGGGAGGTATGTGGCAGGTTCCATAGAAAGCAGCTTTCAATACCATCGACCATGGTATCCTTCTGTGCCAGCTGGAGGGGTTGGGAGTGGGAGGCACTGTTCTCCAGTGGTTCTCCTCCTACCTCTCCGGTCGGTTGCAGTCGGTGTTAGTGGGGGGTCAGAGGTCGACCTCTAGGTCTCTCCCTTGTGGGGTGCCTCAGGGGTCGATCCTCTCCCCCCTGCTATTTAATATCTACATGAAACCGCTGGGTGAGATCATCCAAGGGCATGGGGTGAGGTATCATCAATACGCCGATGACACCCAGCTATACATCTCCACCCCATGTCCAGTCAACGAAGCAGTGGAAGTGATGTGCCGGTGCCTGGAGGCTGTTGGGGCCTGGATGGGTGTCAACAAACTCAAACACAACCCAGACAAGATGGAGTGACTGTGGGTCGTGCCTCCCAAGAAGGACAATTCCATCTGTCCGTCCATTACCCTGGGGGGAGAACTATTGACCCCCTCAGAGAGGGTCCGCAACTTGGGCGTCCTCCTCGATCCACAGCTGACATTGGAACATCATCTTTTGGCTGTGGCGAGGAGGTCGTTTGCCCAGGTTCGCCTGGTGCACCAGTTGTGGCCCTATTTGGACAGGGAGTCATTGCACACATGCCCTCATCACCTTGAGATTCTATTACTGCAACGCTCTCTACATGGGGCTACCTTTGAAAAGTGTTCGGAAACTTCAGATCGTGCAGAATGCGGCCGTGAGAGCCATCATGGGGCTTCCTAGATTCACCCACGTTTCTGCAACGCTCCGCGGCCTGCACTGGCTGCCGATCGGTTTCCGGTCACAATTCAAAGTGTTGGTAATGACCTTTAAAGCCCTACATGGCGTTGGGCCAGAATACATCCGGAACCGCCTTCTACCGCACGAATCCCAACAGCCGATAAGGTCCCACAGAGTTGGCCTTCTCCGGCTCCCGTCGACCAAACAATGTCGTTTGGCGGGCCCCAGGGGAAGAGCCTTCTCTGTGGCAGCCCCAGCCCTCTGGAATCAACTCCCCCCAGAGATTAGAACAGCCCCCACCCTGCTTGTCTTTCGCAAATTACTCAAGACCCACCTTTGTCGCCAGGCATGGGGGAGTTAGGATATTCCTTCCCCTAGGCCATTACAAGTTATGCATGGTATGTTTGTGTGTATGTTTGGTTTTTATAATAAGGGTTTTTAGTTGTTTTATTAAATTGGATTGTTACATGTTGTTTTTTGTCATTGTTGTTAGCCGCCCCGAGTCTGCAGAGAGGGGCGGCATACAAATCCAATAAATAATAATAATAAATAATAGTCTGGCCAACTCTCCAACTGAATGGCAGAAAATGGTCACAGTTAGTTAGAAGTGACTAACTGAAACTGATTAGCAAAATCATGCACGCTAATATTAAACTTAGTATAGGTAGCCCTTGCCTTACAACCACAACAGAGCCCAAAATTCATGTTGCTAAGCGAGATGGTTGTTAAGTGAATTTTATGACCTTTCTCACCACAGTTATCCAGTGAATCACCGCAGTTAAAATCAGTAACATGGTGGTTAGGTGAATCTGGTTTCCCGATTGACTTTGCATGTCAGAAGTTCAGAAAAGGGGATCACCTGACCCTGGAATACTGCAAATGTGGGGTGTGAGGACTAGTTCAGCTCTTCGTGGTGACCCTTGAATTGCACGATAGTGCAAAATCAAACGATTAGCGACTGTTCTGCCAGCGTGTTTCAACCGCCCATAATTACAGGGTAATTAATCCAGGAAGACACACACCACACGATAAAAGGAAAACCCAAAAGTTTTTATAAACAGAAAAAAACAGAAACAGCTCCCTTTTTAAATGTCAAAGGGATTTTCTGATACACACTAGGCACAGGTTAAATGCAATCCAATTGCTCACCCTATAACTGGGAAATTGAGTCCAATTCTAAAGTCCAGAGAGTCCACACACAATCTTGAACAGTACACAAACCACGATCTTGACAAAACAATGAATCAGATAAACTGCCACATGCTAAACCAGCACGCTGTTCTTTTTATCTGTAGCACTCATTACAGCAGCCCCACCCAACCACAGGTGGCCTCATTTTCTCTTGTAATAATCCTTCAGTTGTTGTCTCCTATGCCTCACACTACGCATGCGTGGATGTGTCATTAATTCTTGTTCAGAATCCAAGGATGATACAGATGATTGATCTCCTCCCAGGCTGTCTGCCAAACTCCCCTCTTCCCTGTCACTCATGCTTACTTGGTCAGAGGACGGTTCGTCGGCAGATTCCATCAGGAGCAAAACAGGCCTGCTGTTTTGTTTCCCCCCAAATCTACCTGCACATTGCTTGGGGCAGGAGCTGGGCCAGAGCTAACCACAACAGCAACAAGTGGCAGCCAGACTACATTGAACAATTGGCAATTAATGACAGTTGGCAGCCAGGCATCTTTGTAGAACGTCTGGTCCTCTAAATAAAATGCAACTGATAAAGCCGAATGGGCTGCTGAACACCCCAATACAGATAGTTACTCTGACACAAAAGGTCCCAAGTTTTGACCTTCCTCATCAGCATTGGTCAACTCAGAACAGGATCTGTGGTGTCTGCCAGAACTCATTGCTTAAGTGGGCGTCTTGTCTCTACTCTTCTGTGTGACTGTAGTGCTCCTTGACAATATATCCATCACATTGTGTCCAAATTCCCATCATTGAACCCAGAATCAGAAGGTTTGGTAGGGAAAGTTTGCCTATTTGCCGATGACTCTAAAGGGTGCAATAGAGTTGATATTTCTGGAGGCGCCTGTAATATGGCAAATTATTTAGCTTTACTAGATAAAATAAAATAATAAAATAAAATAAAATAAAATAAAATAAAATAATAAAGTAAAGTAAAGTAAAGTAAAGTAAAGTAAAGTAAAGTAAAGTAAAGTAAAGTAAAGTAAAGTAAAGTAAAGTAAAGTAAAATAAAATAAAATAAAATAAAATAAAATAAAATAAAATAAAATAAAATAAAATAAAATAAAATAAAATAAAATAAAATAAAATAAAATAAAATAAAATAAAATAAAATAAAATAAAATAAAATAAAATAAAAATAAAATAAAATAAAATAAAATAAAATAAAATAAAATAAAATAAAATAAAATAAAATAAAATAAATAAAATAAAATAAAATAAAATAAAATAAAAAATGAAATAAAAAATGAAATAAAATAAAATAAAATAAATAAAATATAAAATAAAATAATAAAGGTAAGGTAAGGTAAAGTAAGGTAAGGTAAGGTAAGGTAAGGTAAAGTAAAGTAAAGTAAAGTAAAGTAAAGTAAAGTAAAGTAAAGTAAAGTAAAGTAAAGTAAAGTAAAGTAAAGTAAAGTAAAGTATATTCAAAACTGCTGCTCTGTTGAATCTCTTTTAATTTTGGGGAAAACTGAGATTGCAACTCTGGTTGGAAAATACCAGCATTTCTTTGATGATTTGGATGAAGTCAGCATCACATCAGCTGTACAATCACAATATTGTGGCTTCAGATTTCTGATGTCAGAGAAATTCTAGTCTAAATTAATACACTCATTCGACGATATAGTTCAGTTTGTACTAAGAGAGCAACAGTTTGGATTGCTGTCACATCTGCTGGATATTTGCGCAACATTCCAAGCATCAAGCTCCGATTGTGAGCGAGGTTTCAGCCTGATGAATATCATCAAGACCAAAGCTCGCAGTAAACTGAGCACTTGGATATGCTGATGCAAATCTGAATTTACTAGACTTCAGGGCACAGATGGATCTTGACAAAGTGTACTCGGAATGGTCATTAAAGAAAGACAGACATGAGAATCTGAATGATAAGACAGACTTTCAGTGACTAACCGGGTACATTACCATAAACACTATACAAGTATTTTAATATTGCAGACTTGCAGTATTATAAGTGACACTGATATATAACACTTTTAATTAAGCACATGCATTGAATAATCATAACGTTGAGTTTCAAATAACACTGATTTCATTGTTATCTTGGGTGACATCTGTGAAAAAAATTCAGGTGCTCAGATATGAAAATGTGCCGCGTTTCACATTATGCTTTTCCATGCACACCGGGGGAAAAATAGAGAGAACATTGGTCTATACATCTCCATGGGGTGAGGTATCATCAATATGCAGATGATACCCAGCTTTACATCTCCACCCCTTGTCCAGTCAGTGAAGCAGTGAAAGTGATGTGCCGGTGTCTGGAGGCTGTTGGGGTCAGGATGGGGGTCAACAGACTCAAACCCAACCCTGATAAAACAGAGTGGCTGTGGGTTTTGCCTCCCAAGGACAATCCCATCTGTCCGTCCATAACCCTGGTGGGGGGATCATTGACCCCCTCAGAGAGGGTCCACAGCTTGAGCGTCCTCCTCGATCAACAGCTCACATTAGAGAAACATCTTTCAGCAGTGGCGAGGGGGACGTTTGCCCAGGTCCGCTTGGTGCACCAGTTGCGACCCTATTTGGACAGGGACTCACTGCTCACAGTCACTCATGCCCTCCTCACCTCGAGGCTCGACTACTGTAACACTCTCTACATGGAGATACCTTTGAAAAGTGTTCAGAAACTTCAGATCGTGCAGAATGCAGCTGTGAGAGCTATCATGGGCCTTCCTAAATATGCCCATGTCACACCAACACTCCGCAGTCTGCATTGGTTGCCGATCGGTTTCCGGTCACAATTCAAAGTGTTGGTTATGACCTATAAAGCCCTTCATGGCATCGGACCAAAATATCTCAGGGACCGTCTTCTGCCGCACGAATCCCAGCGACCAGTTAGGTCCCACAGAGTTGGCCTTCTCCGGATCCCATCGACTAAACAATGTCGTTTGGCGGGACCCAGGGGAAGAGCCTTCTCTGTGGCAGCCCCGACCATCTGGAACCAACTCCCCCCAGAATTCAGAGTTGTCCCCCACCCTCCTTGCCTTTCGTAAGCTCTTTAAAACCCACCTCTGTCGTCAGGCATGGGGGAATTGAGATATTCCCTTCCCCATAAGCTTATAAAATTTATGCATGGTATGTCTGTATGTATGATCGGTTTCTTAAGTTGGGGGGGGGGGGTTACATTACTTTTAGTATTAGATTTGTTCATATTGTCTTTTTGCTGTTCTTAGCCGCCCCGAGTCTACGGAGAGGTGCGGCATACAAATCTAATAAATAAATAGATAGATAGATAGATAGATAGATAGATAGATAGATAGATAGATAGATAGATAGATAGATAGATAGATAAATAGATAAATAAATAAATAAATAAATAAATAAATAAATAAATTTATTACTAGATTATATTCCAAACATACCTCTTCAATTCCCACCAATAGTAATTTGTCCCAGATTTCAATGTATTCTTATTCATTTTTGTCCTTTAGTGCCATCATGAGTCTATCCATTTCTGCACAAGACAAATATTTTATATGATCAGGTCATTTTTTACAATGCTGTTGTGACTTTGGATGGTCACTAAATGAATGGTTGAGTTAAGGATTATTCGTAGTTAAAGAATATTCTCTCAACTAATTATAGCATTCCACTGAATTCTAAAGGAAGAACAATATTTAGTCATAGCAAATTTCACAAATAATATCAAAATGTATGAGAAAAATAGAAAATGGCTTTTACAGAAAGGTAAGGTAAACTAATATAAACTAAACAACTATAGATCTGTTTCCATGACTGTTGCCAAAAATATTAGACGTAAAATGGTGACATGGACAGCAAATAAATTTAATAAATAAAACAAATAAATGAATAAATAAAATAGTAGATAGTTCAAAGTCTGAGTTATCAGTGAAACAATTATATTATTCTACAAAGGATGTAAAATTCAAAGTTGCCACCAAATTGTAAATTTTATTGAGGAGAAACGAAGGAAGTAATTATATCAAAATTATGTAATTTATTTATTTTATTATTTTAACCCAAGTACTTAAATTGGATAAAGAAATTACATTACATTACATTATATTTTTGTTGTAGTTCAAACCATTTTTTAAACTTGATCACACCAATTTTGATACATGATCCTTTGCATGCCACCAAAGGCCATGTTCGCAGAAAGATTGAAGTTAGGACATCTCAAATTTTTCAACTTTTAATTTCCAAACATTAGAGGTGCTCAAGTGCCTTGGGGATTGTAAAAATATTTTAGTTACTTTAATATAATTTAGATGTGCTCATTAAATAACTACATAATCATCATAACTTTTTAACATTTTGTTCATTTTATAGTTAATGTCTAATGAAGATTAAATTGTATAAATACAAATATAACAGATCATAATTTATATTAAAAACTATAACTATATCACTATATTTTCTTTAGATGCCAAAGCATTTGATAAACTGAAGTGGTAATTTTTATTGCATTATTTTTTAAAAGGTATTTTGCGATACAGAGAGTCCTTTACTTACAATCATTCATTTAATGATTCTTCAAAGTTCCAACAGTACTGAAAAAAAATGACTTATGCCCATTTTTCACACTTACAGCCAGTGAAGGGCTACCAAAAATTTTAGTACCACACAGTGGGCGTGGCTTATGAAGAGCACCCTGGGGGATTTTTCAACATCTTTCAGTGCATATTAGGTGCTCTGGGGCTTCATTTTTGCTACCTCACTGCGTTCCCCCCCCCCCCAATTCGGGCAGCAGCCCACCCATGCTTACAGCCATTGCAGCATGCTCCTGACCATGTGGTTAAAATTCAGGCACTTGGAAACTGATTCATATTTATGACAGTTGCAGTGCCCCGGGATCATGTGATCACCTTTTGCAACCTTCTGACAAGTGAAGTCAATGAGGAAGCCAGATTCATTTTACAACCAGGTTATTAATTTATCAACTGCAGTGATTCACTTAACAAGCTCATGAAATGGGACAAAACTCACTTAATAACTGTCCTGCTTAGCAACAAAATATTTGGTTCAATTGTGGTCCTAAGTTGAGAGTTTCCTGTACATTCCTAGGAATTATTAACAATGTACTAAAAAAAATGTATCAAAATAAATTAATTAATGTATAATGTACAATCTGACATTAAATACCATTATTTAAACAGGGGTGTTATCTAAATTAGGCAACAGGTTATTTCCAAGAATAACTTGACAATAATTTCAACAATAATATTAGCAATGAAAAAAAGAAATATAAATATATATACTTGTCTGGAAATATCAATCTGCTTGGCAGTGTTATTAAGCCGTATTATTACTGTATTTTTCAGACTATAAGATGCACGGGAGTATAAGATGCACCTTAGTTCTCCTAATACCTGCTGCATATTGTCTTCAAGGCCTTCTCTGCAAAAGCCAGGGGTGGGTTCTAACTTACCTCGCTGTGCAGTGCCAAAAACCCAGCACATGCGCAGAAGCAAAAACAGCACATGTGTGCATGCACAGTTCCGAAAACTCAACATGTGAGCAGAAGCAAAAAACAAAATTTGTTTGGGGCATGGCCAACCAGCCATCACTGCCAGTTCAGGACAGGGGAGAACTTCCTGCTACCAGTTCTATAGAACTGGTCCAAACTGGCAGGAACCCACCTATGGTTAAAACTAAGAAATAGTTAACCAGTGGTTCCCAACCTTTTTTTGGCCATGCCCCACTGAGGCATCTTTAAAATCCTGATCCCCATTCCCACCCTTGTGACATATAATTTTTACTATTCCAAAAGTGACTCATACTCATGCGGAAGAAATCTAAAAGGACATTAATTTAGTTTAAACAAGGTTCCAATTGCCCCCATTAAAAATCAAATTGCCCCCCTGTGGGGTGTGGGCCCCATGTTGGGAACCATTGAGTTAAATGAAGGAAATTAAAATATACATTCCGGGGTCTCTTGTTTTTCCATGATTTCATTACACAATGACACACTTGTAATGATACCTTAGTCCTCAACTGCTTTGAAACTCATCAAATTTGATACTCAATGCACTTTTACACAAAATCGTTGTCCCAATATTCATTGTTTGTTTGGTACTAAATGCACAACCTAGAATTTATTGATATTAGCTGCCTTGTGACTCACTACATTATTCAGCTGGGAATAATTGTTTGGTACTTGTTGTGGTTGGCTCTGGCCCAGCTCCTGCCCCAACGAATGTGGAGGTGGATGTGGGGGAAACATCCACATGCCACAGGCCTGGTTTGCTCTCGATAGAATCTCCCAACAAAGTCTCCTCTGATGAGGGAAGCGTGAGTGGCAGGGAAGAGGGGAGTTTGGCAGACAGCCCAGGAGATCAATCATCCTTATCATCCCTGGATTCTGAACAAGAATTTATGATAGACCCACGCATGCATAGAGTGATGCATAGGAGAGAACAACTGAAGATTATTACAGGAGAAAAGTGAGGCCACCTGTGGTTGGGTGGGGCTGCTGTAATTAGTGCTACAGATAAAAAGAGCAGCGTGCTGGTTTAGCCTCGTGGAAGTTTATCTGATTCATAGTTCGTCAAGATCGTGGTTTGGTGTTTCCCTGTTCAAGACTGTGTGTGGAATTTGTGGACTTTTGGAATTGGACTCAATTTCCCAGTTACTGGGTCAGATATTGGATTGCATTTAACCTGTGCCTTGTGTGTACCAAAAAATCACTTTGACATTTAAAAATGGAGTTTTTTCTGCTTTTCTCTTGATAAAGACTTTTGGTTTTCCTTCTATTGTGTGGTGTGGGTCTTTTTGGACTAATTACCCTGTAATTACGGGCGGTTGGGACACGCCGGCAGAACAGGTACTCATAGTTTCTGGTGCTCTTGCACGTCCCAGAACCAATTAATGATAAGAAGCAAGATCATGATGTTGGCTGGTAAGCCATGTCATTTGGATGGTGGTATCCAAGGTCTGTGTCATAATTTTCCCCTTGCCCTTCCTAGACACACTATTTTCCATTCCCTTCTTCAATTGACTTTCCTATATACTGTATACTGTTATAGCTGTATAATTTCTAGCCAACTGCTAGCCAAAGTAATTTCTATTTATTTTTTAAAATCATCCAAGCTTGAGTAATGGCTGGTGAGCATCTTCACTTATCTGGTGAGGTCTTCAGGAAAAGAGGAATGTGAATTATTTAAAAAATTGTTGAAGAGTTGCATTGAAGCACAAGCCAATTTCTATACATAGTAGAAGCCACACTGCCTTTTTTGCAAATGTAGTTAATTCCAGACAGGTTGGAGATAAAACTGCAAAGCAAAATGATATTCTTCATTGGTGTAGAGCAGTGTTTCTCAACCTCAGCAAGTTTAAAATGTGTCAATTTCATCTCCTACGACTTCCCAGCCAGCCAGTTGGAGAATCCTGGGAGTTGAAGTTTGCATATTTTTAATTTGCTAAGGTATCAGATTTGTGGAAAAGTATAATAAGCTGACTCTGATAATAAACTGCCAATGTCAGTTCAATCTTATTAAAACAAAATGCTTTTAAATGCTGATCAAATGTTGACTAATCATATTAATATATAGATTTTCAAAGTTCTTAGAGCAAAGTTTATTTATTTATTTATTCAATTTTTATGTATTTTTAAGTTCAAATGTAAAGTATGGAATCTAAAATATCGTAGATCATGGGAAAATGAAACAATTGCATGAATATAAAGAAAGAGTGATGCGGTAACAAGCGGACATGAGAAGCAATAATATAGTGACTTATCCACAATACTTTCATATTTCTGTGGCTGTTCTGCAGAATCCTAAAATCCTAAATTAATTCAAAATACATTTGAAGGGACAGTTAGTTAGAAATCTCTGCTTTAGAGAGGAATTAGACATTTCTCATGTCAATTTGATCAGTGTCTGAGTTGTCATTTCGGGTATCCAAGAACTGTGGTTAGAAAGAACTCAACATCAGACTTGTTCAAATAATCCCTAACCTAGTCTCCAACAAACACGTTACAGTTCAATGTACAGGTCAATGGGGGGATACTGTAAAATCTCAATTCCCACCCCATTTCAGGGGAAGGATACTGCAAAATCCCCATTTCCTCTCAATCATCTGGAACTCGGGAGGTGATGGAATTAGAGACAAATCATGGCAGGGTGAGAAGATGTCTGATTGCCTTTGCAGTGTTTATTGCTTAAATACAATTTTACTGTTCTGTCGGGCTCTCTAGTAGACTCCTCCCAAAAATTCACAGACACAAATTTCAGACACACAAACTTTTGAAAATTCAAAACAATGTTCTTTATAATGAAAATTCACTTAAACTAAGCCCTCTTTTTGTATAGCAAAGAGCACTCGTCTCCAAACAAACTGGTAATTTGTACAAGTCCCTTATCAGTTCTGTGATACTTAGCTTGCAGCTGTGAGGCAATTCACAGTCCTTCTTCTTTCACAAAGTGAAACAAACTTTGCTCTGGTTTAGTTTCAAAGCGGGGGAAAATCAGCACACAAAAGGTAAAGCAGTCACGAAACACAACGATCAGTTGATCCTCCACAATGGCCAAGCCCACAGGCTGCTATTTATAGCAGCCTCACTAATTACCACAGCCCCACCCAACCACAGGTGGCCTCATTTTCTTTGATAATAATCTCTCAGTTGTTGTTGCCTATGCATCGTTCTCCACATGCGTGGCTGTATCATTAACTCTTGTTCTGAATCCAAGGAGGAGCTAGATAATTGATCTCCTTCTGAGCTGTCTGCCCCACTCTCCTCCTCCCTGTCACTCATGTCTTCTTGGTCAGAGGAGCCTTCATCAGCAGATTCCACCGGGGGCAAAACAGGCCTGTAGCATGTGGATGTCTCCCCCACATCCACAGTCCTTGGGGCAAGAGCTGGGCCAGAGCTAACCACAACATTTACAGGGAGCCAAAGGTTGAAGGAAGCAATAGCATTTTCATTAGTGAATTCCCCCCCTTCAGTTTCCCACCATCAAACTTCCTGTTGTTGCAATCTAGATAAGATCATCTACAAGTCAGAGGAAAGTGCCTTAGATCATTCTGGGCATGTGAACTGGGTGATCTCATGTAGGCATGAGTGGCCCGCTTAAGGTAGGCAGTATTCTACTTATTTATTTTTAATTTTATTTGTCAAACAATTATAGGGTGATAATTTGTACATATTAAACATTAGATAAGTAATGATAAAAAGTCAGACAATAGGACAGGGACGCTAGGCACAATGGTGCACTTATGCACGCCCCTTACAGACCTCTTAGAAAGGAGGAGAGATCAATTGTAGATAGTCTAAGGTTAAAGGTTTTGGGTTTAGGAGTAGAAACCACAGAATCCGGTAGTGCATTCCAGGCGTTGATTACTCTGCTGCTGAAGTTGTATTTTTTGCAGTCAAGTTTGGAGCGGTTGACATTTAGTTTAAATAGATTTCATGCTCGTGTGTTGTTGCGGTTGAAGGTGAAGTAGTCGTTAACAGGTAGGACATTTTGGTATATGATTTTATGAACTATAATTAAGTAGGAACGGAGCCAACGGAGTTGTAAGTTGTCTAAACCAGTGATTTTCAACCTTTTTTGAGCTACGGCACATTTTTTACATATACAAAATCATGGAGCACATTGAACTGGGGGGGGGGGGGGCCTAAAAAAAAGTTTGAACAAAAAAATTCTCTCTTCCTCTCTTTCGCTCTATTTCTCTCTCTCTTTCTCTCTCTTCCTTCCTTGCTCTCTCTCTCCATCCCTCTTTCGTTCTCTCTTCCTTCCTTCCTTCTTTCCTTCCTCTTTTTGCTCTCTTTCTCTCTCTTGCCTTCCCTCCCTCTCTTTCTCTCTCTCTCTTGCTTTCTTTCTCTCTCTCTTGCTTTCTTTCTCTCTCTCTCTCTTTTTTCTCTCTTTCTCTCTATCTCTTGCTTTCTTTCTCTCCCTCTCTTGCTTTCTTTCTCTCTCTCTTGCTTTCTTTCTCTCTCTTTCTCTCTCTCTCTTGCTTTCTTTCTCTCTCTCTCTTTCTCTCTCTCTCTTTCTTGCTTTCTTTCTCTCTCTTTCTCTCTCTTGCTGAGCTTCGCGGCACACCTGGCCATGTCTCGAGGCACACTAGTGTGTCACGGCACACTGGTTGAAAAACACTGGTCTAAACCAAGAATTTCAAGTCTGGTGGAGTAAGGTATTTTGTTGTGAGAAGAGGAATGAAGGACTCTTCCTGTGAAATATTTCTGGACTCTCTCAATTGTGTTGATGTCAGATATCGCACCCTCCACAGGACCTTATCCCTACAGGGAGGCCGAGAATAGGGGGGGGGGGGGGGGTAGGCCAGTCAGAGATGATAATTACAGATTCTCCGAATTAATCAAAAATTCCGCTATCAGTTCTCCAGAACTGGTCAGAACCTGCTGAAACCCACACGACTGGCCCACATGTGGCCCTCCCAGGCTCTGCTTTTAGGTGTGGTGGCCTCCTGCCATTCTCACAGTGAAAACAGAGCTTGGGAATCTGTCCCCCACCCCCCACCCCATGAACTCCATTTTCCCTGACAAAGGGTGTCAAGAGGCCATCACACTAGAAAACTGAGCTTGGGAGCACATTTTCGCTGGCAGAATAATTGGGCCACAACAGATACCCCTGACACGAGTGACATCAAGCTGAGCCACATCTACCCCAGCCACACTCACCCTGGCCACCAAGGTCAAACACCACCCTGGTGCGGCCCTCAATGAAATCAAGTTTGACACCCCTGTTGTGACTCACCAGCAGCCAGTGGAGCTGGCAGCAGATTCGGACAGTGATGAGGTTCGGGGAGAAAACAGACCAATCCTGGAGTCTGGGGAAGGCTCGGCGTTGGAGGCAGAGATGGGGCCAGGGCAGTCCTGTTAGATTGGGTACACCAGGCTGAACACATTGTAGTTAAATTGGTTTTATTAACAATTTATGTTAATAAATTATGTATGGTATGTTTGTTTGTGTGTATGTTTGCTTTTAATAATGGGTTTTTTAGTGTTTCTCTTAAATTATTAGATTTGTTATATATTGTTTATTATTGCTGTGAGCCGCCCTGAGTCTACGGAGAGGGGCGGCCTACAAATCTAATAAATAAAAAAGTAAGTAAGTAAGTAAGTAAATAATCAAACAAACAAACAAACAAACTGGAACAGCAGCAAGTGATCGCTAACAGGCTGGGTAGCAAAAGACATACATTAAAAAATGGCTCCCTCTATATACAGTTCAACAGCCAGTTTTGAACTGGCAGCAGCCACTGTTATCCAATCAGCGGCCAGCATTCAAATGGACCCTGTTATCCAATCAGTAGCCAGTATGCAAATTTCCTCGGGCAGAACAAGTCTAACAGTTATCAGTTAACTTTGGAGTCCGATAGCGGTGGGGCAGAGGAACAGCTGGAGTCTGTTCCCAGTATTAACACCCTTGAAAATGTCCAAAGATACTTCACCAGAAGAGCCCTTCACTCCTCCACTCGAAATAGAATACCCTACGAGACTAGACTTTCAATCCTGGGCCTAGAAAGTTTAGAACTAAGATGCCTTAAACAAGATCTAACTGTTGCCCACAAGATCATATGCTGCAACGTCCTGCCTGTCGGCGACTACGTTAGTAAGGGGCGAGTACAAGTGCACTCGAGTGCCTTCCGTCCCCTGTCCTGTTGCTCTCCTATATCTCCTATACCTTTCTTCTATTCCTATATCGCTTCTTCTATTCTCTCATTGATATGTTCTATTCCTATATCTTCTCTTCTTTCTTAGATATATTTTACTATGAGTATCTCCTCTATAAACTTCATCATGTATTTTACCATGTGTATATAGATATATACCCACTAAAACCCTCATTGTGTATTGGACAAAATAAATAAATAAAATAAATAAAAAATTATATAAAATAAAGTGCCTTAGATCATTCTGGGCATGTGAACTGGGTGATCTCATGTAGGCATGAGTGGCCCGCTTAGGGTAGGCAGTATTCTACTTATGTTTTTATTTTTTTATTTGTCAAACAATTATAATTTGCACCTATTAAACATTAGATAAGTAATGATAAAAAGTAGACAATAGGACAGGGACGGTAGGCACAATGGTGCACTTATGCACGCCCCTTACAGACCACTTAGAAAGTAGGAGAGATCAATTGTAGATAGTCTAAGGTTAAAGGTTTGGGGGTTAGGAATAGAAACCACAGAATCAGGTAGTGCATTCCAGGCGTTGATTACTCTGTTGCTGAAGTCGTATTTTTTGCAGTCAAGTTTGGAGCGGTTGACATTTAGTTTAAATCGATTTCGTGCTCGTGTGTTGTTGCAGTTGAAGATGAAGTAGTCGTTAACAGGTAGGACATTTTGGTATATGATTTTATGAACTATAATTAAGTCGGAACGGAGACGACGGAGTTGTAAGTTGTTTAAACCAAGAATTTCAAGTCTGGTGGAGTAAGGTATTTTGTTGTGAGAAGAGGAATGAAGGACTCTTCTTGTGAAATATTTCTGGACTCTCTCAATTATGTTGATGTCAGATATTACACCCTCCACAGGACCTTAACCCTACAGGGAGGCTGAGAATAGGTGGGGGAGTTAGCCCAGTCAGAGATGATAATTACAGGTTCTCCGAACTAATCAAAATTTCCGCTACCGGTTCTCCAGAACTGGTCAGAACCTGCTGAAACCCACCTCTGGTACAGATGCTAGTTAGTGTAGCACCTTCTGCCTCACAGTTAACTGTCTTGTGCAAGACCCAAGGTCCAGATCCAGCCCACAGGATGCTTAGAAACAGCAAAGGACTGGCCCACATGTGGCCCTCCCAGGCTCTGTTTTTAGGTGTGATGGCCTCCTGCCACTCTGACAGTAAAAGCGGAGCTTGGAAATCTGTCCCGTCCCCCCAAGCTCCATTTTCACTGACAAAGGGTGTCAAGAGGCCATCACACCTGAAAATAGAGCTTGGGAGCCCGTTTTCACTGACAGAATTGTTTGTTTGTTTGTTTGTTTGTTTGTTTGTTTGTTTGTTTGTTTGTTTGTTTGTTTGTTTGTTTGTTTGTTTGTTTGTTTGTTTGTTTGTTTGTTTGTTTGTTTGTATGCCGCCCCTCTCTGTAGACTCGGGGCGGCTAACAACAGTAATAAAAACAGCATGTAACAATCCAATATTAAAACAGTTAAAAACCCTTATTATAAAACCAAACATACATACACATATGCCATGCATAAAATTGTAAAGGCCCAGGGGGAAAGAGTATCTCAGTTCCCCCATGCCTGGTGGCAGAGGTGGGTTTTAAGAAGCTTACAAAAGGCAAGGAGGGTGGGGGCAATTCTAATCTCTGGGGGGAGTTGGTTTGTTGTGAGAAGGGGAAAGAAGGACTCTTCTTGTGAAATATTTCTGGACTCTCTCAATTGTGTTGATGTCAGATAACACACCCTCTACAGGACCTTATCCCTACAGGGAGGCCGAGAATAGGTGGGGGGTTTAGGCCAGTCAGAGATGATAATTACAGGTTCTCCGAACTAATCAAAATTTCCGTTACCTCATCAGAACCTGCTGAAACCCACCTCTGGTACAGATGCTAGTTAACGTAGCATCATCTGCCTCAAAGTTAACTGTCTTGTGCAAGACCCAAGGTCCAGATCCAGCCCACAGGATGCTTAGAAACAGCAAAGGATTGGCCCACATGTGGCCCTCCCAGGCTCTGTTTTTAGGTGTGATGGCCTCCTGCCACTCTGACAGTGAAAACGGAGCTTGGGAATCTGTCCCCCCCACCCCATGAGCTCCATTTTCCCTGACAAAGGGTGTCAAGAGGCCATCACACTAGAAAACTGAGCTTGGGAGCCCGTTTTCCCTGGCAGAATAATTGGGCCACAACAGATACCCCTGACACGAGTGACATCAAGCTGGCCACATCTACCCCAGCCACACTCACCCTGGCCACCAAGGTCAAACCCCACCCTGGTGCTCAATGAAATCAAGTTTGACACCCCTGTTGTGGCTCACCAGCAGCCAGTGGAGCTGGCAGCAGATTCGGACAGTGATGAGGTTGGTGGAGAAAATAGACCAATCCTGGAGTCTGGGGAAGGCTCGGCGTCGGAGGCAGAGATGGGGCCAGGGCAGTCCTGTTAGATCGGGTACACCAGGCTGAACACATTGTGGTTAAATTGGTTTTATTAACAATTTATGTTAATAAATTATGTATGGTATGTTTGTGTGTATGTTTGCTTTTAATAATGGGTTTTTAAATGTTTCTCTTAAATTATTAGATTTATTATACATTGTTTATTATTGCTGTGAGCCGCCCTGAGTCTACGGAGAGGGGTGGCATACAAATCTAATAAATAAATAAATAAATAAATAAACAAATAAACAAATAAACAAATAAACGAATACATGAATAGATAGATAGATAGATAGATAGATAGATAGATAGATAGATAGATAGATAGATAAATAAATAAATCAGGAACAGCAGCAAGTGAGGAACCAGTTTCCCCCAGAGATCGGGTACACCAGGCTGGACACATTGTAGTTAAATTGGTTTTATTAACAATTAACTGGAACAGCAGCAAGTGATCGCTAACAGGCTGGGGAGCAAAAGACATACATTAAAAAATGGCTCCCTCTATATACAGTTCAACAGCCAGTTTTGAACTGGCAGCAGCTGCTGTTATCCAATCAGCGGCCAGCATTCAAATGGACCCTGTTATCCAATCAGTAGCCAGTATGCAAATTTCCTCGGGCAGAACAAGTCTAACAGTTATCAGTTGCCTTTGGAGTCCGATAGCAGTGTGGCAGAGGAACAACTGGAGTCTGTTCCCAGTATTAACACCCTTGAAAATGTCCAAAGATACTTCACCAGAAGAGCCCTTCACTCCTCCACTCGAAATAGAATACCCTATGAGACTAGACTTTCAATCCTGGGCCTAGAAAGTTTAGAACTAAGACGCCTTTAACAAGATCTAAGTATTGCCCACAAGATCATATGCTGCAGTGTCCTGCCTGTCGGCGACTACTTCAGCTTCAACCACAACAACACAAGAGCACACAACAGATTTAAACTTAATATTAACTGCTCCAAACGTGACTGTAAAAAATATGACTTCAGTAACCGACTTGTCGAAGCGTGGAACTCATTACCGGACTCCATAGTGTCATCCCCAAACCCCCAACACTTTACCCTTAGATTATCTACGGTTGACCTATCCAGATTCCTAAGAGGTCAGTAAGGGGCGAGTACAAGTGCACTCGAGTGCCTTCCGTCCCGTGTCCTGTTGCTCTCCTATATCTCCTATACCTTTCTTCTATTCCTATATCTCTTCTTCTATTCTCTCATTGATATGTTCTATTCCTATATCTTCTTTTCTATTCTTTCATAGATATATTTTACTATGAGTATCTCCTCTATAAACTTCATCATGTATTTTACCATGTGTATATAGATATATACCCACTAAAGCCCTCATTGTGTATTGGACAAAAAAAAATAAATAAAAAATAAATAAAATAAAATAAAGTGCCTTAGATCATTCTGGGCATGTGGACTGGGTGATCTCATGTAGGCATGAGTGGCCCGCTTAGGGTAGGCAGTATTCTACTTACTTACTTACTTACTTACTTACTTACTTACTTACTTACTTACTTACTTACTTACTTACTTTCTTACTTGCTTGTCAAACAATTATAGGGTGATAATTTGTACCTTCTGCCTCACAGTTAACTGTCCTGTGCAAGATCCTAGGTCCAGGTCCAGCCCACAGGATGCTTAGAAACAGCAAAGGACTGGCCCACATGTGTTCCTCCCAGGCTCTGTTTTTAGGTGTGATGGCCTCCTGCCACTCTGACAGGGAAAACGTAGGTTGGAAATCTGTCCTGTCCCCCCAAGCTCCATTTTCACTGACAAAAGGTTTCAAGAGGCCATCACACCTGAAAACAGCTTGGGAGCCCGTTTTCACTTGCAGAATTATTTATTTATCTATCTATCTATCTATCTATCTATCTATCTATCTATCTATCTATTTATTGGATTTGTATGCCGCCCCTCTCCGTAGACTCGGGGCGGCTAACAACAGTAATAAAAACACCATATATCAATCCAATATTAAAACAGTTAAAAACCCTTATTATAAAATCAAACATATATACAGACATACCATGCATAAAATTGTAAAGGCCCAGGGGGAAAGAGTATCTCAGTTCTCCCATGCCTGGCGGCAGAGGTGGGTTTTAAGAAGCTTACGAAAGGCAAGGAGGGTGGGTGCAATTCTAATTTCTGGGGGGAGTTGGTTCCAGAGGGCAGGGGCCGCCACAGAGAAGGGTCTTCTCCTGGATCCCACCAAGCGACATTGTTTAGTTGACGGGACCCGGAGAAGGCCCACTCTGTGGGACCTAACTGGTCGCTGGGATTTGTGCAGCAGAAGGCAATCCCTGAGATAATCTGATCTGGTGCCATGAAGGGCTTTAAAGGTCATAACCAACACTTTGAATTGTGACTGGAAACTGATCGGCAACCAATGCAGACTGTGGAGTGTTGGTGTAATATGGGCATATTTGGGAAAGTCCATGATTGTTCTCGCAGCTGCATTCTGCACGACCTGAAGTTTCCGAACCCTTTTCAAAGGTAGCCCCATGTAGAGAGCATTGCAGTAGTCGAGCCTCGAGGTGATGAGGGCACGGGTGACTCTGATCAGTGACTCCTGGTCCAAATAGGACCACAATTGGTGCACCAGGTGAACCTGGGCAAACGCCCCCCTTGCCACAGCCGAAAAATTGGGCCACACTAGATACCTCTGACACGAGTGACATCAAACTGGCCATATCTATCTATCTATCTATCTATCTATCTATCTATCTATCTATCTATCTATCTATTTATTTAGATTTGTATGCCGCCCCTCTCCGCAGACTCGGGGCGGCTCACAACAAAGTGAGAAACAATTTATAACAAATCTAAATTTCTACTAAAAAACATTTTTAAAACCCCATTTTCTAAACACACATACATACACACATACCATTCATAAATTGTATATGCCCGGGGAA
This sequence comes from Erythrolamprus reginae, assembly GCF_031021105.1. NCBI lineage: Eukaryota > Metazoa > Chordata > Lepidosauria > Squamata > Dipsadidae > Erythrolamprus > Erythrolamprus reginae. Next base: position 19,248,221 of record NC_091954.1, on the reverse strand, counting down.
GATGTCTCAGTTCCCCCATGCCTGATGACACAGGTGGGTCTTAAGGAGCTTACGAAAGGCAAGGAGAGTAGGGGCAGTTCTAATCTCCGGGGGGAGTTGGTTCCTGAGGGTCGGGGCCGCCACAGAGAAGGCTCTTCCCCTGGGGCCCGCCAAACGACATTGTTTAGATGACGGGACCCGGAGAAGGCCCACTCTGTGGGACCTAATCGGTCGCTGGGATTCCCCAGCCACACTCACCCTGGGCACCAAGGTCAAACCCCACCCTGGTGCGGCCCTCAATGAAATCATGTTTGAAACCCCTGTTGTGGCTCACTAGCAGCCAGTGGAGCTGGCAGCAGATTCGGACAGTGATGAGGTTGGAGAGCAGACCAATCCTGCAGTCTGGGGAAGGCTCGGCGTCGGAGGCAGAGATGGGGCCGGGGCAGTCCTGTTGGATCGGGTACACCAGGCTGGACACATTGTAGTTAAATTGGTTTTATTAACAATTTATGTTAATAAATTATGCATGGTATGTTTGTGTGTATGTTTGCTTTTAATAATCGGATTTTTAGTGTTTCTCTTAAATTATTAGATTTGTTATATATTGTTTATTATTGCTGTGAGCCGCCCTGAGTCTACGGAAAGGGGTGGCATACAAATTTAATAAATTAATTACTAAATAAATAGATAGATAGATAGATAGATAGATAGATAGATAGATGGATGGATGGATGGATGGATGGATGGATGGATGGATGGATGGATGGATGGATGGATGGATAGATAGATACATTCATACATACATAAATACGTAAATACGTACATACGTACATAAATAAATAAATAAATAAATAAATAAATAAATAAATAAATAAATAAATAAATAAATAAATAAATAAATAACTGGAACAGCAGCAAGTGATCGCTAACAGGCTGGGTAGCAAAAGACATACATTAAAAAATGGCTCCCTCTATATACAGTTCAACAGCCAGTTTTGAACTGGCAGCAGCCACTGTTATCCAATCAGCGGCCAGCATTCCAATGGACGCTATTATCCAATCAGTAGCCAGTATGCAAATTTCCTTGGACAGAACAAGTCCGACAGTTATCAGTTGCCTTTGGAGTCCGATAGCAGTGTGGCAGAGGAACAGCTGGAGTCTGTTCCCAGTATTAACACCCTTGAAAATGTCCAAAGATACTTCACCAGAAGAGCCCTTCACTCCTCCACTTGAAATAGAATATCCTTTGAGACTAGACTTTCAATCCTGCGCCTAGAAAGTTTAGAACTAAGACGCCTTAAACAAGATCTAAGTATTGCCCACAAGATCATATGCTGCAACGTCCTGTCTGTCGGCGACTACTTCAGCTTCAACCACAACAACACAAGAGCACACAACAGATTTAAAGTTAATATTAACCGCTCCAAACTTGACTGTAAAAAATATGACTTCAGTAACCGAGTTGTCGAAGCGCGGAACTCATTACCGGACTCCATAGTCTCATCCCCAAACCCCCAACACTTTACCCTTAGATTATCTACGGTTGACCTATCCAGATTCCTAAGAGGTCAGTAAGGGGCGAGTACAAGTGCACTCGAGTGCCTTCCGTCCCCTGTCCTATTGCTCTCCTATATCTCCTATACCTTTCTTCTATTCCTATATCTCTTCTTCTATTCTTTCATTGATATGTTCTATTACTATATCTTCTTTTCTATTCTTTCTTATATATATTTTACTATGAGTATCTCCTCTTTAAACTTCATCATGTATTTTACCACGTGTATATAGATATATACCCACTAAAACCCTCATTGTGTATTGGACAAAATAAATAAATAAAATAAATAATAAATAAAATAAAGTGCCTTAGATCATTCTGGGCATGTGAACTGGGTAATCTCATGTAGGCATGAGTGGCACACTTAGGGTAGGCAGTATTCTACTTATTTATTTATTTATTTATTTATTTATTTATTTATTTATTTATTTATTTATTTGTCAAACAATTATAGGGTGATAATTTGTACGTATTAAACATTAGATAAGTAATGATAAAAAGTAGAGAATAGGACAGGGACGGTAGGCACAATGGTGTGCTTATGCACGCCCCTTACATGCCTCTTAGAAAGGAGGAGAGATCAATTGTAGATAGTCTAAGATTAAAGGCTTTGAGGTTAGGAGTAGAAACCACAGAATCAGGTAGTGCATTCCAGGCATTGATTACTCTGTTGCTGAAGTCGTATTTTTTGCAGTCAAGTTTGGAGCGGCTGATATTTAGTTTAAATTGATTTCGTGCTCGTGTGTTGTTGCAGTTGAAGGTGAAGTAGTCGTTAACAGGTAGGACATTTTGGTATATGATTTTATGAACTATAATTAAGTCGGAATGGACACAACGGAGTTGTGAGTTGTCTAAACCAGTGTTCCCCAACCTTGGCAATTTGAAGATATCTGGACTTCAACTCCAAGAATTCCCCAGCCAGCATTCGCTGGGTGGGGAATTCTGGGAGTTGAAGTCCAAATATCTTCAAGTTGCCAAGGTTGGGGAACACTGGTCTAAACCAAGAATTTCAAGTCTGGTGGAGTAAGGTATTTTGTTGTGATAAGAGGAATGAAGGACTCTCCTTGTGAAATATTTCTGGACTCTCTCAATTGTGTTGATGTCAGATATCACACCCTCCACAGGACCTTATCCCTACAGGGAGGCTGAGAATAAGTGGGGGGGTTAGGCCAGTCAGAGATGATAATTACAGATTCTCTGAATTAATCAAAATTTCCGTTACCGGTTCTCCAGAACTGGTCAGAACCTGCTGAAACCCACCTCTGGTACAGATGCTAGTTAACGTAGCATCTTGTGCCTCACAGTTAACTGTCTTGTGCAAGACCCAAGGTCCAGATCCAGCCCACAGGATGCTTAGAAACAGCAAAGGACTGGCCCACATGTGTTCCTCCCAGGCTCTGTTTTTAGGTGTGATGGCCTCCTGCCACTCTGACAGGGAAAACGGAGCTTGGGAATCTGTCCCCCACCCCCACCCCATGAGCTCCATTTTCCCTGACAAAGGGTTTCAAGAGGCCATCACACCTGAAAACAGCTTGGGAGCCCGTTTTCCCTGGCAGAATTATTTATTTGTTTGTTTGTTTGTTTGTATTTATTTATCTATTTATCTATTTATCTATTTATCTATTGTTTATCTATTTATCTATTTATCTATTTGTCTATTTGTCTATTTGTCTATCTGTCTATCTGTCTATCTGTCTATCTGTTTATCTGTTTATCTGTTTATCTGTTTATCTGTTTATCTGTTTATTTATTATTTATTTATTTGTTTGTTTGTTTGTTTATTCATTCATTCATTCATTCATTCATTTATTGGATTTGTATGCCGCCCCTCTCCGTAGACTCGGGACTGCTAACAACAGTAATAAAAACAGCATATAACAATCCAATATTAAAACAGATAAAAACCCTTATTACAAAATCAAACATATATACAGACATACCATGCATAAAATTGTAAAGGCCTAGGGGGAAAGAGTATCTCAGTTCCCCCATGCCTGGCGGCAGAGATGGGTTTTAAGAAGCTTATGAAAGGCAAGGAGGGTGGGGGCAATTCTAATCTCTGGGGGGAGTTGGTTGCAGAGGGCCGGGGCCGCCACAGAGAAGGTTCTTCTCCTGGGTCCCGCCAAGCAACATTGTTTAGTTGACGGGACCCGGAGGAGACCCACTCTGTGGGACCTAACTGGTCGATGGGATTCGTGCAGCAGAAGGCAGTCCCTGAGATAATCTGGTCTGGTGCCATGAAGGGCTTTATAGGTCATAACCAACACTTTGAATTGTGACCAGAAACTGATCGGCAACCAATGCAGACTGCGGAGTGTTGGTGTAACATGGGCATATTTGGGAAAGCCCATGATTGCTCTCGCAGCTGCATTCTGCACGATCTGAAGTTTCCGAACACTTTTCAAAGGTAGCCCCATGTAGAGAGCGTTACAGTAGTCGAGCCTCGAGGTGATGAGGGCATGAGTGACCGTGAGCAGTGACTCCCGGTCCAAATAGGGCCGCAACTGGAACACCAGACGAACCTGGGTAAACGCCCCCCTCGCCACAGCCGAAATATTGGGCTACAACAGAAACCCTTGCAGGAGTGACATCAAGCTGGCCACATCTACTCCAGCCACACTCACCCTGGCCACCAAGGTCAAACACCACCCTGGTACGGCCCTCAATGAAATCAAGTTTGACACCCCTGTTGTGGCTCACCAGCAGCCAGTGGAGCTGGCAGCAGATTCGAACAGTGATGAGGTTGGGGGAGAAAACAGACCAATCCTGGAGTCTGGGGAAGGCTCGGCGTTGGAGGCAGAGATGGGGCCAGGGCAGTCCTGTTAGATTGGGTACACCAGGCTGAACACATTGTAGTTAAATTGGTTTTATTAACAATTTATGTTAATAAATTATGTATGGTATGTTTGTTTGTGTGTATGTTTGCTTTTAATAATGGGTTTTTTAGTGTTTCTCTTAAATTATTAGATTTGTTATATATTGTTTATTATTGCTGTGAGCCGCCCTGAGTCTACGGAGAGGGGCGGCCTACAAATCTAATAAATAAAAAAGTAAGTAAGTAAGTAAGTAAATAATCAAACAAACAAACAAACAAACTGGAACAGCAGCAAGTGATCGCTAACAGGCTGGGTAGCAAAAGACATACATTAAAAAATGGCTCCCTCTATATACAGTTCAACAGCCAGTTTTGAACTGGCAGCAGCCGCTGTTATCCAATCAGCGGCCAGCATTCAAATGGACACTCATTACCGGACTCCACAGTGTCATCCCCAACCCACTAACACTTTACCCTTATATTATCTACGGTTGACCTATCCAGATTCCTAAGAGGTCAGTAAGGGGCAAGTACAAGTGCACTAAAGTGTCTTCCGTCCCCTGTCCTATTGCTCTCCTATATCTCCTATATCTTTCTTCTATTCCTATATCTCTTCTTCTATTCTTTCATTGATATGTTCTATTACTATATCTTCTCTTCTATTCTTTCTTAGATATATTTTACTATGAGTATCTCCTCTATAACCTTCATCCTGTATTTTGCCATGTGTATATAAATATATACCCACTAAAACCCTCATTGTGTATTGGACAAAACAAGTAAATAAAATAAATAAAAAATAAAATAAAATAAATAAAGTGCCTTAGATCATTCTGGACATGTGAACTGGGTGATCTCATGTAGGCATGAGTGGCCCGCTTAGGGTAGGCAGTATTCTACTTACTTAGTTACTTACTTACTTACTTACTTACTTACTTACTTACTTACTTACTTATTTGTCAAACAATTATAGGGTTATAATTTGTACCTATTAAACATTAGATAAGTAATGATAAAAAGTAGACAATAGGACAGGGACGGTAGGCACAATGGTGCGCTTATGCACGCCCCTTACACACCTCTTAGAAAGGGGGGGATCAATTGTAGATAGTCTAAGTTTAAAGGTTTTGGGGTTAGGAGTAGAAACCACAGAATCAGGTAGTGCATAACAGGCATTGATTACTATGTTGCTGAAGTCGTATTTTTTACAGTCAAGGTTGGAAGGTTGACATTTAGTTTAAATTGATTTTGTGTTCGTATGTTGTTGCGGTTGAAGGTGAAGTAGTCGTTAACAGGTAGGACATTTTGGTATATGATTTTATGAACAATAATTAAGTCGGAACGGAGACGACGGAGTTGTAAGTTGTCTAAACCAAGAATTTCAAGTCTGGTGGAGTAAGGTATTTTGTTGTGAGAAGAGGAATGAAGGACTCTTCTTGTGAAATATTTCTGGACTCTCTCAATTGTGTTGATGTCAGATATCACACCCTCCACAGGACCTTATCCCTACAGGGAGGCCGAGAATAGGGGTGGGGGTTAGGCCAGTCAGAGATGATAATTACAGGTTCTCCGAACTAATCAAAATTTCCGCTACCGGTTCTCCAGAACTGGTCAGAACATGCTGAAACCCACCTCTGGTACAGATGCTAGTTAGTGTAGCATCTTCTGCCTCACAGTTAACTGTCTTGTGCAAGACCCAAGGTCCAGATCCAGCCCACAGGATGCTTAGAAACAGCAAAGGACTGGCCCACATGTGGCCCTCCCAGGCTCTGTTTTTAGGTGTGATGGCCTCCTGCCACTCTGACAGTAAAAGCGGAGCTTGGAAATCTGTCGCGTCCCCCCAAGCTCCATTTTCACTGACAAAGGGTGTCAAGAGGCCATCACACCTGAAAAAAGAGCTTGGGAGCCCGTTTTCACTGGCAGAATTGTTTGTTTGAATGTATGTTTGTTTGTTTGTTTGTTTGTTTGTTTGTTTGTTTGTTTGTTTGTTTGTTTGTTTGTTTGTTTGTTTGTTTGTTTGTATGCCGCCCCTCTCTGTAGACTCGGGGCGGCTAACAACAGTAATAAAAACAGCATGTAACAATCCAATATTAAAACAGTTAAAAACCCTTATTATAAAACCAAACATACATACAGACATGCCATGCATAAAATTGTAAAGGCCCAGGGGGAAAGAGTATCTCAGTTCCCCCATGCCTGGTGGCAGAGGTGGGTTTTAAGAAGCTTACAAAAGGCAAGGAGGGTGGGGGCAATTCTAATCTCTGGGGGGAGTTGGTTTGTTGTGAGAAGGGGAAAGAAGGACTCTTCTTGTGAAATATTTCTGGACTCTCTCAACTGTGTTGATGTCAGATAACACACCCTCTACAGGACCTTATCCCTACAGGGAGGCCGAGAATAGGTGGGGGGTTTAGGCCAGTCAGAGATGATAATTACAGGTTCTCCGAACTAATCAAAATTTCCGTTACCTCATCAGAACCTGCTGAAACCCACCTCTGGTACAGATGCTAGTTAACGTAGCATCATCTGCCTCAAAGTTAACTGTCTTGTGCAAGACCCAAGGTCCAGATCCAGCCCACAGGATGCTTAGAAACAGCAAAGGATTGGCCCACATGTGGCCCTCCCAGGCTCTGTTTTTAGGTGTGATGGCCTCCTGCCACTCTGACAGTGAAAACGGAGCTTGGGAATCTGTCCCCCCCACCCCATGAGCTCCATTTTCCCTGACAAAGGGTGTCAAGAGGCCATCACACAAGAAAACTGAGCTTGGGAGCCCGTTTTCACTGGCAGAATAATTGGGCCACAACAGATACCCCTGACACGAGTGACATCAAGCTGGCCACATCTACCCCAGCCACACTCACCCTGGCCACCAAGGTCAAACCCCACCCTGGTGCTCAATGAAATCAAGTTTGACACCCCTGTTGTGGCTCACCAGCAGCCAGTGGAGCTGGCAGCAGATTCGGACAGTGATGAGGTTGATGGAGAAAATAGACCAATCATGGAGTCTGGGGAAGGCTCGGCGTCGGAGGCAGAGATGGGGCCAGGGCAGTCCTGTTAGATCGGGTACACCAGGCTGAACACATTGTGGTTAAATTGGTTTTATTAACAATTTATGTTAATAAATTATGTATGGTATGTTTGTGTGTATGTTTGCTTTTAATAATGGGTTTTTAAATGTTTCTCTTAAATTATTAGATTTATTATACATTGTTTATTATTGCTGTGAGCCGCCCTGAGTCTACGGAGAGGGGTGGCATACAAATCTAATAAATAAATAAATAAATAAACAAATAAATAAATAAACAAATAAACGAATACATGAATAGATAGATAGATAGATAGATAGATAGATAGATAGATAGATAGATAGATAGATAAATAAATAAATCAGGAACAGCAGCAAGTGAGGAACCAGTTTCCCCCAGAGATCGGGTACACCAGGCTGGACACATTGTAGTTAAATTGGTTTTATTAACAATTAACTGGAACAGCAGCAAGTGATCGCTAACAGGCTGGGTAGCAAAAGACATACATTAAAAAATGGCTCCCTCTATATACAGTTCAACACCAGTTTTGAACTGGCAGCAGCTGCTGTTATCCAATCAGCGGCCAGCATTCAAATGGACCCTGTTATCCAATCAGTAGCCAGTATGCAAATTTCCTCGGGCAGAACAAGTCTAACAGTTATCAGTTAACTTTGGAGTCCGATAGCGGTGGGGCAGAGGAACAGCTGGAGTCTGTTCCCAGTATTAACACCCTTGAAAATGTCCAAAGATACTTCACCAGAAGAGCCCTTCACTCCTCCACTCGAAATAGAATACCCTACGAGACTAGACTTTCAATCCTGGGCCTAGAAAATTTAGAACTAAGACGCCTTAAACAAGATCTAAGTATTGCCCACAAGATCATATGCTGCAGTGTCCTGCCTGTCGGAGACTACTTCAGCTTCAACCACAACAACACAAGAGCACACAACAGATTTAAACTTAATATTAACTGCTCCAAACGTGACTGTAAAAAATATGACTTCAGTAACCGACTTGTCGAAGCGTGGAACTCATTACCGGACTCCATAGTGTCATCCCCAAACCCCCAACACTTTACCCTTAGATTATCTACGGTTGACCTATCCAGATTCCTAAGAGGTCAGTAAGGGGCGAGTACAAGTGCACTCGAGTGCCTTCCGTCCCGTGTCCTGTTGCTCTCCTATATCTCCTATACCTTTCTTCTATTCCTATATCTCTTCTTCTATTCTCTCATTGATATGTTCTATTCCTATATCTTCTCTTCTCTTCTTTCTTAGATATATTTTACTATGAGTATCTCCTCTATAAACTTCATCATGTATTTTACCATGTGTATATAGATATATACCCACTAAAGCCCTCATTGTGTATTGGACAAAAAATAAAAAAAAATAAAAAAAATAAAAAAAATAAAGTGCCTTAGATCATTCTGGGCATGTGGACTGGGTGATCTCATGTAGGCATGAGTGGCCCGCTTAGGGTAGGCAGTATTCTACTTACTTACTTACTTACTTACTTACTTACTTACTTACTTACTTACTTACTTACTTACTTACTTGTCAAACAATTATAGGGTGATAATTTGTACCTTCTGCCTCACAGTTAACTGTCCTGTGCAAGATCCTAGGTCCAGATCCAGCCCACAGGATGCTTAGAAACAGCAAAGGACTGGCCCACATGTGTTCCTCCCAGGCTCTGTTTTTAGGTGTGATGGCCTCCTGCCACTCTGACAGGGAAAACGGAGGTTGGAAATCTGTCCTGTCCCCCCAAGCTCCATTTTCACTGACAAAAGGTTTCAAGAGGCCATCACACCTGAAAACAACTTGGGAGCCCGTTTTCACTTGCAGAATTATTTATTTATCTATCTATCTATCTATCTATCTATCTATCTATCTATTTATTTATTGGATTTGTATGCCGCCCCTCTCCGTAGACTCGGGGCGGCTAACAACAGTAATAAAAACACCATATATCAATCCAATATTAAAACAGTTAAAAACGCTTATTATAAAATCAAACATATATACAGACATACCATGCATAAAATTGTAAAGGCCCAGGGGGAAAGAGTATCTCAGTTCTCCCATGCCTGGCGGCAGAGGTGGATTTTAAGAAGCTTACGAAAGGCAAGGAGGGTGGGTGCAATTCTAATCTCTGGGGGGAGTTGGTTCCAGAGGGCCGGGGCCGCCACAGAGAAGGGTCTTCTCCTGGATCCCACCAAGCGACATTGTTTAGTTGACGGGACCCGGAGAAGGCCCACTCTGTGGGACCTAACTGGTCGCTGGGATTTGTGCAGCAGAAGGCAGTCCCTGAGATAATCTGATCTGGTGCCATGAAGGGCTTTATAGGTCATAACCAACACTTTGAATTGTGACTGGAAACTGATCGGCAACCAATGCAGACTGTGGAGTGTTGGTGTAATATGGGCATATTTGGGAAAGTCCATGATTGTTCTCGCAGCTGCATTCTGCACGACCTGAAGTTTCCGAACCCTTTTCAAAGGTAGCCCCATGTAGAGAGCATTGCAGTAGTCGAGCCTCGAGGTGATGAGGGCACGGGTGACTGTGATCAGTGACTCCTGGTCCAAATAGGACCACAATTGGTGCACCAGGTGAACCTGGGCAAACGCCCCCCTCGCCACAGCCGAAAAATTGGGCCACACTAGATACCTCTGACACGAGTGACATCAAACTGGCCATATCTATTTATTTATTTATTTATTTATTTATTTATTTATTTATTTAGATTTGTATGCCGCCCCTCTCCGCAGACTCGGGGCGGCTCACAACAAAGTGAGAAACAATTTATAACAAATCTAAATTTCTACTAAAAAACATTTTAAAAACCCCATTTTCTAAACACACATACATACACACATACCATTCATAAATTGTATATGCCCGGGGGAGATGTCTCAGTTCCCCCATGCCTGATGACACAGGTGGGTCTTAAGGAGCTTACGAAAGGCAAGGAGAGTAGGGGCAGTTCTAATCTCCGGGGGGAGTTGGTTCCTGAGGGTCGGGGGCGCCACAGAGAAGGCTCTTCCCCTGGGGCCCGCCAAACGACATTGTTTAGATGACGGGACCCGAAGAAGGCCCACTCTGTGGGACCTAATCGGTCGCTGGGATTCCCCAGCCACACTCACCCTGGCCACCAAGGTCAAACCCCACCCTGGTGCGGCCCTCAATGAAATCATGTTTGAAACCCCTGTTGTGGCTCACTAGCAGCCAGTGGAGCTGGCAGCAGATTCGGACAGTGATGAAGTTGGAGAACAGACCAATCCTGGAGCCTGGGGAAGGCTCGGCGTCGGAGGCAGAGATGGGGCCGGGGCAGTCCTGTTGGATCGGGTACACCAGGCTGGACACATTGTAGTTAAATTGGTTTTATTAACAATTTATGTTAATAAATTATGCATGGTATGTTTGTGTGTATGTTTGCTTTTAATAATGGGATTTTTAGTGTTTCTCTTAAATTATTAGATTTGTTATATATTGTTTATTATTGCTGTGAGCCGCCCTGAGTCTACGGAAAGGGGTGGCATACAAATTTAATAAATAAATTAATTAATAAATAGATAGATAGATAGATAGATAGATAGATAGATGGATGGATGGATGGATGGATGGATGGATGGATGGATGGATAGATAGATACATTCATACATACATACATACATACATAAATACGTACATACGTACATACGTACATACATAAATAAGTAAATAAATAAATAAATAAATAAATAAATAAATAAATAAATAAATAAATAAATAAATAAATAAATAAATAAATAAATAAATAAATAAATAACTGGAACAGCAGCAAGTGATCGATAACAGGCTGGGTAGCAAAAGACATACATTAAAAAATGGCTCCCTCTATATACAGTTCAACAGCCAGTTTTGAACTGGCAGCAGCCACTGTTATCCAATCAGCGGCCAGCATTCAAATGGACGCTGTTATCCAATCAGTAGCCAGTATGCAAATTTCCTTGGACAGAACAAGTCCGACAGTTATCAGTTGCCTTTGGAGTCCGATAGCAGTGTGGCAGAGGAACAGCTGGAGTCCGTTCCCAGTATTAACACCCTTGAAAATGTCCAAAGATACTTCACCAGAAGAGCCCTTCACTCCTCTGCTCGAAATAGAATACCCTACGAGACTAGACTTTCAATCCTGCGCCTAGAAAGTTTAGAACTAAGACGCCTTAAACAAGATCTAAGTATTGCCCACAAGATCATATGCTGCAACGTCCTGTCTGTCGGCGACAACTTCAGCTTCAACCACAACAACACAAGAGCACACAACAGATTTAAAGTTAATATTAACCGCTCCAAACTTGACTGTAAAAAATATGACTTCAGTAACCGAGTTGTCGAAGCGCGGAACTCATTACCGGACTCCATAGTCTCATCCCCAAACCCCCAGCACTTTACCCTTAGATTATCTACGGTTGACCTATCCAGATTCCTAAGAGGTCAGTAAGGGGCGAGTACAAGTGCACTCGAGTGCCTTCCGTCCCCTGTCCTATTGCTCTCCTATATCTCCTATACCTTTCTTCTATTCCTATATCTCTTCTTCTATTCTTTCATTGATATGTTCTATTACTATATCTTCTTTTCTATTCTTTCTTATATATATTTTACTATGAGTATCTCCTCTTTAAACTTCATCATGTATTTTACCACGTGTATATAGATATATACCCACTAAAACCCTCATTGTGTATTGGACAAAATAAATAAATAAAATAAATAAAAAATAAAATAAAGTGCCTTAGATCATTCTGGGCATGTGAACTGGGTAATCTCATGTAGACATGAGTGGCACACTTAGGGTAGGCAGTATTCTACTTATTTATTTATTTATTTATTTATTTATTTATTTATTTATTTATTTGTCAAACAATTATAGGGTGATAATTTGTACGTATTAAACATTAGATAAGTAATGATAAAAAGTAGAGAATAGGACAGGGACGGTAGGCACAATGGTGTGCTTATGCACGCCCCTTACAGGCCTCTTAGAAAGGAGGAGAGATCAATTGTAGATAGTCTAAGATTAAAGGCTTTGAGGTTAGGAGTAGAAACCACAGAATCAGGTAGTGCATTCCAGGCATTGATTACTCTGTTGCTGAAGTCGTATTTTTTGCAGTCAAGTTTGGAGCGGCTGACATTTAGTTTAAATCGATTTCGTGCTCGTGTGTTGTTGCAGTTGAAGGTGAAGTAGTCGTTAACAGGTAGGACATTTTGGTATATGATTTTATGAACTATAATTAAGTCGGAACGGACACAACAGAGTTGTGAGTTGTCTAAACCAGTGTTCCCCAACCTTGGCAATTTGAAGATATCTGGACTTCAACTCCAAGAATTCCCCAGCCAGCATTCGCTGGGTGGGGAATTCTGGGAGTTGAAGTCCAAATATCTTCAAGTTGCCAAGGTTGGGAAACACTGGTCTAAACCAACTATTTCAAGTCTGGGGGAGTAAGGTATTTTGTTGTGAGAAGAGGAATGAAGGACTCTCCTTGTGAAATATTTCTGGACTCTCTCAATTGTGTTGATGTCAGATATCACACCCTCCACAGGACCTTATCCCTACAGGGAGGCTGAGAATAAGTGGGGGAGTTAGGCCAGGCAGAGATGATAATTACAGATTCTCCGAATTAATCAAAATTTCCGTTACCGGTTCTCCAGAACTGGTCAGAACCTGCTGAAACCCACCTCTGCTACAGATGCTAGTTAACGTAGCATCTTGTGCCTCACAGTTAACTGTCTTGTGCAAGACCCAAGGTCCAGATCCAGCCCACAGGATGCTTAGAAACAGCAAAGGACTGGCCCACATGTGTTCCTTCCAGGCTCTGTTTTTAGGTGTGATGGCCTCCTGCCACTCTGACAGTGAAAACGGAGCTTGGGAATCTGTCCCACCCCCCACCCCATGAGCTCCATTTTCCCTGACAAAGGGTTTCAAGAGGCCATCACACCTGAAAACAGCTTGGGAGCCCGTTTTCCCTGGCAGAATTATTTGTTTGTTTGTTTGTTTGTCTGTTTATCTGTTTATCTGTTTATCTGTTTATCTGTTTATCTGTTTATTTATTTGTTTGTTTGTTTGTTTATTCATTCATTCATTCATTCATTCATTCATTTATTTATTGGATTTGTATGCCGCCCCTCTCAGTAGACTCGGGACTGCTAACAACAGTAATAAAAACGACATATAACAATCCAATATTAAAACAGTTTAAAACCCTTATTACAAAATCAAACATATATACAGACATACCATGCATAAAATTGTAAAGGCCTAGGGGGAAAGACTTTCACAGTTCCCCCATGCCTGGCGGCAGAGATGGGTTTTAAGAAGCTTATGAAAGGCAAGGAGGGTGGGGGCAATTCTAATCTCTGGGGGGAGTTGGTTGCAGAGGGCCGGGGCCGCCATAGAGAAGGCTCTTCTCCTGGGTCCCGCCAAGCGACATTGTTTAGTTGACGGGACCCGGAGAAGACCCACTCTGTGGGACCTAACTGGTCGCTGGAATTCGTGCAGCAGAAGGCAGTCCCTGAGATAATCTGGCCTGGTGCCATGAAGGGCTTTATAGGTTATAACCAACACTTTGAATTGTGACTGGAAACTGATCAGCAACCAATGCAGACTGCGGAGTGTTGGTGTAACATGGGCATATTTGGGAAAGCCCATGATTGCTCTCGCAGCTGCATTCTGCATGATCTGAAGTTTCCGAACACTTTTCAAAGGTAGCCCCATGTAGAGAGCGTTACAGTAGTCGAGCCTCGAGGTGATGAGGGCATGAGTGACTGTGAGCAGTGACTCCCGGTCCAAATAGGGCCGCAACTGGAACACCAGACGAACCTGGGTAAACGCCCCCCTCGCCACAGCCGAAATATTGGGCTACAACAGATATCCCTGACACGAGTGACATCAAGCTGGCCACATCTACTCCAGCAACACTCACCCTGGCCACCACGGTCAAACACCACCCTGGTACGGCCATTAATGAAATCAAGTTTGACACCCCTGTTGTGGCTCACCAACAGCCAGTGGAGCTGGCAGCAGATTCGAACAGTGATGAGGTTGGGGGAGAAAACAGACCAATCCTGGAGTCTGGGGACGGCTCGGCGTCGGAGGCAGAGATGGGGCCACGGCAGTCCTGTTAGATCGGGTTCACCAGGCTGAACACATTGTAGTTAAATTGGTTTTATTAACAATTTATGTTAATAAATTATGTATGGTATGTTTGTGTGTATGTTTGCTTTTAATAATGGGGTTTTTAGTGTTTCTCTTAAATTATTAGATTTGTTATATATTGTTTATTATTGCTGTGAGCCGCCCTGAGTCTATGGAGAGGGGCGGCCTACAAATCTAATAAATAAAAAAGTAAGTAAGTAAGTAAGTAAGTAAGTAAATAACCAAACAAACAAACAAACAAACTGGAACAGCAGCAAGTGATCGCTAACAGGCTGGGTAGCAAAAGACATACATTAAAAAATGGCTCCCTCTATATACAGTTCAACAGCCAGTTTTGAACTGGCAGCAGCCGCTGTTATCCAATCAGCGGCCAGCATTCAAATGGACACTGTTATCCAATCAGTAGCCAGTATGCAAATTTCCTTGGACAGAACAAGTCCGACAGTTATCAGTTGCGTTTGGAGTCCGATAGCAGTGTGGCAGAGGAACAGCTGGAGTCTGTTCCCAGTATTAACACCCTTGAAAATGTCCAAAGATACTTCACCAGAAGAGCCGTTCACTCCTCCACTTGAAATAGAATATCCTACGAGACTAGACTTTCAATCCTTGGCCTAGAAAGTTTAGAACTAAGACGCCTTAAACAAGATATAAGTATTGCCCACAAGATCATATGCTGCAACGTCCTGCCTGTCAGCGATTACTTCAGCTTCAACCACAACCACACAAGAGCAGACAACCGATTTAAAGTGAATATTAACCACTCCAAACTTGACTGTAAAAAATATGACATCAGTAACTGAGTTGTCAAAGCATGGAACTCATTACCGGACTCCACAGTGTCATCCCCAACCCACCAACACTTTACCCTTATATTATCTACGGTTGACCTATCCAGATTCCTAAGAGGTCAGTAAGGGGCAAGTACAAGTGCACTACAGTGTCTTCCGTCCCCTGTCCTATTGCTCTCCTATATCTCCTATACCTTTCTTCTATTCCTATATCTCTTCTTCTATTCTTTCATTGATATGTTCTATTACTATATCTTCTCTTCTATTCTTTCTTAGATATATTTTACTATGAGTATCTCCTCTATAACCTTCATCATGTATTTTACCATGTGTATATAAATATATACCCACTAAAACCCTCATTGTGTATTGGACAAAACAAGTAAATAAAAAAAATTAAAATAAAATAAAATAAATAAAGTGCCTTAGATCATTCTGGACATGTGAACTGGGTGATCTCATGTAGGCATGAGTGGCCCGCTTAGGGTAGGCAGTATTCTACTTACTTAGTTACTTACTTACTTACTTACTTACTTACTTACTTACTTACTTACTTATTTGTCAAACAATTATAGGGTTATAATTTGTACCTATTAAACATTAGATAAGTAATGATAAAAAGTAGGCAGTAGGACAGGGACGGTAGGCACAATGGTGCGCTTATGCACACCCCTTACAGACCTCTTAGAAAGGGGGGGATCAATTGTAGATAGTCTAAGGTTAAAGGTTTTGGGGTTAGGAGTAGAAACCACAGAATCAGGTAGTGCATAACAGGCATTGATTACTCTGTTGCTCAAGTTTGGAGCGGTTGACATTTAGTTTAAATCGATTTTGTGCTCGTCTGCTGTTGCGGTTGAAGGTGAAGTAGTCGTTAACAGGTAGGACATTTTGGTATATGATTTTATGAACTATAATTAAGTCGGAACGGAGACGACGGAGTTGTAAGTTGTCTAAACCAGTGTTTCCCAACCTTGGCAACTTGAAGATATCTGGACTTCAACTCCCAGAATTCCTGGGTGGGGAATTCTGGGAGTTGAAGTCCAAATATCTTCAAGTTGCCAAGGTTGGGAAACACTGGTCTAAACCAAGAATTTCAAGTCTGGTGGAGTAAGATATTTTGTTCTGAGAAGGGGAAAGAAGGACTCTTCTTGTGAAATATTTCTGGACTCTCTCAATTGTGTTGATGTCAGATATCGCACCCTCCACAGGACCTTATCCCTACAAGGAGGCTGAGAATAGCTGGGGGGGTTAGGCCAGTCAGAGATGATAATTACAGGTTCTCCGAACTAATCAAAATTTCCGCTACCGGTTCTCCAGAACTGGTCAGAACCTTCTGAAACCCACCTCTGGTACAGATGCTAGTTAACGTAGCATCTTCTGCCTCACAGTTAACTGTCTTGTGCAAGACCCAAGGCCCAGATCCAACCCACAGGATGCTTAGACACAGCAAAGGACTGGCCCACATATGGCCCTCCCAGGCACTGTTTTTAGGTGTGATGGCCTCCTGCCAATCTGACAGTGAAAACGGAGCTTGGGAATCTGTCCCCCCCACCCCATGAGCTCCATTTTCCCTGAACAAGGGTGTCAAGAGGCCATCACACTAGAAAACTGAGCTTGGGAGCCCGTTTTCGCTGGCAGAATAATTGGGCCACAACAGATACCCCTGACATGAGTGACATTAAGTTGGCTCCATCTACCCCAGCCACACTCACCCTGGCCACCAAGGTCAAACAACACCCTGGTGCGGCCCTCAATGAAATCAAGTTTGACACCCCTGTTGTGACTCACCAGCAGCCAGTGGAGATGGCAGCAGATTCGGACAGTGATGATGTTGGGGGAGAAAACAGACTAATCCTGGATTCTGGGGAAGGCTCGGCGTCGGAGGCAGAGATGGGGCCGGGGCAGTCCTGTTAGATCGGGTACACCAGGCTGCACACATTGTAGTTAAATTGGTTTTATTAACAATTAACTGGAACAGCAGCAAGTGATCGCTAACAGGCTGGGTAGCAAAAGACATACATTAAAAAATGGCTCCCTCTATATACAGTTCAACAGCCAGTTTTGAACTGGCAGCACCCGCTGTTATCCAATCAGCGGCCAGCATTCAAATGGACGCTGTTATCCAATCAGTAGCCAGTGTGCAAATTTCCTCGGGCAGAACAAGTCTAACAGTTATCAGTTGCCTTTGGAGTCCGATAGCAGTGTGGCAGAGGAACAGCTGGAGTCTGTTCCCAGTATTAACACCCTTGAAAATGTCCAAAGATACTTCACCAGACGAGCCCTTCACTCCTCCACTCGAAATAGAATATCCTACGAGACTAGACTTTCAATCCTGGGCCTAAAAAGTTTAGAACTAAGACGCCTTAAACAAGATCTAAGTATTGCCCACAAGATCATATGCTGCAACGTCCTGCCTGTCGGCGACTACTTCAGCTTTAACCACAACAACACAAGAGCACACAACAGATTTAAACTTAATATTAACCGCTCCAAACTTGACTGTAAAAAATATGACTTCAGTAACTGAGTTGTCAAAGCATGGAACTCATTACCGGACTCCATAGTGTCATCCCCAAACCCCCAACACTTCACCCTTAGATTATCTACGGTTGACCTATCCAGATTCCTAAGAGGTCAGTAAGGGGTGAGTACAAGTGCACTAGAGTGCCTTCCGTCCCCTGTCCTATTGCTCTCCTATATCTCCTATACCTTTCTTCTATTCCTATATCTTCTCTTCTATTCTTTCTTAGATATATTTTACTATGAGTATCTCCTCTATAAACTTCATCATGTATTTTACCATGTGTATATAGATATATACCCATTAAAACCCTCATTGTGTATTGGACAAAATAAATAAATAAAATAAATATAAAATAAAATAAATAAAGTGCCTTAGATCATTCTGGGCATGTGAACTGGGTGATCTCATGTAGGCATGAGTGGCCCGCTTAGGGTAGGTAGTATTCTATTTATTTATTTATTTATTTATTTATTTATTTATTTGTTTGTTTGTTTGTTTGTTTATCAAACAATTATAGGGTGATAATTTGTATCTATTAAACATTAGATAAGTATTGATAAAAAGTAGACAAAAGGACAGGGACGGTAGGCACAATGGTGCGCTTATGCACGTCCCTTACAGACCTCTTAGAAAGGAGGACAGATCAATTGTAGATAGTCTAAGGTTCAAGGTTTTGGGGTTAGTAGTAGAAACCACAGAATCAGGTAGTGCATTCCAGGCGTTGATTACTCTGTTGCTGAAGTTGTATTTTTTACGGTCAAGTTTGGAGCGGTTGACATTTAGTTTAAATCAATTTTGTGCTTGTGTGCTGTTGCGGTTGAAGGTGAAGTAGTCGTTAACAGGTAGGACATTTTGGTATATGATTTTATGAACTATAATTAAGTCGGAACAGAGACGACGGAGTTGTAAGTTGTCTAAACCAGTGTTTCCCAACCTTGGCAACTTGAAGATATCTGGACTTCAACTCCCAGAATTCCTGGGTGGGGAATTCTGGGAGTTGAAGTCCAAATATCTTCAAGTTGCCAAGGATGGGAAACACTGGTCTAAACCAAGAATTTCAAGTCTGGTGGAGTAAGATATTTTGTTGTGAGAAGGGGAAAGAAGGACTCTTCTTGTGAAATATTTCTGGACTCTCTCAATTGTGTTGATGTCAGATATCGCACCCTCCACAGGACCTTATCCCTACAGGGAGGCTGAGAATAGGTGGGGGGGTTAGGCCAGTCAGAGATGATAATTACAGGTTCTCCGAACTAATCAAAATTTCCACTACCGGTTCTCCAGAACTGGTCAGAACCTGCTGAAACCCACCTCTGGTACAGATGCTAGTTAACGTAGCATCTTCTGCCTCACAGTTAACTGTCTTGTGCAAGACCCAAGGCCCAGATCCAGCCCACAGGATGCTTAGACACAGCAAAGGACTGGCCCACATCTACGGTTGACCTATCCAGATTCCTAAGAGGTCAGTAAGGGGTGAGTACAAGTGCACTAGAATGCCTTCCGTCCCCTGTCCTATTGCTCTCCTATATCTCCTATACCTTTCTTCTATTCCTATATCTCTTCTTCTATTCTTTCATTGATATGTTCTATTACTATATCTTCTTTTCTATTCTTTCTTAGATATATTTTACTATAAGTATCTCCTCTATAACCTTCATCATGTATTTTACTATGTGTATAAACCCTCATTGTATATTGGACAAAATAAATAAATAAGTAAGTAAGTAAATAAATAAATAAAATAAATAAAATAAATAAAATAAATAAAATAAATAAAATAAATAAAATAAATAAAATAAATAAAATAAATAAAATAAATAAAATAAATAAAATAAATAAAATAAATAAAATAAATAAAATAAATAAAATAAATAAAATAAATAAAATAAATAAAATAAATAAAATAAATAAATAAAGTATGTGCATGCACAGAGGTTGCCAGATGAAGGGAACAGGTGCGCAACAAGGGTCGACTTGGGAATAAGGCCAGTGGCGGACGATGAGTGCCTGGGACCCAAAGGGAATAAAAGAGGAGCGAACAGGGAGGGGAGTTTGCAGGAGATAATTAATTTGCTTAATTGGTTCATGACTGTCAGAGAACCCTTACCAAATTTTGAAGATATCTGCCTGGCACTTCTCCAAGCCAGATAAGATCTGTGACTTTAAATGCTCTCTTGAACGACTTTTGTGGGAGGTGAATGTGAGAAATTCACAGTAATTGAATAAAAAGGTATTTTTTTAAAAAAAAAAATCAGCACAAGGAGTTTGCTTCGTGGTTTGGGAACGCCTCGGTCAGAACAACCCCTATTATAAATGGTAAAATCAGATTCACAGCTGTCCAATGTTTCGTTGATTCCTTTGTAGAAAAACCAGATACCCTTCTTATGAGGAATAAACTCGGGGAAGAGAATGCTCCTATCAAATGAGATCACACAGATGAACTAAGCTAAAGTAGAAAAACAGCAGTGCTGACTAACCGGTTCATCCTAAAGAATAATTCAAGAGCTGCGAGAGCTATCATGGGCTTTCCTAAATATGCCCATGTTACACCAACACTCCTCGGTCTGCATTGACTGCCAATCAGTTTCCGGTCACAATTTAAAGTGTTGGTTATGACCTATAAAGCCCTTCATGGCATCGGACCAGAATATCTCCGAGACCGCCTTCTGCCGCACGAATCCCAGCGACCGGTTAGGTCCCAAAGAGTTGGCCTTCTCTGGGTCCCTTCAACTAAACAATGTCATCTGGCAGAACCCAGGGAAAGAGCCTTCTCTGTGGCGGCCCCGACCCTCTGGAACTAGCTCCCCCCACCCCCCGGAGATTAGAACTGCCCCCACCCTCCTTGTCTTTCATAAACTTCTTAAAACCCACCTCTGTCGCCAGGCATGGGGGAGTTAGGATATTCCTTCCCCTAGGCCATTACAAGTTATGTATGGTATGTTTGTGTGTATGTTTGGTTTTTATAATAAGGGTTTTTAGTTGTTTTATTAAATTGGATTGTTACATGTTGTTTTTTACCCCTGGACCTATACAGTTTATGTATGATATGTTTGTGTGTATGTTTTCTTTTTAATAAGGGGTTTTTAATTACTTTTAATTATTAGATTTGTTATATATTGTGTTATTATTGTTGTGAGCTGCCCCGAGTCTACGGAGAGGGGCGGCATACAAATCTAATAAATTGAATTGAATTGAATTGAATTGGGGGCCATTAGTTAGGACCATTGGCGTAATATATTCAGGGATTTAAGATGTGTTAGGGCACCATTTTTGCATTAATTGCTTCAAGGTGAAACAATAAGGTTTAGCTTGGAAAGAACAAGTTTAAAACATGTCATTTCCTTCTTACTGGGGTCCTTTTTGTGTTGTTTTTATCACTCCTGCCCATCTCCTAGTTGGAATGCACTCACATAACCCACCCACGGTACCGGAAAGATCGATGGTGTTTTAAACAGGGAAATAATTAATTACCCAACCAACTTGAAAATACTTTGGAATAATCAGTCATTAATTCAGTGAATAGGAAAAGCAGGCAAGGACGGTTATAAAAACCCTGCCAGTTGTATTCTGGCACAGTAAATCTTCTACCCCTTTTTTCACAGTTTCCTTTTGTGCATACAGTCCATAGAAAGCGCAAGAGAAAAAAGAGTTCTGTCTACACAGAGCAAGGTCTCTGGAGGTCTTCCTGGGCAACACAGACACGGCCTGGGGATGAGTTAGCAACCGACAATCGACTACCACACAAGTGCAGTTTTCCCACTCTCCTCTGGGACTAAACCTCCCTTCCACCAACCCTTAGGACAAGGCCGAAGACTTTGGGTTGGTTCCTACTACATCACAGGTGACAAAAGAGGGCAGATTGGACGTCTGGAACAATTTCTTCTACAGATTAAACGGCATGTGTAGCACTGCATGTATTCAGC
The DNA here is from genome assembly GCF_031021105.1 of Erythrolamprus reginae. Taxonomy (NCBI): domain Eukaryota; kingdom Metazoa; phylum Chordata; class Lepidosauria; order Squamata; family Dipsadidae; genus Erythrolamprus; species Erythrolamprus reginae. The sequence goes on along the minus strand of NC_091954.1, from coordinate 19,226,420 downwards.
TTTTGAAAAAGATACTGTTAATATATTCATGAACTGGGAGAGCCCATGGTAACAAGGTCAGAATGACTAGACATAGCAACTAAGTCAGCCAATGGAAGCTAACCACTTCTGAGTCTGGGCAGAGAATTGAAACTGAATACAGAAGCTTAAGGCTGGATGTGGCTCCAGGTCCCCTCTGCACTCTCTGCCCACTCTGTAATCTCTGCTGAAATGAAACTAACTGTTCTCTGCTGTCTGTAACTGATTAAAGAAAAATTCTACTTGTGGTATTGTAATATATTATATATATATATATATATATATATATATATATATATATATATATATATGTATGTCACATGTTTTTTTTGCTGAATTTGAAAATTAAGGGAGACTAGGATAGATCTATTTCGGCCTTATTTTGGCCTCATCAGCTAGCCATACCCACTGGGACTTGAACCTGCAACCTTTGCCTTGTAAGGCAGAGAATTATCCTCTAGGCTACAGTATCCAATCCCTTCAGCTCTGCACCAGGGAAGGGTTACATATTTTTGTGTCTAATCACCCTGGTATATTGAAGGAACATCACAGCTCCTTATTTGCCTCTCGGCCCAACCCAGGGCCATTTCCAAGGCAGTTAATGTTATTGATAGCCAACAATTCTATCTGTATGTGTCACATGTTTTTTGCTGAATTTGAAAATTATATATTATATTATATATTATATATACATACTGATTAAAGAAGAATTCTACTTGTGGTATTGTAATATACTCTGTGTGTGTGTGTGTGTGTGTGTGTGTGTGTGTGTGTGTGTAGAATTCTTCTTTAATCAGTTACAGACAGCAGAAAACAAATAAGCCCGAAATAGATCTATAATAGTCACCCTTCCTTTTCATTATCAGCAAAAATATGTTGCATATACACACACACACACATACACACACACATATATATAATATTATTATGTTTATAAAGAAGTTTATTAATCCAGCTGAAACAGTCATCTTTGTATGCTTCTGGTTTTAATTTTGCAACCAACTTTAATAGATACTTTACTCTTGCTTCAATTTTCTACTGGAAATCATATGGAAACAACAATATGAGCAGATTTGTTATTTTACGCTGCCTTTCAATTCCAAGTGGTCTGAGGGGGAGAGAGAGATTTTGCCATTCTGCCTTTAAGATTTAAAATAATATCTTTAACAATCCAGCTGGTTAGCGACAATCTATGAATATACAAACTACAGAATAACAGAGTTGGAAAACACCTTGAGGCCTTCTAGTCCAAACCCTATACCAGTGATGGTGAACCTTTTTTGGTTAGTGTGCCAAAAGGGGTGTGTGCATGTGCTAGCATGCGTGCATGTGACCACACCCAATTTCTTTCCCCCATTCATGTGCACACCCACCCTGCATTGCCTTTGTGCATGCACACAACCCCCCTGTCCCCATGCATTCACACAGGCCTCACTGAAGCCTGGATGGTGAAAAAACGGGCAAACCGGAAGTTCAGAAAAACGGACTTCCGGTTTGCCCATTGTGCAGTTTTTCGCACTCCAGAGGCTTCAGGAAGCTGCCCTGAAGTCTCTGGAGTACAAAAAGATTCCATTTTTGGACCTCTGTTTGCTTTGACACTAGCTGACCAACCATACTCAATGTGTAGTCCCTAATGGAGCCAAATCTACATGGAGTGAAGTCAGCACTTGGGTCCCCCAAGGCTCTGTCTTAGATCCCGTACTCTTCAATAATTTAAGTTAATTTATTGTATCACTATGCCACCCAACTCCCGAAGGACCCTGGGCAGCTTACAACAGGATAGAGAAAATGCATTTGAAAACATCATAAAAGATTTTAAAACAGTTTAAAAATCATACATACATACATATCATTCAGGCTGGACCTCGCAATTGCAAGATCAATGGGCCCGGGGTTATCAGAAAAGCCAGGTCTTCAATGCTTTTTGGAAGGCCAATAGAGTGGTGGTAATCCAGATCTCAGGGAATAGTTGATTCCAGAGAGCCGGGGAAACCACAGAGAAGGCCCTTCCCCATGGACTCACCAGCCAACACTGTTTAGCTGATGGGACCTGGAGAAAACCAACACTGTGGAATCTTACCGGTCCCTGGGAACTATGAGATAGAAGGTAGTCTTGAAGATAACCTGGCCCTGAGCCATGTAGGGTTTAAAAGGTAAATAACCTTTATATCTTCATCAGTGACTTGGACAAGACGATAGAAGCAAGGGTGGAGTCCTCCCACTTTGGACCTGATCTCCTGAACTGTTAGCTGACCTGCTGGTGATGTAATTTTGGCTTCATGGATCGGGTTCTGCCTGTGTCGGTCCATGCTTGCGCCATCTTTTTTCCTGAATTTTCAGCCAATTTTACTGTGTCTACGATGGTTTCTCCTCATTTTGTGCTGTGAAAAAAACCCTCCTACTCGCCCCCAAGTTAATACCCACATGTATTTCTTCACCCAAAGCACAACTGATCAGCTCTTTGTCAAACGCAATGAACAGGTAGATTAGATTAGATTTATTGGATTTATATGCCGCAGACTCGGGCGGCTCACAACAATGGTAAAAAGAGTACATAGTAACGAATCTAATATTTAGCAATCTAAATTACAGTTTTAGGTTAAAAAGTCTAAAAAAAGAAATCCCAATATATAAAAAACAAGCACACAATCGAATCATACACAAAAACTACATGGGCAAGGTGGAGATGTTTCAATTCCCCCATGCCTGATGGCAGAGGTGGGTTTTAAGGAGTTTACGAAAGGCAAGGAGGGTGGGGGCAATCCTAATCTCTGGGGGGAGCTGGTTCCAGAAGGTCGGAGCCACCACAGAGAAGGCTCTTCCCCTGGGTCCCGCCAAATGACATTGTTTAGTCGACAAGACCCAGAGAAGGCCAACTCTGTGGGACCTAACTGGTCACTGGGATTCGTGCGGCAGAAAGTGGTCTCGCAGATATCCTGGTCCGATAGGTAGTTCTTGGCTTGCAACCATTTGTTTAGTGACTGTTCAAAGTCACAATGGCATTGGGGGGGAAATGACTAGCAACCTTTGCAGCATCCCCACAATCATGTGACCAAAATTCAGGTGCAGTCAGTGAAGGGCTACCAAAATTTTTACTACCATACTTTGGGCGTGGCTTATGTAGGACGCCTTGTATTTTCTTTCAACATCTTTCAGTGCAAATTGGGTGCTCTCGGGTGGAGCTCCATTTTCGCTACCCCACTGTGTTCCCCACTATTCGGGCAGTAGCCCACCCCCGTTTGCAGTGTACTAGACCAGGGGTCTCCAGCTTTGGCAATTTTAAGCCTGGTGGACTTCAACTCCCAGAATTCCCTAGCTAGCTGGCTGGGGAATTCTGAGAGTTGAAGTCCGCTAAGCTTAAAATTGCCAAAGTTGGAGTCCCCTGCTCTAGAATCATGTGATCACCTTTTGTAACCTTCTGACCTCTGGGAAGGTAAATTCACTTCATGTGATTGCTGAATGAATGTAAATGGAAGTTTTTTAAAATTAGAATTTTTAAGGATCGGTTTTTTATGTATATTAATTAGATTGATTTACTATTGTTTCTTTGTATATGTTGTGAGCCACCCCGAGTCCTCAGAGAGGGACAGCATACAAATCCAATTAAACCTTCAACCTTAAACTTAATAACCATGTTACTACTCTGTTTCCCCGAAAATAAGACATACCCCGAAAGTAAGGCATGTCAGAGGTTTTGCAGAATTTGCTAATATAAGGCACCCCCCGAAAATAAGGCGCAGTCAAGTTTACATACGGTACGGTGGAAAAACATACGGTACCATTCAAAGCTGTTCATAGCGGTGCCGTAATAATGTGGCGTCCCCTGCTGGCCCCTTCCATCGCTTTGTACCGTCCAGTACAGCAGACACAGTCTGCTGCTGTCTCACCGCCATTACAGTCTCCACTACAGTGCGTAGACTGTAGTTCCTCTGGTGGCCGGAAGTTGCAATAGCAGGAGTATACTGTTGTACCATATAAGTGCTGTTTTTTGTGTGTGTGTGTGCCATACTGACAGGTACCGTACTGTAATCAGTGTACCATACGGTACACTTTCTTTGGGGATGTCAGCTTTTTTGCCTGTGAATTTGTCTTATTTGAGAAATATAAGGCACACACACACCCTCCCGAAAATAAGACGTAGCACAATTTTTGGAGCAAAAATTAATATAAGACAGTGTCTTATTTTCGGGGAAACACGGTAGGTTAACAAGTGCAGTGATTCACTTAATAACAGTGGCGAGAAAGGTTTTGTAAAATGGGCCAAAACTCAGCTAACCATTGCTGTGCTCTGCAACAGAAATTATGGGCTCTCTACTGTGGCCACAAGTCAAGGAATACTTGTAATTTTTGCAATTAAAAAACAAAACAAAACCCATGAATCTCCCTGATCAATTCCAGAGATCTGGTTTCCAAAGCCCTGCTGGTAATTGCTTCCCTGGGAGACCCTTCCCTTATCATTTATCAGCCCTTTTCCAGCGTTTCCTTCAAAAATAGCAAAGAGGGGGGAAAGGAACAGATTTCTTTCCCCCTCCCTCTCTGTGCTGGGAGCAAGACTGTTAAAGAAAACCAAAAATCCAGCTGATTCTTTTCGGAAATGTAACCTAAAGCATCGCATCTCTTTCTCTGCCCGCCTCCCACCCACCCCCAACCGTCAAGCCCTTTAAAGCAATGTCTACTATTTTTCCAACATCATTTAAGTTTCCAAAGTATTGTTGTTTTCTTTCTTAAGCAAACCATCTACCATATGTTCCACCCTGAAAGGAGCAATTGTTGACTGATAATTAAGACACTGTGGTTCGCGCTGCACATTATCTGTTCCTTCCCCACTTTCAATGCTGCTTTGCAACTCTGCTTTTCTAACTTCCTTCTCGGGGAAGAAATGAAAGAGCACTAAAATGACCTCTTCACAAATCTCCTGCGCGTTCTTTTCAATGATTCTCGTCAACACCCAATAGTAATTATGGCTTGATGCTGTGCTGAACTCTTCTCTCATCTGTTGCTTGGGATGGAAGTGGGGGGGATGCTCAGACAACTTGAATAGCAAAAAACAGTTTGGATGCTTCATATTAGATTAGATTAGATTTATTTGATTTATATGCCGCCCCTCTCCGTAGACTCGGGGCAGCTCACAACAATGGTAAAAAACAGTACATAGCAACAAATCTAATATTTAGCAATCTAAATTACAGTTTTAGGTTAAAAAATCCAAAAGAAACCCCAATATATAAAAAACAAGCACATAGTCGAATCATACACAGAAACTACTTGGGCAGGGGGGAGATGTTTCAATTCCCCTATGCCTGACGGCAAAGGTGGGTTTTAAGGAGTTTCCAAAAGTCAAGGAGGGTGGGGGGAGCTGGTTCCAGAGGGTCGGAGCCACCACAGAGAAGTCTCTTCCCCTGGGTCCCGTCAGATGACATTGTTTAGTCGACGGGACCCGAAGAAGGCCCACTCTGTGGGACCTAACCGGTCGCTGGGATTCGTGCAGCAGAAGGTGGTCCCTGAGATAATCTGGTCCGATGCCATGTAGGGCTTTATAGGTCATAACCAACACTTTGAATTGTGACCGGAAACTGATCAGCAACCAGTGCAGACTGCGGAGTGTTGGAGTAACATGGGCATACTTAGAGAAGCCCATGATTGCTCTCGCAGCTGCATTTTGCACGATCTGAAGTTTCCGAACATTCTTCAACGGTAGCCCCAAGTAGAGAGCATTACAGTAGTAATGGGTAGCAGAAAGTTCTTTCTCCCCAAATAACCCACCAAGGTAAAGGTTGTGTTTGTAAATTTCTGCATTTGTCTGCTGCCAATTTATCGTAAGGATTTGGATCAGCCCAATGGTGGGCTTTCACTTACATTCTGAGATGTTCGCAGAAGCTTCTGAGCATCCACAGATCGCCTGTGATGACATCCGGGTTGGTGGGTGGAGCCTCCTGCCACCACTGCTACTGGTTCGCATGAACCAGGGTGAACTGGTAGCAACCCACCACTGGATCAGCACCAAATCCTTATGGATATACACCAACTCACAAAATGTTCATAGAATCATAGAGTTGGAAAGAACCTCCAGAGTCATTGGATGCAGGATTCACTAAACATCAACAAGAGCAAAGTCCTTCACTAGGCAGAAAAAACCCTGGACACACATACAACCTGGGAGAAACCCCTCTTAGTAGTAGCAACTGCGAAAGAGACCTCGGAGTCTTGGTGGATAATCAACTAAACATGAGCCAACAAGGTGCAGCAGCAGCTAAAAAGCCAACACAATCCTAAGCTGCATCAACAGGGGAATACACTCCAAGACCAGGGAAGTCTTAATACCACTCTACTACGCCCTGGTCCAACCACACCTGGAGTACTGTATTCAGTTCTGGTCCCCACACTTCAAAAGAGACATAGAAACTCTGGAGAACTGGGCATGGATAGCCTAGAGAAAAGGAGGACCAGAGCGGACATGATAGCAGTCTACAAGTATACGAGGGGATGTCACAGAGAGGAGGGGATCACTTTATTCTCCAGGGCACCAGAGGGCCGGACGAGGAACAACGGCTGGAAGCTGACCAAGGAGAGATTCAACATGGAGATAAGGAGGAACTTCCTGATGGTCAGAGCGATCAACCAATGGAACAACCTACCAGAGGACATTGTGAACTCCAACACTCTGGACATTTTTAAGAGAAGATTGAACTGCCACTTGACTGATGTGCTATAGGGTTCCTGCGTGGGCAGGGGGATGAACTTGATGGCCTTCATGGTCCCTTTCAACATTAACAATGAATGAATGAATGAATGAATGAATGAATGAATGAATGAATGAATGAATGAATGAATGAATGAATAAATAAATAAATAAACAAACAAACAAACAAACAAATAAATAAACAAATAAACAAACCATCCCAGAAAAATGACTGTCCTGTCTCTGTTTTAAGACCTCCAGTGAAGGCGAGCCCACCACCTCCTGTGGCAAACTCTTCCACTGGTTTATCACCCTTGCTCTTAGAAAGTCTTTTCTGATATCTAATCTAAATCGACTCCTTTGCAGTTTCATTCCATTGTTTCTAGTCCTTCCATGTGCTAATGAGAACAATGCTGATCCCTCTGCTCTGTGACAGTCCTTCAGATATTTGTAGACAGCTATCAAGTCTCCTCTCGGTCTTCTCCTTTGCAGACTAAACATCCCTAGATCCTTTAACTGTTCCTCATAGGACAGGGTTTCCAGACCACTCACCATCCTTGTAACTCTCCTTTGAACTTGCTCTAGTTTATCAATGTCCTTTTTAAATTGGGGCCCCCAGAATTGAAAGTCAGTAAGGGGTGTACATAAGTGCACCAGTGTGCCTTTCGTCCCATGTCCAATTGTCTTTCCTTTATCTCATATATCATATATATTTTCTTCCTTTCATATATCTTCTCCTCTATTTTATATTTTTCTTTATATTACCTCACGTCTATTCTCTTCTATATGTATTGTGTATTGGACTAACTAACTAACTAACTAACTAACTAACTAACTAACTAACTAACTAACTAAATAAATAAATAAATAAATAAATAAATAAATAAATAAATAAATAAATAAATAAATAAATAAAAGCCAACAGTTGCTCTACTGCCAGTCAACAAGGGGCATCTGCAGGAGAATCCAAAAACCAAGACGGTAGCGGTGCCCATGGAATCAGGAGTGGGTTCCTCCCAGTTCAGACCAGATCATCCAAATCGGTGGCAACGTGCTGATGACATCACAAAGGCGTCATGGATCCAGTTCTGTCAGTGCGAGGCCGTGGGTGCCGCCATCTTTTGGGGGGGGGGATTTTTTCCAATTTTTTAAAAACTTTGGAATTTTTTTTCTTCTGCTGCTGCTTGAAAAGGGGCTCTTCCGCCCACCTCTAGGTTTATATTTACCTTTATTCCCTCACCCAAGCACAGTTGATTAGCTCCTCAGCTGTTTTTCAGGCGGATTATAGCTGCTGAGCATGCGCAGAAGTAGAATTGCATGAAGGGACACGTGCGTGCACACAAACGTAGTCGGCTGGCGGAGCCTTCTCTGTGGGGGGGGCCAGCTCTCTGGAATCAGGTCCCCCTGGAGATTTGCACTGCCCCCACTCTCCTTGCCTTCCGAAAGAGTTTAAAAACACATCTTTGCCACCATTAGACCTTCCCCCCTGATCAATGAATGCCATTAGTGTGATTATTGAATGAATGCAAATACTGTAAATGCTTTTTAAGTTAGAATTTTAAATAATCTTTTTAGTATATTAATTGGATAAACTGTATTGTTATGTTTTTGGTATATACTGTGAGCCGGCCGAGTCCGCAGAGAGGGGGCGACATATAAGTCCAATGAAGGAAGGAAGGAAGGAAGGAAGGAAGGAAGGAAGGAAGGAAGGAAGGAAGGAAGGAAGAAGTAGGTAGGTAGGTAGGTAGGTAGGTAGGTAGGTAGGTAGGTAGGTAAGTAAGTAAGTAAGTAAGTAAGTAAGTAAGTAAGTAAGTAAGTGCAAAAAGTCACAATGCGAACCCTTGGTGAAGTTAAGTGGAACTCAGCCTTGCATGGAATCAAAGCCCTGCCCCTATTCTACATGGACCCAGCTGCCATCTTCACCCTCTGGACTTTCCTTATATCTCCAGCCTCGGTCCAGAAGAACCTCTCCTACTCACCCTACAGATTCAAAGACTGAATGTAGGTTGCTAAGTCAATATCTATCCCAGGACCCTATTTGGAGCCTACATTTCTGAGAAGGGAGGTTGGTCCACTCCTCTTCTGTCTTCAATCCCCATACATGACCCATGGAATGGCTTCTGGCCAAGGCCACATTGCTGGGCAAAGAAATGGTTAACTCTTTTGGAGAAGCGGCTGTAAGGATGTGAAACAGGTCTGGAGGTCAGCGGAAGCCAATTAATGCTGGTTCTTGGGGGAAGGCACACCTCTCACCACCCCCAAAGTCATCCACATCAAGTCCACCTGTGGATATGGTAGAGCGATCAGAGCAGTTTTCTGTTCCTATCAGTGGTGGACTATGAGCCAGAATGCTTAATTGCGTTCACCGCCATGGCCCATAAGTTCTTGCGGGGCCAGCGCAATTTTGCTGCTGCAGCTGTGGAGGAAGCAAATTGCGCATAGAACCGCAGGTGCACCTGTGTTTCGGTGAGGGTTTTTTGCTTCCACGCATGTAGAAGCACAAGCGCACCTGCAGCTCCATGCACAATTTTGCTTGCTCCACAGATGCTGCAGCAAAATTGCGCTGGCCCCGCAAGAACGTACGAGCCACGGTGGCGAGCGCAATTTAGCATTCCGGCTCGTAGCCCACTGCTGGTTCCTACCAATACAGATCACGCTGTAGCTCCAGTAGGGAAAATGGAGCTGCCCATGCAGCTCTGTATCCCTGGTGCTCATGCGCGCATGCCTGAGCAAGATTTTGCTTCTGCACATGCGCTGGAAGCAAAATCTCACAAGGAAACACATGAGCAAGCAAAATTTCAGTGATTTTTTGCTTCTGCGCATGCACAGAAGCAAAAAAATCACCAAAATCTTTCTCGTGTGCGATTCCCTCACAATATTTTGCTTTCTGCTCATGCGCAGAAGCAAAATATTGCTTGGACATGCGTGGGTGCGGATCAGAGTCACGGAGGTCCATGGGAAGCACACCTGTAGCAGCCGTAAGTGGAAACTGCCCCTGGATCATGGAATGCTACGGCATGATCATGTCAGGAACTTTCGGAAGTATCCCATCTCCAATTTAAAACTGTGTCAAGATTAGCCTTAGCAAGTCTTAATGAGGACAGTTGGGTCATCTCCCCCTCAACAGACAAATTCCTAAAAAAAAAATAGAAGGTGTTGTGGTTAGCTCTGGCCCAGCTCCTGCCCCAAGGAATGTGGATGTGGGGGAGACACCCACATGCTGCAGGCCTGTTTTGCCCCTGGTGGAATCTGCTGATGAAGGCTCCTCTGACCAAGAAGACATGAGTGACAGGGAGGAGGAGAGTGTGGCAGACAGCTCAGAAGGAGATCAATTATCTAGCTCCTCCTTGGATTCAGAACAAGAGTTAATGATACAGCCACGCATGCGGAGAGCGATGCATAGGCAACAACAACTGAGAGATTATTATCAAAGAAAATGAGGCCACCTGTGTTTGGGTGGGGTTGTGGTAATTAGTGAGGCTGCTATAAATAGCAGCCTGTGGGTTTGGTCATTGTGGAGGATTATCTGATCGTTGTGTTTCGTGACTGCTTTACTGGCTTTGACCTTTTGTGTGCTGATTTTTCCCCGCTTTGAAACTAAACCAGAGCAAAGTGTGTTTCACTGTGTGAAAGAAGAAGGACTGTGAATTGCCTCACAGCTGCAAGATAAGTATCACAGAACTGATAAGGGACTTGTACAAATTACCAGTTTGTTTGGAGACCAGTGCTCTTTGCTATACCAAAAGAGGGCTTGGTTTAAGTGTATTTTCATTATAAAGAACATTGTTTTGAATTTTCAAACGTGTGTGTGTCTGAAATTTGTACCTGTGAATTTTTGGGAGGAGTCTACCAGAGAGCCCGACAGAACAGAAGGTTTAAACTGGGACATCTATGAACTTTTCTCCTCAGGTACTAATACCCTGTTTCTTTAGTGCAGGGGTGCCAAACTCAAGGCCTGGGGGCCAGATCTGGCCTGAGGGGGGGGGGGGTGCTTAGACCTGGCCCCAGGACAGCCCTGGAAACAACGGAAGACTGGCCCGCAATGCCTATGCCAGCAAAAACAGGCTCCTGATCTCCGTTTTTGGCTGAGACGGCCTCCTGCAATCCTCTGCCAACAAAAACAGAGCTCTGTTTTCACTGGCAGTAGTTGCAAGAGGCAGTCCCAACCAGTGAAGGGCTACCTAAATTTTTACTACCACACTGTGGGCATGACTTATGCAGGACGCCCTGCATTTTCTTTCAACATCTTTCAGTGCAAATTGGGTGCTCTGGGGCCGAACTCCATTTTCACTACCCCACTGTGTCCCTCCCCCATCCCAATTTGGGCAGTATAACCCACCCCTGATCCCAACCAAAAATGAGAGATTGGCAGCTCATTTTCGCTGGCAGAGTGCTCAGGCCACCACAGGTACCCCGACATGAGTGACATTGAGCTGGTTACTCTCACCCTGGCCACGCCCCCCCCCCCCCGAAGTCAAACACAACCTTGACGTGGCCTTCAATGAAATTGAGTTTGACACCCCTGCTCTAGTGGGTGATGATCTTACTGTTATGTGAGTGGCTTTCCCAAATATGCCCATGTTACACCAACACTCCGCAGTCTGCATTGGTTGCCGATCTGTTTCCGGTCACAATTCAAAGTGTTGGTTATGACCTATAAAGCCCTTCATGGCACCGGACCAGACTATCTCAGGGACCGCCTTCTGCTGCACGAATCCCAGCGACCAGTTAGGTCCCACAGAGTGGGTCTTCTCCGGGTCCCGTCAACTAAACAATGTCATCTGCCGGGACCCAGGGGAAGAGCCTTCTCTGTGGCGGCCCCGGCCCTCTGGAACCAACTCCCCCCAGAGATTAGAATTGCCCCCACCCTCCTTGCCCTTCGTAAGCTTCTTAAAACCCACCCTCTGCCACCAGGCATGGGGGAATTGAAATACTCTTTCCCCCTAGGCCTTTACAATTTGATGCATGGTATGTCTGCATGTATGTTTGGTTTTACAATAAGGGTTTTTAACTGTTTTAATATTGGATTGTCATATGCTGTTTTTATTACTGTGGTTAGCCGCCGCAAGTCTACGGAGAGGGGCGGCATACAAATCCAATCCAATCCAATCCAATCAAATTAATCCCCTGCCCCTGTGAAAGTATGGAGGTTCTAAATATTTGCAACATCCTTTCCCCAAGCCAGGTTGCTCATTTCTTTTTGTTTTATTCCTATTAAAAACCCTGCTGTTCTGTTCGGGTCGTATGTGACCCGAAGCCAAGTTTGAGTCCCTGTAAAAAATTTTCCCTGCATATCTGAAACTTGAAATTTCATGTAGTTTCATCATTTCAGTGGTTCTCTCTATGATAATTTTTTTTGGGGGGGTGGGGGGCTTAGTTTTTGCTGGGCAAAAAAAGTTACAAATCTTCTGTTCCCGGGTCACCCTGACCCGGACCGAAAACTCTTCATTTGCAGTGCTTATGTTTGGTCTTTTTGAAAGCTTTTTTCACTTGGAAAGTAGTCTGAACATTTCTGCACACAATGATATGAAAATTGAAATGAAAAAAGTAAATCTTATTGGTTTATTTTGCGGATATAATGCACGCCCCCCCCCCGTTTTTGTGAAAGTTTTTTCAATTTATGGATAGTTTTGCTTGCAAAATGCATTCTATTTTACTGAAGTTGGTGTGGGATTGGTAGCTTGAACATTTCTGAATATAAGAAAAATATAAAGGAACTGAACAAAATGATTCTTACTGGTTTTTTAACATCAGAAATAAGGCCTCCCCCCCCCCTCAGCTGCTTGCAACCATTTTCACTTTTTATTTTTTTATGCTCCAAATCCGAAATATTCTTTAAAATCTTAGGCATTCATTTACTCAATTTAACAATGCTGACCATCAAAAAAATATTTGTGGGGGTGGGGGAAAATTTTTTTTTCTGGGCAAAAAAAAAGTCACACTTAGTCTGTTCGGGTCATATAGACCCGGACCAAAATGATTTTTTTTAGGCACTTGAATTTGGTCTTTTTGAAAACCTTTTCAACTGGAAAACTAGTTTGAACATTTATGAACATAATGATATGAAAATTGAACTGGAAAAATTGAGACTTATATTTTTATTTTGATCAAAAAGCCCCTCCCCCCATCCTTTTTTAATTTCGTGTCAATTTCTATTTTTTAAGGCTACAAATCCCTAAGGAAATTTCCCCCAAAAGGTTTGATATACTAAATTGAACATTTCTGAATATAAGAAAAATATAAATGAACTGAAAAAAATGGTTCTTATTGGTTTATTTTTGCCACAAAAGGGCCACCCCCCCTCGGCCTTGCTGTGTGCCATTATTGTCACTGTTTATACATATTTGTCTAGAAATATTTGGAATATCCTTTTGAAAATCAACCACATTGTAGCCAGAGAACTAATTTTATGAAACAAATCCATTTTACTAAAAAAAAGTATGTAAGTTTGAAATTAACAGCATAATTTTTATATAAATTGAAATAATTGAGGCATACATTATGTGCAAAATAAACCAATATGCATCAATTTTTCCAGTTCAATTTTCATATCATTATGTTCAGAAATGTTCAAGCTACCAATCCCACACCAACTTTAGTAAAATAGAATGTATTTTGCTAGCAAAACTATCCATAAAGTGAAGACTATTTAAAAAAAACGGGGGGGGCGTGCATTTCATCAACAAAATAAACCAATATGCATCAATTTTTCCAGTTCAATTTTCATATCATTATGTTCAGAAATGTTCAAGCTACCAATCCCACACCAACTTTAGTAAAATAGAATGCATTTTGCAAGCAAAACTATCCATAAATTGAAAAATTTTTCACAAAAACAGGGGGGGCGTGCATTATATCCGCAAAATAAACCAATAAGATTTACTTTTTTCATTTCAATTTTCATATCATTGTGTGCAGAAATGTTCAGACTACTTTCCAAGTGAAAAAAGCTTTCAAAAAGACCAAACATAAGCACTGCAAATGAAGAGTTTTCGGTCCGGGTCAGGGTGACCCGGGAACATAAGATTTGTTACTTTTCTTAAACAGAACATTAAAGAGCAGAAGCAGCCAAGAGATTCAGGAGGGGGGGCAGCAGGTGGACTCTGGGGAAATGAAGCCGATGGAACAGGTGGCCTGAAGTTGGTTAACTGTGAGCAAGCAGCGCCCTCTGCTGACCAGATTGGGATGACATCCCCCTTCCCTTGCTAACAAACACTTTACTGCCAGTTTCTCTCACAAAATCAAAAGGCTGGAATGGACTTCAGAAGGTCTTCTACTCAAGCCACCTGTGGCAAATGGATCCCCTGATGCCTGTTTGGGCTTGGAAGATTCCTGAACCCAACAGCATTCAGGTCAGGAGCAGCTAATGACTTTTATTCTCTGCTTGCTGAGCTCTTGAAGGAGATGAAGAGAAGCAGGGATATTTCAGACTGATCAGAAGTGTCGAGATGGCAACCAACACTCCCATGACCAGTGAAGTGTTTGTGGGTGTAATTATCGAGGAGAGGCACTTCCAACTTGCTTTATTAATGGATAACCGCATAATTAGGACAAATGTGTCTGAGAGGAACTCAGCTGTCACTAGCTGACAGCTCTCCATTTTATATTGCAGTCTCTCACTGAATAACCAATCAAGGCTCATATTATTCCTGCTCAGGGGTGGGCTGCTGCCCAGAGGGGGGGGAACGCAGTGGAGTATCGAAAATGGAGCTCCACCCCAAAACACCCAATTTGCATTTGAATCCTGCATAAACCACGCCCATAGTGTGCAACTGCCCTCTAGAGGCCTTTCAGTACACTACAACCAACGTCCTTCCCCTTTTAAGATACTGTTATTTATTTATTTTTATTTATTTATTCATTTGTCCAATACACAAATACATAGGAAGAAAAATAGACATGTAGTAATGTATATAAGGGTAAAGTGAACTTAGAGGAGAGGATATATGAAAGAAAGAAAATATATATGATAAGTGAGAGAAAGGAAAGACAATTGAATAGGGGACGAAAGGCACACCAGTGCACTTATGTACGCCCCTTATGCAACACATTTGTGTGGAGGTCAGATGAACAGTTGTGGATGGACATCTTAAACTCACTTAAAACAGACACCCACAGAGTATTCTCCTGAATGCAAGAAAATAGATTCCTTCTTTTAGGAATTTAAACTGTGGGGCCAAACATAAAACCCTCTCCCTCCTGCGCACATGAATGTTTCGGTATGTGTGTACCAGATGGGGTATTTAGCCGGTTCTGTACAGTTTGTCCAAACTGGTAGCTCTGCCCACCCATACCAGCTCTATGCTGTTTGTTTGTTTGTTTGTTTGTTTGTTTGTTTGTTTGTTTGTTTGTTGATTGGTTTTGTATGCCACCCCTCTCCGACATATATATAAAAACATATATATTAAAAACATAGTATAACATCTGATCCAATTAATATAATTAAAATCTTTAAAAATCCTAAAACACTTTAAAAACACTCATTATCATTTATTTGATAAGTCACACTAAAAACACTCGTTGATCAGGGAGAGAGAACTAATAACCCCAGGCTGGGTGACAAAGATGTGTTTTTAAACTCTTGTGGAAGGCAAGGAGGGTGGGGGCTGTGCAAATCTCTGGGAGGAGCTGATTCCAGAGGGCTGGGGCCCCCACAGAGAAGGCTCTTCCCCTAGGTCGCACCAGCCAGCATTGTCTGGCTGATGGGACCCTGAGGAGACCAACTCTGTGGCACCTCACCAGGCGCTGGGATTCATGTGGCAGAAGGCGGTCTTGGAGATAATATGGTCCTATGCCATGAGGGCGACTATCCTCTTTGTGCTCATTGTTGCGCCAGGCACATGTGCGGAAGGATCGCATGTGAGTAAACCGCATGCGTGGGTGGGCACACACATTTGCAAATGGTAGGGAAGGTAAGTGAAAGCCATCCCTGGTGTCTACAGTACATGAATTCTGCAAAGGGAAGGCCCAGTGTTGCTATGCATGTTGCAATATAATTGTGCAAATTATGCAAATTACAGCTTATGTTTTAATGTCGTGTCCACAAAATGTCATCACGGCTTTACCAGAAAGTTGGATAACTGGATAGAAAGTTAGATCCATGCATATGTGTTCTGTCAGGCTCTCTGGTAGACTCCTCCCAAAAATTCACAGGTATAAATTTCAGACACACACACGTTTGAAAATTCAAAACAATGTTCTTTATAAGGAAAAGTCACTTAAACTAAGCCCTCTTTTGGTATAGCAAGGAGCACTCGTCTCTAAACAAACTGGTAATTTATACAAGTCCCTTATCAGTTCTGTGATACTTATCTTGCAGCTGTGAGGCAATTCACAGTCCTTCTTCTTTCACAAAGTGAAACACACTTTGCCCTGGTTTAGTTTCAAAGCGGGGGGAAATCAGCACACAAAAGGTCAAAGTCAGTAAAACAGTCACGAAACACAACGATCAGATAATCCTCCACAATGGCCAAACCCACAGGCTGCTATTTATAGCAGCCTCACTAATTACCACAGCCCCACCCAACCACAGGTGGCCTCATTTTCTTTTATAATAATCTCTCCGTTGTTGTTGCCTATTCATCGCTCTCCGCATGCGTGGCTGTATCATTAATTCTTGTTCTGAATCCGAGGAGCTAGATAATTGATCTCCTTCTGAGCTGTCTGCCACACTCTCCTCCTCCCTGTCACTCATGTCTTCTTGGTCAGAGGAGCCTTCATCAGCAGATTCCACCAGGGACAAAACAGGCCTGCAGCATGTGGATGTCTCCCCCACATCCACAGTGCTTGGGGCAGGAGCTAGGCCAGAGCTAACCACAACAATATGGAGACAATTTTTTAAAAATAAAAACCATAATGATACAACAGCATATCAAATCTAAGGTATTTTAAACAACTGTCAACACTGTATGGGAAAGCTGAAATTATTATTAAAGAGAAATAGCACGTGACTTTTGCAAGCTATGGCAAATTTTTGGCAATAGAAATTTGACAGCCCCTGTGGAAATGGCTTTGATCTCAAAGTGATGACTTCCTGTTCAGAAGAACAATTAAGAATTCTAAGAATGGGAGTTCTGTGCTTTTGTATGGCAAATCATCTAACAGCACATAAGGAAGTGACCCATCCATGAGCAAGTACAATCCAATCTATTGCCCTCCACTCAGAGACAAACAACCTATTCTCTAACAAACAATTTGGTTTCAGAAAAAAAGTTATCCTGTAATCCATGACGCCTACACCGCTTTCCCAGCAAAAATGCAGTAGAAGTCATGTGCGGATGCCTGGAGGCTGTTGGGGTCTGGTTAGGTGTCAACAGGCTCAAGTTCAACCCTGACAAGATGGAGTGGCTGTCGGTTCTGCCTCCCAAGGACACTTCCATCTGTCCATCCATCACCCTGGAAGGGAAACGTTTGACCCCCTCAGAGAGGGTCCACAACTTAGTGTCCTCCTCAATCCACAGCTGACATTGGACCATCATCTTTCGGCTGTGGCGTTTGCCCAGGTTCGCCTGGTGTACCAGTTGTGGCCCTATTTGGACAGGGAGTCTCTACTCACAGCCGCTCATTGTGAACTACCGCTCTCTAGATGGGGCTACCCCTGAAAAGTGTCCAGAAGCTACAAATTGTGCAAAATGCAGCTGTGCGAGCAGTCATGGGCCTTCAAAAGTATGCCCATGTCTCTCCAGCACGCCGCGGACTGCATTGGTTGCCAATTGGTTTCCTAACACAATTCAAAGTGTTGGTTATGACCTATAAAGCCCTACATGGCATTGGACCAGATTATTTGCAGCACGAATCCCAGCATCCAATTAGGTCCCACAGAGTCGGCCTTCTCCAGGTCCTGTTAGCTAGACAATGTCTCTTGGCGGGGCCTAGGGGAAGAGCCTTCTCTGTGGGGGGCCCGGCCTTCTGGAATCAGTTCCCCCCAGAGATTCGCAGTGCCCCAAACCTCCTCGCCTTTTGAAAAAACTTTAAAACTTATTTATGTCACAGGCTTGGGGTCATTAGACCCCAGCCTCTGGGCATTGAATGTTTAATATATTGAATGAAAGATTGTGATACTTAGTTTTTATAATGTTTTTAGTTAATTATCTATATTAATTGGATCTGATTGTAATTTGTATATTGTTTTATTGACATGTTGTGAGCGGCCCTGAGTCGATGGAGATAGATAGATAGATAGATAGATAGATAGATAGATAGATAGATAGATAGATAGATAGATACATACATACATACATACATACATACATACATACATACATACATACATACATACATACACTGGTTCTGTGGTTTCTTCCTCAAACCCCCAAAATTTTATAGACTATATACTGCTGACCTCACCCCATTCCCAAGAGTCTGTAAGAGGAGTGCATAAGCACACCAACCTGTCTACTGTTTCTGTCCTGATGTCCCTTTTTATTTGTATCCATTTCATGTATTAATAACCATGTTTATATCTGTTATCTAATACATGCTTGACGAACAAACATACAAATAAATTAGATACAGTTTTCATAGTGGTGGATCTGCCACTTGTTTTCCTAACCCAAATAAAAAGTCTTCTACATGAAATGTTTAAATATTGTAGAGGTTTCTAGGAATGAACCAATTACTGAACTTGGTGCAGTTTCCCCTTCTATATTATAACTCAATAATTAATTTTAACTTCACGATAATGCATCTATTATTATGCTGTGGTCTGCTCTGATATGATTACCTCTACTGCCACCTGGTGGCATATCAACTGGTAAAATGTAATAACCATTTTCGCAAGACAGGCAGTGAGATATTCTTTCTGTACAGCAGGAGGGTTTAATATTGGGAACTTTTAAGGCTTGTGGACTTCAATTTCTATAATTCCCCATCCCATGCTGTCTTGGGAATTCCGCAAGTCTTAAAGGTTGTATACGTTTGCTGCAGGAGTGAAATTCAATTTTTTCCCCTACTGGTTCAGTGGGCGTGGCTTAGTGGGCATGGCAGAGGAAGGACACTACAAAATCCCCATTCCATCCTCACTCCTGGGGGAAGGATGTTGCAAAATTTCCTTTCCCTCCCCACTCTGGGGCCAGCTAGAGGTGGTATTTGCCGGTTCTTCGAACTGCTCAAAATATCCGCTATCAGTTCCCCAGAACTTGTTAGACCTTGCTGAGTTTCACCCTTGCCCTGATGTACAGCATCCAAATAATATTAATAACAACAATAACAACAACAACAAAGTCTGGAATATATGGCATAGGACCATATTATCTCCGAGACCGCCTTCTGCCACACGAATCCTAGCGATCGGTGAGGTCCCACAGAGTTGGTCTCCTTAGGGTCCCATCGACCAAACAATGTCAGCTGGCGGGACCTAGGGGAAGAGCCTTCTCTGTGGGGGGCCCAGCCCTCTGGAATCAGCTCCCCCCAGAGATTCGTACTGCCCCCACCCTCCTTGCCTTCCGAAAAAGTTTAAAAACTCATCTTTGCTGCCAGGCCTGGGGTTCCTTAGGCCTTCCCCCCTGACCAATCAATCAATCAATCAATCAATCAATCAATCAATCAATAAATAAATAAATAAATAAATAAATAAATAAATAAATAAATAAATAATCAACTTGTACAGATAATATGGGAGGGGAGGCAGAAATGGAAAACCCTTTTCAGGCACCAAGGATTTGACACACAGAGGAATTTAAGACCAAATATGCCAAATTTGTAAATGAACATCTAGAAAAGTGATGGCAAACTTTTTTTCCTCGAATGCCGAAAGAGCATCTGTGCATGGTATTACACATGCGCAAGTGCCCACACCCATAATTCAATGCCTGGAGAGAGCCAGGGGAAGGTAAAAATGCCCTCCTTCATCCCCCTGGAGGCTCTCTGGCAGCCAAAAACACCATCCCAGAGCCTCCGTGTGAGCCAAAAATCAGCTGGCCGGCACACACATGCACATTGGAGCTCAGCTAGGGCAACGGCTTGCGTGCCAACAAATATGGCTCTGCGTGCCACCTGTGGCACCCGTGCCATAGGACTGCCATCACTGATCTAGAATATTATGGATAGATTTTTTTTAAAACCCTTACTATTTAGTTTTTGAAAATCACGGGCATCTTTGCAAAGACTTTTAAGCATCCAGCAAGGCATTTTCAACATTAAGTTGGTTTGCAGAATGACCCAGGATCATAAGGTTAGGGAGAGGAGTAGAATAAAGAAGTTCAATAAGGTTTAATTAAGAGAAACTATCTTAATTAAAGTTAACTGATTACGGACTGGTTTAAGAGGTAGCCCTGAGTCCTATTTCTCTTGGAAATAACCCTGTTCTCCTGTTCTGAGGTAGTTGTTCCTGTAAAATTTACTTGCAAACCCTGAAACTGACCATTGGACTGCCTGACCAACCTGATTTGGTGCTCCAAATCTCAGATTGAATTTTGGCTTCTCTTCACTAGCAATTGCATTCTCTTTGCTGATGATGTTAAACTATTTAATGCCACCCTCCAAAAAGACCTTGACCACGTAGCTGAATGGTCAAAAGTCTGGCAACTTCAAATATCAACCACTAAATGCTCCATCTTACACATTGCAAAAAAGAATCTGAATACTAAATATAAACTTGGAGGAAGTGAACTTATTGATGACCCTAACTCTGTCAAAGACCTTGGAGTACTCATATCCAATGACCTAAGTCCTAGAGCCTACTGCAACTTCATTGCCAAAAAGGCTTTTAGATTTGTTAACCTAATCCTTTGCAGCTTCTTCTCTGGTAATAGTGAACTGCTAACAAGAGCTTACAAAGTATTTCTCAGGCCAATCCTAGAATACAGCTCACCTGTATGGAACCCACATTGCATATCTGACATGAATACAAAAAATACCTTACTCTGCCAGATTTGAAATTTTCCTATTAGACAACTTACAACTCCGATGTCTCCGTTCCGACTTAACTATTGTTCATAAAACCATATACCAAAACGTCCTACCTGTTAGCAACTTCTTCACCTTCAACCGCAACAACACATAAGCACGTAATAGATTTAAACTAAATGTCAACCACTCCAAACTAGACTGCAAAAAATATGGCTTCAGCAATAGAGTAATCAACACCTGGAATGCTCTACCAGACTCTGTGGTTTCTACTCCCAACCCCAAAATCTTTAACCTTAGATTATCTGGTGAGTAGTGTGAGATTGCCGGAGCAGAAGCTACGTAGGATCAGGTTAACAGCTCTAGAAGCCTTTTTGGTGATATTGTTGCAGTGGGTTTTGGCACTTAAGTCATTTAATATTAGTATTCCAAGGTCTTTTACTGAGTGGGGGTATTCTGTGAGATTTTATTTATTCAGTTGATATATGAAATTTGGATTCTTTTTGCCAATGTGGAGGACAGAGAATTTGTTGGAGTTGCCAGGTGTTAGACCAATCTGAAACAGAGTCAAGGTCTTTTTGGAGAATAGCTGTGTTGTCAGTGGTGTTGAAGAGTTTTACATCATCGGCAAAAAGAACACAGTTGCTAGTGATATGATCGCAGAGGTCGTTGATGTAGAGAATGAATAGAGTAGGTCCCAGTACGCTGCCTTGGGGAACGCCACTTTTAACAGGGATGGGGGTGGATATGGAGCTTCCTATTTTGACAACTTGTTGCCTGTTTGACAGGAATGCTGTAATCCAGCTGTGGAGGAATCCTGAGATACCATAGGATTTGAGTTTTAGGAGTAGTCTGTCGTGGACCACTAAATCAAAGTCTTTGCAGAAGTTGATATAAATTGCATCAATGGATTTTCCTTGATCTTTCTTGGGTAGTCCATATGCTTTTGCAGTGAAATAGTTGCAGGTTGCAGGATAATTTCCTTCTGAATCCGAATTATTTGTTAGAGAGTAGTACTGCTTCATAGTGTTTTACAGCCCTCTCTAAACGGTTTACAGAGTTATCATATTGCCCCAATAATTTTCCTCATTTTACCCACCTTGGAAGACATAGAAACATAGAAACATAGAAGTCTGATGGCAGAAAAAGACCTCATGGTCCATCTAGTCTGCCCGTATACTATTTTCTGTATTTTATCTTAGGATGGATATATGTTTATCCCAGGCATGTTTAAATTCAGTTATTGTGGATTTATCTACCACGTCTGCTGGAAGTTTGTTCCAAGGATCTACTACTCTTTCAGTAAAATAATATTTTCTCATGTTGCTTTTGATCTTTCCCCCAACTAACTTCAGATTGTGTCCCCTTGTTCTTGTGTTCACTTTCCTATTAAAAACACTTCCCTCCTGGACCTTATTTAACCCTTTAACATATTTAAATGTTTCATTCATGTCCCACCTTTTCCTTCTGTCCTCCAGACTATACAGATTGAGTTCATTAAGTCTTTCCTGATAAGTTTTATGCTTAAGACTTTCCACCATTCTTGAGTCAATCTTGAGCCTGGTGAGATTTGAACTGCCAAATTGCAGGCAGCTGGCACTCAGCAGAAGTAGCCTGCAGTACTGCACTCTAACCACTGCACTACCATGGCTTGAACTTTCATTCAGAGGAGGGGAGCGAAGATTATACTTGAAATTTATCCCCTTGGGTTTTGTCCACGTCCAACTCTTCAGAATAAAGTGATGGGAAAAGATTTGAATGAACCTGTCACAACAGATCAGTACCAGTATGAACAAAATCTGTTCTAACAGTTTATATTTTAAAATTGATTTGCCAATTGTTAATGGTCTATAAAATTACCTTTTTGTTTTTATGGATTGAAGAAGAAAGTGAACACAAAATGAGAAAAATGTGTTTTCTCATTATTACATACATTATTGCAACAGTTTCATTAAAACTGTTGGCTAGGGAATGCTGTTACAGTCGTATACTGTATGTCTTTTTGATACTAGTCAATTACATACATTTCTAAGCTAAATTTTTGTGGAGGGAGAACTCACTGCCTTTAAAGCATTTTATGTCAGGAAACCCACCCAGTTTCCCCAACTCCACTGAGAAAAAAAATATTTTTATTTTAGAAAACCATAACTTTTATTTTTCATGTAAACAATATAATTTTTCAGCATCACGTCTGTATACACCTGAATTCTGTTTAGAAAACGGAGACAAATACATCAATTAGGGATAACAAATATATGAAATTCCATACAGTTAAAAACAAATTTAAAAATTGGCATCAAAATAAGCAGCTTTTAGTTAACTGATCACACAGTGGATTAGATCAGGAACGTATAAAAGACACAGCAAAGGCCCCTAAAATTCCCAGTTACCCATCAGAAGCAGCATTAAAAGTTGATTGCACAAGAATGAAAATCGAGTTCCTTAGAATACTTCATTGGCTAGGAATCAACACAGAAACAATTTGAAAGTTAAATGTGTTTACCTAGATTCCGACACAAAACTTCACATTAGATTATTCCCAGAAAATTAGAATATGATGATTTGCAATGGTGATTATATAATCTGCACAAAGAGCTTGAAAATTACGTTCATTTTAAAAACAACACTGCAGCAAGCCCAAGTTTTTAGAAAAGCAAGAATTAATCAAATTAATAATACAGAGGAGTCAGATATATTATCCTTCCATTTATAAAAAAAGTGTGTGTATTGTTCCTGACACACAATCATTTTAAGGTGGGTAATCAATACAAATCTGGATATGTGAAACATTTCCTGCCCTGGTTGACTTGCCATATTCTAGCAGTAATGGAAAAAAAAGTATAATTTCATTTTGCTATATATACAGTAATACCTCGTCTTACGAACCTAATTGGTTCCGGAAGGAGGTTTGTAAGGCGAAAAGTTCGTAACACGAAACAATGTTTCCCATAGGAAACAATGTAAAAGCAATTAATGCGTACAAGGGGGGGAAAATCACAAAATGGCGCTCCGCTGGGCACCGCCGCCCGGCTGTCACCTTTTAAAGCAGCCAGGGGGCTTCTCGGCGTTCTCCTGAACCCGAACCCGAACTTTTGCTGAACTTTTCGGGTTTGGGAGGCCGCTGAGAAGCACCACTGCTGCCGAACCTGGAAGTTCAGCAAAAGTTCAGGTTCGGGTTCCGGAGGCCGCCGAGAAGCACCTGGCTGTTTCGCAAGTCGAAAAAAGTTCGTAAGAAGAGGCAAAAAATTTCCGAACCCTGGTTTCGTATCTCGAAATGTTCATATCACGGGGGGTTCGTATCACGAGGTACCACTGTACTGTTAGGTAGATAAATTAAGTATAAAGTCGGTTTGCATATAATAATTACCTTAGAATAAATTATCATTTCTCTCCTGGCTAGGGTTTTTTGGGATGTTACAAAAGAAAACAGATTCCAACATAGGAACAAATCCGGCTGTAATATCTTCTGTTAATGATGTCTGGGAAGTGTGTCAGGACGTTTGTCATCTATTACTTACAAATCACAGTACATTCAAGTTTACATTCAAGGCACAGTGCAAGGGGACGTTAACTTTGAAGTCTTGGCCAAAGGGCAACCTGGTGTCACTCAGGAAAACACATACAGCATCCAGCTCCAGATGGCTCATCGTCATTCCTCTGGTTACTTCCTCCTTGAAGCAACTTGCCGTGTTCAATAATTATGTCTTCTACTCGGGTGATGTACAGCAAAGTGATCATCACTCCAAAAAACTGTCAAGCAAACAAACAAAATTGTTCCCAGACCATCGGTTTTCTCCTCTTGTCTTCCCGTCATCCAATAGCCCTTCAGAGGACAGCAGTAACCCATGATTTGCCCAATTTTGATACTGCATCATGAACTTCACGCAAAGAAGAAATGATGCTGAGTTGTGACCACGCAGGATTCTGCTGCAAACTGTGGTTCAGGATTTCTTGCCCACCCAGCAAATTTTGGAAAAGGAAGTTGTGGAACTCTAGACCCAGACTTAAATGAGGGAGGGAGGGGAGATAGGAAGGAAGGAAGGAAGGAAGGAAGGAAGGAAGGAAGGGAAGAAGGGAAGAAGGGAAGAAGGGAAGAAGGGAAGAAGGGAAGAAGGGAAGAAGGGAAGAAGGGAAGAAGGGAAGAAGGGAAGAAGGGAAGAAGGGAAGAAGGGAAGAAGGGAAGAAGGGAAGAAGGGAAGAAGGGAAGAAGGGAAGAAGGGAAGAAGGAAAGAAGGAAAGAAGGAAAGAAGGAAAGAAGGAAAGAAGGAAAGAAGGAAAGAAGGAAAGAAGGAAAGAAGGAAAGAAGGAAAGAAGGAAAGAAGGAAAGAAGGAAAGAAGGAAAGAAGGAAAGAAGGAAAGAAGGAAAGAAGGAAAGAAGGAAAGAAGGAAAGAAGGAAAGAAGGAAAGAAGGAAAGAAGGAAAGAAGGAAAGAAGGAAGGGCAATGTTCTGTCTATCTTATAAAAAGAGTTACCTGTGGAAGCAATATACCGAGCAAAATCCCAGCCATGATGTCATAGTTGTCCGTAAACCAAATGAACACAGCATTTGTACATCCTCTGACATATATGATGTGTCCAACACTCAGGCGCTGTGAAGTAATGAATTACAACCTTGTTAATGCAGGGAGACAAAATGGCTTTCCACTTTCTTAATTGCCTACAGCTATCGCACATTTTATGCCGACAACTCGCTATTGGGGCAGTGGTGAAATCTAAACATTTTCCCTAGTGGTTCTGTTGGTGTGGCTTGGTGGGTGTGACTTAGTGGTCATGTGACTGGGTGGGTGTAAACTGTGAGACACTACATTGTTAAATGCTAAATTTTGTTCTTCAGTCACCAAGTCCTGTCTGATTTCTCGCAACCCCACGGACTAGGCCAGATCCCACTGTTTTCCACTGTCTCCTTGAGTCTGCACAAACCCATCTCATCCTCTGCCATCATTTCTCCTCTTGCCTTCTATCTTTTCAACATCAAGGTCTTTTCTCTCTTTTAATTTGGTGACCAGAGTACAGTGGTACCTCTACCTAAGAACACCTCTACTTACAAACCTTTCTAGATAAGAACCCGGTTTTCGAGATTTTCCACTTAAAAACCCGAGCCTCTGAAACTGTAACAGGAAAAGGCAGGGAGAAGCTTCCATGGGGCCTCTCTAGAAATTTCCTGGGAAGAAAGAGGGCCGGAAAAGGTGGGGAGAAGCCTCCATGGGGCCTCTCTAGGAATCTCATGGGAGGAAACAGGGCCTCCACCCTCCCTGTGGTTTCCCTAATCGCATACATTATTTGCTTTTACATTGATTCCTATGGGAAAAAGTGCTTCTTCTTACAAACTTTTCTACTTAAGAACCTGGTGACGTAATGGATTAAGTTCGTAAGTAGAGGTACCACTGTATATTTGAGCTTCAGCTTCAGTATCTGTCTTTCAGAAGAACCTTTACGGTTGCTTTCCTTTCAGATTAATTGATTTGATCTCTTTACACTTCAAGGGACTCTCAGGAGTCTTCTCCAACACCACAATTCAAAAGCATCAATTCTTTGGCACTCAGCCTTCCTTAGGCTGTCAACTCCTGGCCAGCTCTTGAATTGCCATAGGCAGGAGTGGGGAAAGCTGATGGAGTAACATGGCAGCAACCAGAAGCACACACCACGCATACCTTCCTCAAGGCCACAACCTAGTAGGAGAGGCGTGTTCTCTGTAGCCCACAAAGTGCTTCATTGGGAGAATGTGATTTATGATACACCTTGCAGGTAGGGGAAAACAGAGTCATAGTTTGGATCTTAATTACATGGGGCAGAACTAAGTCTGCTTGGGTGTGTGTTGATATGTTGCTCCTAATAAATAACTGGATTTCTTTTGAAACTTGGCTCAAGACTCAAGAATTAATTACGGCATCTGTCAGAGCCCTGACACCATATGTTACTTCTGGGAAAGCTTTGGTTATAAAGTGCAAAATTTAATATATACAAAAAAACATTTCATATACCTACCTCTTCATTAATCGTTTTATATCCACACATAGTATTAATGACCATTGTCTGGGGAAAAAACATATAAACACATTTACTTACAATGTAACATGGACATATGTAGCTTGTTTTAGAACTTCTAGAACTTTATAAAAATTATAACTTTTTTTAACTTTTCCTAATAGTACTTGAAGATTGCTATGAAATCTATCTTAGTCCTCATTAGACTAGACATTCCTAGTTCCTTCATCATATGATTTAGCCTTTAAACCCTTCATATCTTTGTTGCTCATCTCTGCATCTTTATTATGAATATTTTCACAGACGGATTATTCTTTTTGTTGACAAAGCTTAGCTTTTAGAGGAAAGCAATTGATTTTATACAATGCGACAAACACTAAAAAAGCTTTCCAATTCATTAAGAATAATGCATTGTTTTTACCTTATTTGCAACACAACAAGAGTATGGGACTCCACAGGCTAATGGTCCTGGAGCAGAACAATCATGATACTGATTTTTTGACCAGTCTTTAAAATCTTCTCCACCACAGCACTTAAACTTTAAGAGAAAGGGGTATTATAAAGTAGCACATTTAGCATCGTTGCAGAATGGTTCCTCATTTAAATTCCTCATTTAAAAATCATGATCCAGGCAAGGAAAAAAATATCTGTTAACAGCGGTTATATAGTATGTGATCAACAATAATCTTCAGAAAACAGTTTTGGAAAAGATTCTATAGGGAAATAATGTCAGAAATATAGCGATAAATTACAGCCCGCGTGGACTATAATAAATCATTTGGCGGACGATGGATTTAAGAAAGAATCGGCTTTCAAATAAGGTTTCTTTTTATTACAAAAGTAAAAAAGTAAGGAATGCCTTAGGAGGCATATAAAATGCGTCTTTACATCATGGCAGCTAACAAAGGATATAACAATACAATATGGAGAATCTGGAGGGGACGGATGTGATGCATGAATGATGTGGCAGGATTTTACATCATAATAGGAGGAGCTAATAAAACACACACACTGTTAACTATTTAATTACTGAATAACACTGAATGTCTCTGAATGTCTCTGGGGCTGTCAATACTCAGCGTGACAAATAAGGCCTTAAGATTTGATTTGATCTGATTAGATTTCAGTCAATCCCAAACTACTGTAAACTACAAAGGTTAGTGATTAAAGAGTATAGTGTGTACAAGAAGACATTTGTTGCTTCATAAAGAAAAAGGATGTGAGTTAGTTTGAATTTTAAAAATAACAGCACTAAGATCAAAAATAAAGAAATGTAAAAAAATTAAATGGTTACATCATTTTAAAGATCTTTGAAAATCCCAATGCATATTTGAATCCTATCATAAACACAGAAAAAATGTGAGAGTTGAAAAACAGTAAAACAGTATAAATACAATTTTTCTTACTTCCAAATAAAGAAGATAGCTATTGTAATTTAATTTAATTATGTTTAAAACAATTTAATAAATATAATATAATAAATATAAATATGAAATATAATATAATGTAATGTAATGTAATGTAACGTAATGGTGTAGTGTAGTGTAGTGTAGTAGTATAGTATAGTATAGTATAGTATAGTATTAGTATAGTATAATAATAATATAATATAATATAATATAATATAATATAATATAATATAATATAATATAATATAATAGGTTCACCATCATGGATCTATGTGATCATAGGGGATTAACAAGTTCATGAGAATTTTAACAGCCTATTTCCTTCACAAAGACTTTCAGATTTCAACAAATTTCTTATTGATCAAACATTCAGCTCCATCTAGGAATTCATTCTATTGAATTCAGTGGGCTTTATTTTAGAT
The DNA here is from genome assembly GCF_031021105.1 of Erythrolamprus reginae. Lineage (NCBI taxonomy): Eukaryota > Metazoa > Chordata > Lepidosauria > Squamata > Dipsadidae > Erythrolamprus > Erythrolamprus reginae. The sequence goes on along the minus strand of NC_091954.1, from coordinate 19,198,062 downwards.
CAGATATGTTTGTAATTATTTATTTATTTTATTCATTTATTTATTTTGTCCAATACACAATGAGGGTTTTAGTGGGTATATACTAAAATACATGATGAAGGTTATAGAGGATATACTCCTAGTAAAATATATCTAAGAAAGAAGAGAAGAGAAGATATAGTAACAGAACATATCAATGAAAGAGTAGAAGAAGAGATATAGGAATAGAAGAAAGGAATAGGAGATATAGGAGAGCAATAGGACAGGGGATGGAAGGCACTCTAGTGCACTTGTACTCGCCCCTTACTGACCTCTTAGGAATCTGGATAGGTCTGGATAGTATTACAATTTATGCTGTAAATTATAATACTGTAGTGTAAATGATCAACAAAATAAATCTCCATTCTTTGATAGACTTTTATCATAATTTAATCATAATAATGTCACAATTTTATTATCCTAATGTGTCACTCTTACAGACATATTAATATTTAATATATTATTACTACAGTATTGCATTGAAACAGAGAAGGGCAATTCCCAGTTCTTCCTTTTCTTATTCTTTCCGGGAAAGGACTTCTCACTAGGGGTGGGCTACTGCCCAGACGTGGGGGGGGGTGTAGCAAAAATAGAGTTCCACCCTAGAGCACCCAATTTGCACTGAAAGTTGAAAGAAAATGCAGGGCATCCTACATAAGTCATTCCCACAGTGTGGTAGTAAAAATTTTGGTAGCCCTTCACTTCTTCCCACCCACCCAGTAGATGAATCAAGCCTAACATAAAGTAAGACAGATTATCATGGTTGGAAGGAACTGGAGAAAATAATTTCTCTTTCTCTTTCTGCTGATAGACGGCTTCTGTTTGTAATCAACGGGATGATGTCACCCATTAATTTTATTATGTTTAATAGAAATTGCTTATAGAAGTAGCTGGAATGGCCTGCTGTTCTGGCAGATTCCCACAAAAGCTTTTAAATATATTACTATCCAATGAATTTTATTTTTCTGAATGTACACCATTCAGAAAATGCATTTTTTATCTGAAATTATTTTTGAAACATGACGTGCAATCTCCAATATTTGTTTGTTTATTTTATTTTATTTTATTTTATTTTATTTTATTTTATTTTATTTTATTTTATTTTATTTTATTTTATTTTATTTTATTTTATTTTATTTTATTTTATTTTATTTTATTTTGATTTGATTTGATTTGATTTGATTTATATGCCGCCCCTCTCCGAGGACTCGGGGCGGCTCACAGCATGTACAGAAAAACAGGAAACAATAATAACAATCCAATTATACCTTAAAAAACAATTAAAATTCTAATTAAAAACTATCAATATCATTCATTCAGCAGTCAAACTAAGCATTTATCAGTCGGGGGGAAGGTCTAAGGAACCCCAGGCCTAGCGGCAAAGATGTGTTTTTAAACTTTTTCGGAAGGCAAGGAGGGTGGGGGCAGTACGAATCTCTACGGGGAGCTTATTCCAGAGGGCCGGGGGCCCCACAGAGAAGGCTCTTCCCCTAGGTCCCATCAGCCGACATTGTTTGGTCGACGGGACCCTAAGGAGACCAACTCTGTGGGACCTCAATATCTCATAAGCTCTCCTAAAGAAACTCAAAAAATCTAGCATGTGTCTCCTGAAATTCCAGCAATTTTTAATGCACTGCAGGGAAGAAAATATTGTCAACTGCTAGAATATTAATGAAAAACAAACAAACCTCCTTTTGAACAAAATCCATAATGTTTTTGAAATCCAAGTCATCATAATAATTCTTAATTCCTCTTCCAATATTTTCATTTAAAAACTCAATTGTCTTTGAAAGGAAAAAGAACAAGTGAAAAAAAATTAGTCAGCATGTATTCATATAAAGCTGAGTACAGTAGTTGATAACAGAGTTTCTTGGAGACATCTATAAAATTGTACTCTTTCATCAAAATAACCCACGTTCCAACTTCTTCCTATGTGTAATATTGCAATGCAGGTTCAAAAGGGTGGAGCTTACAATGCAATAGCCCAACCTTGTTTTCAACATTGCCCCAAACACCTCTGTTTACCAAGGCCTCCTGATCTGTTCCCTATTTTGTAATCGACAGGGTGTCACAAAGTTAATATGGTAGCCGTAATCATATGATCAATCCCTGTGACCAATTTTTTTGATCAAACATCAAGAAGGGCAGGACATTGACCACATGGCTGCAGCTTCCATTATGACTGTTTTGACCCACTTCCGGAGATGGGTTCCTCCCACTTGGGATCGGTTCACCTGAAAATATTCTAAGCAGTTAAAGATTATGCAAGGGAAAAAGCCAATTCTATAGTCCAAATCAATGTTCCCTCTAATTTTTTTTCAGGGTGGGCGGAAAAGTATAGTGTCTGAGCGGCAGTCCCCTTGGGACTGGGCGGCATAGAAGTACAAACAAACAAACAAACAAATAAACAAATAAATAAATAAATAAAATAAATCCCTTCTTTTTTATTAAAAGAAATTAATAATAAAACAAAACAAAACTCTATTACTATTAAAACTAAAACAACCAGCAAATCCAAAAATATAACTATTAATAAAAACAGGTGAGGGCTGGGGGTTTTTTTCTCTGTTATTATTTGCTTTTACCATATGCTTTAAATCAAGAGTCCCTTTTGTCTCTGTTTCTCTCTCTTTCCTGTCATTCTCTGCCTCAATCATTTTCTCATTTCTCTTCCCCCCCTTTTTTTCTATCATTTCTCTCTCCCTCTCTCTTCCTTCCACTCCTCTCTTCTCTTGCTTTCTTCCTCTCTCACTCTCTTCCTTCCTCTCTCCTCTCTCCTCTCTCACTCTTTCTTTCTTGCTCTCTCTCTCTTCCTTCCTATCTTCTCTCTCTCTCTCTTTCTCTCTCTCTCCCTTCCTTTCTTTCCTTCTCTCTTCCTTCCACTTTTTTCTCTTTGTCTCTCTCTTTTCCTTCCTTCCCCTCTTCCCCTCCCTCTCCCTCTCTTTCTCCCTCTCTCCCTTTATATTTATCTCTTCCTTCCTTCCTCTCTCCCTCCCTTTCTCTCTCCCTCTTGTTCACTTTTCTTTCCCTTCCTTCCCTCCCTCCTTCTTTCCTCTCCTCTTTCCCTCCATCTCTTTCCCTTCTTTCTCTCCACATCTCCGGCGGGCAGCTGGCTTTGCTGACCGGCACAAGGCTCAAGCCAGCTACCCGGGAAAGCCAGGAAGGTCCTCCTGCCCCCCCCCAGCTGAAAACACAACGGAGGTCTGCCGCCACCAGCTTGAGCCTCCCGTTGCTCCACCTGCTTCGCCCTGCCTGTCTCTATTGTGTTTTCGGGGGGGAGCGGCAGGAAAGCCCTGTGCCGGCCAGGAAAGCCGGCTTTCCGGAAAAGCAGCGCACTTTTCAAATGCGCTGCTTTCTTGCAACTCTTTCCTGGGCAGGGGGGGAGGAGGAGGCCACTCCCCTCCCCAGGAAAGAGGTGCAGGAAAGCAGCGTGTTTAAAAGGCGTGCTGCTTTCCTGGAAAGCTGGCTTTCCTGGCTGGCACAGGGTTTTCCTGCCGCTCCCCCCGGAAAACACAACAGAGGATGACAGGCAGGGCAAAGCGGGGTGGAGCTACGGGAGGCTCAAGTAGGCAGCCTCCACGCTTTTCTTTTGGCGGAAGAGGAGGAGAGGGGGTGGATCGGGCGGGCGGGGGGCAGCGCCTTCTACTGCCGGTGCCTCCCCGCCCCCCCCCGCCCCCCCGCAGGCTGGCAGGGGGATGGGGAGTGCGCGCCTGTGGAAAAGAGTGTGCGGGGGGTATTTTGGGGGGCGTGCGTGCTCATGTGTGCAGCTTACGGGGAACGGTGGTCCAAATGAGTTTTAAAAGATGCTTGCATTCTGTTACAGCAGGAAGGCACACAAAATAATGTATTAGATACTGACTCCAACTTCCAAAGAAATTAATTTTTTCAGACTTCATGATTATCAAGGTAGAAAGCCAGAAAAATGAATGAAAACTAGTCTGGCTTGGATAACATCAAATGTAAAGTAATAAACGTTGCAGAATAAATTGTACAAAATGGAGGGAAAATTAGTTGCTTGGTTTGCAGAATAAAAGATGTCAAAATACAGTTTATGTGGTGATTTCTTAGAGCCAAGTACATTTTAATTACTAAATTTTAATTAGAAACATAGAAACATAGAAGACTGATGGCAGAAAAAGACCTCATGATCCATCTAGTCTGCCCTTATACTATTTTCTGTATTTTATCTTAGGATGGATATATGTTTATCCCAGGCATGTTTAAATTCAGTTACTGTGGATTTACCAACCACGTCTGCTGGAAGTTTGTTCCAAAGATCTACTACTCTTTCAGTAAAATAATATTTTCTCACGTTGCTTTTGATCTTTCCCCCAACTAACTTCAGATTGTGTCCCCTTGTTCTTGTGTTCACTTTCCTATTAAAATTACTATTTAAATTTAATTGAAACTAAATTGGTGTTCACTGCAGACATTTCTCACAATATTTTTGTTAATGACGTATGAGGGTTATCCGGAAAGTAAGGTTACAAGATTTTTTTTGAAATACAAAGAATGAAGATATTGTAATAAAAGTTACATGAATTGTAGCATAGGTATTACATTATTTTTCCACATAATCATCATTGAGTTTAATACATTGAGTTTTTTTATGCCTATGTCGTAGAAATGTCCCACCACCTTTTTCAACCAGTTTGTCACTTTGATTTTCACCTCATTGTCATTGGAAAAGTGTTTTCCACCAAGGTGTTCCTTTAGTTGAAATTCTGTACCCATTTTGTCACATGCTGTCTTTATTTTATTTTTATTTATTTATTTATTTTGTCCAATACACAATGAGGGTTTTAGTGGGTATATATCTACATACACATAGTAAAATACATGATGAAGGTTATAGAGGAGATACTCATAGTAAAATATATCTAAGAAAGAATAGAAAAAAAGATATAGTAATAGAACATATCAATGAAAGAATAGAAGAGAAGATATAGGAATAGAAGAAAGGTATAGGAGATATAGGAGAGCAATAGGACAGGGGACGGAAGGCACTCTAGTGCACTTGTACTCGCCCCTTACTGACCTCTTAGGAATCTGTATAGGTCAACCGTAGATAATCTAAGGGTAAAGTGTTGGGGGTTTGGGGATGACACTATGGAGTCCGGTAATGAGTTCCACGCTTCGACAACTCGGTTACTGAAGTCACATTTTTTACAGTCAAGTTTGGAGCGGTTAATATTAAGTTTAAATCTGTTGTGTGCTCTTGTGTTGTTGTGGTTGAAGCTAAAGTAGTCGCCGACAGGCAGGACGTTGTAGCATATGATCTTGAGGGCAATACTTAGATCTTGTTTAAGGCGTCTTAGTTCTAAACTTTCTAGGCCCAGGATTGAAAGTCTAGTTTCGTAGGGTATTCTATTTCGAGTAGAGGAATGAAGGGCTCTTCTGGTGAAGTATCTTTGGACATTTTCAAGGGTGTGAGATGCGATATGGGTTCCAAACAGATGAGCTGTATTCGAGGATGGGTCTGGCAAAAGTTTTGTTAGCTCTGGTAAGTAGTGTGAGATTGCCAGAGCAGAAGCTACGAAGGATTAGGTTTACAACTCTTGAAGCCTTCTTGGCTATATTGTTGCAGCCTTCTTGGCTATATTGTCTTGACATTACGTCCTCTCTATAAACTGAAACGATTTCACGATGAATTGCAGAAGTGTTTATGCCCTTAGCATTCAGGCAGTGTATTACAGCGCGCACTTCGCACTTGGCGGTAAACAGAATGAGGATGCTCTAACCTTCATCACAATGCCAGTTGATGATCTACTGACCATTGGCCCTGCTCGTTCATTTCTGCTGGCTTCCCGCTACACGATAGTAATACAAAATTTCCCCACGAATATTCCCAAGACCTACATTTCTTGTAACCTTACTTTCTGAAAAACCCTTGTACATACATGCAATTTAATTAATAATGTTAATATGTTAGTCATATAGAATCCAGACTCTTTTTAAATTTGACTTTAACCGGTTAATTTGGCAAATCATTTTCTTACCTTATTTCGGAAAATTAAGGCTGTAACTCCACCAATTAGTTCAATGAGCAAACAAAAGCCCAAAATGTACATGAACTGCAAAAGAAGGATTTTTTAAAAAAAAAAATTACATAAACTTGTACAACCCAACAGCAAAAACATAAAAATTATTTAAAATATACACATAACAATAGTAAAAAAATGAAACAATAAACTAAACAATGAAAATACAGCAATATGAATTAAAAGACAGGCGGGAAAGGAGCAGGGTGCGCAGGAGGGAGGGTGATTAAATATGGATTAAATATTAATTAAGAATAAATGCCTTTAAAGGTCTGAATTTTCTTAAATGAATCTTATTTTTGAATTTCCTATTTAACTCTTTTTTAAAAGCATTTTTTTCCAGATCCCTTGACAGACTGACATAAACCAACAGTGACCCACTGAAATTTATTTCTGCTATTTTCTGAAGGGAGTTATTAGACAAGTTTTCTTAAAATTGTTTATAGACAGGAAAACGAAAGGGTTTTGGAAGGGTCGAGGAAAACAGACTTCTACTTAAATAAAGATACTTACAGCTTTAAGAAGATTTAAATTGTCCCTCAGAGAAGCCAATACTCCAAGGAAGGACACAAGGAACATCACAATGCCCAAGAGAATCAGGATGATCGCTGGAGCTAAGAAGGCACTTTCAAGGGTTTTATATTTCTGTCTTTCAACTTCTGCATAAATGCCCACAGCTAAGACAAATGCCCCTATCAACTGCAACAGAAAAAAAGGGGGGGCAGGGGTGATGCCATACAAATTACAAATTCTTTGCATTTCACTAATAACTATATTAAGTTGTAAAAATCAAAACCAGAAGCATGCACAGATACTGATTCAGCTGGATTCATTAACTTCTTTATAAACATAGTAACAGATGAATTTACTATACCATTAGCAGAGTTCTTCTTTGATCTAATTACACTAAACACAAGCAGGAATTAGTTTCATTTCAGCAGAGGAGACAAGCACAGAGGACAGAGTGGACAGAGCCACGCCCAGCTTTAAGCTTAAGTTTCCCTTTCGATTCTCTGCACAAACTCAGAAGTGGTTAGCTCCCATTGGCTGACTTAGTTGCTATGCCTATTCATTGGCTGACCTTGTTACTATTGGCTCTTGCAGTTCATGAATATCTTAACAAACTAAGTACAGGTCATTTGATAAGCATCACTAATCCAAAGAATGCAATTGCAATAGGTGGATTTACTTTTATTTTTTGCAAGCCTGCAATGCTAAAAAAAGGAACTAACTGCCAGTCAGATCCCACCATTCCTGGCCAGCTAGGAATAAGGACTAATAAGCGATAAGAATTCATCAACTTTCCCCAGATTTCTGCAAAACAAAACCAAATCCCTCCACCCTCTGTTTCGAAAAACAAATTGTAAGAGAAAAAAAGGCAGAGTCTATGCGGGGTGGCGGGAGAGTCAAGCGAGGAATCAATCTGGAGTCCGTTGCCATAAGTGATCCAAATTCAGCCCCCCTTGAAATTCATTGTGTCAATGTAGTGCTGACTACTGATAATTTAGTGCTAAATGAGCAATAAATCTTCTTAACTAGAACTTAACTTGGTCTTGACTCTCTGTGCACGACACAAACCTCAAACAAACATTTTAAGATAACAAATATCCTCTCCACTGTGGCCTTTTTTACCTAGTCCAGATTTCCTGTTTCTAGGCTTGGAAAACTGGGATCCAGAACGTGATGATACAGGCAGTCCTCAACTTACAATCACTAATCCAAAGATCCATTGATTTAGTGACCATTCAAAGTTACAGTGGCACTGAAAAGGTGATCATTTTTCACACTTATGGCTATTGCAGCATCCCCAGTGGTCACATGATTAACATTTGGATGTTTGACAACTGGCATGTATTCAGCGGCGGGCTACCATTTCTGGCGCTACCAGAATGGGCTGGGAGCACGCCTGCACACACATGCGATTTCCAGGGATTTTGTTTGCTTCCGCGCATGCGCAGAAGCAAAAAGCCCCAGAAACCGTAAGTAAAAACAGCTGCTTGCCCTTGCTCCCTCTGCCACTGGCCCTTCCTCCTCCTGCCGCTAGCCCCGCCACGCCCCTCTCCCCTGCTTACTTTTCCATCACCTCCTGCAGGGGCCATGGCACGGGGGACAGGCTTGGTGGCCCCAACTCTGGCCGTGTGGCCTGCTCTGTGGTCTCCCACGCCACAGGTATCTCTCCTGCAGCCTGAGAGATCAAAGAGCAGGCCACGCAGCCAGAGGTGGGGCAGGCCACTTTTGCTGGCAGCCCCAGCTGGTGCTCTAGTCTAGGCAAGGCAGTGAGATTCAGCTGCTGCACATGTGCAGCAAAAATTGCTGGTTTGTTTGCTTCCGCGCATGCATGGCAGCAAAAAACCTGTAATTTTTACTGGAATTGCACTGGTTGCGCATGCACGGTGCGTGCCTGCCGGACAGCAATGGAGCAAGCCTAAGCACTCCATTTCCACCACCAGAACCACATTCCCCCTGTTCCGGTTTGTGGCCCACCCCTGCATGTATTTATGATCATTGCTGTGTCCGTAGGTTCATGTGATCACCATTGCAATCTTTTGACAAGCAAAGTCAATGGGAAAGTCAGATTTACTTAATACCCCTGCAACTGACTTACTTAACAATTGCAGTGATTCATTTAACAACTCTGGCAAGAAAGGTCATAAAAAGGGACAAAACTCACTTAACAACAGACTTGCATAGCAAGATAAATTTTGGACTCAGTTGTGCTTGTAAATCAAGGACTAAAAAAACCCAGCTGCTGTGTCCTAGAGGTGGCGCTCTTACCCCGCAATCAGGAGGTTTAACAGATTAAGGGAGTCATGTAGTCCAACCCCTGCCCAAGCAGGAGACCCTACATCTCACAACCTCTTGATTGTGTGGCAAGAGCTCCACCTCTTGGCCACACCAGCAGTCTTAGCAGATATAGCAGATATTTAGATAATTAAACCTAGGTTGTGAGTTCGATCCTAGGTATTTGTTTGTTTGTTTGTTTGTTTGTTTGTTTAATTATTTAATGATTTAAATAATTATTTAATCATTTAAATAATCATTTAAATAATCATTTAAATAATCATTTAATCATTTAATCATTTAATCATTTAATCATTTAATTGGATTTGTATGTCGCCCCTCTCTGAGGACTCGGGGCAGCTCACAGCATGTACAGAAAAACAAGAAACAATAATAGCAAACCAATTAATACATTAAAAAAAACCAGTCTTTAAAATTCTAATTTAAAAAAAACCAGCAAGTAGGGGAATGATTTGTGGACTTCAACTCCCAGAATTCCTGAGCCAATCATGCTCTCTCATGAATTCTGGGATTTGGAAGTCCACATGTCATAGAAGAGCCAACTTTGCCTACCCCTCGACTTGAAGACCAGCAAGGTCCCTTTCAACTCTGTTAATCTGTTAAATTACCTGTAGTCTGGCATCCACTCTAATGACCACCTGGGCTACACAGTGGCAACACAACGTTTGCCCCTTGCTGGACACTTACTACCTGAAAATGGTTTTCCTTGTTTTCAACACATCTTGTTAATTAAGCAAGAAGGAGCAAAGTGTGACACCCAAGGCAAGTGAGTCAGCTGATCAATGAGGGGCATTACAGTTGCACCTCAGCTGAAAGAGATCTGACTCATGTTATGACCTAATGTTTCCTGATACATACTTATGCAAATAGGTATCAATCCAGCTTACTTTCTATCTAGAGGAACCATACTATGCTGGGGAGACTCCAGGTTTCTACATATTTTGACATGTGTAAGGAGGAGAAAAGCTTAGCAGATTTACCCAACTGGAAATAAGAGGGAATAGATCCAAAGAAAGGAAATAGTTTGGCATGTAATGTTTCTTGAAAGAGCATAAAGCAGCTCTTCTGTTTATGGTTCATTAATTGTTATTTGATATCCTACTGAAGAGTAATCTCTATTGTTAAGAGATTACCAGAATGCAGGAATGAAATGTATTTTCTTTATATATATTTGTTTTCGTAGATTTTCACGGGTATATGTATGTAGATTGTTCTGAGTTCGGGTTTTGCCCCGTGTAATATTTTGAGTGTCTATGTGACGTTTCGGTGAAATCACATTCACCATAGAAACATAGAAGTCTGACGGCAGAAAAAGACCCCATGGTCCATCTAGTCTGCCCTTATACTATTTTCTGTATTTTATCTTAGGATGGATATATGTTTATCCCAGGCATGTTTAAATTCAGTTACTGTGGATTTATCTACCACGTCTGCTGGAAGTTTGTTCCAAGGATCTACTACTCTTTCAGTAAAATAATATTTTCTCATGTTGCTTATGATCTTTCCCCCAACTAACCTCAGATTGTGTCCCCTTGTTCTTGTGTTCACTTTCCTATTAAAAACACTTCCCTCCTGGACCTTATTTAACCCTTTAATATATTTAAATGTTTCGATCATGTCCCCCCTTTTCCTTCTGTCCTCCAGACTATACAGATTGAGTTCATTAAGTCTTTCCTGATACGTTTTATACTTAAGACCTTCCACCATTCTTGTAGCCCGTCTTTGGACCTGTTCAATTTTGTCAATATCTTTTTGTAGGTGAGGTCTCCAGAACTGAACACAGTATTCCAAATGTGGTCTCACCAGCATTCTATATAGCGGGATCATAATCTCCCTCTTCCTGCTTGTTATACCTCTAGCTATGCAGCCAAGCATCCTACTTGCTTTCCCTACTGCCTGACTGCACTGTTCACCCATTTTGAGACTGTCAGAAATCACTACGCCTAAATCCTTTTCTTTTGAAGTATTTGCTAACACAGAACTGCCAATACAATAGTCAGATTGAGGATTCCTTTTCCCCAAGTGCATTATTTTACATTTGGAAACATTAAACTGCAGTTTCCATTGCTTTGACCATCATCAGGCTGAAGTTGTAAGCTTCATGCTGCTGCAAATATAGTTTGTTTGCAACTGCCATTTGTTCCTTATAAATAGTGGTGGGGGTGGAGATTTGGTTTGCATGTAGCAAATAGATTGGGTGGCTATGTTTTAATGATTTGATTGGTTGGTGGAATCACATTTAGTTGAAGGATTGACATGGTGATGGTTATGATATGTTGATATATATATATATAATTCTCCACATTAAAAACATACATAATATGACATATACCTTCAATACTAAGCCATATAGGTATATTATCTCTGAAAAACAATAATACAGTAACCTAAACTACATTCCAAATTTTAATTTCTATTATTCTGTCTGTCCCAATATTTATTTTCCCCACTCCCTTCTTTCTATCTGCTACCTACTTTCTTATAACTTTTCTCCCCTTTTCTACTATCCACTCCTCCTCCTTCCTCCTTCCTTCTCTTCCTCCCCTTCTACTCTCTCTCCTTTCTCTCCCTCTTTCCTACTTCCTCCTACGCCCTCTAAATCCTTCCCTAAGCGGATAATTCTAATTCTATTAAATGACAAACTTCTCTCGATTTTTACCCTTTATAATCATAATCCTAAATCCTTATTTCCATATCCATTCTATTTATGTTTTAACTTCAGATATATGTTATTTATCTAATGCTGCCTCTTTTGTCTGTTTCTTCATCTGGGTTACACCAATCATATTTCTCTTTCCCTTTCATCCCATTCATATTAAATCAAATAGTAAGAATGAAATGTATTTTCATTCAATTTCAGTAGATACACATTTTTATTTACTGTGTACTTAATAGTTTTCTCAAAACCCTAAACTTCTTTCCATATTCTGATCTATACTTTATCTCATAATTTAAAAATTGAATTCACTCTACACTATTAATTCACTCATTAACTATTATTCCTAATTTAATTTGCAAGTTCTGCAGGTCACAGGTATTATATATTCCTCTGATTCTTTATAATAATTAATTATAAAGAATCAGAGGAAATTTAGAATTGTAAAGAATGTGACTAGATCACAAAGCAATGAATGTGACTAGATAATAGAACTGTATGGAGGACAGAAGGGAAAGGGGGGACATGATCAAAACATTTAAATATGTTAAAGGGTTAAATAAGGTTCAGCAGGGAAGTGTTTTTAATAGGAAAGTGAACACAAGAACAAGGGGACACAATCTGAAGTTAGTTGGGGGAAAGATCAAAAGCAACGTGAGAAAATATTATTTTACTGAAAGAGTAGTAGATGCTTGGAACAAACCTCCAGCAGACGTGGTTGGTAAATCCACAGTAACTGAATTTAAACATGCCTGGGATAAACATATATCCATCCTAAGATAAAATACAGGAAATAGTATAAGGGCAGACTAGATGGACCATGAGGACTTTTTCTGCCACCAATCTTCTATGTGTCTATGTAACTTGGAGCAGACAGATTTTTTTCAAAGTAGAGCTCATCTGATTCCCAATTCAAATTTAACAATGAATTAGAGGAATGTGGAAATCCAAAAGGGAAATTCCGTGTTATTACTGTTGACCTAAAAGATGGGAACAGAAGTTTCATTTGCTGCATCCTGTATCAAAAGATGTGTGAGATCATTGAAAAAAATGTGTGCAAGTGTGTGACAATAGAAGGAAAATATTTACGTTTTTTAAACCAGTGTTTCCCAACCTTGGCAACTTGGAGATATTTGGACTTCAAGTCCCAGAATTCCCCAGCCGGCATTCACTGGCTGAGGAATTCTGGGACTTGAAGTCCAAATATCTTCAAGTTGCCAAGGTTGGGAAACACTGTTTTAAACAATTGAGCCCAAAACGGCACACTGGAAATATGTACTCTGACACAATCCTAGGCAGTAGGGTACTATCTGGGTCTGTAAAATCTGGAAGTGTCACTGGAAAGTTTAACCAGTTTAACCAGTAGTGTTTATTTTGTTAATAAGCAAAACCAATGGAGGGCTCATAAACAAACAAAATGCAACAATTAGTCATATTTCTCTTCCTCTCACAAATACTACACAAGTAGCTTAACATGTTCTTAAGTAATTTAAATACAAGAAGCACTCACCCAACTACTCTTTGCCCACTTAGAAATGTGATATAGTAAGAAAGAAGGTAAGCCAATACATGTTTACTCAAGAGAAAAAAATGAAATGTGAGTTTCAAGAATGCATGTAAGCTTTTTAAAAGTGTCTTAAGCCTATTTGCACTGTGAGCATAAACTCTTCCATAGGGAAATCTGCATCTGTCCATAAATTCAGTCACAGTCAAAAGAAAATTAATACAATAAACTAACAAAGACCTGATAACTCTATTTAGATGAAAACAAACATATTGCAGCCACCCTGAAGAGCAGGAAAAGGGAACAGATCAGGTATACAACATATTCCAACAAAACGGATATCCAAAAATGGTTATCCAATCAAAAAGTGCCTGATCAATCAATCCAATATAGTACAACCAGCAAAAACAGTTAAAAGGGTAACACTGTAATGCATCAAAAAGATATCAGAAACCACCAAGAGACTAATAAAATCAGTGAAGCACACAAACCAACTAAAGCCCTCCAAAACATCCTAAGTATCCATAAGACTGAGCAGCAGGAGTCCTCTACATAAGACTAAAAACAGGAGTCCTCTACAATATGCAATGTAAAGATTGCAACAGCCACTATAGAAACATAGAAGTCCTACTATGTAGGACAAACAGACAGAAGACTAGTACAATGCATCCATAAACACCAACTAATTGTCAGAAGATATGATGAAAACTGCTTAGTTTCAAAACATATGCACCAACTTAACCACAGCTTCAACTGGGAAACTGAACATCCTAGACCAAGTAAAGTCCAAAAACAGAAGCCTGGCACTCTGACAATTTGCTATCAATAGACACATAGACCTAAACAACATCTAGATACTGTGAAAAAGAGACAATAAATAAGCCAAAAGGGGAACAAAAATACATCCCCACCAGCAATCAACACCCAGATTATATTAACATATGATAACAGAATTGTAAGGTTTTAATTGTTGGGGTTTTATATTTTTTTCTTATATATCTAATATTAGATTTGTTTACGGTTATATTTTTATTATTGTTGTGAGCCGCCCCGAATCTTCGGAGAGGGGCAGCATACAAATCTAATAAATTGAATTGAATTATGCAGGACTTCTAGTCCAATCTCTGGTTCAAGCAGGAGATTCTATACCATTTCAAACAACTCTCTTCTTAAAAATCTCCAGGAATGGAGCACCCACAACTTCTAGGGGCAAGCTAGTTAATTGTTCCTATTGTCAGAATTTTTTTCCTTAATTCTAGATTGGTTTTCTCCTTGATTTATTTATTTATTTATTGGATTTGTATGCCACCCCTCTCCGTAGATTCTTCTCTGCATTCTCTGCATAAGGGCTCGCAGTCGGGTCACGAAGTCGTTCATAGATTCCCCATCAGCCTGCTTCATTTGAGAGAATTGGTTCCAGCTGATGCGGGCAGGAGTCGTCGGTTTGAAATGGCTTTCGAGCTTTGCTTGAAGAGTTGACCACGCGACGCTCTCGATAGATTCTTGATCAACAAGCGTGGTACCCAAGTTGTAAATCGCTGGACCACAATAGTGTAAGAATATGGCTCATTTTCTGTCGTCCGATGCGTCATTTAAATTGCTTGCTTGGAGAAAGATGCGAAACTTAGACATGTAAGCCGTCCATATATCTTCGTCTGGGTTGAAGAAGGGCAATGCATGAGGCATTGCTGAAGCCATCTCTGGAACATGAAGGCTCGAACGCCTCGTCGCCACTGTTAAATCAGAAGCTGGAGGCTGAGGAAGGTTAACAGCTCTTTATTAGGCAACAGGAACAGTAGAAGTGACCAGCTCGCAGGTAGGAAGTGACTGCTGGCTAACGGCTAAAGCTGCTCCTTATATACCTTTGTTTAGGGTGGGAAAAACGGTGTGTCCACCTTTTTTAAACTTTCGCGCCAAGGTTTCCCTTGGCTGCGTCTAAGCCAATCAGCAGTCGCCTTTATTTAAAAGTACAAACATAACACTTTTTATATCGAAAAATGGACACAATATTTTAACATGTTCTTACCAAGGTGATACTAAGCATTCACATGATCTTGATTCTATCAATCTGTTAAATGCAACATAAATCTGGCCTTTTTGGTGGTTGCAACACATTGCTGGCTCATATTTAAGTAGTTGTCCACTAGGACTCCTAGATCCCTCTCCCAGTTACTGTTATTGAGCCAGGGACCACCTATTCTCTCCCTGCCTATTTGATTTTTCTTACCCAAGTATAAAACCTAACTTTTTCTCACCTTGAATTTCATTTTGTTAGATAGAGGCCCATGTTCTATTCTGTTGAGATTCTTCTGGATCTTGACCTGATCTTCTGAGGGGCTGGCTATTCCCACCAGCTTGATATCACTTGCAAATTTGATGAATCCCCCTTCTATCCCCTCATCTAAATTATTTATGAAGATGTTGAAGAATATTAGGGCTAGGACATACTTCCCTTCCTGTTGTAGATGTAGTTTCATTGAGGACATGTTGAGTGCAGTTTGTCAGCCAATTAGGAATCCATCAATACTGTCTAGTCCACATTTTTCTATCTTATTATGAAGATTAACATCAGACCAAAAAGCAAGAAATAAACAATATCCCAATCACGGATCTGCCAAAGAACATAACAGTAAAAAGGCCAACCAAAGAACTACCAAGATCATATCCACCAAACACTGACAGGGCAAGCCACTGAAATGTAACTTGTGAGCAAACCTCACTCCCCAACTTAGAACCCCTCATTTCAACCCTGAGCTACAAATATTCTCCTTTATTGGAACTGAGAATCATAGAATAATGAAAAAAGCAGGTTTCTATAAATGGCCAATGAACAAGAAGATAGCGAGGGAGGGAAAGCACAAAATCTTTACAATATATGTTTAAAGAGAGCTTCATTTTGAGAAGCAGAATGTATAATACAGCTGATTTACTATTGATATGTTGTTATTGTGTTTTTTATCATCTTCATTTATTGTATTGCTGCATTTATAATTTTAACGTGCTGTGTAGATTCTTATAAGCTGGGTGGCTGGATTATAAAGGTTGTGAAAATAGATAGATAGATAGATAGATAGATAGATAGATAGATAGATAGATAGATAGATAGATAGATAGATAGATAGATAAATGCATACATACATGCATACATAAATAACTTATGCAGAACAAAGAAATTTCCTTTAACAGCACAGAGAACAAAATTTAAAGGAAAATATTTCAAGAAAAGATACGTGGAAGAATTTATGTCCATGTCTCAGTTTCAAAGAGATTAAGACTCTAAAACAATTCAAGATATCAAGATATAATGCCAGGGTGTTATCAAGCATGTCTCCACATTAATTCAGAGTTAGAGTCAAATATGCTGCTTTCAGGATTTGTTAAAGGGTTTGTTAAATTTTGTTTTTGTTTTCAATAGTGAAAGGAATCTGATTCAAACTGGTATTCCAATGAGAAGAGAAGAAAGGCTTTTAACTTCCTTATTTGGAGAGGAAAGTGCAGCCATATATAAACTTCAATTAATTTTTCATGCTGCTCATACAGTTCTTCGTTGAATACAAAGTAGATATACTTTCATTAGGTAATCCATGAATGAAAATTACCAATGGAACTGAAGTGCTGTTTTCTAATTAATTTATTCTAGAATTTCCACAACCAACGTGCCATTTTAAAACTATTTCAGCTATTCTACTTATTATTATTTTTTAATAACAAAAGTAACGTATTTCTTGTATGCTTCTTGTATTCTACCCCATTAAGAATTGAGCAGCCTATAAGCTTAATAAACTATTATGATTGTTTAGGTATAACAATAAATAATCTCCCTGTAAATGAACTTTTATTATTTTTTTAAAAGTTCATAAATACTTATCATGATTTTGGGAAGGGGCATAAAGCAACTAAACATTTTATAGTACAGTATAATATCCTATTTATAGGACTTCAAGGCACTTCCTTTGCCAATTAATATACTGTACATTCACTAGTATCAAGAATAGTATTTGAAAAAGTATAGTGAAGTATATTTCTTAAAAATACATTTAAAACATGTTATGTTTCATATGGTCAGAGGTTTTTCTTTCAATTAAAGCACCTTTTAAAATTCAGTATTGATGTGAATATGAAATGAGTTCATATACAATAGTCTCAGCTTTATAATTCTGATATTTAAATCTTGAAATGAGAGTCGTATTCATAAACATATTTTTCCCATCACAAATTTGATTGGTTTCAGAAAGAGCATTTCCTTGGTTCATGTGAAATTTTAGTTTAACATTAGTTTACTACACAGGACATGGACACAACATCAGACCTGGCTTTAAAAAAATTAATAGGTTTGTTCTTTACAAACAAGTTTTAGGATCTTACTCTAAAGCAATGTTTCTTAAAGAGTTGTCAGAGAAGACCTAAGAATCTTCCAACAACGTCTAAGGGGTCGATGAAATAAATATTATTTGCCAGATATTGAAGATTTGGCAAAAACTTATAACAATGTAAGTCCACCTTATTTTTTATTTATTAAAAATACATTATTTCATGAAAAATATTGTAATTTTTCATCTCAGTAAATTTATATGAAAGTACCACTTTTAATTTTAATACAGTAAATATAAATAAACACAACTTATACAAATAAAAGCTCTTTTGCAGTCCTTCAAAATTTTACAGACAGGAAAGGGACCTGAGAGCAAAGCACTTAAGAAAAAATTGCTCTTAAAAAGAAAAGGGTTGTTAAATTGCAATTTACAACATAGAAAATTGTGAATTCTAATCCTTCATCTTCAGTGTTTCCCAACCTTGGCAACTTGAAGATATTTGGACTTCAACTCCCAGAATTCCCCAGCCAGCATTCGCTGGCTGGGGAATTCTGGGAGTTGAAGTCCAAATATCTTCAAGTTGCCAAGGTTGGGAAACACTGATCTAGGTCTATCACTCTCTCAGCTCTAAGAAGTACATGCAAGAATTGCTTCTGAAAATGTCAAAAAAAATTGCATGGATTAATATCTAATCCTCAGGAGTCAGTATTGACTGATCAACATAAGAAGCAGACGTAATTTAGTTTCATTAACTACTGTACTTCATAAATCACAACAATGATGTATATAGCCCAAAACACTCAATCTATTGTCAGCTATGTTTTAATAATATCTACACAATGAATACTATCTACACAGTTAATATATCTGTATTTGATGATAATGAATTAATCAAAGTGCACAATAATTTCATTACAATTGTGCAAAAGGCAAAAGGCATTATAGACAGCTATAATTTGCAACTATATTGGAAAGTATGGCATTACACAGAGGAAAAAGAATATGGAAGTAATGATATTTAAACTCTATTTCTTACCATACAAGAGCTTGGAGTTCCTACAATAACAAGTCTTATCAACAATAGATTTTATTCATGAATATTCATAATTATTTGTTTACTTGTTTATTTCAATGACATCAGCAACGTGCAAAGTGTTTTAGTAGCCCCCAAATCGTTTCCCCCAAAATTTATCTATATTCAGCTCAAGGAAAATAAAATAGGAGAGGAAAAAAAAGAGTATTAAATCCAAACAAAGTAATAATATATTTCATGAAGTAGTGTAAACATGAAAGGATCTGCATGAAAGGTTCCATTTTACGTTTGTTTCTCAGTTTGTATATCTCTGAAATTTGTGTGGCTGTCCAACTCGAAACATTGTGACTCTAGGCAAGAAAACAAAAAAATGATGATAATAATAAGCAACCAGATATCAAATTTTTGCTACATTCCCCCAAGGTGGGACTCCCAGTGAACCTGCCCCAATGCCTGGGAGACATCCATAGCTTTGCCCCTTTCTAAAGGCCAATGGGATCAGGGCAAACCAGGTATCAGAGAAGTGTAGGGAGATCATTTCAAAAACTAGGTGGAGAAAAGGAAAAGCTGACCTTCTGGGTCCTGCCAGATGACTTTGCTCCAGAGTAGTGACCCTAAACTTAGAAACATAGAAACATAGAAGACTGACGGCAGAAAAAGACCTCATGGTCCATCTAGTCTGCCCTTATACTATTTCCTGTATTTTATCTTACAATGGATATATGTTTATCCCAGGCAAGTTTAAATTCAGTTACTGTGGATTTACCAACCACGTCTGCTGGAAGTTTGTTCCAAGGATCTACTGCTCTTTCAGTGAAATAATATTTTCTCACATTGCTTTTGATCTTTCCCCCAACTAACTTCAGATTGTGTCCCCTTGTTCTTGTGTTCACTTTCCTATTAAAAACACTTCCCTCCTGAACCTTATTTAACCCTTTAACATATTTAAATGTTTCGATCATGTCCCCCCTTTTCCTTTTGTCCTCCAGACTATACAGATTGAGTTCATGAAGTCTTTCCTGATACGTTTTATGCTTAAGACCTTCCACCATTCTTGTAGCCCGTCTTTGGACCCGTTCAATTTTGTCAATATGTTTTTGTAGGTGAGGTCTTCAGCACTGAACACAGTACTCCAAATGTGGTCTCACCAGCGCTCTATATAAGGGGATCACAATCTCCCTCTTCCTGCTTGTTATACCTCTAGCTATGCAGCCAAGCATCCGACTTGCTTTTCCTACTGCCCGACCACACTGCTCACCCATTTTGAGACTGTCAGAAATCACTACCCCTAAATCCTTCTCTTCTGAAGTTTTTGCTAACACAGAACTGCCAATGCAATACTCAGATTGAGGATTCCTTTTCCCCAAGTGCATTATTTTACATTTGGAAACATTAAACTGCAGTTTCCATTGCTTTGACCATTTATCTAGTAGAGCTAAATCATTTGCCATTCAGGACAAGCAGGTGCTACTGAAGAGAGGTGGTCCCACAAACTACCCAGTCTTATTCCATGTAGTCTTATAAGATGAGAACCAGCATTTTGAATTGTACCCGGAAGCATACTAAGATCACTAACCACTGGTCCTACACAGATGGACAAAGATGCATCTACCCACTGCCTTCTGTATCAACTGAAGCTTCCAGCTGCTTTTCAAGGGAAGCTTCATGTAGAACACAATGAAGTTATCCAAATGATGGATTATTAATGAGTTACAGCAAGCAGAAACTCTCCATTCAGGAATGGAAGCAATGGGGAGCAATGGGAGCAATTATTGTATTATTGTTTTTGCAAAAGAGACTGGAAATTAATAAATTCTATTTTTTTAAAAAAAGGAATGGGAGCAACTGCCATTGAGCAAAGACCCTTATTGCCCTCTACTACGACCTGTCACTCAAGCAGGCTTTTGGCTACATTCCCCAAATGACATATTTTATTTGTGTGTGTGTGCGCGTGTGTGCGTGCACGCATGTGTGTGGTTTTTGTGGGGGTGTGGGCAGTGTTCCCTCTAATATTTTTGGGGGGTGGGCGGAAAAGTATAGCATCTGAGCGGCAGTCCCTTCGGGACTGGTCGGCACAGAAATAATAAATAAACAAACAAACAAATAAAAACCCCACCCTGTTTTGCCTCAGAGAATTTCAAAATAAAATACTGTACTGTGTGTCTATAACAGTGAGCTCATAATAGGGCAACTCTATCAATATCAAAATGCCACTTAAATAGTTGAGCTAGTTTCAAACTAGATTTTGATTTTCTTTCTCTCTTCCTTACTCCCATTCTTTTTCTTTCTCCTTTCCTTCCTCTCTTTTTTCTATCTGTTTCTCTCTCTTCCTCTCTCTCTCCTTCCCTCTCACTCTTTCCCTCTCGGCTTCTGGGCAGGTTTGGAAAACTCTGAGTTGATGATGATTTTTAAGTGAGCGATTGCTCACTGCTCAGCTTAGAGGGAACTATGGGTGTGGGTGTATATACATACTATATTTTTATTATTTATCATAATATAACTTACAGATTAATAATTTATTATTTTATTCTTTTAATGTTATTTTAAAATACCCTGATTGTGGGGGCAATATGCTGGCTCTGTTAAAAAGTGCTGTTGCTAACATGTTGTAAGCCGCCCTGAGTCTAAGGAGAAGGGCAGCATAAAAATCAATCAATCAATCAAATAAATGAATGAATGAATAAGTAAGTAAGTAAGTAAGTAAGTAAGTAAGTAAGTAAGTAAGTAAGTAAATGTATGCCTACATTTGATTTACTTAATTTTGTAAAACAATAATCCCTGTTTTTAAACTAGCCATCTGAAAAACATATACACCGCCTTAGATTTTATTATACAAAAATACAAAAGAATTTTAAAAGTATGCCTAATTTGATTTACTACTTATTTTTTTTAAAAAAAATAATCCCTCTTTTTTTTCTGAAAGACATACACCCTTAGATTTTATTATACAAAAATAAAAAATAAAGTATTTTAAAAGTATGCCTAATTTGATTTACTTAATTTTTTAGAAACAATAATCGATCTCTTTAAATTAGCCACCTAAAAGGTCTTTTTAAATAAACACTTTTTTTTTTTAAAAAAGAGTGTCCTTTATTTTATTTATTTATTTATTAGATTCATATGCCGCCCCTCTCCGAGGCGTGGGGTCGGCTCACAGCCCTAAATAGGATATTTATACTCCTCATTTCTCTCTCCCTGAGGGTAAAATCTAATTGACAATTTGTCTAGGGTGCCTGGTTCCTGTATTTGACCACAAAGAGAAATAAACTATATTATTTAAGTCAATTAAATCACAGCGCAGCAATATTTGGCGCTGCTTAGAAACATTTCTCCGAGAAATTCAACTTAGAATCCATATTTCCTTACGGCAACCAATCCATGCAAATACAATGGTGTGCGTGTGTAAAGATGAAACTAAAAGTGCTTTGAAACACAACGACGGGGAGTAAATATAATTTTTTTTTAAAAGCAGTGGAAGAAACCAAAAGGAATTCCCTTTGGAAAAACAACGGGGCTCCTGACAAGGGCCACCGTCCCGTTTAAAAAAAATCTCCTCATGAAGTGCCGAGCTGAGCGAATTGAACGGGTGCCTCCTTTATTTGCTGTGGGGACGTTGTTGCGCTATTTCAATCCCCGACCGTGCGCGGGCCCCGACGACGGGGATGACGAGCGGAGACCGAGCCGCGCTCGGTCTCGCCTCCCGCGCACGGCTCGCCAAAACTGCACGGGAACTCGGGCCCCTCGACCGACAGACCGCGGGCAAACAAACTCCCGCAGCCCTTCCAGCCCAGTTGCACCCGCGTTTCCCCTCAGGAAAGTCTCCGCCTCTCCGAAGGAACCACCTGTGGGGCGCCTCCCCTCACCCTCGGGGGTTTGAAGCGACGCCTTTTCCCGCGAGCATCCCGCGCGCGCACTTCGGGGGGCGAAGGGCAGGAGACTCCCCGCGCTCCCCCCCCCCCTCACACACACTTTCCGGCTCCGTCCGCTTTCCGCCTTTCCTCAGTCAGTCCGGGCTCCCCTGGCCTCCCAACGTCTGGGGCGCCTATCGGCAGCCGACGCTGCTTCCCTCACTCACCCAAAAGACGGTGGAGTAAGTGACGAGCGTGAACTTGAGGCAGAGGTAGGGGAAGCGCGTGCAGTAGCGGACCTGCTCCGAGTCTCCCTGGCCCGCCATCGCCCCCGCCCGCCCGCCACCTGCGCCTCTCGGTGCCAGCCAGCCCAGAGGCAGCGACGCTGGTGGCGGTGACGGCAGCTCCTTGGAAGGGGCTCGCCTGCGCCAGCCGGCCTGCGTGGCCGAAGGCGGCAGAGCAGCTCCCGGGAGGAGGAGGAGGAGGAGGGACGGGCGAGCCTGCTTGGAATGGGAAGGGTGGGGAAGGCTGGGCTGGGCGGCTGGCGGCGGCTGGAAACGGCGCCCTGAGCTGTCAAACTTCACAATCCCTGTTATGTCCGGATATTTCCGGGACCGCCTTCTGCCGCACGAATCCCAGCGACCAGTTAGGTCCCACAGAGTTGGCCTTCTCCGGGTCCCGTCGACTAAACAATGTCGTTTGGCGGGGCCCAGGGGAAGAGCCTTCTCTGTGGCGGCCCCGACCTTCTGGAACCAGCACCAGGAGATTAGGATTGACCCCACCCTCCTTGCCTTTCGCAAACTTCTTAAAACTCACCTCTGCCGTCAGGCATGGGGGAATTGAGACATTTCCCCCAGGCTTATATAGTTTTATGTATGGTATGCTTGCGTTGAATGGTTTTTAAATTAATGGGTTTTTTAATACTTTTTAAATATTAGATTTGTTTATTGTATACTGTTTTATTATTGTTGTGAGCCGCCCCGAGTCTGTGGAGAGGGGCGGCATACAAATCTAATTAATTAATAAATGAATGAATGAATAGAATACAATAGAATATTGGAATGAAGAATGGAATAAAATAGAATAGAATATTGGAATGAAGAATGGAATGGAATTTTATTGGTCAAGTGTGATTGGATACACAAGGAATTTGTCCCTGGTGCAAATGCTCTCGGTGTACATAAAATAATAGAATGGAATGGAATAGGAATATTGGAATGAATAGAATTGAATTGGCAAATTGAATTGAATTTGTCATTGGTGTGCATGCTCTCAGTGTACATAAAAGAAAAGATAAGTTCATCAAGAATCATACGCTACAACACTTAATGATTGTCCGGGTACAAATAAGCAATTCAATCATATTAGGAACCAGTCAATACAAATTGTAAATTACAAAGTTACAGTCATACAATCATTTGTGGGAGGAGATGGGTGATGGGACACAAACTGCTTCAACTCCTATCCTCAAAAGGGTAGGACAACAAAACAACTAGATGCAAGAACAGTTTTCCCCCAAATGCCATCACTGTGCTAAACAAATTCCCTCAACACTGTCAAACTATTTACTAATTCTACACTACTATTAATCTTCTAAGGATAAGAAGTTGTTCTGGTGTACCCGTTTGAGGATAGGAGTTGAAGCAGTTTGTGTCCAGGATGTGAGGGGGTCAGTAAATATTTTTAGGCCCTCTTTTTGACTCGTGCAGTATACAGGTTCTCAATGGAAGGCAGGTTGGTAGCAACTGTTATCCTGAGAGGGCTGTGTCTGTCTTGTTGGGTTGCAGAACCAAACCAGACAGTTATAGGTGCAGATGACAGACTCAATAATGCCTCTGTAGAAGCATTTCAGATTAAGGCCAGGATTGAAAGTCTGGGCTCGGTCTGGTTTAATCCCGAGTCAATCCTATTCCCAAAGCACCTTTTGGAATCCTTAGAATTTAGAATACCTTTGAATGTACAAGACTAATTGGCAGAGAGCCAGGGTGGCACAACAGGTAGAGTGCTGTACTGCAGGCCACTGAAGCTTAATAATAATAATAATAATAATAATAATAATAATAATAATAATAATAATAATAATAATGTGGTGGGAAAGCCCGAAAAAGTGGTCAAAAATGAGCAAGCAAAACTACTGTGGGACTTCCGACTTCATACTGACCGAATTCTGAAGCATAACACACCAGACATCCTGCTTGTGGAGAAAAAGAAAGTATGGATCATCGACATCACAACCCCAGGGGAGAGCAGAATTGAGGAGAAGCAGCTAGAGAAATTAGTGAAATACGAAGATCTAAAAATCGAGCTGCAACGACTCTGGCATAAGCCAGTGAAAGTGGTCCCAGTGGAACTTGGCACGCTGGGCGCAGTGCCAAAGGATCTCAGCGGACGTTTGAAAACCATCGGAATTGACAAAATCTCCATCTGTCAATTGCAAAAGGCCGCTTTACTGGGATCGGCAAACATAATTCTCCATTACATCACGCAGTCCTATGTGCTTGGGAAGCCCCCGACTGGTGATGAAATACGAAATCCAGCATAGTGATCTTGTTTGCTGTGTTGTATTGATGATGATAATAATAATAATAATAATAATAATAATAATAATAATAATAATAATAATAATAATAATAATAATTTATTAGATTTGTATGTCGCCCCTCTCCGAAGACTCGGCAATAGCGCGCACACATGCTCTTTCGGCACCTTCAGGTTTGCCATCACTGCTCTAGGGTTTCCTGCTTGGGCAGGGGTTGGACTAGGTGACCTACAAGGTTCCTTGCAACTCTTGTTAATCTGTATTAATCTGTACATTTCCCAACCCCTATGGCTGGGAAAGGTCCAGATCTTCACAACCTTGCAAAAGATCTACAGTGAAGGCTTTTCCAGGGGACAGGCGCCATAATAGAGAAGGTACACTTCAAAGGACTTGCCAGATAATATTCTTACAGATACCTCCATAAAGCCAGAGCTGTAAATGCTGTAACAATGATGCCCACACATGTCTGCTTAACATGTGGCAGAAGATTCCGCGCCTGTATTGGCCTTACCAGCCACCTCCGGACCCATAACCTGTTAGATGTCAAGGTCCTCTTTGAACATGATGAACAAACATTATCATCATCATCAGATATGTGGGGCCAAATCTGGACGAGCCAACTTTGAGAGAACAGGCAAATATCACTGGGGATGCATGGTTCTTCAACTGACAGGGTCCTATGTCATGTACAGCTTTAAAGGTGATAACCAGCACCTTGAATAACGTTCAGAAACCTACTAGGAGTCAGTGCAGTTTCTGTAGCAGTGTGTTACGCTGGAGTACATCCACAACTACCTACGTTGCTCTTTTTGGACCAGCTAAAGCTTTTGAATGCTCTTCAAGGACAGACTCATATAGAATGGATGTAGTAGTCCAGTCAAGAGATGACTAAGAAGTAGTCCAGTCAGGAGATGACTAAGAAGTAGACCCCGGAGATTAGAACTGCCCCCACCCTACTTGTCTTTTGTAAACTGCTCAAGACCCACCTATCCTGCCAGGCATGGGGGAGTTGAGACACCTTCCACCTCCCGCAAATAGACCTCATCTTCACTTGAACCCAGCCAAGACAAACCAGAAAGAACCACAAGTGGTGGAACTCAACCTCCCAAGGATCCTATTCACTTCCTCAGGATGAAGCAGATCAAACTCTGCCCAGGTAACTAGACAAGGCTGGATCCCAATCATCTTGAGAAGACCAGCACAGTTGAAGCTCCATCTCCAAGCAAATCTCAGCAACTTTATACATCAATGTGGCTAGCATAAGCCTCATAACGGTCTTGCAAGGGATTCCCTGATCCCGCCTTTCCCAGAAGGGATCAAGATATCTGAAAGAGAGCTACCAGGATGCTACATATGGATGGATGGATGGATAGATGGATGGATGGATGGATGGATGGATGGATGGATGGATGGATGGATGGAATCCTTAATACAAGCTTTTACTTCCACTTACCTGTGAATGTGTTTTAAGATCGCAGTATTGCTATGGAGATCATTTTTATTATATTTGACAATGATATGGAGCTGTTGGCTTGGGCCTGTTTCTTTTGAGAACTATGGCATGGAACATTTTAAGAGCAGATAAAATGAAAAATGTTTTCACAACGTTAAGGATTTATTGCATTGTAGCATTACATACACCAGCACTGTGAAATATATCTTTTTCTCATAATGAAATTTTCTACAGGGCAACTTCATTATTATTAATCTCATTATATCCACATGCTGAATTCAAGGGAGGGGGGAGTGAAATGTTATGATGTCATTTAGCTAGCATGATTGATATTAACCTAGCTAAAAGAGAGAAATGTATCACTTCAAGCCTTACACAAAAAAGCTATTTTCTTGTGGGAGAATAGCTCATTGATGTGGCCAACATGTGCAGAATTTGTTCTTGCCCTGTTGCCAACAAGTAAGCTAATGAATGAAGGGATTGAGAATAAATAACTAGCATTACAGGAGCTGTGAAATGGGTCAGTGTCTCATATTAACATATTTGAGTAGCTTTCAGGTTTTATACATGGTCCATCTCATTGATTCTTATGCTTAGCTTTTAACAAAACCCCTGTGTTTACTAACACGTTTCTTTTAATTTTATTCACAGGTCATCTCTGTGTCTTAAAACTTTAGTATTACTTGATAAATTGTGCTAAAGACGTATAAATAATTCCATTGTGCAAAAATACAAAAACTTATTTGAAATTCTTCTGGACTTCCTACATGTGACCTTTAAATGTATTTTCTTTCTTTTAGTGGCAGAACAAAATCTTTCTGCTAAATCCAAGGAAGACCTCCCGTTAATGCGTGAGTCTAGCAATAAAACTTAACAGCTGAGTTTTGAAACTTTCTATCGAAGTGTGTAATTGCCATTGGAAATACTCTACAGCTGTTTAAAATAATCAGTAAGAGTCCATTAAATCCAGGAAGTAAGATATAAATGCATTTTAGTTGGAATTTAATGAAGTAATTTCCCAGGTCAAGTACAGAATATCCAATTATGTTGGTCTTTTCCATTTTATCATACAGTTATGCAAGATTTGAATCTGTGAGAGAAATCTCAAAAGTTGCTAAAAATATTTTCAGTGGAAATTTTAAATATTAAAATTTAAGTAAGTACATAGCTGTATTTGGACCGGGAGTCACTGCTCACAGTCACTCATGCCCTCATCACCTCGAGGTTCGACTACTGTAACGCTCTGTACATGGGGCTACCTTTGAAGAGTGTTCGGAAACTTCAGATCGTGCAGAATGCAGCTGCGAGAGCGATCATGGGCTTTCCTAAATATGCCCATGTTACTCCAACATTCTGCAGTCTGCATTGGTTGCCGATCAGTTTCCGGTCACAATTCAAAGTGTTGGTCATCACCTATAAAGCCCTTCATGGCACCGGACCAGGATATCTACGAGACCGCCTTCTGCCGCACGAATCCCAGAGACCGGTTAGGTCCCACAGAGTTGGTCTCCTCCGGGTCCCGTCAACTAAACAATGTCGTTTGGCGGGACCCAGAGGAAAAGCCTTCTCTGTGGCGGCTCCGACCCTCTGGAATCAGCTCCCTCCAGAGATTAGAACTGCCCCCACCCTCCTTGCCTTTTGTAAACTCCTTAAAACCCACCTCTGTCGTCAAACATGGGGGAACTGAAACATCTTCCCCTGCCTATGTAGTTTTCTGTGTATGATATGACTGTATGTATGTTTTTCATATATTGGGGTTTCTTGTTTTTTAGACTTTTAAAATGTATTATTGTTATTTTAGAGTTTAACTATTAGATTTGTCATTATATATTGTTTTTATCATTGCTGTGAGCCGCCCCGAGTCTACGGAGAGGGGTGGCATACAAATCTAATAAATAATAATAATTCTCAAATTTGTTTATTGATTGGTTTCTTTGTTTATGGGTTGGATAGGTTTCCATGAATTGATTCTAAAACCACAGTTCTTTAAAATCTCGTTCAAATGAGGTGACTTCCGGTTGACATCGTGGCGCTATCAGATGCGAAATGTGGGGCTCCTTCTTTGGAGGACTCCATAAGGGGTGACAAAAAGTGGAGGGGTGCCCTGCAGGTCATGGAGAGTGGTGGCTATCCTGCCTGATCCAGGGCTAATTCCCTCTCATCCGATGGCAAGGAGGAGAGGCAGCCATTGTGACTGCTGTGAAGTTGGGGCAGCCAAAGAAACAAAGACTGTGCTGGAGTGGTGTGGATGAACAGTGACTGGGAAAGGGTAAAGTGAGTATATATATATTTAATCTGAAACCTACCCTAAAGAAAATAAACTCTGAAAAAGGGACTCTTTTTGTTTTTGTTTGTTTTAGTTGTATTAATCTGCTAGTCTATATATTTTTTTGATAAACTTTATTGATTTTTCATAAAAAGGACAAAACTGACAAACATACATTTAACACAAAGTTGGGGTTGCAACTTCCCCACTTATTCTAGAAGTCAAATTTCCATACAGAAAAAAGAATACGTTATTAATACTTTAAATCAACTTATTACTTTAAATGAAAAGGAGAAACTTGTTTAAACTTATATAATAAATCTTCATATATAAACTAAACCAAACACAAAATTTAAATCATATCCATACTTCTACAATTCTCATATTATTTTTACTTTTGCTGCTTCTTCTTATTTATCCATATATATACTTTATTCCAAATCTCATAAAATTCTGATTCCTCTTGGCCTTTTAACCGTCTTGTCATCATATCCATCTCTGCGCAATCTAATATTTTCTTAATAACTTCTTCTTCTTTGGGAATATTTTCCCCTTTCCAATTTTGCGCATATACTATCCTGGCCGCTGTCAAAATATGAATAACTAAATGTAAAATTTCTTTCTTATATTTCTGATTAGTTATATCCAGTAAGTAAAATTCTGGGTTTTTTCTATCTCCTGCATTACTATTTCTTTTATTATTCTTTCTATCATTTTCCAATAAAACTTTACTTTACTACAGGTCCACCATTGATGATAATATGAACCTATTTCTTTCTTACATTTCCTACATAATGGGGACATATTAGGGAACATAATCTGCTAGTCTAATGGGAGTGGTGATTCTCTGTTGAGAGCTTTCTTTACAACCATTAGGCAATGCAAACTTTGGTTATGCTTACAGAACATGGATGTTGAATTAACCAGTTTTTCTGGATTTGCATAGTACATTGACCCTAAAATAACTTGATAATCTTAGAGAATCCCAAACCACAAAAAGCTAACCAAGATTTAAACCAACCACACTTAATGTAATGATTATAATTAATATAATTATTAATTGACCTGGTTGAACTTTAATACAATATATAAGATTATAATAAATATCTCTATATAATTATAGAAAATAGTTGCTCTTAGAATATGAATAACTAACTACATGAATATGGAAGACTACGAAGACTAGTATGAATATGTAAAAGCGTGCATATTCAGACTTTTGAGTAGGGGTACTGTAGCAAAGAATTTGTGTTTAACATTAATTTAACATTATTGTGCACCTTGGTCATAAATCCTGTGGAACTGAAAAATATTTACTTCTTGTAGACATGCATAAAACTAACTGAATCTAATCCTAAATGGTAAGTAGACATTCCTTATTTATTACTATGTACATTTTGTGCTATTTTGTTTCATAAGGTCCACTTTCTGTGACCATCTTATTTATTTATTTATTCATTCATTCATTCATTCATTTATTAGTTTTGTATGCCGCCCCTCTCCGAAGACTTGGGGCAGCTCACAACAGTAATAAAAACAATATAGCAGTGGAACAAATCTAATATTAAAAAATATATAAAACCCTATCATTATTTTAAAAAACCAAGCAGCACATTCATGCCAAACATAAAACAAAGTACCGGTATTAAAAAAAGCCTCGGGGAAAGGTTTCTCAACTCCCCCATGCCTGGTGCTATACGTGAGTCTTGAGTAGTTTAAGAAAGACAGGGAGGGTGGGGGCAGTTCTAATCTCTGGGGGGAGTTGGTTCCAGAGGGCCGGGGCCACCACAGAGAAGGCTCTTCCCCTGGGGCCCACCAAACGACATTGTTTAGTCAACGGGACCCGGAGAAGGCCAACTCTGTGGGACCTTATCGGTCGCTGGGATTCGTGCAGTAGTAGGCGGTTCCGGAGGTAAGGTACCACTTACCAAAATGTGCTTGCCAGTTTTACATAATTTGTTCAGATTTTGCTGATTAGGACATCAAGAGAATCATGACTTGCCTCACAACTGCTGGTAACAATTCACTTCTTTCTGGTATTCCACTAAACATTTCTCAAATGTTGTTTGATGTTTCCAGAGAGATTTCTTTGTTAGCCTTTTGCAATAGGTTTATTAGTCTTTGTTAGTACTCTGCAAACGTTAAGTACTTTGTTTGCACTTTAAGACCATGTAAGACTCTTTATGTTTCTTCAGCTCTGTCCTTGGCTAGAATCTCGCTTTTATAAAGAGAGTAGTAACATTTCCTAGGTATCAATATTCTGACCAAAACAAGCTATATGCTTATGTACAGCGGTGTCCACGGGGAATGGGGAAAGCATGACAGAGAAGATCAGACAAAACTTGGGCATAATCTAATTTATTTGGCATAGACTCTGAAGCTAACAAAACTCAGAAATCCATTGCCTCTGAAAGTCTTGCTCATTTGTAAATTAAGGTAAAGGTCTTCTTCAAGTCAAACTCATTTCATTAACAACTCTACACAGTTTTCCTGGCTAGAGTATAGTAAATTCTCTCCCAAAATGTTTTATCAATGATGACTGCCACTTACTGAGATTGTAAATCTATACCAAATCAATCATTAAAATATAATCGCTATAGGAAGTTCCTCACACAAGTACTGTGTGATTCCTATGATCTTCATCATCTTAAGACATTTCATTCTATTTCCTTATTTGTTTTTGTTTCTTGCAAATCTTACAAATATACAGTGATACCTTGTCTTACAAACTTAATTGGTTCCGGGACGAGGTTCTTAAGATAAAAAGTTTGTAAGACGAAACAATGTTTCCCATAGGAATCAATGGAAAAGCGATTAATGAGTGCAAGCCCAAAATTCACCCCTTTTGCCAGCCGAAGCGCCCGTTTTTGCGCTGCTGGGATTCCCCTGAGGCTCCCCTCCATGGGAAACCCCACCTCTGGACCTCTGTGTTTTTGCAATGCTGCTATTTCACTGAGGCTCTCCTCTCTGGGAAACCCCACCTCCGGACTTCTGTTGCCAGCAAAGCTCCCATTTTTGCGCTGCTGGATTTCCCCTGCTGTGATTCCCCTGCACCATCACAAAAACACGGAAGTCGGGAGATGGGGTTTCCCATGGAGGGGAGCCTCAGGGGAATCCCAGCAGCGCAAAAACGGATGCTTCGCTGACAACAGAAGTCCGGAGGCGGGGCATCCCAGCAGCGGCGGTGGGTTTGTAAGGTGAAAATAATTTGTAAGAAGAGGCAAAAAAAATCTTAAACCCCGGGTTTGTATCTCGAGGCATTTGTAAGACGAGGTATCACTGTATTTGGTTTTCTTGTTATTTTAATTTGGGTTGCATTTATGGTCAAACCCAGTTACCGATATATTAGTTGCATGTTCCTATAGGAATATAATTATAGGGGTTCGCTACCCAGAATCCCTGAAGTTTCAAGGCCGCCTTCTGCATAAACCTGTATACAGTAAAATCTAATTTTAATGCTGGAGCATCAATTAAGACAAGCCAATCAGAAACTACCATGTTTCCCCCAAAACAAGCCCTCCCCCACAAAAATAAGCCCTCCCCAAAAATATTTCACCCCACACGCAGCCGGTCCCCGCCATTTCCTCTAGTTATGGTTAGGGACACAGAGCTGGAAATCAGGTAAGACAACAAGAGGAGCTTCATCTTGCTCCACACGCCTCAAAATAATAAGACCTCTTCCAAAATAAGGCCAAGCGCTTATTTTGGAGTATAAAAAATATAAGACATGGTCTTATTTTTAGGGGAACACGGTAGGACGTGTTTATGTGAAATGATACAAACTGTCTGGTTTGGTGCTGCAACCCAACAGGACCGACACAGACTTCAGAGGATAATCAGAATTGCAGAAAAAACAATTGCTGCCAATCTGCCTTCCATTGAGGACCTGTATACTGCACGAGTCAAAAAGAGGGTGGGTAAAATATTTACTGACCCCTCGCATCCTGGACACAAATTGTTTCAACTCCAACCCTCAAAACGTCGCTACAGAGTACTGCACACCAAGACAACTAGACACAAGAACAGTTTTTTCCCGAACGCCATCACTCTACTAAACAAATAATTCCCTCAAAACTGTCAGACTTTCTACTAAATCTGCACTTCTATTCTACTAGTTTTTCTCATCATTCCTATCACCCATTTCCTCCCATGTTGACTGTATGACTGTAACTTGTTGCGTATATCCTAAGATTTTTATTAATATTGCTTCTTCGTTGCTTATTTGACCCCTATGACAATCATTAAGTGTTGTATCACATGATTCTTGACAAATGTATATTTTATTTTATGTACGTTGAGAGCATATGCACCAAGACAAATTCCTTGTGTGTCCAATCACACTTTGCCAATAAAAATTCTATTCTACTCTATTCTATATGTCAGTGTATGGAATTAATGATGTTAAATGCAAATTATATACATTTCAATGTAAATTTGTTCCACTGCATGGAAAATCTATTGAAATGATGTCCAGTAAAAGGTTTATTCTAAAGAGGCAGAAGATACAAATCAAACTGTTTTTCTCCTGTTTGGAAAAGGACAATGCATCAGGGGAGGGCTTATTTTTAGGGAACCACAATATAGGAATATAATCAGGCGGGGGTTGCTACTTACCGCTGCAATCGGTGCACTTCCCGTGGAATTCTGCGTCCCTGGCGTGCATAGGGAGATTTTGCTTCTGCGTATGCACAGGAAGCAAAATCTCAGGAGAGGACGCACACATGTGCAAGATTTCAGCTATTTTTTTGCTTCTAAGCATGCGCGGAAGCAAAATCTTGCTCGGGTATGCACGCACACAACAGGGACAATGAGCTGCATTTTCCCTACCGGAGCTATGGTATGGCCCGTACAGGTAGCAACCCGCTACTGAATATAATGCTACCTATGAGTCACTTTTTAAGTAATTTTCACTGGTCTTTACTGATAGAGATCACTTGACCTTGAAACAGCTATGCACACACCACTGGAGTATGTAAAAGGTGCTCTCTTTCCAAGTAGGTCAGAGAGGAATCAGCAGACAAAATGCCAAAGACCCCCTTTTGATTGGGGAAGTTACTGGCCCTTTCGAAGGGCAGAGAAACTACCACGGTGGGATCTTTTGCTTTGCAAACAGCTGTTGCAACCTTTTTCACAGAAAGAGGTAAGCCAAGTTAATCCTCCATGTATATAAACATGAGTCAGGTTTCATTACAATTACATGTGGCCGTTTATTTTTTGTATACAGCAGGAAGATACAGGTGATCCTTGGCTTACAGCCACAATTTAATCCAAAATTTCTGTTGCTAAGTGAATTTTGTTAAGTGAATTTTGCCCCATTTTACTATCTATCTACCTATCTACCTATCTATCTACCTACCTACCTACCTACCTACATCTATCTATCTACCTACCTACCTACCTACCTACATCTATCTATATATCTATCTTATCTATCTACCTACCTACCTACCTACCTACCTACATCTATCTATCTACCTACCTACCTACCTACATCTATCTATCTATCTATCTATCTTATCTACCTACCTACCTACCTACCTACCTACATCTATCTATCTATCTATCTATCTACCTACCTACCTACATCTATCTATCTATCTATCTATCTATCTATCTATCTATCTATCTATCTATCTATCTATCTATCTAACCAGTAATGGGCAGCCAAAAATTTTACTGCCACACTGTGGGTGTGGCTTATTTTGTGGGTATGGCTTAATGGTCATGTGACTGGGTAGGAGGGGCTTGCTGGCTATATGGCCAGGTGGGAGTGGCTTGAATGACCATCATCGTTCAAGTGAACTGTTAAGTCCTCAACTTACAACCTCACCAGTGTCTCTCTCTCTGGGGTGACAATTTACTCCACGTTTCCCGTGCTCTCCTTCCTGGGTCGCCCCCTGCCTCAGGCTGGGTAGCTAGGCGAATGGGTGCCAATCAGCTGTTGAGAAAAGAAGGGGGAGGAAAGGGGACCCCCTGCAACTCTTGCCGGTGCTGGTCTCCCTGCCGCTTTCCGAGGAAGAGGAGGAGGATGGGAGGTGGGGATAAAATGTACACGACAGTTCATTGCCCACCAAGCAAAGTATAAATTAACCATCTGATATGACTGTTAAAAACAGGTGTGAGATAAAAAGTTTTTCAGCATGCAGCTTTTAGCTGCAAGGGATAAGATTGGACAGTCCTAACGGGAAAAGGGAGAGTGACTCATAACATTTCCAGAACTACATATACAAATTAGAGTCAAACTATGACAGCGCTGCCTACTTTTGTTAGAAAAGTGGAAGGAAAAGTGGTCCTGTAAAAATTGACCTTTAATTTTTCTCTTCTATCTCATAGAGATTAGAGATTGGGTAAAGTAATGTGTCATTTTAAAAGACAAGGTAGGGATAGGGGTTAAATTCAAAAGGATCTGACAGGTTTTGGAGAACTGGTAGCAGAAATTTTGAGTAGTTCAGAGTATCTGCAAATACCACTTCTGGCTGGTCCCAGAGTGGGGAGGAAATGGAGATTTTGCGATATCCTTCGCCTGCCATACCACCAAGCTATGTCCACAGAACCAATAGGGGAAAATTTTGAATTTCACCCCTGAGTGGGGAACAATTATAGAGGATCTTGCATTGGGATTTATATCTGCACAATCCAAGATCGTTGCATAGAAATGTAGCATCCACTCTTCTCCTAGAAGAATGAAATACTTTGAGAAATATTGAAAAGTGTATTTCCCTGGATAATAAAAGAATAAATATGTTTTAAAGATGGTAAGCAGCTCCCTGCCATCAGCAGATATTGATGCCCATTAAGAAAGACTGGGCCAGCCTGTCTACAATATAAAAGACTCCAGGGTGATGGGATTAAGACCTCACCCTCCAGGACATAAAAGGATTAGTCCATATAGCAGCAGGGGGCACCACATGGCATTAACAAACCCCTTCATTGCATCAGCCCAAACTTCAGCCAATCTTAACTCAGACAAACATGACCCCTACAGGGCCTCATGGGAATCTGACAACAGCCAATAGAATACATGTTCTTGCACAGGAACAGGAAGTACAAAGCCCAAGAGAAGGTATAAAAGCCACCCACTCTCAACTCCATGTGATCAACGGCCCAGAACTATGTGCTTGGAAGTTCACCATTTAACCATCTTTTTAATCAGGCTCCATGTTTCCAGTCTTTCTCCCAGCTTACAATTGAACCAGGTTGATGCTTCTTCCTGCAGTTGGTAGCAATTTTATTTATTTGTTTTGTCAAGTACATATTGGAGCTATGTAAAGATATAATAATATTCATATACCCGATACTAGTAAAAAAATAAACATTACAACAGCAGACAGAAGGCAACGCTGGTGCACTTATGCATGCCCCTTACTGACCTCTTAGGAATCATAGATAGTCTAAGGGTAAAGTTTTGGGGGTTAGGAGATGATACTACAGAGTCTGGTAGTGAGTTCCATGCATCAACGACTCGGTTACTAAAGTCGTATTTACTGCAATCGAGTTTGGAGTGGTTTACATTATGTTTGTATCTGTTGTGTGCTCGTGTGTTTTTGTAGTTGAAGCTGAAGTAGTCGCTGACAGGAAGGACATTGTAGCATATGATTTTATGTTTAGATTGTGTTTAAGGCTACGTACTGTAGTTCTAAGCTTTCTAAACCTTGGATTGTAAACCTAGTTTCCTAGGGTATTCAATTGCGAGTGGAGAAATGAAGGGCCCTTCTGGTAAAGTATCTCTGGACATTCCAGAGTGTTTAGGTCCGAAATGCATTGTGGGTTCCAGATAGATGAGCTGTATTCAAAGATTGGTCTGGTGAAAGTTTTGTATGCTCTGGTTAGACGTGTGAGATTGCCGGAGCAGAAGCTACGTAGGATTAAGTTAACATCTCTTGAAGCCTTTTTGGTGATGTTGTTGCAGTGGGCTTTGGCACTTAGGTCATTTGATATAAGTATTCCAAGGTACAACTAGGGATACGGGTAAAAGAGATGGACTGTTCTGTCTTGTTCTGAGTTGAAATAATCAAGGAACCATATTGGCAAATGAAGCATGAAAGCCTGTCGGATTTATATGAAGCTAGGTTGACGTTTTCTACTAATTAATATAGAAACAATGACTTTGTCTCCCTGTAACCTTCTCAGTGTAGTTGCTTAATGGAAAAATCCATTCCTTCTGATTCTTCCCTGTTTCTTTTAGGAATATGGCAATCATTTACCTTTTCAATCAAAAACTTTCCATAGCAAACACAAAACGGATCATAAGAATGATCCGACTAGTGGATTGTGCACTAGTTTTTCCACAATTCATTGCTGATCGTGGACTGGCTAAATGTGCTGTGAGCTAGCCACACAATCACAGCCAAAGACAGCAGCTCACATAAGTCCCACACACTGACTGAAGTGACAAATGTGCAGTATTTTGACAGATCTAACCCAAGCAAAGAGGAGGAACAAGATTGCCAAATGATTGATAGCTCTGCCTTACATCTGTCAGAATGATCAGATTAAAAGCCCATTGCCTTTTTAAAGGTCTAGTGTATCATGATTGTACTTTTTTAAAAAATATTTTTTTATTGATTTTATAATATAAAACACACACACAACATATGACAAGTGCTCAGTGATTTGTGCCCACCACCAGATAACATTCATACCCCTCCACCAAAATGGGGGCATATTTGGTATATACCATTTTAACTCAAGAGCAATACTGTATATCTATTTATATATTATAAAGTGATTCCAATGTATTCCTTGTAGCTTGGTCTCGAGTTCTACTGACCATATATCCACTTACCTTGTCCCATCAGTTCCTGCAGTTCAGTTTCATTGGCCAAATTCATCTTCTTATCCATAATCTCAAATATCATGATTGTAACTTACAGAGAAGGAAGATAGATCATGAGATAAAAAAATACCACAGATTCTCTTCAATGGACAAAAAAGTTGTTTTTAATCTTCATTGGATTGTGACATTCCAGGATCAGGAATTACACACACATACACACACATACACACAGTCAACGTCTCAAATTTTATCTAACCAGACTTTAGAGCAGAGGTGTTCAACTTTGTCATCTTTAAGACTTTGTGGACATTATTTGTCTGGCTAGGGAATTCTGGGAGTTGAAGTCCACAGGTCTTAAATTTGCCAAGGTTGGACACCCCAGCTTTAGATATTTTTAGAAGGAGGGGAATGGGTTTATAAAGCCACCCAACTCAAATAATGTGGTTAGGTAGTGCACAGCAAACAAAAACTACCCTTCCTCCAAGCATCCAACATTACATATTTTTTTTAAAAGTTACTCAATTTTTTTTTTAAATGATGCTCAAACACAATAATTATCAAGAGCTGAATCCAAGCATGTAGAGCTAACTATTAAAGCTGACCAAGGAGAGATACAACATGGAGATAAGGAGGAACTTCCTGATGGTCAGAGCGATCAACCGATGGAACAACCTACCAGCGGACGTTGTGAACTCCAACACTCTGGACATTTTTAAGAGAAGATTGAACTGCCACTTGACTAGTGTGCTATAGGGTTCCTGCTTGGGCAGGGGGTTGAACTTGATGGCCTTCATGGTCCCTTTCAACTCTAACAATAAATGAATGAATGAATGAATGAATGAATCAATCAATCAATCAATCAATCAATCATTCAATCAATCAATCCCTATCCAAGTTCTCATCAGATTTAACCAGCTTTAAAGCTCTGAGAAAATCAAATAGATTTTGCCATTTGCTACTGACAATTTCTCATATTGTTTTCAATATTGCTGGTGCTCACAGCAGCTATAGATATAATGCTGTTTCCATACATGAGATGGGTACTAATAAGAGGGAAACATTAGGACAGGGATGGTAGGCATGCTGGTGCAGTTATGCACGCCCCTTACTGACCTCTTAGGAATCGGGTGAGGTAATGAGTGGATAGTCTAAGGGTAACGTTTTGGGGGTTTGGTGAGGAAACCACAAGTAGTGAATTCCAGGCATTAACTATTCAATTGCTGAAGTTGTATTTTCTACAGTCAAGTTTGGAGCAGTTTACTTTGAGTTTGTATCTGTTGTGTGCTCCTGTATTGTTGTTGTTGAAGCTCAAGTAATCATTGACAGGAAGGACATTGTAGCAAATGATTTTTTGAGCTATGTTTAGGTCTTGTCAAAAGCAACATAGTTCTAAGCTTTCTAAGCCTAGGATTTCAAGTCTGGTTGCATAAGATATTCTGTTGCGAGTAGAGGAGTGGAGGGCTCTTCTCATAAAGTATTTCTGGACACTTTCTAATGTATTTATGTCAAAAATGTGGTGTGGGTTCCAGACAGATGAGATGTATTCAAGGATTGTTCTGGTGAAAGTTTTGTATGCTCTGGTTAGTAGTCCAATATTACCAGACAGGAAGCTGCATAAGAGTAGGTTAACAACTCTTGAAGTATTTTTGGC
Organism: Erythrolamprus reginae; assembly: GCF_031021105.1. Classification (NCBI taxonomy): domain Eukaryota; kingdom Metazoa; phylum Chordata; class Lepidosauria; order Squamata; family Dipsadidae; genus Erythrolamprus; species Erythrolamprus reginae. Next base: position 19,159,162 of record NC_091954.1, on the reverse strand, counting down.
AATGTTGTTGCAGTGGGCTTTGCCACTTAGGTAATTTGATATGAGTATTCCAGGGTTTTTTACAGAGTGAGGGTCATCTGCAAGGTCTTGTTTATTCAGCTTGTATTTGGTATTCTGATTATTTTTACCAATGTTTAGGACAGAGCCTTTGTTGGTTGAGATTTGGAGTTGCCAGATGTATGACTATTCTGCACAGACATGGGATATGTAACATATATCTGGGAGGAAGACTTGCTGCAAGTATCATAGCCATGTCATTTGAACTTATGAGCAGTAAACATTTAGTTTTTGCATGGGTCTTAATGGACAGGATAAAAAAAACACAAGGCAATGGTTGTGGCCCTGAAGTTTTGTCATTTTGAAAACACATATGCACACTGAGTTCCAATGGAGCCCCAAATAATTCTTTCTTTCTTTCTTTCTTTCTTTCTTTCTTTTTTTCTTTCTTTCTTTCTTTCTTTCTTATTTCTTTCTTATTTATTTCTTATTTATTTTATTTATTTTATTTATTTTATTTATTTTATTTATTTTATTTATTTTATTTATTTTATTTATTTTATTTATTTTATTTATTTTATTTATTTTATTTATTTTATTTATTTTATTTATTTTATTTATTTTATTTATTTTATTTATTTTATTTATTTTATTTATTTTATTTATTTATTATTTCGATTTCTAGGTCGCCTTTCTCTGCACACTCAGAGCAGCTTACAACATAAAAACATGACATAATAGAAATCGAAGTTAAAACTAATGGTGGTCTACTGGCTACAACATTGTAATGGTTGAAATAGGAATGTAAAGTGCATAAACCACATTAAGAAAGATGCCACCTAATATTGCAGAAATGCATGCAATTTCTGGCATGTGGGTAATGAAAACAAGCCTTGTCTGAGTACTTATTTTAGCAACTTAAAAATGTGGAAGCATCTCAAGGCTGGTTGGTGCATTACAACTTTCCACATGTGATTCTGGAGCAAAGAGAGAAAAACTAAGGCAGATACAGGAAGAGATAAGAATGCATGAAATAAAAATAGGAGACTAAAAGTGTTTCCCAGTGCTACAAGAAACAAAAGGTCTTTTACTGTGCAGTCTTAAAATACTTTCCATTCCCTCTTCTTTCGGAAGGAAGAAAAACAACAATTACTAGGACCAAGTCTTGTTCACGAGTTCTCACCATTTCCTTTGCTCTCTATTTCCTTATGTCCCAGATAAAGACATCATGACTTTAGATAGTTTTTTCACTGGCATTAATGAGCTATTCCAACTCCCTAAAGCAGGGGTCCCCAAACTTTTTACACAGGGGGCCAGTTCACTGTACCTCAGACTGTTGGAGGGCCGGACTATAAAAAAAACCTATGAACAAATCCCTATGCACACTGCACATACCTTATTTAAAGTAAAAAACAAAATGGGAACAAATACAATATTTAAAATAAAGAAGAAGTAATAAGTAATTAAGTAATTAATAATTAAGTAATAAAGTAATTTATACTTCTTTATTAACAAGTAAATTTAAACTTAAATCAACAAACTCCATTTCTCCTTCCTTCCTTCCCTCCCTCCTTCCTCTCCACTTCTCTCTTCCCTCTTCCTTTTCTCTCATTTGTTTCATTTTCCTCTCTCTCGTTCTTTCCCTCCATCATTTTCTCATTTTTCTCTTTCTTTCTCTCTCTCTCTCTCTCTCTTTCTATCTCTCCCTCTTTCTCTTTCTTTCTCTCTCTCTTCTCTCTTTCTCTCACTCACTCTCTTTTTAACTCTCCCTCTTTGTATCTCTCACACTTTCTCTCTCTTCCCCTCTCTCTATTTCTCCCTTTCTATCCCTCCTCTTCATTTCTCTCTCCCTCTCTATTTCTCCCTCTTATTATATCAATCGGTAAAATCTCGTGTGCTGCTGCAGGCCGTAGTTTGGGGACCGCTGCCCTAAAGGAAGGTGATTGTGTGCTCTCTGGTGTTGTAATCAGAGCATCGCTTTCAGTGCCGTATCTCGCCCTCAGTTACTCACACAAGGAAGAATTAAGATAGTGTCCAAAGGCCATTTTCACTTGCTTCCTTTTCGGAAGAGCTCTTGATCTAAGATTGTTCCATACATTATTGATAGGAAAGCTTGACTAGTTTCGGTTTGAAACACGAACGTCCACAGAGCCGGTCCAAAAACTCAAGACGTTAACTCTTATGTTTAATTTAAAGCCCTGCCCTTTTTCAGTGTTTGTCATTATGTGATGACAAATCTTTTCCTGCTGGTTCTACAAGAGTGTGCTTTGTGCATGCAACCTGTGAGCTGAGCTATTGTTTAGCACGGCTGAGACACGGCAATCCACTCTGCTGCACAAGCCAGCTGAGCTAAAAACCAAGGGAATATAGGACCGGGAATGGCAGGGGTAGGAGGGCGTGGCCAGCCAGAGGTGGTACAGTGGTACCTCTACTTACAAACTTAATTCGTTCCGTGACCAGGTTCTTAAGTAGAAAAGTTTGTAAGAAGAAGCAATTTTTCCCATAGGAATCAATGCAAAAGCAAATAATGCGTGCAATTGGGGAAACCACAAGGAAGGTGGAGGCCCTGTTTCCTCCCAAGAGGAAGGCCCCACAGAGGCTTCTCCCTACCTTTTCAGGCCCTGTTTCCTCCCAGGAGATTCCTAGCGAGCCCCCATAGAGGCTTCTCCCCACCTTTTCCGGCCCTGTTTCCTCCCAGGAGATTCTTAGAGAGGCCCCGTGGAGGCTTCTCTCCGCCTTTTCCGGCCCTGTTTCCTCCCAAGAGAAAGGCCCCACAGAGGCTTCTCCCTACCTTTTCGGGCCCTGTTTCCTCCCAGGAGATTCCTAGAGAGGCCCCATAGAGGCTTCTCTCCACCTTTTCCGTCCCTGTTTCCTCCCAGGAGATTCCTAGAGAGGCCCCACGGAGTCTTCTCCCTGCCTTTTCCAGTTCCAGTTTCGGAGACTTGGGTTTGTAAGTGGAAAATGGTTCTTGAGAAGAGGCAAAAAAATCTTGATCACCTGGTTCTTATCTGGAAAAGTTCATAAGTAGAGGCGTTCTTAGGTAGAGGTACCACTGTATTTGCTGGTTCTCCGGACTACTCAACATTTCCACTACCATTTCACCTGAACTGGTCTGAATTGGCTGAATACCACCTCTGGCGATGCAAGTTAAAAAGGGGGGGTGGACATTTACAATGAGACACACATAAAAGTCAGGTAGCATTTTGATCAGTGATGAAATCCAATTTTTTTTTACTACTTGTTCTGTGGGCATGGTGGGCGTGGCAGGGGAACGATACTGCAAAATCTCCATTCCCTCCCCACACTGGGGCCAGCCAGAGGTGTTATTTGCCAGTTCTCTGAACTACTCAAAATTTCCACTACCGGTTCCCAAAATCTGTTAGAACGTGTTGGATATCACCCCTAGTTCTGACTGCACCCATCATAGCTTTCATCATGTAGATGTAGACTGGCCTCAATATCATAGAGAATTGTCTTACTAAAGAAAGGGAAATGTTTATCCCTGATCATTCACACTCAGTCCTTCTCCTTTTCCTTCTTTCTTTTTCTTGTTTAGGTATCACATAGCTGTCATTCTCCTGGTTTATGTACTGCCTCTCACTGTGATGTTTGTCACATACAGTGCAAAAGGAATAAGAAAAAGGTTAGTAATTTGTTCATCACCCTCCAAAAGTTCCTTAAAGTGGAATTCCAATATAAATCCATTGCAAGTCTCATAAAGCTAAAGGTTCCCATTGCACTTATGTGCTACTCTTTCCTGACTCTAGGGGGCATTGCTCATCTCCATTTCAAAGCCAAAGAGACAATGCTGTCCAAAGACATCTCCATGATCATGTCACCAGCATGACTAAATTCCACAGGCACATGGAACACTGTTACCTTCCCATCAAAGTTGGTCTCTATTTCTCTACTTGCATTTTTTTAAAAAATGCTTTCAAACTGTTAGGTTGGCAGAAGCTGGGACAAGTAACAGGAGCTCACCCCATTAGGCAGCGCTAGGGATTTGAACCTCTGAACTGCCAACCTTTCTCATACACATCTCTTTCTTATGCAACTCTCATCTCACTGTATAATTGTGCATTTATTCCCCCAAAATTCTAAATCCATTATGTCTTCAGTAAGTTGGATGAAATGGCAAGATAAACTAAAAATGACAAATTCAAAATTAGCAACGCTGCATGTGATAAATATAAAGAAAGAATGTAACTTCACAAAGGAAATATGGGAATTAAGGAGAAAAGGCATACAGAGAATTGAACAGTTATACGAAAAGGATGGGAGGATTAATAAAGATGAAATAGAGAGATGCCTTGGACCAAAAAATTGGTTACAAATTAATGCAATAAGCACGTATTTAAGTAAAAGGGAAAACAAAGAAATATTCCTCAAACAAGAAACAAATCTAGAAAAGATATTAAGAGAAAAGAGTAAGAATATAAAAGCACAAACAAGTAATATATATAGGGAATTATTACAAGCAGAGGAGCAAGTAATAAAGGAATTGATGAGATATTGGCAGGACGAGCTAGAAATTGATGAATGGGATATGGAAGGCATAATTGAAAATATTAAAAGAATTAAAAATACAAGAATAAGAGAGATGAGAAGAAAAATTTTACACAAATGGTATTATGCACCAGTACAATTAGCACGCTTTCAAACGATGATAAAAGGAAACTGTTGGCATGGATGTAAGGAAAAAGGAGTATTTATGCATATGTTTTGGGAATGCAGCAAAGTCCAAAAATTTTGGAAGCAAATACAAGTGGCAGTGAATAAAATTACGGGAAGTAACTGGGAAATAACTAAGGAAGCAGCATTATTAATAAAAAAATAGTGAGGTAAAAGAATACGAAGAAATTAAAACTGCAGCAATAGAAAGCGCCCAAGCAACTATAGTGCTTGGGTGGAAAGATGCTAACAAATGGACGATGAACAATTGGTGTAAGTACATGGTGGACCACATTCACTATGAAGTTATGGAAATTAGATTATACAACTACAATGAAGAGAAATTAGCAGAAACAATGAGGCAGTGGGAAAAGGTTAAAAATTATATATTAACAATATCAGTAAGCGATGCAAACGTTAAAAATAAAATTAAATCACTTTATAAAGAATGAATAATGTAACCCAGAAAAGAAGTAAATGAAGGATATAGAATTGAATCTTCCTTGGTGAAGAGTTTTTTAATTTTCTGTTTGGTGATGGTATTCACTTTTATGTTTTCTGTTTTTTGTAAAAATTTCTAAAAAAAATCAATAAACATTATATATTAAAAAAAAAGTAAGTTGTAAAGCAACTTTGTAAAGTTTGTGACAAGTACTTGGGGATGTCCCACCCTTGCACTTTGATTCCTTAGAAAGGAAATGAATGAATTCTACATAGCTGACATGCCTCAGCATGAACTGGGATAATTTTTAATTTGCAATATTTTACAGGGCTAAAGTAAACACAACATCAAAATTATAGCTGCATTATCAAGTACTATTAATTCTGGTATTCATGGCACCAACACACATTGACAAAATGATTTCATATAAAATAAAATTGCAGTAACTCCAATCATTTTCTCAATATGTAGCAGCTTTATGAATTGCTCCAGGAAGGAAGATCCCTGGGAGAAAATTTCTTGTTATTATGAGCGACCAACCAATCAGAGTTTTGAACGTTATCTTGAACTTCAGACAGGAGGAACCAGCTTTGCCTAGAGCTCAGTCTGAGAAAAGATTATACAGCAAAGCCAGGCATGGTGAGTAAGCTTTCACAAAAGGCTCCCTGCTTTTACGTGCCTACATAAGATTGTTAGTCTGGAACTGAGTTGAGGCACAGGCTGGGGGTCAAGACAGTGTCAGCATGTTTATTTGAAACCAGGGAATTCATCTGTTGTTTTGGGTCATCTGTTATAATCTTGCTGGTCTGGTAACTCCAAGGCAACAATAATCAGCATGAACTTCAGGATTTTGGAAACCCTCAAACATGGCATTCTGAATGATCTCCTCTCACGTAACAAAGATGAGACCCCCTAAGTCAGTGATGGCGAACCTTTTTTTCCTCGGGTGCCAAAACAGTGTATGCATGCGTTATTGCGCATGCCCGAGTGCCCACATCCATAATTCAATGCCTGGGGAGGGCAAAAACAGCTTCCCCCATTCCCTGGAGGCCCTCTGGAGGCTGGAAACAGCCTGTTTCCCAACTTCTGGTGGGCCCAGTAAGCTTGTGTTTTGCCCTCCCCAGGCTTCAAAGGCTTCCTTGCAGCTGGAAGAGGGTAATAATGCCTTCTCCCATCCTCCCAGGGACTCTCTGGAAGCCAAAAATGCCCTCCAGAGCTCTGTGAGCCAAAAATCAGCTGGCCAGCACACAAATGCACATTGGAGCTGAGTTATGACAATAGCTCACGTGCCAGCAGATATGGTTCCGCATGCCACCTATGGCACCCGTGCCATAGGTTCGCCATTACTGCCCTAAGTAAATTCTAATGCTTCCTAAGCACTAGTCTGGTCAAGCAGCTTTAAAATAATACATGTCTTGCAATGGCTATGAAAGGGGAAATGTTCAGCTTTGCTGAGAGACAGCAGTGAAGATCAGCAAAGAACCAGCTGGCAGTTATCTTCTCTGACAAGACGTCTTAGTCAAGTTGGTCTTCCAACCAGTTTATGATTTTTAGAATCTTATATATAAACATCTCAGGTTAAGCTGGAAGAACAGAACAGCTGGTCCTAGATGCTAATGTTGGTACATCATCCTAACACCGTAATGGCAAACCTATGGCACACGTGCCACAGGTGGCATACAGAGCTATATCTGCTAGCACGCGAGCTGTTGCCTAGCTCAGCTCCAACGCACATGTGCATGCCAGCCACCTGATTTTTTTGCATCTTCGTCCTCCAGAGAGCTTCCAAACTGTCTCCAGGGGGCGGCAGGGGCTGTTTTCACTCTCCCCAGGCTCTAGGGAAGCCTCTGGAGCCTGGGAATGGTGAAAAACAGGCTTACTGGGTTCACTGGAAGTCAGGAAATGAGGAAGCGGGAAAGGGGGGTTGTGCTTGCATGCATAGGGGCAGGGCAGCACGGGGGGGGGGGGTCATGAGTCTATGTACAGGGAGGTGGGGCTTATGGGAGGCATTAAATTATGGGCGTGGGCACGCTTTTGGCACCCGAGGGGAAAAAGGTTCGACGTTTCCAGGTGTCTCTTAGCTTAAAATTGACCTCATTATGCTTACTATTGCCATTCTCTGCACCTTCTTCTCTCCTTCCTTCCAATCCTTTAAGAACATAAGAGCCATGCTGAATCAGGCCAAAGCCCATCGAGTCCAGCATTCTGTGTCACACAGTGGCCCACCAATTGTCCATGGGGATCTTGAGCAGAATGAGAAGGCAAGACCCTCCCTTTCCCCTGACCCCCCAACAAGTGGTACTCAAGGGAATCCTGCCTGCCTCAACCAACATAGAAGCAGCACTTGGACATCCATTTCAATAACCATCTATATGCTTGGCATCCATGAATCTGTCTAATCCTGACTTGAAGCTATCAAGGCTGACAGCTGTCATGACCTCCTCTGGAAGTGAATTCCATAAACTAACGACCCTCTGGGTGAAGAAATACTTCCTTTGATTTGTCCTCACTTTCTTACCTATGAACTTTAGGGAGTGCCCCCTTGTCCTAGTATTGTGTGATAGAGAAAATAATTTTTCTCTATCCACCTTTTCTATCCCATGCATGATTTTATACACTTTGATCAAGTCACCCCTTAAACGCCGTCTTTCAAGGCTGAAGAGACCAAGGCGTTGTAACCTGGTTTCATAAGGGAGGTGCTCCATTTCCTTGATCATTCTTGTTGCCCTTTTTTGCACCTTTTCCAGTCCCGTTATATCCTTCTTGAGTTGCGGTGTCCAGAACTGTACACAGTACTCCAAGTGTGGTCTCACCATCGATTTGTACAGAGGCAATACAACGCTTACTGACTTATTTTCGATTCCCTTCCTGATCATGCCAAGCATGGAATTTGCTTTTTTTTACTGCTGCTGCGCACTGGGTTGAGCTTTCTTACCACTGGTAGTAAAAGGTTTTAGAACCCACTACTTCTCCAAGGTCCCTTCCAGCTCTACTCTGACTGATATGGGAAGGAACAAGTAAAGACAGAAAAGACAGATCTTGATCTTACATGGAGTGGTAAAATCTAGATAACCTTTAGGTGACTGCCAAGAGATACATAAAACTCTTAACTTATTGCTGCATCAATTAGGCTGGAGTTTTGCCAGTCAGATCGGAGGTTTCCTTTGGGTCCCAAAGGGCTTATACCCCAGACTAACAATTCGAGATATGCAGACCAAACCAAGTGTTCGGAAACTTCAGATCGTGTGGAATGCAGCTGCGAGAGCAATCATGGGCTTTCCCAAATATGCCCATGTTACACCAACACTCCGCAGTCTGCATTGGTTGCTGATCAGTTTCCGGTCACAATTCAAAGTGTTGGTTATGACCTATAAAGCCCTTCATGGCACCGGACCAGGTTATCTCAGGAACCGCCTTCTGCTGCACGAATCCCAGCGACCAGTTAGGTCCCACAGAGTGGGTCTTCTCCGGGTCCCGTCAACTAAACAATGTTGCTTGGCGGGACCCAGGGGAAGAGCCTTCTCTGTGGCGGCCCTGGCCCTCTGGAACCAACTCCCCCCAGAGATTAGAATTACCCCCACCCTCCTTGCCTATCGTAAGCTGCTTAAAACCCACCTCTGTCGCCAGGCATGGGGAAATTGAGATACTCTTTCCCCCTAGGCCTTTACAATTTTATGCATGGTATGTCTGTATGTATGTTTGGTTTTTATAATAATGGGTTTTTAACTGTTTTTAGTATTGGATTATCATTATATGCTGTTTTATTATTGCTGTTAGCCGCCCCGAGTCTTCAGAGAGGGGCGGCATACAAATCCAATAAATCAATCAATCAATAAATAAACAAACAAACAAACAAACAAACTACTTTGGTTAACTAAACATAAAAAGATTTAGAAGAGCCTACACAGAAAGTAAAATCAAATATTCAGGTTAATTATTAAAAAGAACATTAACCTGTCATGCTTGATGAACTCCAAGGTGAAACAATGAAGATGCTACATAAATTTGTTTTCGTAAGAACTTGGCCTCTCCTGTCTGGACCACAAACATCTGAAAGTCTGGCATGGCTACAGGACATCGCAAGAAAGAAAAATAGAACAATGCAGTTGATCCAGAATGCAGCCGCTCGAGCTGTTGTGGGTGCACCTACGTACACCCATGTTACACCAATCTTCCGTGGCCTGCACTAGCTCCCAATGGGTCTCTGGGCGCAATTCAAGGTTTTGGTCATTACCTTTAAAGCCCTACATGGATTAGGATCAGACTATCTGTGAGACCGCCTTCTACCACATAGCTCCCAGTGACTGATAAGGGCCCAAAGAATTGGCCTTCTCCGGGTCCTGTCAGCTAAACAGTGTCGGCTGGTGGGTCTGTAGGGGAGGGCCTTCTTTGTGGTTGCTCCGACTTTCTGGAACCTGAGATCTGGACTGCCCCCACCCTTCTGGTCTTCCAGAAAGCTATAAAGTCCTGGCTTTTCCGACAGGCCTGGGGCCATTGATCGGATGGTATACCATTGAGATCCGGCCATAAATAGTATGTCTGGTTTTGAACGGTTGGATTAAATTGTTTTTACATTGTATTTTTAGAGGTTTTAATATTATCTGTGTGTTTTAATTTTTGATTGTGAGCCACAATTTTTGATTGCGAGAGATGGGCAGCATACAAATTGAATAAATAAATAAATACAGTGGTACCTCTACTTAAGAACGCCTCAACTTACGAACTTTTCTAGATAAGAACTGGGTGTTCAAGATTTTTTTGCCTCTTCTCAAGAACCATTTTCCAATTACCAACCCGAGCCTCCAAAACTGTAACCGGAAAAGGCAGGGAGAAGCCTCCATGGGGCCTCTCTAGGAATCTCCTGGGAGGAAACAGAGCTGGAAAAGGCAGGGAGAAGCCTCCGTGGGGCCTCTCTAGGAATCTCCTGGGAAGAAACAGGACCGGAAAAGGCAGGGAGAAGCCTCCGTGGGGCCTCTCTAGGAATCTCCTGGGCAGAAACAGGACCGAAAAAGGCAGAGAGAAGCCTCCGTGGGGCCTCTCTAGGAATCTCCTGGGAAGAAACAGGACCGGAAAAGGCAGGGAGAAGCCTCCGTGGGGCCTCTCTAGGAATCTCCTGGGAAGAAACAGGACCGAAAAAGGCAGAGAGAAGCCTCCGTGGGGCCTCTCTAGGAATCTCCTGGGAGGAAACAGGGCCTCTACCTTCCCTGTGGTTTCCCCAATCGCACGCATTATTTGTTTTTACATTGATTCCTATGGGGAAAATTGCTTCTTCTTACAAAGTTTTCTACCTGATTACGGAACAAATTAATTTCGTAAGTAGAGGTACCACTGTAAATAAACACTTGGTTCCTCTTTTTCAGCAATACAGTTGTGATCTGAATTTTTGCAGTTTAGATTTTAAAATTAGTTTTTTTTCGCCATTGCAAAATAAACAATGAACAACCAATAAAAAATATAGAAAAAAACCCAAAACACTCCCAACAACCACAGTATTATATTAGTAAAAGCTTCGCATGAAGGTTGCACCAAAGGACAATCACATCCTTATTGTAATCCTTTATCTATAATCTCTGTCTGAAAGCTACTCATTCATAAACTGGAAATAACATCAGGTTCAAGCCTTTCAGGAACTGAGCTGAGGCCATAGATTTTCTCTTTCCAAAGGTGAAGGTCAACTATACAGAGAATGCATTTCTATTGACCGGCCATTGGTTTGTAGCAAAGGCATGCCAAGGTCAATAAACAATCATAAAAACTGGTCAAAGGCCGCCTACTCTATCAAATATGAATAGCTGCTTTGTTCTGAGATTGGGACAAAACGGCTTCACTTGAAATGTTTTGTTGGAAGGATTTGAGTCTGCAGTGGCATCTGCAGACGGTTTGTCTCCCCATGAGAATGTGAGATTGTGTCCTTCCGGGGCAGGTCCTAACTCTTCGGGCTGCGGCTGCAATGTTGCAACTCATGTAGAAAGCGGCTAGTGCTTGGTCACACCATCATGATAGCAATAGCACTTAGACTTATACAGTGGTACCTCTACTTACGAACTTAATTTGTTCCGTGACTAGGTTCTTAAGTAGAAAGGTTTGTAAGAAGCAATTTTTCCCATAGGAATCAATGTAAAAGCAAATAATGTGTGCGATTGGGAAACCACAGGGAGGGTGGAGGCTGTTTCCTCCCAAGAGATTCCTAGAGAGGCCCCACGGAGGCTTCTCCCCACCTTTTCTGGCCCTGTTTTCCTCCCAGGAGATTCTTAGAGGCCCCACGGAGGCTTCTCCCCACCTTTTCTGGTCCTGTTTCCTCCCAGGAGATTCCTAGAGGCCCCACAGAGGCTTCTCCCCATCTTTTCCGGTTACAGTTTCGGAGGCTCAGGTTTGTAAGTGGAAAATGGTTCTTGAGAAGAGGCAAAAACATCTTGAACACCCGGTTCTTATCTGTTGTGGTTAGCTCTGGCCCAGCTCCTGCCCCAAGCAAGGTGGAGGTGGGTGTGGGGGAGACATCCATATGCCGCAGGCCTGTTTTGCTTCCAGTAGCATCTGTTTCCTCTCACCAAGGAAGTGTGAGTGACAGGGAAGAGGGGAGTTTGGCAGACAGTCCAGGAGGAGATCAATCATCTGTATCATCCCTGGATTCTGAACAAGAATTAATGACACATCCACGCATGCGTAGAGTGATGCATAGGAGACAACAACTGAAGGATTATTACAAGAGAAAATGAGGCCACCTGTGGTTGGGTGGGGCTGCTGTAATTAGTGCTACAGATAAAAGTGCAGCCTGGTGTGTTAGCTTCATGGCAGTTTATCTGATTCATTGTTTCATCAAGATCGTGGTTTTTTGCTGTTCAGGATTGTGTGTGTGGACTCTCTGGACTTTAGAATTCGACTCAATTTCCCAGTTATTGGGTGAGCAATTGGATTGCATTTCACCTGTGCCTTGTGTGTACCAGAAAATCCCTTTGACATTTAAAAAGCTGTTTCTGTTTTTCTCTTTATAAAAACTTTTGGCTTTTCCTTTTATCGTTTGGTGTGTGTCTTCCTGGACTAATTACCCTGTAATTACGGGCAGTTGAAACACGCCGGCAGAACATTATCTAGAAAAGTTCGTAAGTAGAGGCGTTCTTAGGTAGAGGTTCCACTGCATATTGCTTTAAGTGCTTTACAGCCCTCTCTCAGCAGTGTACAATCAGCATATTTCCCCAACAATTTCATTTTACCCACCTCAAAAGGATGGAAGGCTGAGTCTACCTTGAGCAAGTGAGACCTGAAGTGACTCGAGACCACGAGTAAAGAGACGGTTCCTTTTATTCAGCTCTTTTAGAAGTGACAACTCAGCTGGAACGTGTCTCAGCTGTTATGGGGAGAAAGCTCTCCTTTTCTACAATTTTGGTTCCCGCCTAAACGGGCTGTCAGCGCCTCAACCAATCAGGCGCGACCTCGGATTTACATAACTTCCCTGGTTACAGTATTCTGAGGAGGATTCAACAAGACCCAAACTGCCAAACTGCGGGCAGCCGGCAATCAGCAGAAGTAGCCTGTAGTACTGCATTCTAACCACTGTGCCACTGCAGCTCTTGCAACACTTGTCCATTTCCTGAGGATGCTACCAAGAGTATCCCGTGAAAGTTTCAAGAGTTCTGCATAGGAAACAGTGGATCTTTTCTTTCTCCAAAGCTGACGGGAAGCCATGTTATCTGCCACTTACTACCCAGCCTATAAAAATGTAGGCAAAGAATGACTGACATTAAAAAAAAACAATTCAGGAAATACCAAAGGACGCAGAAGTTTATAAAAAAATTATGAAATGTGCAGAATTAGATATGTTGACAAAATGCTTGAATAATCAAGTAGAAACAGAATATTATAAAATATGGAACAAATTGTATGAATGGTGGGATTTTAAAAATAATATTACAAGTTAAAGTAACAAGAATTTATAACTTTTTGAACCTATAGTTCTGAAATTTTGTAAGCTAGAGTTTAATAGTTTAAAAGGGTTTACAGTAGAATAAATTTAGATATGCTATTTACTATATTATATTTTTTTGAATAAGTATTTGACAGACAAAGTAATTAATTAACATATAGAGTCAAATTTAATAAATATCTAATATAAATGTATGCTATTTTTCTATTGATCTGACTATAGTTAGGCTTTTATATTTTGTAGTAGTTAGGCTTCTAAGATAAGTGGAGCAATATCAGCTCCTTGAGTGTTCAATGTTGTGTGTTTCTGTTTGTCCTTTAAAAAAAAATTCAATAAAAATATTTCAAAAAAACCCCAACAATTCAAATCCCCAAACAGACAATGAAAGCAACAGTGAAAAATTTCTCTTGCCTGTTCGCTACCATGCTCTTAATTGTCCAATTTACACCTCAGTGAATACGGCAGGAACGGAATCTTGGTGGGGTTTTTTGACAGATGCATTTTCCTAGTAGCCCTGGCTTGGACGAAGGTTTTAAAAATAAGTCAATTGCAGGATGACTAATTACGTGAAAGATTAAGAACAAAATACACATTTTGTCTCGACTTCTGAAATGGCACGGCCACTGCTTCAAGCTCAGAAAATGTCTCATGTAGTATATTTTGTACCATTCTTTGGGGTAGTTAGATTATACATCGGGAAAGAGTGAAACTGTCATAAAACAATCCTGTTGTTGTTGTTGTTTTTGTCGTACTTTGTTGCAGTTGTGGTAACTGACATTCGCTGGATCCCTTATCATTTCTACTACATCCTGGGATGCATCTGGAAGGAAGTCAGCAGACAGAAGTATATCCAACAAATTTATCTGGCTGTGTCTTTCCTGGCCATGAGTTCCGCAATGTACAGTCCAATTATTTATTGCTATTGGGTGAGTATTGTGTAGTTTAAGGGACTTCAGCGAGTAAAAAGATCTATCGCCCAAGGACAGGACAGTATAAAACAACATGCAGATAAATGTTCACTTCAAATTACTGTAATGTAATTTGGTGCCACAACCAGGGATGAAATCCAGCAGGTTCTGACAGGTTTATTTATTTATTATTTATTTATTGTTCTGTCAAGCTCTCTGGTAGAATCCTCCCGAAAATACACAGATACAATTTCAGACACACACACGTTTGAAAATTCAAAACAATGTTCTTTATACTGAAAATGCAAATAAACGAAGCACTCTTTTTGTATAGCAAAGAGCACTCGTCTCCAAACAAACTGGTAATTTGTACAAGTCCCTTATCAGTTCTGTGATACTTAGCTTGCAGCTATGAGGCAATTCACAGTCCTTCTTCTTTCACAAAGTGAAACGCACTTTGCTCTGATTTAGTTTCAAAGCGGGGAAAAATCAGCACTCAAAATGTCAAAGTCAGTAAAGCAGTCACGAAACACAACGATCAGATAATCCTCCACAATGGCCAAACCCACAGGCTGCTATTTATAGCAGCCTCACTAATTACCACAGCCCCACCCAACCACAGGTGGCCTCATTTTCTTTGATAATAATCTCTCAGTTGTTGTTGCCTATGCATCGCTCTCCATATGTGTGGCTGTATCATTAACTCTTGTTCCAAATCCAAGGAGGAGCTAGATAATTGATCTCCTTCTGAGCTGTCTGCCACACTCTCCTCCTCCCTGTCACTCATGTCTTCTTGGTCAGAGGAGCCTTCACCATCAGATTCCACCGGGAGCAAAACAGGCCTGCAGCATGTGGATGTCTCCCCCACATACACAGTCCTTGGGGCAGGAGCTGGGCCAGAGCTAACCACAGCATTTATTACTTCAATTTGTAGGCCATCCATCTCCTGATGGACTCAAAGTGCCATATAAAAATAAAAAATAAAATCCCAAATATTTAAAAAAAAACATTCATCCATCACTCATCCTTTACTACTGGCATCACTCATTCGTTACTACTGGATGGAGCAGAATGTTGTCGCTCAGTGGCCCCAGGCCTGCCAGCAAAGCCATGTTTTTAAAGCCTTTCAAAAGGCCTGGAGGGGTGGGGGCAGTGCAAATCTCCGGCGGCAGTTGATTCCAGAGGGCCGGAGCCACCACAGAGAAGGCCCTTCCCCATGGTCCCGCAAGCCGGCACTGCTTAGCTGACAGGACCCGGAGAAGGCCAGTTCTGTGGGATCTAATCGGTCAGTGGGACATGTGAGGCAGGTTCTGGAGAACCGGTAGTGGAAAATTTGAGTAGTTCAGAGAACCGGAAAATACCACCTCTGGCTGGCCTCCGAGTGAGGTGGGGATGGAGATTTTGCAGTATCCTTTCCCCTGCCACGCCCACCAAGGCATACCACACCCATAGAACTGGTAGTGAAAAAAAAAATGGATTTCATCACTCACGACAAATAGCTTTTTTCCTTAACATTATTTTTTTTTAATATGAAGACATCAGCTTTAGATTTTTGAAAGTGGCAAATTTATTTATTTATTTATTTATTTATTTATTGGATTTGTATGCCGCCCCTCTCCGGAGACTCAAATGCTCAAGGGTAAGTTGAAATGCAGGTTAACTCACACATACTAAGCTATGGTTTGATAAACACAAGGCAGTGAGCTAATTCCTAGATAAAAAAATAACTCATGAATCCATGGCGTAATAGCCAGTGACTGGATTCACAGGGTGCTAAGACTGTTGTGCGTGGAGGTTACTGCTTGTCATAGATGAACTCAAACACCATTGATATAGCTAGATCAGGAGTGTTAAACTCAAATTTCATTGAGACGCATCAGGGTTGTGTTTTACCTCAGGAGGGAGCATGGACAGTACAGGGTGGGTGCGGTCCCCTACCAGCTCAGGGGGGGGGCTGTGCGCAGCCCTCCCAAGCTCCATTTTCACTGGTTGAGGGCCTGCAGGAGGCTATTGCAACCAAAAATGGAGCCTAGGAGAGCCAGGTGCAGCTCTCCCAAGCTCCATTTTTGCTGGCAGAGGCACCACAGGCTGGTCCTTTGTTGTTTCCACGGTGGCTGGTATGAACATGCACATTGGGGTTGAGCTAGGATAATGGCTTGTGTGCCAGCAGATATCAGCCGCGAGAGCCATCGTGGGGCTTCCTAGATTCGCCCACGTTTCTGCAACACTCCGTGGCCTGCATTGGCTGCCGATCAGTTTCCGGTCACAATTCAAAGTGTTGGTTATGACCTTTAAAGCCCTGCATGGCATTGGACCAGAGTACCTCCGGAACCGCCTGCCACCGCACGAATCCCAGCGACCGATAAGGTCCCACAGAGTTGGCCTTCTCCGGGTCGCGTCGACCAAACAAGGTCGTTTGGCGGGCCCCAGGGGAAGAGCCTTCTCTGTGGCAGCCCCGGCCCTCTGGAATCAACTCCCCCCAGAGATTAGAACTGCCCCCACACTCCTTGTCTTTCGTAAATTACTCAAGACCCATCTATACCGACAGGCATGGGGGAGTTGAGACACCTTTTCCCCAGGCTTTTTTATATTTATGTTTGGGTATGTTGTTTGCTTTTTTAAATATGATAGGATTTTATGTGCTTTTTAATATTAGATTTGTTTTTCGCTGGAATATTGTTTTTATTATTGTTGTGAGCCACCCCGAGTCTTCGGAGAGGGGAGGAGTACAAATCTAATAAATTGAATTGAATTGAATGGCTCCGCATGACACCTGTGGTACCCGTGCCATTGGTGTGCCATCATTGCTCTAGTTCAAAAATTTGGAGAAAATTTTTCCTCTTGTTTTCTTTTGCATTTTCTACATCAAAAACTTCCTTCTTTGTCAGAAAGAATCACCGGACACCAATAAACACACTTCAAAATAAAAGTTTAATTATGTCACAAATATCCACTTTGCACTATGTAGTATCATCACTACTAGTAGGCAATATAAAAAGACTTTCCAGCATAGGAAAACCACGGGAATCATGCGATCTTTCAGGAAGACGTACACGCGCACACACACTGAAAGCTGCAAAATACTGGGCGAGACTCATGTTACCACAACATTCGAGCACAATGCACCAAAATGTGTACTGAAAATGCTTATTAAGAGAGGGCAACCCGAATCTTGAGATTTAAAGAAATTCACTTGGTTTTATTTATTTTCTCGTTGCTGCATCTTGTTGCCGATGATGTTATCAATATAATTTCTTATTGGAATGGAGATAGCTGGACAGCCTTTAAAAAGACCAGCTACTCTTTGCTACTTGGGTAATTACTAACAAGAGAACAGAGTTCAGTGTCTATAATCCATTTACTAGTTTAAATTTCAAGTCTAGATCAAACTGAGATATCTTGTAATCGCCCCTAGTCTTCAGAGAAGGGCGGCATAATAAATAAATAATAATAACAACAACAACAACAACAACTGGGATATCCATGGTTTGTTTGCACATTATCTTCTCTGGTACCACCTGTCACAATATTGTTCAAGTATTTTGGTAAATCGAACCACCAAATACAACCATAGAATAAACTAGACCTTCAAAGATAATGTTTCTAGAATTGTTAAAGAGTACTGATTGTCCACATGTCTAACAATCTCCAAGTGTGCATTTTCAGAAGTATAATTGGTGCAATTCCATAAAAATCATTTCTCTAGGAATTCTACTTTACTCTCCGTAGAAGGTAAGAGTGTATCACATTTCCCCCTTTGATTCTTTGGCTGTAGCAAAGTCAAGACTGTTTTAAAGTTTTGTAATTGTGTAAATGCTGAACTACAGAGCAGAGAGCCATTCATACCTATTCAGTTTCCTGAAAATTTTAGAATTAGTGTACACCCTAGGCCAGTGATGGTGAACCTATGGCACGGAGAGCCATATCTGCTCACACGCAAGCTGTTGCTCTAGCTCAGCTCCAACGTGCAAGTGTGTGCTGGCCACTGATTTTTGGCTTGCACAGAGGCTCTGGGAGGGCGTTTTTGGCTTCCAGGGAGCCTTCAGGGAGATGGGGGAGGATGTTTTTACCATCCTCTAGCTCCAGGGAGGCCTTTGGAGCCTGGGGAAGGCAAAACATGAGCCTACTGGGCCCACCAGAAGTTGGGAAACAGGCCTCCAGGGGGCGTAGGAAGCTGTTTTCAGGCATTGAATTATGAGTGTGGGCACTCGCGCATGCGTGATAGCGCACGCCCATGCTCTTTCGGCACCTGAGGAAAAAAAGGTTTGCCATCACTGCCCTAGGTTGTAAGAGAAAATCAAAATGGAGGTCAGATCTGTAGTCATTGGTATCTTCAGTCTAGAGCAGGGTGTCAAACTCATGTTGTCACGGTGGCGTCACATGACATGTCAGGACTTTTTTTCCACTTCACTAAACCAGGCGAGGGCGGAGCCAGCACATGATGCATCTGGCCCTCAAGCCACGAGTTTGACACCCCTGGTCTAGAGGAATGCTTCTCAACTTGGCAACTTTAAGGTGTGTGGACTTTCAACTCCATGAATTCCTCAGCCAACCAAGAGTTGAAGTCCCCACAACTTAAAGCTACTGAGGTTGAGAAATACTGCTCTACTCTAGAGGAAAGGCTGGATTGTCTAGGAGCGGGAATTATTTTTTTTTTAAGTGAAAATGACCGCCAGTTCTACACAAAATCCGACCTCAGCATACAATACAGTAGTACTTCTAGATACGAGCTGATCTACATGCGAGTATTTCCAGATACGAGCTAGGAGGAGAGAGGCATTTCTGTTCTACTCCCGAGCTCAAATTTGGGATACAAGCCGAGCGTCCACTAGGTGGCGCAAGAATCCTTGCTTTTGGTTAGAATCCTTGCTTTTGGTTATCTGGGAGGGGGAAAAGTTATTTGTTCCAGAATACGAGTTGCCTCGAGATACAAGCTCCCTTATGGAACGAATTATGCTCGTATCTAGGGGTACTACTGTATATGAAAAGAGATGTGTCTACTGGTCTGCAGGTGCCTATAGCTTTGGTTGTTGGATGTGAGTACTGTGGCCTTGCACTGATCTGGTTCTTCTGGATGTGCATTTGTCATATGGGTCTGGCAGAAACTCAGGTCTCTGCCCCCAACACCACATTATATTCTCCCAGGCAAGCTGTCAGGTTTCTCCCAGAATTCACAACCTTAGTCCATTGGAAATGGCTTTCAGCAGGACATAAAATAACAAGGGAATTCCAAACTCTTTCATTAAAGGGGGACAGGGAGAAACTTGGGAAAATAGGAAAGCTAATATAAAGGCAAAAATATTTCTCAAAACTAGAGATCTGGATCACTTAGGACAGACCGGGGTCTCCAACCTTGGCAACTTTTAAGACTTGTGGACTTCAACTCCCAGAATTCCTCGGCCAGCTTTGCTTTGCTGGCTGAGGAATTCTGGGAGTTGAAGTCCACAAGTCTTAAAAGTTGCCAAGGCTGAAAACCCCTGGCTTAGGGCATTTGATTTTATTAGTAAAGACTGGCCTTTCGAAATGGAATTTTGACATTGATTAATCAAAGCCCCAAAATGGCAGTGATAATTGACAAGTGAGGAGAGATACTGGTTGACTGGTTAATTGATCTGTGCATCCCTTGGTTCAGTGCAAACAGAAGAAAATTCAGGTTGTTAAGGGAGTCCAGAAGATTCAGATGCTACCAAGCAAGGCTGGAAACTTCAAGATGAGGGAATAAAACAATACCGGGTGAAAAGTTCAGATGGGAATTGCTAGGTTCCCTTTGCATAAGCATTTGCCTCATATTAAGCACTGTTGGTGGTATATTTATTTAATGTGAACATAGCAGCAGCTGCAAATAATACACTTGACATGGTACCACCACCTGCTCTCTCACTCACATCGATTTTTTTCGCTGTAATTTTAGAACCTCAAATCATAAATTAGTTTCTGACATTTGTTTAAATTAATCCATTTGTTTCTCATGATCTACAGATGGGGAATGTACCAAATAGGGCAGAAAAAGACACATGCAGACAAAGGGACCCAAAGTGGAAGATATTATCAGCAACAGCATACTTAATCAGCATTCTATTTTTATTTTACTTTTTTTCCACCCCCCTTAAGCCCCAACTCTTCCACCAAGCAGTGAATTCTGGGCTCTCCCCCGCCAGTTCAGGCTACAGAACCGCTGCTCGTCAAGAAAGTGCTTGGAAGTCATAAGCCGCCCAGGGTGCAGAGTTCAGTTGTGCTCAGCATCGCGCAGCCGGCACCCCACCGCAGTGATAAGGGCGGCTCCTTTGCCGCTGCCGTCTTCCGAAAGCAGGAATGTCACGTCACATTTGGGCGCCAGGTCCTTTACCGTCTGGTGCATCACCTTTGAAAAGCTGCAGAAAGCAGAGAAGGGGTGAAAAGTCCTTCTTCTACGCAACTGAAAATAACACAATCATCTAAGGGGGATGGGTGGGCTTCACTTGACTTGCAGCCGGTGACAAGAAAGTCAACATCTGCCTAGTGGCAGGTGTGGTGATACATAAGAACCCCTGCTCTTTGCAATCTGTGGCAATGTCACTCATGAACAAAAGCAGCAGAGCATATATTGCAACACAGACACCTCACATCCTGGACACAAACTGCTTCAATTCATAGAAACATAGAAGACTGACGGCAGAAAAAGACCTCATGGTCCATCTAGCCTTAACTAGATCGCAAGTTACAGGGAAATGTCAGGGAAGTATCAGGGCATTTCAAAAAGCTTTCCCCCTGGACACCCTGGCAGGGAGGTGGGGTGCATGGGGGAACATTGAATTATGGGTGTGGGCACATGCACGGATGCGATAGCACACATGCATGCGCTTTTGGCACTCAAGGAAAAAAAAGGTCCACCATCACTGTTACAACCCATTCTCCAGAGGTGGTATTCAGCCGGTTTGGGCGAACTGGTAGCGACTACTATGGGTGGGCTCGCCTGGATGTAATATCATCCCATTTAGCTACATTTTCAAGGCCGGGCACATGTGCGGAAGACATGCGAGCAAAGCACATGCACAGACGGTACATGGAAGGCAGGTGTGGCGAACATAGAAACATAGAAGACTGACGGCAGAAAAAGACCTCATGGTCCATCTAGTCTGCCCTTATACTATTTCCTGTATTTTATCTTACAATGGATACATGTTTATCCCAGGCATGTTTAAATTCAGTTACTGTGGATTTACCAACCACGTCTGCTGGAAGTTTGTTCCAAGGATCTACTACTCTTTCAGTGAAATAATATTTTCTCACGTTGCTTTTGATCTTTCCCCCAACTAACTTCAGATTGTGTCCCCTTGTTCTTGTGTTCACTTTCCTATTAAAAACACTTCCCTCCTGGACCTTATTTAACCCTTTAACATATTTAAATGCTTCGATCATGTCCCCCCTTTTCCTTCTGTCCTCCAGGCAATTCCTACCCTCAAAGTGATGCTATACAGCAGTGATAGCCAACCTCTTTTTCCTCAGGTGTTGAAAGTCTCTGTGTGTGCTGTCGCGCATGTATGAGTGCCCACACCCATAATTCAATGCCTGACGACGGCAAAAATAGCCTCTCCCGCCCTCCTGGAGGGCCTCTGGAAGCCTGAAACAGTCCATTTCCCAACCTCTGGTGGGTCCGGTAGGCCTGGTTTTTGCCCTCCCCAGGCCCCAGAGGCTTCTCTGAAGCCTGGAGAGGGCTAAAAGTGGCCTCCCCGACCCCCCAAAAAATTCTCCAGAAGGCGAAAATGCCCTCCCAGAGCCTTTAGGCGAGCCAAAACTCAGCTGGCCGGCACACACATGCACATTGGAGCTGAGCTAGGCTAACGGCTCGCATGCCAGCAGATATGGCTCTGCGTGCCATAGGTTTGCCACCACTGCTATAGAGCACTGCACACCAGAACAACTAAACACAATTTGGTATTTTCCAAATACCATCACTCTGCTAAACAAATAATCCCCTCAACGCTCTCAAACTATTCACTAAGCCTGCACTAATATTAATCTTCTCGTCGTTTTCCATCACCCATCTTCTCCCACTAATGATTGTGTCATTGTGACTTTGTTGTTTGTATCCTTACAATTTATATTGACTGGTTTCTAATATGATTTGGTTGCTTATTATGTACCCGGATTATCATTAAGTGTTGTACCTTATGATTCTTGACGAATGTATCTTTTCTTTTTATGTACACTGAGAGCATATGCACCAAGACAAATTCCTTGTGTGTCCAATTATACTTGGCCAATAAATTCAATTCTATTCTATCTTGCAGAGGATTTCAGAGGAACTATTGAATGCCCAGGTAGGTGGGAATTTCAATTTTATTTATTTAACACATTTCTACACCACCCGTATTATTTAAGAGACTCTTAGAAGAATGGCCAAAACGTTTTTCCTACATTGCAACTAAAACGAGATGGTTGTGCAAATGAATTGCCATGTGTATTATATAGAATAATATCATATACATTTTAGACAACCTGGTTTTCTCAAGATTTGCTGAGTCTACTTTTCCTAGAACTGCCAGCCAACAATCTTGAAGGAGGCTGTTAATGCAGAAATGCCTGCAGAAACTATCCATGGAAAATCAGAGGCACAGATTGGTACAAGATCCAAGGACTAGATGCAGGGTGAAATGCTACTGGTTTGGCCCGGTTCAGAATACTGTAACCGGTAGCAACAGCTGCTGATGGCTTGGAGCCCACCCACTAGTTACTATTTTCTTATTTAACCCTCTATGTGCAAAGCGTTCTGTGCATGCGCAGAGGATGAAAAAACATGCACTTCTGAACTGGTAGGAAAGGTAAGTAGATTTCACCACTGTTTGGATGGAATAGGCAGGCACTTATTTTCACTCACACAAGAACATCCCGTCAAATTATATGCACCCTCTGCCCTTCATTTATCACTCAGGAAATAATGCTGATGGAAGAGAGTATACAATGATCACGTATACCATATTTTTGTACTTGAAATTGAATTTATTATTTATTTTACTTGTTAAATTTATCTGCCTCCTATCTTGCCTTGGGTCTACTCTATGCAGCTTATAAATAATAAAAGGGAAGAAAATGTAAGGAGTGTAAACAAAAATAAAATAATACAACTCATAAAATAAACTACAAAAAAAAGAATACAACAAGAATACATCACTAGGTTGACAAAAATGGCAGAATAGAGAGCAAAGGGGTGGGATATTTTAAATTTTATATAGTAATATATATTTAATTGGACTATAATTTATACACACAAGCATAAACTCTACATAAGAAGAGTCACCTTGTGGTGAGATAGACACCAAATAAATTTCATAAATAATAAAATAATTTTAAAATGGCACAACGTGGGAAGAAAAACTAATCTGTCATAGCTTTAACTCAGTGCGTCAACCCTGAACCTCCAAGAAAGTGTTCCATCTTGTCAGCTCTTCCATTCCTCTGAAAACCACAAAACTCACAATGACCCATCCAAGCATCATTCCATTTTTGCATTATCATACATGACGATGGTAGTAGTAGTGATAAAAGATCCTTGGAGACTGAATGACAGCATTTCCCACCTATGGCCTGGGGAGGAGGGGGAATGAGATGGAAACCAGGGGTCTCCAACTTTGGTAACTTTACGACTTGTGGACTTCATTTCCCAGAATTCCTCAGCCAGCATATGCTGGCTGAGGAATTCTGGGAGTTGAAGCCCAGAAGTCGTAAAGATGCCAAGGTTGGAGACTCCCTGATTTAAACCATTGAGAACATAGGATATTTGCTCCTGCCCAGACAAACACACAAAATACTTACTGTGGATGAAGTTTGTATAGTGTGCCATCTACACCCACGGTTATATTCAGATGATCCAAGCCTCTGTTCTCCCGTATTTTATCTACCACTGCAGCCATTCCAGCGCCACACAGCTGAGCTGCCCTCCGCGACACAGCTCCGCATACTGTCTTCACAATTATACTGTCATCGCATGTGCTGTTCAGGCCAAGCTGCTGGAGGATGGTACGGACCTGAAGCAACGCTAACCTATCGCTGTTGAGAAAAAGCATGAAGGGTGTAGAGTCAAGTACTTGAGCCACTTTCCAAAGCTTAGCATATCATTTGAGGGCAAAACCAGCTCGGGGATCTCTGCCCAATATTAGGCGACACGGATTTGAGAGATTTCACATATCTTTGCAGGCAACATGCAGACTCGACACTAGGGGCCAGCAATCTGAAGCTCTTGAGCCGCATGTGGCTCTTTCATCCCTCTGCTGTCAGCACCACAATTTTAAGAGGAGCTTCTGGGGGTCTTTGGGGGGGGGGGAACAGCATGCCAGGAGGAAACTCTATGTCAAGGGGTGGGTTTTCAATTGATAAAGTTTTTGGTTAGGACAGATAGAAGAAAAAGGGCGCTGCGGTAGGAGGATACTATGGTAGGGGAATCGGTCTTCTGGTCACCTCCAGTTAGGACCTTTGTGGCTCCTTGAATGTTTAAGGTTGCTGACCCCTGCCCTACACACTATATATTCAGCTAATGTAATGTGGAGGTGATCTTGGGAGGCAGAAGGGAGAAATGCAGACTGGACAGGCCAGGTGTAAAATGTATCTCAGCCTACAGAAGGAGGGAGGTTGAATGGTATATTTTAGAAGGGTTCATTGCTGGTTTTCTAAAGAAAAAGAAGAGCAAAATGCTTTCAATTTTGCAAAAAACAAACAGAGCCTGTGCTCCGAGTTGTACTTCTGTTCCGGACTATCTCAAAGGGCTAAGAGCTAACAACATCATTTCAGTGCCCCTTTTTGTTAGCTCTTACCTGATATTTAAAAAACCCATTCATACAAAACAGGAGAGACCTGTCCACTGTCCAAGAGAGAATCATTGAAGACTCAGGTGCTCTGGAGATGGTCAGCATTACTCCTCAATTTTTATGTTAATATGTTCCTACATTATGCTTGAGTGTGGCATCAGGTTAGAAACCAGTAGACTTTGAGTTCTAATCCTGCCTTAGATTCAAAGCCAGCTAAGTGACCTTGGGACCAGTGTTCCCTCTAATTTTTTTTGGGGTGGGCGGAAAAGTATAGTCTCTGAGCGGCAGTCCCTTCGGGACTGGGCGGCACAGAAATAATAAATAAATAAACAAACAAACAAACAAACAAAAAACCCACCCTGTTTTGCCTCAGAGAATTTCAAAATAAAATACTGTACTGTGTGTCTATAACAGTGAGCTCATAATAGGGCAACTCTATCAATATCAAAATGCCACTTAAATAGTTGAGCTAGTTTCAAACTAGATTTTGATTTTCTTTCTCTCTTCCTTACTCCCATTCTTTTACTTTCTCTTTTCCTTCCTCTCTTTTTTCTATCTGTTTCTCTCTCTTCCTCTCTCTCTCCTTCCCTCTCACTCTTTCCCTCTCGGCTTCTGGGCAGGTTTGGAAAACTCTGAGTTGATGATGATTTTTAAGTGAGCGATTGCTCACTGCTCAGCTTAGAGGGAACTATGCTTGGGACAATCACACTCTCTCAGCCTTAGGAAGGAGGCAATGACATCAGCTTCCAAAAATCCTTGCCAATAAAAGTGAAGGGACTAATCCAGAAAGTGACCAGGAGGCAACACTGACTTGAAAGAACCTGCCCCAAAAAAGAAAACAAACCCACACTGCTGCTGAAGCAAAATATGTTTGTTCTGATACCCAGAATACTGGTGTTGTGGAAGCCGGTTACGTATCATAGAAAGACACACACAAAAAAAGAAAGTGGATAGTTTTCTCCTTCAAATCAAAATTAACCCCAGATGATTACAGGTTCACTTCTTGCATCTACTTGTTTCCTGATTTCACACGTTTAAGATCTTCCTGTGATTTCTTTCTAAGTACTATGTAGCCCTGATACTGATTAGATTTTGCAAAGATCAGTCAAAAAAATCAGCTAGATCACAGGTGGGGAAGCACAGTGGCAGGCCTGAATTTCCAATGCCCAAGGCTTGGAAACCACCTTGAGCACAGGTTTGGCACATTTAGTGCTTTGGGAAACATAAAGTGGAGATTGTGTGAGTGGGGAGATATAGTCAAAACAACATTCATTTCTATGAGAGTCAAGGTCACGCTGCCCTGCAGCTGGAGGGGTACAGTATACCTGGGAGGCATCTCCAGTAGGGACAGTGCATTGGTTGGACTATTATTATTATTATTATTATTATTATTATTATTATTATTATTATTATTATTATTATTATTAGTCAATACAACACAGCAAACAAGATCACTATGCTGGATTTCGTATTTCATCACCAGTTGGGCGCTTCCCAAGCACCTAGGACTGTGTGATGTAGCGGCGAATTATGTTTGCCAATCCCAGTAAAGCGGCCTTTTGCAATTGACAGATGGAAATTTTGTCAATTCCGATGGTTTTCAAATGTCCGCTGAGATCCTTTGGCACTGCGCCCAGCGTGCCAAGTACCACTGAGACCACTTTCACTGGCTTATGCCAGAGTCGTTGCAGCTCGATTTTTAGATCTTCGTATTTCACTAATTTCTGTAGCTGCTTCTCCTCAATTCTGCTGTCTCCTGGGATTGCGATGTCGTTGATCCATGCTTTCTTTTTCTCCACAATCAGGATGTCTGGTGTGTTATGCTTCAGAGTCAGTCTGAAGTCGGAAGTCCCACAGTAGTTTTGCTTGCTCATTTTCGGCCACTTTTTCAAGCTTATGATCCCACCAGTTCTTTGCCACTGGTAGATGGTAGTTCCGGCACAAGTTCCAGTGGATCATCTGTGCCATTTATTATTATTATTATTATTATTATTATTATTATTATTATTATTATATTATTATATTATTATTATTAATTAGATTTGTATGCCACCCCTCTCCGCAGACTCGGAGCAGCTCACAACAACAAAACAGTACAAATCCAATTATTAAAACAATTTAAAACCCTTAATATAAAAACAATCATGTGATTGGACATGAGTGCTGGGGCAGGGACTTGGACTTTCATTTGGGTGTGGAAAACCGGAAGCTTTCAGATATGGGTTTTCCCAGATTGTGCCTATATGACATCTCTAATAAAATGGAATTTTGAGGAAATTAAAGCCTCGGGGTTTTCTTTCATTGGCAGTGTTACTTGGAACTCTGACACACAACCCCTTTGTGATTTGTGGACTTCAACTTCCAGGATTCCCGAGCCAGCATGGAGTTGACATCATAAAGGGTCATTGTTCCCTACCCCTAAACTATGGTACATCAGAGGTCTCCAACCTTGGCAACTTTAAGATTTGTGGACTTCAACTCCCAGAATTCCTCAGCCAGGCAGGCTGAGGAATTCTGGGAGTTGAAGTCCACAAATCTTAAAGTTGTCAAGGTTGGAGACCACTGTTATAGATGATGAGGACAAAGTATTGATGTGAATTTGGGAATAAAATGTTAAACAAGATACGTTAAGTCACTGCTAATATATTGAGATAATAAAACAAGCTACATTCCAGATATATTGTGCGCACTTACCTCTCAATCTGTGAAAGAAACTTGGTTTCAAAGATGCCCCTAGTTTTCAGTGTTTCTGAAATTTGACCTCTGAAGAGGAATCCTCTTTTTGTGAAGTCGATTAAAATGTTACGGACAATTTCCCCTAAATACATTCCACTGATCATCTTCTCATACCTATGAACGGGGACAAAAAAACAACCGTTCAGAAATACCATTAGCAAGAACAGCAAAAATTAAGCATTTTTATAGAAAACAAGATTTCTTTAGGGGAAAAAAATTATAAATATTGGATCACTTGAAAACTGGGCCATTCAGCTAAGAACTTAATAATAATGGTCTTCCCCCAGAAAGACTAAGATTACTTGAAAAAGTAACACACACTCTCCTTTCTTGTAAGAAAAAGTTGTTTAAAAATTTACTGCATTTTTCACAAGCATATTGGGGAGCACAACCCATCCCTGCTGCCCTCCTGCACACGCCCTCAGGCCTCACTGAAGCCTGCAGACTCTTCGTGACGTCAAAGCTCCGCCCATGGAATTCCCTATTGGGATTCCCCACCTCCTTTCCAGCCTCCAGATCGGCCGAAAACGCCAGCGCCGATCGCAAAAACGGTGCTCCGCCGAGCGGCGGTGCCCGGCTGTAACCTTCTGAAGCAGCCGGGCGCTTCTCGGCGGCCTCCCAAACCCAAACCCAAAAAGTTCGGGTTCGGGAGAACGCCGAGAAGCCCCCCGGCTGTTTTAAAAGGTGACAGCCGGGCGGCGGTGCCCAGCGGAGCGCCATTTTGCGATTTCCCCCCCCCCCCTTTGTACGCATTAATCACTTTTACATTGTTTCCTATGGGGAAACAATGTTTCGTCTTACGAACTTTTCACCTTACGAACCTACTTCCGGAACCAATTCAGTTCGTAAGACGAGGTATTACTGTATTTCTGACTTCACATGAGATTTTTGGCTGATGTTCTTGATGTTATCATCAGGTTTCTTGTAAAAGAAACCACAGTAATTGTACTGACCTACATATCTACATACTGACTGAAAGTGCTCGGTCTCTGGCTGACTTGGACATGTTTCTGTTCTCCAACAGTACTGCACACAATCTGGGGATAACCAAAAGAAAGCACATGACTTCACATTGTTCCTCAGGACCTACCTTTGCTTGCCACTGTTTAACGAAAACTCATCCACTGCTTTGTCATAAATCGTCCTGATGTCATCTAGGCATCCATTGTCCCCAAAGGCACCCCATTCCATGTTTACACACATCTTGCCCTGATCTCCGTCCACCATTTCAACATTTCTGGCTTCCTCCATGTAGCAGGCATTGCTCCCAGTTCCTGGAATTAGGAAATAAACAGGCTCACAACCAGAAGAGGAGTTGGCTGTTATCGTCCAAGAGCAGGAACATGTGATTTTTTTAACTTGAAGGCTGTACCAGGACGTTAGGCACCAAGAATGTCATGGACATCCCCAAAAGGGGCAGAAATCCCAGAGACAAAGACACATATCTTGTGGTCATCATACAAACCCGGAGGTGGAGATAAAAATACATTCCACTCAAACTGAATTCTAGATTTTTATTTATTCCCCAAATCAGGAGTGTCAAACTCGATTTCATTGAGGGCCGCATTAGGGTTGTGCACCAGTGGTGGCCCCAAGTTCTCTGCAAGTGAAAACAGGCTACATGCATCGCTCCTGACCTCCATTTTTGCTGGCAGAAGGTTGCAGGGTGTTTCCAGGGTGGCCCCATGGGCCAGAACTAAGCACACCCCAGGCTGGATTCAGCCCGCAGGCCTTGAGTTTGACACCCCTGCCCTACATAATACTTTAAGAGAGATTAGGCTGAATAAGACTAGCTTTTCCAATGACATCCTGCGATCTCCACGGCAGAACAGAAATCTGAACCTGGATCTGCATTCAGAAGTATGAATCGCTAATAAAAGGCATTCTATTTGTGGATTGTTTTGTTAATTGATTTCAACATTCCCGACAGTGACTGTAGCTTTCACAAAATATAATTACGAACTAGCCATACTGCACAAGTTATTAAATTCTACTTGCTTTTTGCTGTTAGGTCATTTGCTAAATCTGTTTTCTGAAAAATTCAACACTAAAAAAAAATATTATTAGCAGTTGGGAAGTGGCTCAGGAAATTTAAAAAGGTTAATGAGAGATTTGGTCATTTTTTTTGCCTGAAATTCAAACAGCTTCACTTTCTACACATCAGGAGACCACCAGGTTGGGGATCTGGCAAAGACAGAATTGCAGATTAACCTGTCTTGTTTATTCTGCAGGACTCTAACACAGGGGGCCCCAAACTTGCCAACTTTAAGACTTGTGGACTTTAATTCCCAGAATTCTCCAGCCAGCTATGCTGGCTGGATAATCTTGGGAATTGACGTCCACAAGTCTTAAAGTTGCCAAGTTTGAAGACCTCTGCAATAACAAATCTACACAGCTGGCTGTTCTTTGTTATCTCCATACATACAGCAGCTTACCAAAGTCAGGTAAAAAACTATTTTCAAGCTAAATTAAAAAAACAGCTGAGCTCTTGTAACAATTTTGAAATCCTACAGCAATGATGGTGAACCTTTTTTTCCTCGGGTGCTGAAAGAGCATGGGCATGCACTATTGTGCATGCGCGAGTGTCCATCTGCTTCCCAACTCCTGGTGGGCCCAGTAGGCTCACGTTTCGCCCTCCCCAGGCTCCAAAGGCTTCCTTGGAGCTGGGGGAGGATAAAAACGCCCTCCCCCAAACCCTCCAGAGGCTGTCTGGAAGCTAAAAACACCCTTCCAGAGCCTCTTTGTGAGCCAAAAATCAGCTGGCTGGCACACGCATGCACTTTGGAGCTGAGCTAGGGCAACGGCTCGCGTGCTGGCAGATATGACTCTGCGTGCCACCTGTGGAACCTGTGCCATAGGTTCTCCATCACCGTCCTACAAGAACGTTACTTTTTGTACTTTTCTTTTCTTTTGCTAAAAGTCAGTGAACTTCTAAAGACTTTTCCCAGCCACTTGTTTAGTTTAGTTTAGTTTAGTTTAGTTTTATTGGATTTATATGCCGCCCCTCTCCGAAAACTCGGGGCGGCTAACAGCAATCATAAACAGTACAGTGGAACCTCGACATACGAGCAGCTATACTTACGAGCTACTCGAGATAAGAGCTGGGAGGGGAGCGACATTTTTGTTCGCCTCCCGAGCTCACATTCGGGATACGAGCGCCAAGGAGCTGTCTCCTGAAGCCGAACACTAACTTCCGCTTTCGGCTTCAGGAGACAGCTCCTTGGCGCTCGTATCCCGCGTGTTTTAAAAGGTTGCAGCCGGCCTGGGGGGCTCGGGGGGGTGCTGGCAAGCCCCCCAGGCCGGCTGCAACCTTTTAAAACACGCGCGCCGCTTCGCAGCTCTCTGCTGAATCCGGAACGCTAACTTCCGCGTTCGGATTCAGCAGACAGCTGCGAAGCAGGGCGCGTGTTTTAAAACGTGGCAGCCGGCCTGGGGGGCTCGGGGGCTTTTAAAACACGCGCTTTTAAAACACGCGCGCTGCTTCGCAGCTGTCTGCTGAAGTTAGCGTTCCGGATTCAGCAGAGAGCTGCGAAGCGGCGCGCGTGTTTTAAAAGGTTGCAGCCGGCCTGGGGGGCTCGGGGGCTTCCCCCCGAGCCCCCCAGGCCGGCTGCCACGTTTTAAAACACGCGCGCTGCTTCGCAGCTGTCTGCTGAATCCGAACGCGGAAGTTAGCGTTCCGGATTCAGCAGAGAGCTGCGAAGCGGCGCGCGTGTTTTAAAACGTCACAGCCGGCCTGGGGGGCTCGGGGGCTTCCCCCCGAGCCCCCCAGGCCGGCTGCCACGTTTTAAAACACGCGCGCTGCTTCGCAGCTGTCTCTGAACGCTAACTTCCGCGTTCGGCGGCAGCGGTTTTTTTTGTTGTTGCACGGATTAATTGACTTTACATTGTTTCCTATGGGAAACAATGTTTCGTCATACGAGCGTTCCGACTTACGAGCCTCCTTCCGGAACCAATTAGTCTCGTAAGTCGGGGTTCTACTGTATATAGTAATAATCCAATACTAAAAGCGAATTAAAAACCCCTAAATATAAAAAAACCCCAAACATACATACAAACATACCATACATACAATTGTAAAGGCCTAGGGGGAGAAGGAATCTTAATTCCCCCATGCCTGGCGGCAGAGGTGAGTTTTAAGTAGCTTGCGAAAGGCAAGGAGGGTGGGGGCAATTTTAATCTGTGGGGGGAGTTGGTTCCAGAGGGCCGGGGCCACCACAGAGAAGGTTCTTCCCCTGGGTCCTGCCAAGCGGCATTGTTTAGTTGACGGGACCCGGAGAAGACCCACTTGTATCTCTTGCCGCTTGCAATTCCCACCTGTTTGTTCTTGATTTCCAACCACACTTGAATTGGGCTGCTATTTTACATCGTGTCAAAATAAAAAGGTCTTGAAACTTCAATTACGATCCCGAATGTAGTCTTAAGTTGAATACCATTCTCTTCCATATACCATGCAGAAGCCTCTTTCTTAATACAGTACACATACTGCCTTCTAACTAAAAAAAATAAATGGAATGCAGTGTTGGAAAGAGAAGGGGTAGCAGGAATAGGAAAGGTAGGAAAATAGAAAGCGAGAAATAAAATTGGATAGGAAGGGGGAAACAATTTGGTTCGATGAGAAACCAAGTCAAACAGCTTCTCCCCAGCATAGCTGAACATGGTCCTCGTCAAGATTTACAGTAGTACCTCTAGATACGAGCTGCTCCACATGCGAGTATTCCAAGTTACGAGCCAAGACGCAAGCAAAATTTCTGTTCGACACCCGAGCTCAAATTTGGGATACGAGCCGAGCGTCCACTAGGTGGCGCAAGAATTCCATGCTTCCAGTTATCTCGGCGTGAAAAGCAAAATCTAAATGCATTCGTTCGACATGCGAATTGATCGAGATACGAGCTCGGCTCTGGCACGAATTAAACTCATATGTCGAGGTACCACTGTATTCTTATCTGCCTTCTAAAATCACAGATTGGGGAAGTGGGGGGAAATCCCACTTTCCAGGGGAACTGATATTAAGAACTGGAAAGCATACAACTTTTTCTTGAAAAGCTTCAGATTTGAGAAATGTTAGCATCAGATCAGTTAGAATACAAAGTAGAATTATTAAAATAAAAAGGACGTTTCGGCATGGCTGAAAATAGGATCTGTTGTGACATGAAGCTCAGCAAAATTTAAAGCGAGTCTCAGACATACCCACAATGAGTCCTATTTCACAATTCGGATCTTCATAGGCACAAGTCATCATAGTTCCAACTGTATCATTCACGACAGCCACAACGTCCAGTTCAAATTCCTTGAAAGAGACAACATGATAACTCCCATTATTTTATTTGCCAAAAAAAAAGTCAACTCAGAATTTATCTGTTCTGTTTGTTTGATTTTTTGCCAATATCCTAATGATCAGGAAAAGAGGATTTTATTTTAATTGGTAGAAATGAAACATTCTTGATGCTTTTTCAGGAGGGATGACTGAAAAACTCTACAGACTTTCAGGTTCTTGATACTAATTACAAATACAGCCACATTACCAACCCAGCATCTTCCTCTACAACAGGGGTCAGCAATCAGTGGCTCTGGAGCCGCATGTGGCTCTTTCATCCCTATGCTGCAGTTCCCTGTCGCTAAAAATATGCATCACAACTGTCAATGTGCGACACCCACCAATGTCCAATTTATTAAACTTTTTGACCTCTGGTAGGCCAGCCATGGATAAATCCAAGAAAAAAAAGTTTCAGAAGAAAACAGAATTTTTAATGCAACCATATACTGTATGCTAGTTTTGTGGCTCCCGGTGTTTTCTTTTCTGTGGGAAACAGGTCCAAATGGCTCTCTGAGTGTTTAACGTTGTCGATCCGTGCTCTACAACCTGAGAATGCTAGGTTGAGGAAATGTCATAGAAATGTTAACTGCAAGCTGACTTGAAGGGACTATAAAAAAACTAGATCTTAATATTGGGGTCCCTAATAGAAAAATGCCAATCTTCGGGAATGGAATGAGGAATTCAATTCATTATTTTCTGGGGCGTCAGGAGTATATGCGTCAAAAAAAATCAAGATAGAAGCCGTGATCATGCAACCGAAGCTTTTACCCTCTTTTTTAAAAATGCTTTGTACATTCAGCACATGTACAGAGACAAAATTTCAACACTTCCTTCTTACCTATATCTTGCTTTTATCCTTTAGTCAATGAAAACTTCTGGTTACTCTTTTTTGATGATAGATTTAACCAAAAAGCAACACATTCTAAAATGTTAGCAATAATAATAGTTTAATAGGAAGCTCACTTACATAATTTGTAGGCACACTAAATATGTTATTAAATCACTATCAAAAGCCAGTACTTTATCGAGGTCTGGCAAAAGCTGTTAAAATCTGCCTGCCTAGTTTCACCAGCATTTTTTTCTCTATTTATTTATTGCATATCCTTCACTCCTTCCATGTAGAGATGTACAGTATGTGCTATATTTTAAGCAATGTGGAGAATGTGAGGATACATCAGTGATTCAACCAACAATATATTAATTTTAAAATGATCCCAATCCTTCAAACTTGAATGAAAAATAGATATATAACTCACCTCTCTTCTTTTAATTCCATCTCTTAGCAAACCAACAACATCCTCTCCTTCACAGTCAGTAGCCTTAAAACCTTTGGTCCAAGTCAAAAGGATACCCTGGAATACAAAAAATAAATAAATAAAAATAAATAAAATGAAATAAATAAATAAATAAACAAATAAATACATGCATGCATACATACATACATACATACATACATACATACATACAGTTCATGCCTGATTCTAAACATGTGTTATGAGAACAAAGCAGAAATAGCCACCAAAAGCAATATTGCACCTAAAACAACTAATGAACATATAAGACAACCATTTATTGTTGCGTGCCCAACATAGATTGGGATTACAACTTCCAAACTTTCTTTGGCTCTGTAGTTTCAATTGGTTTGGTTGCCATTAGATTTGAGAAAGATGGAATTTAAGAAGACTGTCCATTGACATCTATGCCACACCTGTGTAATGTTAGACTAAGCTACTTGGGGTTAGAAGGAGACACCAACCTACATTTCCTCAGCTAGATCTCATGAAAGATACCCTTCAGGGTTAACTATGCTAAATCTGCCATCCAGAAAAGCCAAGTGAAACAAGAAGCAAAGGCTCAAGCGATATAACACTCTCTTTTCCTCCTATGCCAGCATTTCTCAATCTCAGCATCTTTAAGAGGTGTGGACTCCAACTCCCAGAATTTCTCAGCCACACATTGTAAGGGTGCTTGGGTTAAAAACACTGCACTGTGTTAGAAACGTAGAAGATTGGGGGGCAGAAAAAAACATCATGGTCCATCTAGTCTGCCCTGATACTATTTCCTGTATTTTATCTTAGGATGGATATATGTTTATCCCGGGCATGTTTAAATTCAGTTACTGTGGATTTACCAACCACGTCTGCTGGAAGTTTGTTCCAAGCATCTACTACTCTTTCAGTAAAATATTTTCTCACGTTGCTTCTGATCTTTCCCCCAACTAACCTCAAATTGTGCCCCTTGTTCTTGTGTTCACTTTCCGATTAAAAGCACTTCCCTCCTGAACCTTATTTAACCCTTTAATATATTTAAATGTTTCAATCATGTCCCCCCTTTTCCTTCTGTCCTCCAGACTATACAGATTGAGTTCATTATGTCTTTCCTGATAAGTTTTGTGCTTAAGACCTTCCACCATTTTTGTAGAGCTCATCTTTGGATCCGTTCAATTTTATCAATACCTTTTTGTAGGTGAGGTCTCCAGAACTGAACACAGTATTCCAAATGGGGTCTCACCAGCGCTCTATACAGCGAGATCACAATCTCCCTCTTCCTGTTTGTTATACCTCTATCTATGCAGCCAAGCATTCTACTTGCTTTCCCTACCACCTGAACTGCACTAACAGAGTGGGAACATTCACAACTTCTGGAGGAAAGTTCCACTGCTTAATTCTTCTCACCGTCTCCTTAGTTCTAAGTTGCTTCTCTCCTTGATTAGTTTCCACCTATTCCACCTCATGTGCTTTGGAGAATAGCTTGACTCCCTCTTCTTGGTGGCAACCCCTGAGATATTGGAACACTGCTATCATGTCTCCCCTGGTCCTTCTTTTCATTAAACTAGACACACACAATTCCTGCAACTGTTCTTCATATGTTTTAGCCTCCAGTCCCCTAATCATTTTTATTGCTTTTCTCTGCACTCTTTCTAGAGTCTCAAAATCTTTTTTGCATCATGGAGACCAAACCTGAATTCAGTATTCCAAGTGTAGCCTTACCAAGCCATTATAAAGCGGTATTAACATTTCACATGATCTTGATGAAAACTTATGAAAGTTGAAACTGGATGAAACCATTTGTAAATAACAAGAGTCACTTACACAATCTAGGCTGGTCTGTTTGCAGGGAAAAGAAAATGTAAAGCCCAGAGGGAGGCGAGCTCCTTTTATTCCCATGTAATCCAAAAAGTCCGAAATGCAGGTGACAATGTGATCGAACAGCTAAAAAAAAGAAGGAAATTCCTATCATTAAATATAGGCTATTTGTTTTCAAAATTGCATTTGACAAATAATAAAGTTACTTATTTTCTTCATGAATTGCCCACCTCTTCTCCGGTTCCCTGCATAACCTCTGCAGGGATTGAATATATTTTATTGTGCATTTCCACCATCCTTCTTTTACCACTTCGGATCTTCACCAGCAAAACACGGAAATTTGTCCCACCGAGATCCAGAGCCAGGAAGTCTCCATTCTCTGCAAACAAAGGAGTTTTTAAACATTAGGAATAAAGCCCTTAAATTCTGTTGGCGATGGTGATGAGACCTGCTGGTAAGCATCTCATAGACATCTGTATTATTAATACAGTGGCACCTCGTGATACAAACCCCTCGTGATACAAACCCCTCGTGATACGAACCCGGGGTTTGGAAATTTTTTGTCTCTTCTTACAAACTTTTTTCGGCTTACGAACCCAACGCAGATCGCAACATGGTGCTCCGCTGGGCGCCACCGCCTGGCTGTCACCTTTTAAAAGAGCCGGGCAGCTTCTTGGCGTTCTCCTGAACCCGAACTTGAACTTTTTGGGTTCGGGTTCGGGAGGCCGCCGAGAAGCGCCGCCGCCCGGCTGTCACCTTCTGAAACAGCCGGGGGGCTTCTCGTTGTTCTCCTGAACGCCGAACCCGGAAGTTCGGGTTCTGGTTCCGGAGGCCGCCGAGAAGCGCCCGGCTGTTTCAGAAGGTTACAGCCAGGCGGCGCCACTCGGCAGAGCGCCGTTTTTGCGATCGGCGGTGGTGTTTTTGGCCGATCTGGAGCCTGGAAAGGAGGTGGGGAATCCCAATAGGAAATTCCATGGGCGGAGCTTTGACGTCACGAAGACGTCCGTCCGTCTTTTTGCACACATTAATCGCTTTTACATTGTTTCCTATGGGAAACAATGTTTCGCCTTACGAACTTTTCGCCTTACGAACCTACTTCCGGAACCAATTAAGTTCATAAGACGAGGTATTACTGTACAGCTAATTAATATAACAGAACAACAGAATTGGAAGGGACCTTGGAGGTCTTCTAATCCAACCCACTACTCAAGCGGGAGATTCTATACCATTCCAGAGGCTCCAGTGATGGAGCACTCACAACTTCTAAAAGCAAGCCACTGCACTGGTTAATTGTTCTCAGCATTAGGAAATGTCTTAGAAAGTTATAAGTTCCTTTTCTCCTTGATTAGTTTCCATTCATTGTTTCTTGTCCTGCCCTCTGGTGCTTTGGAGAATAAGTTGACCCCCTCTTCTTTGTGGAATACTACTATCACGTCACCCCTTGTGTCAAGCCGGTGCAGAGGTTGGTGATAACATTAACGGCTTGCCACACTATCTATAGAAGGCCTGATGTTTATGGGAACTTAGGAGGGGTGATTTTCATGAGGGAAGAGATGCAGCCACAAAGTATTCTTTCGAGTGGTTCAAGGCCATCCCATGCCCACCCACCTGGGCGGAAGCGGAAGGAGGACTTGCCACGCTGGCACAATCCGAGTGGGCAATGTGATAATTTTGTGGGTGAAGGATGTTGTGTTTGGGCCTGGGCCAGCCGTTGCTCCCACAGATGGGAGAGATGCAGCACAAAGTGAGTGCGAAAGCCTGGCTGACAGCTAGGAAGACATGGCAGACAGCTAGGAGGATGAGGCCACTGGTTCGCAGGACTCAGCAGACAGCCCAGGGGATTTGGCATGCAGTCCCTCAGGCAGTCTTTCATCCTTGGATTCCTCTGCAGAACAATTCATAGACATGCGTAGCAGAAGAGCGATGCAAAGGAGGGATCAGTTGAAGGATTATTACAAGTCATCAGAGTAGCACCTGGGTTGGGTATGGTTCTTATGCTGAGGGCTGGGTGTGGTTCCCTTAATGAGAGCTATAGGTATAAAAGGGAACAGAGGCACAAGGCAAACTGTGGCTGTTTATCTGTGTTATTTTGTGGTTCCTGCTCTGAAGTTTCTGTTCCGTGCCTTTGGAGTTTTCAACCCAGCTTTTTCAGACACATGGGAGGTGAAACCTCTGGGACTTGCTGTTTGCTCCAAAGATTCAAAAGGACTCTTGAAACATCTTTGCTCATTCCAGGTTGTCTTTGTTTGCTTTTTCCTGTGTTTTTATATGCGGCTGAAGTAAGCCTTGCACTATCATTGTTTCCTGACACTAAGGACTGTTTTGAGTAACCCTTTTTTGTTTGTTTAATACAAGTTTGTTGATTAGAAGAGCATGTGTGTGTTTGATTTCTTTTCCTTGGACTGTTACGCATTGCCTGAGCCCAGCCAGGCAGAATAAAGGACAAGGGATATGACCTTTCAACTGGGTGGGAAACTCAGATTAAGGTTTCCTAGTGTGAGTGCCAGGATGGCTCTGCCAATAAGTTGGAACTTTGAGGAGTACTTTGACTTGGACTCTGATTTAGTTTGGATGTTACCTGGAACCTTGACACCTAGTAATTTTCATTAGATTAGAGAGCCATTTTGAAAAAAATACTGGCTCTGAAATAACATAATCAAACATGTATCTTCCCAATTGGTTAATTGGCCTAAAATGTATTGAAAATGCAGAAAGTTGAGGCCTATAGTATTTTAATATTAACATCTCATACCAACAAAATCTGGATGGCTGACCAATGTTGAATATGACTGAGTTGCACGGGATATGAAGGTTTGCCGCTAGGTGGCGCTGCAGCTTCATTACAATTGATACAGAATAGAATACAGAGTGAAGAGAAGGGACCATGGAGGTTTTCCTAGTCCAAACTCCTACTCAGGCAGGAGACCCTACTATTGTGGACAAATGGCTGTCCAGTCTCTTATAAACCTCCAGTGATGGAGCACCCACAAACTCTGGAAGCAAGCCATTCCACTGATTATCCCATAATTCCCCAGTCAGCCAACATGCATATGGAAGGATGTGTATCAACTTATCAGGAAAATTACAGAATTTGTGGATTGTCAAGCAATAGATTTTGATGGGTGGGCCTTAAATCTGGTCTTATTTCTTTTTTTCTTTAAAAAAAAACCTTCATTCTGCATCAATCTGGGGCTCTTTTTATTTTTTTTATTTCCATAC
Source organism: Erythrolamprus reginae (assembly GCF_031021105.1). Taxonomy (NCBI): domain Eukaryota; kingdom Metazoa; phylum Chordata; class Lepidosauria; order Squamata; family Dipsadidae; genus Erythrolamprus; species Erythrolamprus reginae. The sequence continues at coordinate 19,120,087 of NC_091954.1, read as the reverse complement.
TCCTAATTCCAGACTGCGGTCAAATCTATCTATCTATCTATCTATCTATCTATCTATCTATCTATCTATCTATCTATCTATCTATCTATCTATCTATGTATCTATCTATGTATCTATGTATCTATCTATGTATCTATCTATCTATGTATCTATCTATCTATGTATCTATCTATCTATCTATGTATCTATCTATGTATCTATCTATGTATCTATCTATGTATCTATGTATCTATGTATCTAGCTATCTATGTATCTATCTATGTATCTATGTATCTATCTATGTATCTATGTATCTATCTATGTATCTATCTATGTATCTATCTATCTATGTATCTATCTATCTATCTATCTATCTATGTATCTATCTATCTATGTATCTATCTATCTATGTATCTATCTATCTATCTATCTATCTATCTATGTATCTATCTATGTATCTATCTAGCTATGTATCTATCTATGTATCTATCTATGTATCTATCTATCTATGTATCTATCTATGTATCTATCTATCTATCTATCTATGTATCTATCTATCTATCTATGTATCTATGTATCTATGTATCTATCTATCTATCTATCTATCTATCTATCTATCTATCTATCTATCTATTCCATCCATCCATCCATCCATCCATCCATCCATCCATCCATCCATCTATCTATCTATCTAATTGGATTTCTAGGCTGCCCTTCTCCAGCGAACTCACGGCGGCTTACCCAATAAAATCAATACAAATACAATACAAGCACAAAATATGAAAAACCCAATCTAAAACCTAATCTAAAACCCTAAACAATTAAAAAATATTGGGGTTGGGTTTTTTGAGGATAAAACATATTAAAAATTGTTGGTCTTTACAAAGGTTGCATTCTGAAATATCTAATGGGCATCAGATCAACCTCTAAAGGTCACGAGAGGGCTACCTGTCCCATCAGGGGTGCTGCGGACAAAGGCGGGCAGCATCTTGACCTTGGCGTGGTCATGTGACTTCTTCTTCAGGCCGGCCTCTATCTCCATCCTCATCCGCTTCTTCACCTGAAGCAGCTGCTCGTTGGTGAGCTTGAATTCCGCCAGGGTCTCTGCGATCAGCCGGTGCTGCTCCGACAGCCGATACGCTACTGCGGTCACAAAGGCCGCTCCCTTCCCACTGCCGCTCTCGGAGAGCAAGAATCGCACATCAGAATCCGGCACTAAGCGTCGTATCGTTTTGTGCAGGCGCCTGGCGTATCTAAAGAACAAGAAGGGTTACATTCATCTTTCGTTTCATGTGCAACACAACCACATTCAAAGCTCACGGCTGAGGTCTGCCTCAACATTTATTTACTTATGTTTGTGTTTGTTTCTGTTGAAAGGGACCTTGCAGGTCATCAAGTCCAACCCCTCTGCTCAAGCAGGAAACCCTACACCTCCCCAGCCAGATGGTAGTCCAATCTCCTCTTGAATATGTCGAGAGTTGGGGCTCTCCGCTGGCAGGTTGATCGCTCTGACCATCAGAAAGTTCTTCCTTATTTCTAGGTTGAATCTCTACTTGGTCTACTCAAACTCAACCCTGATAAGACGGAGTGGCTGTGGGTTTTGCCTCCCAAGGACAATTCCATCTGTCCATCCATCACCCTGGGGGGGGAATTATTGACCCCCTCGGAGAGGGTCCGCAACTTGAGCGTCCTCCTCGATCCACAGCTCACATTAGAGAAACATCTTTCAGCTGTGGCGAGGGGGCCGTTTGCCCAGGTTCGCCCGGTGCAACAGTTGCGGCCCTATTTAGACCGGGAGTCACTGCTCACAGTCACTCATGCCCTCATCACCTCAAGGCTCGACTACTGTAACGCTCTCTACATGGGGCTACCTTTGAAGAGTGTTCGGAAACTTCAGATCGTGCAGAATGCAGCTGCAAGAGCAATCATGGGCTTTCCCAAATATGCCCATGTTACTCCAACACTCTGCAGTCTGCATTGGTTGCCGATCAATTTCCGGTCACAATTCAAAGTGTTGGTCATCACCTATAAAGCCCTTCATGGCACCGGACCAGGGTACCTACGAGACCGCACGAATCCCAGCAACCGGTTAGGTCCCACAGAGTTGGTCTCCTCCGGGTCCCGTCAACTGAACAATGTTGTTTGGCGGCACCCAGGGGAAAAGCCTTCTCTTTGGCGGCTCCGACCCTCTGGAATCAGCTCCCTCCAGAGATTAGAACTGCCCCCACCCTCCTTGCCTTTTGTAAACTCCTTAAAACCCACCTCTGTCGTCAAGCGTGGGGGAACTGAAACATCTCCCCCTGTCTATGTAGTTTTTTGTGTATGATATGACTGTATGTATGTTTTTATATATTGGGGTTTCTTGTTTTTTAGACTTTTTAAATGTATTATTGTTATTTTAGATTCTATTAGATTTGTCATTATATATTGTTTTTATCATTGCTGTAAGCTGCCCCGAGTCTACGGAGAGGGGCGGCATACAAATCTAATTAATAATAATAATAATAATAACAACAACAACAACAACAACAACAACAACAACAACAACAACTGTTGTTCCTCGTCTGGCCCTTTGATGCTCTGGAAAACAGCGTGACCCCTTCCTCTCTGTGGCAACTCCTTAAGTACCTGTATACATCTATCATGTCCCCCCTGGCCCTTCTTTTCTCTAGGCTATCCATGCCCAGTTCCAGAAATCTCTCTTCATACCTTGCGCAACACTCCCATCATGCTAACCAGCATCTCTCCTCATACAAAGGCATGAAAGCAACCCATATGGTATCTAGGAGTAACTCGGCCAGTTTGGTGCAGGGGTTAAGGCGCTGGCCTAGAAACCGGGAGACCATGACTTCTAGTCTTGCCCTAGACATGAAAACTGTCTGGGTGACTTCAGACCAGTGTTTCTTAAATAGAATACAGCACCCAGTTTTGATCACCATGCTATAAAAAAGATGCTGAGACTAGAAAAAGTGCTGAGAAGGGCAACCAGGATGATCAGGGGACTGGAGGCTAAAACATATGAAGACCGGTTGCAGGAACTGGCCATGGCTAGTCCATAGGGGTCCAGAGTTCTTTCTATTAGGCATTATTAGTAATTTGTATGAGAAAAATGTTAAATATTTGATGTTACACATCATAACGGCCGCAAGAATAGCCTACGCAAAAGAATGGAAAAATCAGCAGATCCCCAGCGACACGGAGATAATCGGGAAAATCTATGAATGTGCAGAAATGGACCGTTTGACATGGAACTGAACGATCAAAAGGACTCAGATTACTATGATATTTGGATGAATAGTACAACTGGATACAAAAAAGAAACGTAAATCAACAATAAGTGATAGAATGTCATGAATGTACAAATGTGAAAATGAACAATATATCAATGAAATGTAATGCACGAATCCCAGCGACCGGTTAGGTCCCACAGAGTTGGCCTTCTCCGGGTCCCGTCGACTAAGCAATGTCGCTTGGCGGGATCCAGAAGAGCCTTCTCTGTGGTGGCCCCGACCCTCTGGAACCAGCTCCCCCCAGATATCAGAGTTGCCCCCACCCTCCTTGCCTTTCGCAAACTCCTTAAAACCCACCTCTGTCGTCAGGCATGGGGAAATAGAAATTTCTCTTCCCCCTAGGCTTATAGAATTTATACATGGTATGCTTGTATGTATGAGTGGTTCTTTAAATTGGGTTTTTTAAGATTATTTTTAATATTAGATTTGTTTACATTGTCTTTTTATATTATTGTTAGCCGCCCTGAGTCTTCGGAAAGGGGCGGCATACAAATCTAATAAATAAAATAAAATACAGTGTTCCCTTGATTTCCGCGGGGGATACATTCCGAGACCACCCGCAAAAATTGAATTTCCGCGAAGTAGAGATGCGGAAGTAAATACACCATTTTTGGCTATGAACATACTCACCATTGAATAAGACACTTAGTGATTCTGATATTTATAAACATAATTATTTATTAACAATAATTGTTTTTTTTGTTATTTATTTGCAAAAATTATTAGTTTTGCGATGAAGTATGACGTCATCGGATGGGAAAAACTGTGGTATAGGAAAAAAACTGTGAAGTATTTTTTAATTAATATTTTTTAAAAACCGTGGTATAGGTTATTCGCGAAGTTTGAACCCGCGAAAATCGAGGGAACACTGTAAATGTAAATATATAGATGTTAACCCACATGAAAGTATTAGAAAGTATTAGAAAGTATTATGTAAATATTAAAAATCAATACAAAATATTACTAAAAAATAAAAATAAAAATTCAGCCGGTCCAGTCCACTGATGGCAATGCGCTCTACGTGGGCTGTCCTTAAAACCCATTCAGAAGCTTCAACCGATCCTGACTGCGATGTCATGGGCAGTGACAGACGTCACTGTTTGCAAAGTTGCACATCTTCCCAGTGTGCTTTAGGGCCGGCGTCTCCAACCTTGGCAACTTTAAGACTTGTGGACTTCAATTTCCAGAGCTGGCTGAGGAATTCCGGGATTTGAAGTCCACAGGTCTTAAAGCTGCCAAGGTTGGAAGACCCCTGTGCTCTAGGGCATAATCCAAATTACTGGTCTCCATCTGCAAAGCCCTGCATGGAAGGAGTCCAGATTATTTGAGGAATTGCCTCCGTATCATTGTTTATGCCCACAGAATACATGCCGGAAGAGTTGGCATGCTCTGGATGCCTTTGATAAAATAGGGCCGTCTACTGGAAGCATACCTTCTTTGTGGCACGGTGCCTGTTCTTTGGAATGAGGGGCCTCTTAACATCCATAGGACTCATTACCCTGTTCGCCAGCGGTCCCCAAACTACGACCTGCGCGCCGCATGCGGCCCACTGAGACCATTTATCCGGCCCGCGGGTTAGTGACAGGAGCACAGGATGCATCCGCATCCTGTGCTCCTGGCCAGTGTTCCCTCTAATGCGCACGGCCACACAGCCACGCACGCAAAAGCAACCCCCTGTGCAGCCTTTTCCAAAGCTGCGCAAAGGAGCCAGGCATTGGAGTTGGGGTCTGGGCGCGACAAGGAAAGTGTGGAGGCCGGCGAAGGCTTTTCTTGTTTTCTTAAGAGAGAGTGAGAGAGAGGAGAGAGAGAAATTTTTTGCTTATTTTTTTTTGGCTAAACTTTTTTTAAATTTTTCTCTCAACATGCATTCAAACAATACAGTGTACCATCTAATTTTCCTTGAACAAAATGCGGTATTTTATTATTAACTAATATCGATCATCAAAAAAGTTGCAAAAGTTTTTTTTTCTAATATTGTCATCCAGGTACATACTTTTCTTTTAATTAGATTCCCTCCTTAATGTTCCTTCAAAAAGTACAACACCAATTATATTTCTAACTTATTAACCATTATGCCAAAGTGCTTCCTTCTTTCTTTATACATTTTTCTATAAACCAAGAAAACCTTGTATCGCCAATCAGATGTTAACAAAAGAAAATTAAAAACAAAACATAAACATATATGAATTTCAGACTTCTTCCCCCCTTTAAATAGTACGTTCCCATTTTGTTTTTTACTTTAAAATAAGGTATGTGCAGTGTGCATAGGGATTTGTTCATAGTTTTTTTTTATAGTCTGGCCCTCCAACAGAGGGACAGTGAACTGGCCCCTTGTGTAAAAAGTTTGGGGACCTCTGCTGTTGGCTTTCCATAAAGCTTTCAACCTGGATGTCTTCCAGGCCTTGATTTAAGATGGTTGGAGCCCCCTGCTGAATGACTATTGGTCTATGTTCTTATGTAGATTAGGGGTGTCAAATTCAAGGCCCAGGGGCCGGATCCGCCTTACAGGGTGCTTAGATCTGGCCCGCAAGCCACCCCAGAAACAGCAAAGGACCAGCCCATGGTGCCTCTACCAGCAAAAACAGAGGTCGAGAGGTCCTGCGGGCAGTCCATTTTCGCTGGCAGTGGGTTGCAGGGAGCCACTGCAGCCGAAAACGGAGCTCAGGAGATCATTTTCACTGGCAGAGCGCTCAGGCCACCACAGCTGTGCCACTGACACGACTGATGTCGAGCTGGCTACATGCCCTGACACAACCCTGATGCGGCCACAAAGAAATCAAGTTTGACACCCCTGATATAGATCAACCAGATCCCATCTTCTTTTGTTTCGCTTGTGATTTTGTTGTTTATTATAGTGTGTTCTAACCAAATCAGTTTGGAGTTGATTGGGGGCCTAAATAGAACTGATGGGAGGGACAGAGGGAGAGTGCACACTGTCTTCTTCCAGGGTATTTTTCAGCTTCTTAATGTTATTTAGAACCCTAGGATTCCCTGAATATCTCCCATGCAATTATTAGATCCTGAATAGATAAAAGGGGGAGGCGAGGGAGAGCATGGGAAGCCACCTTCCCCATTCCTTCATGCATGGACACCCCTGGAATAATGTCAGGCCCAAAGAATCAAGATCATTCTTACAGCCCTGCAGCATAGAAGATTTGTGCAAACTAAGATGCAACAATCTGATCAACTAACATTAAGCACTAAATGGGTGCTAGGCAGTGATGGAATCTTTAAACGGTTCCTACTGGTTCTGTGGGCGTGGCTTGGTGCGGTCATATGACTGGGTGGCCGTGGCTATGTAGCCATGTGACTGGGGGATCAAAAGGCAGAAATTAACTTTAACAATGTTCTGCTGGAGCAGGGTTGGACTAGATGACCTCCAGGTCCCTTCCAGGCCTGGTTTTATCCTCTGAAGTACCAATTTTGTAGTCCTTCCTTTCTCTCCTTTTTCTCTCCCCTCTCCCTCCCTCCTTTCTCTTTCTCTCTCTCTCTCTCTCTTTCCCTCCCTCCCTTCCTTCTTTATCTTTCTCTCTCTCTCTTTACCTACCTCCCTCCCCCGTTTCTCTCTCTCTCTCTTTCCCTCTCTCTTTCCCCCCCTCCCTCTTTTCTTTCTCTCTCTCTTTCTTTCCCTCTCTCTCTTTCCCTTCCTCCCTCCCTCCTTTCTCTTTCTCTCTCTTTCTTTCCCTCTCTCTTTCCCTCCCTCCCTCCTTTCTCTTTCTCTCTCTCTCTCTCTTTCTTTCCCTCTTTCCCTTCCTCCCTCCCTCCCTTCCTTCTTTCCTTCCCTCTCTCCCTCCCCATTTTTGGCCTAGCAGGCTTTAGGGAAGCCTGTTGGGAGCAAAAACGCACTCCCACACCTACCCCTCCCTCCTTTTTTGGGCTAGCGGGCTTCGGGGGTAGGGGAGTTCTGAAAATCAGATTGTGACACACAATCACGGGAATTTTTTTTTTTTTAAAAAAAACTTTTTGTGTGTGTATTTTTACCAGCGGTTGAACCGGTGCAAACTTGTAGCATTTTACCCCTGGTGCTAAATAGAATTCAAAGAATAGAATTCATTTCCTGTGGCAATGCAAGGACTCTACTAAACATTTAACTCCATCATTTAACCACATGATTCTTGACAAATGTATCTTTTATTTTATGTACGCTGAGAGCATATGCACCAAGACAAATTCCTTGTGTGTCCAATCACACTTGGCCAATAAAAATTCTATTCTATTCTATTCTATGAAAAAAAAAAGACATCACCCAATTCTGCCTACTCTTCTCTTACAAATACTCAGCGAAATATAATAGAGGCCACAGAGCTTTGCATGCTACAGAGATAGTTAAGAGCCCTAGGTGGCAACTAGTTTAAAAATACTGTAAAAGTAGCCATCCCTGTCAAGATATGGAGCCTTCTCGTATATACAGTATACTGTTTACTTATTTATCAAATTGATATAGCCACCATCTCATCAAAAGTGACTCTGTTTAACTATTTTTCACATTCTAGTCTGCATTATTAACCGTCCACATTTCTCTTTACGAAGAATCCTGTTTATTTAGCTTAAGCTCAGAGTGTGCCTCAGATGCCGGCATGTTGTGCTGCCTAGCTGACCTTTGCTAGAGACGGCTCTTAACAGGTGCCGAGATATAATTATGGAAACTGCACAAGATCTTACTGTGGGTGCATCTTGTAAAGGGATCCATCCACCCCAACGGTGGTGCGCAGCCGGCCAACTCCTTTATTGTCCCGCAGCTGACTCAGGATAGCCCCAAGAGTAGTTGCCACCAAGTTGGCAGAGCGGAACGACACAATGGTGCAGACATGCTGGACAGCGATGCAGTCTTCGTGGGAAGGCTCAACCCCGAGGCGTGTCAGTATTTCTTTGGCTTTATGCAAACCTTCCTTGCTCCTAAAACCGGAAGCGAACACAATATGAGGTTCTAAAAATTTATACGTTAATCATATGACAATCTGACAGCAAGCTACTCGTGAAAGTTGCAGGAGATGTTGGAAGAATCCGAGAATGGCACTGGTGGGTTTCACACAGTCTTACCACTGGTCCAAAGACGGGCTACAAGAATGGTGGAAGGCCTTAAGCATAAAACGTATCAGGAAAGACTTAATGAACTCAATCTGTATAGTCTGGAGGACAGAAGGAAAAGGGGGGACATGATCGAAACATTTAAACATGTTAAAGGGTTAAATAAGGTTCAGGAGGGAAGTGTTTTTAATAGGAAAATGAACACAAGAACAAGGGGACACAATCTGAAGTTAGTTGGGGGAAAGATCAAAGGCAACATGAGAAAATATTATTTTACTGAAAGAGTAGTAGATCCTTGGAACAAACTTCCAGCAGACATGGTTGGTAAATCCACAGTAACAGAATTTAAACATGCCTGGGATAAACATATATCCATTGTAAGATAAAATACAGGAAATAGTATAAGGGCAGACTAGATGGACCATGAGGTCTTTTTCTGCCGTCAGTCTTCTATGTTTCTATGTTCGCCACACCTGCCTTCCATGTACCGTCTGTGCATGTGCTTTGCTCGCATGTCTTCCGCATATGTGCCCGGCCTTGAAAATGTAGCTAAATGGGATGATATTACATCCAGGCGAGGCCACCCACAGTAGTCGCTACCAGTTTGCCCAAACCGGCTGAATACCACCTCTGGAGAATGGGTTGTAACAGTGATGGTGGACCTTTTTTTCCCTTGGGTGCCAAAAGCGCATGCATGTGTGCTATCGCATCCGTGCATGTGCCCACACCCATAATTCAATGTTCCCCCATGCACCCCACCTCCCTGCCAGGGTGTCCAGGGGGAAAGCTTTTTGAAATTCCCTGATACTTCCTTGACATTTCCCTGTAACTTGCGATCTAGTTAAGGCGCGGTCGTAGATGACGTCATACCAAATGGCTAAGCCATGGAGAAATATCAGTAACTGAGGAAGTAAGTTGTTGCCACAGTTATGCTCATTTTTGCTTGACTCTGCCAGGCAGCGTGATCTGGTTAGGTTTTTTAACATGATTTTCCCTGACTTTTAAACATTTTAATAGTTTGGTTTTTCCCTCCCCGATTTATTCCATTGTTTTCACAAATAATTCCCTGATATTTCCCGAACCGCTGATTTCCTTGATAATTCCCTGATTTCCCTGTTTTATAGGTTTGCTGGACACCCTGTCCTGCGCATGCGTGTATGCGCATATGACCCCTCCCTTCCTGTTTCCCAACTTCCGGTGGGCCTGGTAGGTCTGTTTTTTGCCCTCCCCAGGCTTCAGAGGCTTCCCCCGCTCCCAAGAGGCCCTCTATGTGAGGCAAAAATCAGCTGGCTGGTGCACACATCACACTGGAGCTGAGCTAGGGCAACGGCTTGAATGCCAGTTGATATGACTCTGTGGCACGCATGCCATAGGTTCACTATCACTGGGTTATAATAATCTCTCCCAGAAGGTGTCATGGGAATTTCTTGAGGGTTCAAGATAGAGACGGGAAGCCTGGATGGATGCAACTAGATATTATCTCCTATAAAGCCTTGAGACCTTCTTCTCAAAGAGTGTTCAGTTCTGTAATATTGTATTGAATTTGGAAAGAGCGTATTGATTTTAAAACCATTATGCAGCAAAGCAATCAATTAAGAACATTATTTGTGATGTCTTTCCTTTAAATAAGCTACACAGACACAGCAAGAGAGAAACTTTTAAAAAAAAATCAAATGTTGAGGCATACATTGAAAGTTTATTTCTTCCTTGCTGCAGTGATATATTGCACTATTTGTTATTCATAGTGTTAGTAACAAGGCTTATTATTATTTTCTTCAATCGACACATATTCTCTCCTCCTAAACAATTCCACACAGACTGATTATTTTTATTTTCAGATACAGTACAGTAATGTACATATATATCATGCCAGCTATAATAATCGTACGACACAACATTTGTGTTTGTGCAAAAAATACAGGGATATGGATGGAGGGATGAAGAGATGGCAGTAACAATATGAATTAAGAGATGTTACAGTATCCAAACTATTGTGGGAGCAAACAGACTTAACAAGGAGAAAATACGAGTTCTTCCATAATGCAAGCTCAATTTTTGAATTTTTGGCCTGTTCCTGAAGTTATTGGCAAACAAAATACAACTATTGAACAAGGGTGGGTTCTGGATCCTTTTGCTGCTGGTCGCTCAGGGTCGTACCGTGCATGCAGTAATAAAAAAAATAACTTCTGTGCATGCTCAGAAGCAAAGATTAGCTTCTGCGCATGCACAGAAGCATAATCCATGATGGCGGCACCGACAGAGACACCAACAGAATCGGCTGTGATATCATCACTGAACTACTAACAGTTCTAAAGAACCAGTTAGAACCCGTAGGAACCCACCTCTGCTGCTGAGCTATATCTCAGCTTCTAATAATTGGAATATGGGCAACAATCAACACTTTGGTCTTCTAATTATTAGAACAAACAGCTCTAATTCTCAAGGCTGCTGAGGTGCATTCAAAAGGTAAAGTAAAAAACAGATTCAGATACAGACTTCAGACCTATACATCAGCGATGTTTAAGAGTATGCAGTCTGAAAACAATGGCAAATATTCCAGAAAATATACAGAATAAATGAAACACTCCCAATTTCTGTGGTTTAGAATCTTGCAGGTTCATTAAAATGATAATTAATTGTTGGCCATCTTCAACCCCTGATTCATCTCACATGATTCTCTGAATGATGCAAAATTAACACTATCTAATACTATAATTTAATTTTTTAAACATGGGATTAAGTGCAGGTTTGATTATACTTCAACTGACTAATGAAATGAATGGCATTAAAGTGCATCGTGACTAATATTATCTCATTTGCTTCAATGGATTCGCTGTACCTACAACTAAGCACAAATCTATAGCACTATTAAGTTAGCCAATAATTATTCTTAAAACCCATTGATGGATTAAATCCATTTCAAAAGCTAGAGCAAGTCCTCAAATAGTGGGGGGAGCCCCCCTGGGTGGGGCATAGAGTGATGCCAGGGGAGTGCATGTGACGCAAGGGAACATGCATGGTCCCTCTCAATCGATTCCCCCAGATGGGGAATGTTTTCCCAGTTACATGCTGCAGTAGCTATGAACTTAAGCTGGCTTGGTCCCATGTCAAAAGAGGGTCCTAACCACGGTAGCCTATGCCTGCCTAACAGAAAACATGCTCCACTGCGTTCGGTATGACTTACTCCCAGATAAGTGGGTAGAACAGCCTTCCCCAGCTAATAGTTTGCTTGCAGCAAAAGTAAAATAATAAATATTAACATTAAAAATATATTGGGGCCCAGATCAGAGAATTTGGGGGGGGGGGGGTGGATGTTTACTTCTTCCTGGAGGGAAATAACAGAAAATAACTGAGAAGCACTGAGCTACAGGAAGTTTCTAAGCACTTACTTTTCTATGGCAGAAACATCCTTAGTTTCCAATTTCCCTTTGGTCAAAAGCTCAGGAGTGATTCGGCCCTCAAAAAGGAGTCCTTCTTTGGCCATTTTGACAAGGATGAGCCTGACAAGTTCACCCATGTACATTCCACTGACCATCTTCTCAAATCTGAAAAGAGGTTTCAAACACAGGGGGGAAAATGGTGTTCAATCATTCAAATTAATGTGCAAAAGTGCATCCCAGTCAGAATATATAAGGTTGCAGTTATGTTTAAAATCTTATTCATGTAAAAAGTTCCATATATTTGGGGATGATTATAGATTACAAGCCACATGAGCTCAGGGCACTGCAAACAGCTGTAAATGCAGGTCAGTCACCAACTACCCAAACTGCAGTCATACGATTCCAAAGGGCAAGAGGTGCCAGCTATCAGAACTTCAAAACCAGATTGTAAGTAACTTTGGGGGGGGGGTGTTATTGTAGCTTCAGATGTTTGTTAAGCAACCAGTTGTAAATTATTTTTACATTACAGCCATCTGTTTCCCCTTTCTTTGGTGTTTTTTCGAACAGCCCAAAGCTTTAGAAATGCATGATGTAGATATCATGACATCATGCCCATGAATAAGATTATTCTTTCAAGACATTTTCTGTCTCTATTAAGCTGTCTGAAAACTTACATAATTTCAATACTTTTCTGCTAGATTACATCACACTTTCAGTGGGGCAAGGGAGCAGGGAAAGACTGACAATAAGAACAATGAAAGGAATCTCAGCTAAGAACTGTCGGTTCTGTGCCAATTCCAACCGAGCAGTGTAAGTAATTAATAAATTAAATGCTGAATGGAACTAACCAAGAAATTGTCCAAAGGTGTCCAGAGCTAAGAATCTAAATAATTATTTTAGATTAGACCAGGGGTGCTTATATCTGGCCCACGAGACCACCCTGGAAACAATAAAGATTTTGTGCAGCAGCAGTGGGGATTCGTCGCAAATGTGTGCCTTCATCATAGCGAGATATGTACATCTTTTGTATATTTACAATAGATCAATTTTGGTTGGTCAGCCCAAAGTCATGAATTTTGTAAGTCATTTGTCTCCAGATGTCCAAAAACCTCAACACCTAGCATGTCTTTGTTGACTTGGATGACGACCAACTTTGGATGGTCAACGAAGTGCTGTAAGTCAAGGACTACATTTATCACCCAAGAATCTGCTACTAGGATCAAAGAGATACTAAAATGTCTAGATTCTAAGAATCTGAAACGGTTCTTGGATGTTCTGGGTTTTTTTTGTGTGGTTTTTTTATTATTATTATTACTATTACTATTATTATTATTATTATTATTATTATTATTATTATTATCATTATTATTATGGTCTTTGTAATAAAGGTCTATTTATTATTAATAAAGGACCAGCCCGCGGCCCTCCTGAACTCTGTTTTCACTGGCAAAAGGTTGCAGAAAGCCGTCGCAGCCAAAAACAGAGTTTAGAAGCCCATTTTTGCTGGCAGAGTGCTGGGGCCGCCATAGGCACCCCCAACAGTGTGACACTGTGCTGGTCACGTTCTCCCGGCCCCCTGAGATCAAACTCAACCCTGATGCAGCCCTCAATGAAATAGAGTTTGACACCCCTGGATGCAACCAATGTTTCACGACGTTGGCTATTTTAAGATGTGTGGACTTCAACTCCCAGAATTCCCTAGCCAACATAGCTGCCCAAGGAATTCTGGAAGTTGAAGTCCACACATCTTAAAGAGAAACGCAGGATTAAATCAAATAAGATATAATTATTTCAATTACAGTTGCTTCCCTGGGTTAAGGGAACCCCGGTCAATCTCTCTGTCAAATTCAGTCCGGATGTCTTCTAATAAACCATCGTCTCCAAATGCCCCCCATTCCGTGTTGATGCACATGCGGCCTTCGTCACCTTCCACCAGATCGATGTGCCTCATTTCCTCCATGTAACAGGCATTGGTGCCAGTACCTTAAAAAGAAACAAATGGGGTCATGTCATCGCAAATGCAAAATCAAAATTCTACTATGAGTGATTCTGAACAAAGAATTAGTACCGATGATTAAGCCAACTTCGCAACGCTGGTCATCAAATCCACAGGTCATCATTGTCCCCACAGTGTCATTAACCACTGCCATGATGTCCGCATCATAATCCTTTAGAATGAAACAAGAGCATTTTCTTACATATCAGACAATTTCATTATCAACGTTGATCTGGATATTCTAAATGTCAAATCCCCCAAACTTTGGCATGTCAAGTGTCAGCCACAAATATCATTAGGTCAGGCAACAGATCATATTTTCTTCTTTGTTCTACCCACAGACAGATTGTCTCCTTCAAACATAACGTTATTTCCTTCGCAAAAAATGTCCCTCATCAAAATGTCACAAGACTCTCCCTCTGTGGTTCAGTCCTGGTTGTAACCAATTTCGGACCAATAAAAAAAAATCTATTGTGATTTGTAGCTTTGTTAACAGAACATTTTAACATAAAGGTCCTGTATGTTCTCATCACAATGGCTTGAGAATGATTCTCATTCAATAGAGATTACCAATGGACTTGTTTCTACTTAAAATGGGTTGAAGAAGTTATAATGCAACAATTTATATACCTTCAGAGTGGATTGTTAAAGCAAGGGTGTCCACTTAAAAACCTATAGACTTCAATTCCCAGAATTCCCAAGCCAGCCATGCCAGCTGGGGAATTCTGGGAATTGAAGTCCACAAGCAAATGAATGTTGAAGTCCACAAATCAATGAACAATTTTGCTAGGAATAAAAATGCTCTTAAATAAACAAGGAGCACAATGGTTAGAATGCAGTACTGCAGGCTCCTTTTGTTGACTGCCTGCTACCAGCAGTTTGTCGGTTTGAGTCTGACCAGGTCGAGGTTGTCTCAACCTTCCAAGGTTGCTAAAATGAGAACCCAGATTGTTGGAGGCAATATGCTAACACTTTAAACTGCTTAGAGATGGCTTGAAAGCACTGCAAGGGTTCTTGCTATTTTCCAATGACATTGAGAAACAACAGCAAAAGATATCTAATTCAACTACCAAAGTATGGCCGAAATCAGCCAATTCATATATGTTTGGTACAGACAGCCAAAATACATTCTTACCCCACGTTTCTTGATGGCTTTGTTTAGGAGATTCACTACGTCAGCTCCTTCAACCCCACTTGCTTTGAAACGTTTTGTCCAGGTAATCAGAACACCCTAGAAAAATTAAACTATTACTAGTCAAATGACAAGACATTCATGACACTTCTTTCCACCAACACATCACTTGTTTTGGGGAGGTGGGTTGGAATAGTTTAAAATAATGAAAAATCTGTTCAAATAGGGGAAGGGGTGCCATAATATCAGCAAACCTCCTCTGTGTCCACTGTATGTCCACCTGTGTCCCCAGGCCAATATAATTTATGTATGGTATGTTTGTGGGTATGTTTCATTTTTAAATAAGGGTTTTAGATATTTTTAAATATATTACATTTGTCATTGTACATTGCTTTTATTATTGCTGTGAGCTGCCCCGAGTCTGCAGAGAGGGGCGGCATACAAATCTAAATAATAATAATAATAATAATAATAATAATAATAATAATAATTACAATAATAATAATAATAATAATTACAACAACAACTGAAATTCCAAATGAAGTACTTAATACAAGTAAAAACAAAATTAAATCACACTATTTTATTTTGGATCATTTCAATTTATCGATCAGAATAACAGCAATGCTACTGCATAAATATCCCATTGTTCATTCTTGCCATCTTTTTGACTACACAATTCTGGGACTGAGCAATTACATTCAAAAATATACTTGGACTCCTCTGCAAATTCTTCCCAAGGTTTGGTTTCTTAACAATCTCAAATGGTTAGGTTTTACCATTTTTTTCCATATTGCCATTCTTTATATTTGCTGTCTGTTTAAATTATACAAATGTCTGGGAAATTCCTCGTTTTCCTCCTCATTTTACCATGTTTCCATGAAAATAAGGTCTCACCCTGAAAATACACCCTGCTCCCCCCCCCCCCCCCAAAAAATATACAATTTCCTCTGGTTAAGGTTAGGGAAACAGAGCTGAAAATCAGGTAAGTCCCATCTTGTTCCACGTGCCCCAAAATAATAAAACCACCCCGAAAATAAGGCCAAACACTTATTTTGGGGTTCAAAAAATATATATAAGACAGGGTCTTATTTTCACGGAAACATGGTATACTGCATACAATCTTTCATAATTACTAATTACTTGCACACATATCCTAGCCCCAATATTTCTTAACTTTGGCAACTTAAAAGTTGTGTGGAGTTCAAATCTCAGAATTCACCAGCCAGAAAACCACTGATCTAGCTAAAGGCCTTGTTGAAGTCAATGAAACTAAAGGAAATCTTATATTTTCTTGTTGTCTTCATTATTTGTTTCAGGCAAGTTAACCTATGACATGTCCCTCTGTCTTTTTGGAAACTTTTTTTTGTTAATGCAGCATTTCTGACCTTCTGCGGGTGGCTATTTTTCTTTAAAAGATGCTACATAAAACTTGGCTGGCATTAAGAATCAGCTTGATGATTTTTTAATCTGGGTATGGTTCTTTAGTGTTCACAACTTTTTTCAATTTGGAGATCACACCATTTCACTCCACACTTGTTGATACAAAGTTATTAGAACTTTAATTGCCTCTTCTGTAGCTCTAAATAGTTCAGAAGGTACTCAGTGACTATCACATAATACATTAAGAACACCTTTCTAGAATCTCATACAACTGTTGATTCCCAAGGCTCCTTATAAATTACCCTCTATTAATCCTACTGATCTAAGAACAACCATGAATTCCCTCCGTAGATGTTGTGGTTAGCTCTGGCCTAGCTCCTGCCCCAAGGACTGTGGGTGTGGGGGAGACATCCACATGCTGCAGGCCTGTTTTGCCCCCGGTGGAATATGATGAGGAAGGCTCCTCTGATCAAGAAGACATGAGTGACAGGGAGGAGGAGAGTGTGGCAGACAGCTCAGAAGGAGATCAATTATCTAGCTCCTCCTTGGATTCGGAACAAGAGTTAATGATACAGCCACGCATGCGGAGAGCGATGCATAGGCAACAACAACTGAGAGATTATTATCAAAGAAAATGAGGCCACCTGTGGTTGGGTGGGGCTGTGGTAATTAGTGAGGCTGCTATAAATAGCAGCCTGTGGGTTTGGCCATTGTGGAGGATTATCTGATCATTGTGTTTCATGACTGCGTTACTGACTTTGACTTTTTGTGTGCTGATTTTTCCCTGCTTTGAAACTAACCCAGAGCAAAGTGTGTTTCACTTTGTGAAAGAAGGACTGTGAATTGCCTCACAGCTGCAAGCTAAGTATCACAGGACTGATAAGGGATTTGTATAAATTACCAGTTTGTTTGGAGACGAATGCTCTTTGTTATACCAAAAGAGGGCTTAGTTTAAGTGAATTTTCATTATAAAGAACATTGTTTTGAATTTTCAAACATGTGTGTGTCTGAAATTGTATCTGTGCATTTTTGGGAGGATTCTACCAGAGAGCTCGACAGAACACTTGCCATCTTTTTGACTACACAATTCTGGGACTGAGCAATTACATTCAAAAATATACTTGGGCTCCTCTGCAAATTCTTCCCAAGGTTTGATTTCTTAACAATCTCAAATGGTTAGGTTTTTCCATTTTTTTCCCATATTGCCATTCTTTATATATACCAGAGAGCCCGACAGAACAGTAGAGCTGTGATAGGCTGCAGTAACAGTTATCAGCCTGATATACTATTCATCATACCAGAAAGCTAAGTCTAAACTGAATGCACCCAGTGAGTGCATCCATCTAGCAGGCTGGGTCACTAGAACTGGCAGCAACCCTAGCGGATTTGCCATGTCCCCAAACCGGCTTTCTCAGCGGCGCCATTTTGGGTTTTTAGCACTTTAGTGTAAAGCGTCCAGAAGCGAACCAGCAGCAAGGTAAGTCAGGACCCAATGTAGGTTTTGCAAACCTGTGGTTAGACATACCTCATCTAGTTTAGTTTGCCTACATGGGAATGAAAATGTGAACCCAACCGGTAATTTCTTGTCCTTAATTTCTTGTTTCTCCATAAAGTCTCCCAGACATTCAGCAACATGATCAAAAAGCTGAGAGGGAAACAAAACATAGACAAAAGAATGTTAAAAACTAAGCTAATAATATTAATTGCACTGGTAGAAATGCATAGCAAGCCATAATATAAAAAGGGAATAAAACAATTAAAGAACCCCAAACCATTACTATTCATAACAACAGTTGATTATTTCATTGTTGTTGGAAGATCACAACTCCAGATTAGGATAATTTCTTTTTTTATATTACAGTTTACCAACAAACAAACAAAACATGGCACTTAGAAAGCAGCAGCTCCTTGAAAAAGTGAACCAAATCTGATACAGTTTTCTTGATCTACTTATAGACATTGTGGTATTGTCAAGTAATTGTGGGATCATCCTTTATTAAGAAGGCCAAGTCCACTGTTTCCTAGGCTATGGCATTTATTTCAACAATGTATTTCTCTGTTTACCCGGAATATCGATCCCATGCAAGAAAAACTGGTATTTCTTAAAAGTACACCCAGAAATTGCTTAATATTTAACATGCAAAAATGGGTGTGTATTTAATGCAGCGTAATGCAGGCAAATGATGCAGAGTTTAACTAGAGTATGATTTCAAGGCTTTGTCTCTTCCCATGCTATGGAATAGATCTCATAAAAGCGGACACCTCCCGAAGGTAAGCAGAAAATAGGAACTAGCAGCCTGGTATAATAATACGGCTGAATCATTGTCACCAAGGGTTCGTCTTCATTAGGCAAAACACAAATGACTTCATTTTTCTTACAAAGCTTTTTAACCATAGAAACATAGAAACATAGAAATCTGATGACAGAAAAAGACCTCATGATCCATCTAGTCTGCCCTTATATTATTTTCTGTATTTTATCTTAGAATGGATATATGTTTATCCCAGGCATGTTTAAATTCAGTTACTGTGGATTTATCAACCACGTCTGCTGGAACTTTGTTCCAAGGATCTACTACTCTTTCAGTAAAATAATATTTTCTCATGTTGCTTTTGATCTTTCCCCCAACTAACTTCAGATTGTGTCCCCTTGTTCTTGTGTTCACTTTCCTATTAAACCACATTCTTCTCATGTATTTGCCCTCAATATTCAGGGAAAACATCCTTTTTTTGTACATTTTCAGGAAAGTCAAAGATGTAGTAACATGGCCATCTCATCTTCCAGATGCACAAAGGCTTCAACAATCCCGAACAGCTGTGACCTCCTAACAGTGTCAGATAGGAAAGACCAAGATAATGTTTCCCGTTTTGAGATTTAAAACAAAACAAAAATCCTAATGATCTGGGTCTTAACGTTCTCAAATCTGTTGTCATCTCCCAAATTGTTGCATAACTTAAAAGTCACCAGGAAATCGAATGTCATTTGACAAACAGAATCAAACCTGAAAATAATAGCAAGTCATAATGCATTAATTTAAACAGGTTGACCTTCGTTCGTTAAAATAAATAAATAAAGAGTACCCAACCTGGGAACTGATATTATCTTTGATGGCAAATCTAATACATGTGGGTCAAAGCTGACACACCACAGTGTTCTGTATGGCATACAACCGGTAGCATTTATGCCAATGTTCGCCAAACTCTGACAACTACACTCAAAAACATGCCCCATTTTCATGCAGCCTCCAGACCCTTGAGAAATTGTGTGGCTTCCAGAACCTCTGAAAATCATGCGAGAACATCGAACACTTTTGCAAGGTTTCTGCAGGTGTCTGCACATGTCATGGAAGAGCGTTTTCCAAAGCTGCTGCACCCAGAATGAAGACCTTGTGGGACCATAGCAGCCTTTGGTAAACCCTAAGGGCAGGGGTGACTTTCAAATTTTTTCTCTACAGGTTCTGTGGGCGGGGCTTGGTGGGTGGGTTGTGACTGAGTGGCCATGGCCAACCTGATGTCACTTATGGCAAGGATGGGTGGCACCACCCCACCAAAGCCACGCCCACAGAACCGACAGAAAAGTTTAGCCAAGTCTTCTAGCATTCAAGCTGGCTGCTTCTCGCCTCCATCTGATGTTTGCTCTGTATATCTGAGCCCAAGGAGGAGAGAAGGAGTGGGAGGGACAGCAAATGGAAGGGCAGGGCCCTTCGTCAGTGGTACGATTCACCTGTTCTCTCAACTGTGCATAATCTCCACCACTGGGTCTATGGAACCTGTCTGAACCTGCTGAAATTCATCCCTGCCTAGGGGGTCTATCAACAGAAAGAACACCGCCTGAAGATAAGCAGCACACAGCACTGGGCTTGTGGGAGAAACTGTGCAAAGTTCCACAAGGCTTACACACCTTGAAGAATGGCACCAGCCAGCCTTTTTGATGACAGCAGTGGTGCTACAGCTGAAATTGAGGATCTGTACTTCACGACCAACCTTGGCATTACTTCATGATAACCTAGATCAGTGATGGCGAACCTATCGCACAGGTGCCATATGTGGTATGCGGAGCCATATCTGCTGGCATGCGAGCCATTGTCCTAGCTCAGCTCCAACATGCATGTGTGTGCCGGCCAGCTGATTTTTGGCTCACACAGAGGATCTGGAAGGGTGTTTTTAGCTTCCAGACAGCCTCTGGAGGGTTTAGGGAAGGGCGTTTTTATCCTCCCCCAGCTCCAAGGAACACTTTGGAGCTTGGGGAGGGCGAAACATGAGCCTACTGGGCCCACCAGGAGTTGGGAAGCAGAGGGGGATGTGGGAAGCTATTTTCACCCTCCCCAGGCATTGAATTATGGGTGTGGGCACTCGCGCATGCACAGTAGTGCATGCCCACGCTCTTTCAGCACTCAAGGAAAAAAAGGTTCGCCATCACTGTTATAGGATTTCAAAATTGTTACAAGAGCTCAGCTGTTTTTTAATTCAGCTTGAAAATAGTTTTTTACCTGACTTTGGTAAGCTGCTTTATGTATGGAGATAACAAAGAACAGACAGCTGTGTAGATTTCTTATTGCAGAGGTCTTCAAACTTGGCAACTTTAAGACTTGTGGACGTCTATTCCCAGGATTCTCCAGTCAGCAAAACACGAGCCTACTGGGCTCACCTTAAGTTGGGAAACAGGCTTCTTTCAGACCTCCAGTGGACTTCCAGGGGATGGTGGAAGCTGTTTTTGCCCTCCCCAGGCATTGAATTATGGGTGTGGGCACTCATGAATGCGCGATAACGCACACGCATGCTCTTTTGGAACCCAAGGGGGAAAAAGGTTTGCCATCACTGACCTAGATGGTATATTAGGGGCAGGGAGAGAATTGTTGCTCTTTTATTTAGGGAGGACGCTGGAGTGGCAAGCTAGGAAAATCAATTTAGGCACTTTCCAAATTTGTGATACACCAAGCTCATCGCTATTATAGCTCATCTGATACCAACAGCTAACATAGCTTTAAGTAATTGCTGAAAATTTATTAGCTGTTACACTTGCTAACTCACAAATTGTGTGATGCCTACAAAAACAGGCGAGCAGCTTCTGTGAAAACAATCCATGACGCAAATCAGAACGTTTTGTCATTTTTGACCCCTGAAGATGCTTTCCCATTCTGCCACAATCATGCTGGAAGCAATTTCAAGAACTAATCAGCAGCAAAAAACAGACATAATCTTGGTATCGGCCATCTCCAACTAAGAATTGTTTGCATTAGCAATGCCAAAGGATGCCAGAGAAGAGCCAAACAGGCCAAATCATAATCCTTTAGGCTCAACAGCCATGCTGCCAGGGCTCAGAACCCCAATCACGAATGTACATCTTGGGAAAAGCAAGAGAAATGGCAATGGATGGTGTTGTATAGGTTTAAAAAAAAAAGCAGCATCAGTGACAGCAGGTACCAATTCTGTAACTTACATAAGAGATTTAAGTGGAGGAAGTAGGAGAAATTCTCCTGCCTTCCTTGGCTTCACCAACCATCCATATAAATGTCTGCAGCTTGAGCTGCTGGCTGCAAAATGTATACATAGGGATCAAGAAAATAAAATAAATAAATAAATAAACACAGAAGATCTACCATACAACAAAATGTGACCATCAGGCAAAGGTGCATTAGATAAAACAAAGTTTTTCTCCTTATCCTCCTGTAAAAACCCTCCCTTGTTAACAGCCACTGACTGGGTTCACACAGCATGCTTAAACACAAAAGTTGGTTAGTGCAAACACACCCCTTTGCCTATGGTTGTTCTATTAATTATATCATCTGAACACAGAACAAGCAATATGCTTAGGTACCTCTAACCTTGTTTATATTTTGATAATTACTATTTTGAAATAAATCAGCTCAAATATAATTATTACAATATTTGAGCAGTCAATACTTTTAATAAATATGTTAGCATCTCTCTTATTTCTTTCAAGTAAAGCTAAAAGTTGGAAATCAGCTCAAGTATAATTATTACAATACAGTGATCCCTCGATTTTCGCGGGTTCAAACTTCGCGAAACGGCTATACCACGGTTTTTCAAAAAATATTAATTAAAAAATACTCCACGGTTTTTTTTCTATACCACGGTTTTTCCCACCTGATGACGTCATACGTCATCACCAAGAGTCACTTCTCTCTCTCTTTCTCTTTCTTTCCTGTCATTCTCTGCTTCAATCATTTTCTCATTTCTCTTTTTCTCCCTTTTTCTATTATTTTTTTCTCTCTCTCTACCTTCCACTCTCCCCCCTCTTGCTCTCTCTCTCTTTCTCCCTCTCTCTCTCCCTCTCTGTGAGAACGCCTGCCCCACCTCTCCTGCAGCCCCCTCGCTGATAGCTGGGCCGAAAGCGCTCTCAGCTAAGGGACTGTGAGAGGGGCGGGGCGGGCATTCTCAAAGCGCTCAGAGCGGCTACCGGCCGAATGAGGATGAGAAGCTGTAGCCGCCAGCGCTGCTGCAGGAGGACCCGTGTCCCAAGAAAGCCGGTGAGAGGGGTGGATAGGGCAGGCGGGCAGTAGCGGCGAGGGGGCCGGAGGCTCTGGGGGGGCGGGGGCAGCCGACATTCAAAACAATCTTTGCCGGCCTTCGCACTTTCGTCGCTCCCCGCCCCCAACTTCAAGCCCCGGCTCCTTGCGCTGCCTTGAAAAAGGATGTGTGGGGATAGTTTTTGGCTGTCCATAGCCAAAAATGGTGTTTTTACTTCCGCACCGCTATTTCGCGGAAATTCGACTTTCGCGGGCGGTCTTGGAACGCAACCCCCGCGAAAATCGAGGGAACACTGTATTACAATATTTGAGCAGTCAATACTTTTAATAAATATGTTAGCATCTCTCTTATTTCTTTCAAGTAATGCTAAAAGTTGGAAAACAGATAATTTTCAACTAATGACCGCACCTGGTCACAGTTACAATATAGATTTTGGCTGTAAGCCAAAATTTATAAGTTGACTGGACCCAATTTTAGAACAATTTTCCAGCAGTTATTAAGTGAATACATGGTCATTAAGCAACCCTCCTGACCTAAGTGAGAACCCATTCTTAACAAACAGGTCTTTTTTTCCAGAAACTAGCAAACAACCAGCACAAATTGAAATGATGTGACTGCAGGATTCTGCAACCAGTACAGGTATTCTGTTCCCCTCAAAATTCACATGGATGTATCCATTAAGTTATTGGAATCAAGTTCAACTTTAAGAAATGTTTATTTTCTTATGTTCAAGTAAGCATGCAAAGAATTGCTGCCTAAGGCACTGTACTGAAGACTTTTCTTCTAAACAGTCACACCTTTAAAATGTTTAATGATACTCACCCATCCCAGGACACAGTGAAGAAAAATAAAGATGTGTATAAAGACATATGAAGAACACAATAAACAGAAATACAGTGATACCTCATCTTACAAACGCCTCGTCATACAAACTTTTTGAGATACAAACCCGGGGTTTAAGATTTTTTTGCCTCTTCTTACAAACTATTTTCACCTTACAAACCCACCGCCGTTGCTGGGATGCCCCACCTCCGGACTTC
Organism: Erythrolamprus reginae; assembly: GCF_031021105.1. NCBI lineage: Eukaryota > Metazoa > Chordata > Lepidosauria > Squamata > Dipsadidae > Erythrolamprus > Erythrolamprus reginae. The sequence goes on along the minus strand of NC_091954.1, from coordinate 19,096,367 downwards.
CATTGCCAGCGAAGCACCCGTTTTTGCGCTGCTGGGATTCCCCTCCATGGGAAACACCACCTCTGGACTTCCATGTTTTTGTGATGCTGCAGGGGAATCCCAGCAGCGCAAAAACGGGCGCTTCGCTGGCAATGGAAGTCTGGAGGTGGGGCTTCCCAGCAAGGGGAGCCTCAGTGAAATCGCAGCATTGCAAAAACACAGAGGTCTGGAGGTGGGATTTCGAGGACTTTGGTGTTTTTGTGATGCTGCGATTTCACTGATGCTCCCTTCGCTGGGAAACCCCACGTTCGGACTTCCGTTGCCAGCGAAGCGCTCATTTCTGCGATGCTGGGATTCCCCTGCTGGGATTCCCCTGCAGCATCACAAAAACACAGAAGTCCAGAGGTGGGGTTTCCCATGGAGGGGAGCCTAAGGGGAATCCCAGCAGTGCAAAAACGGGCGCTTCGGCTGGCAAAAGGGGTGAATTTTGGGCTTGCGCACATTAACCGCTTCTCCATTGATTCCTATGGGAAACATTGTTTCATCTTACAAACTTTTCACCTTAAGAACCTCGTCCCGGAACCAATTAAGTTTGTAAGACAAGGTATCACTGTACATATCTTATCTCACAGCTATGCCAATACATCCACACTCATCAAACATCACTTGTCTATCTACTAATTCAGCTACCTTTCACTGCATATTTGATGTACACTCTGCTTTTATATGCTAGTGAACTAAACAGCCATATAGGTGAACTAGAACAAATTACTATAAAAGGACAATTTTTGTAATAACATCTGGAGTTCTCCACATATTTTTCAACAAGAAAGTGATGGGGAGAAATGTATCCCCAAATATATTTTCTATCAAGAGACATGTTTTACAATTTTTAATATTCCATTTCCTTGAATATTAAAATTCAAAATAAACTTTGTTTTTCCTTTCAAAATTAAGTATCAGAAAATCCAAGGGATTAACTCAACTTAACAATCAATATGGAAAGCATTCAGAACCTTAATTGTATACTTAAAAGAAGAATCTACCCGTGTTCCACTGCCGTGCATAATATCTTCTGGCGTTTCATAAATCTCCGTTTCCATCTGCACCATCTGCTTTTTCTCATGTGAGACTTTTACTCTCAAAATTCGGAAGAAAGACCCACCAAGATCCAGAGCAATGAAATCTCCTTTCTCTGTTGGGGAGAAACAGATGTCACTTTAGCCATTAGAAGTAGGCATTTAAATTTTCCCACCCATTAAATTAGTGTGCTACACCAGTGATTTTCAACCTTTTTTGAGCCGCGGCACATTTTTTACATTTACAAAATCCGGGGGCACACCACCAAACAAAAAGACACTCGCCTCTATTTTTCCATCCCTATCTCCTCCCCCCCTTGTGTGTGTGTGTGTGTGTGTATGTGTGTATACACACTCTTGAACCATTTCCAAAAACAGGTGAGGGGTGAGTTTTTCTCTCTCTTATTCTTTGGGTGCTATTAATAAATGCTTTAAATTAAGTCACTTCTCTCTCTCTCTCTCTCTCTCTCTTTTGTTTCTCTCTCTTTCCTCTCATTCTCTGTCTCAATCATTTTCTCGTTTCTCTTTTTTTCCTCCCCTTTTTGCTCATTTCTCTCTCTCTCTCCCTTCCTTTCATTTTCTCTCTCTTGCTTTATTTCTCTCTCTTTTTTCTCTATCTCTTTCTTTTTCTTTCTCTCTCTTGCTTTCTCTCTCTCTCTCTTGCTTTATTTCTCTCTCACACTCTCTTTCTCTCTCTCTTTCACCCTCTCTCTCTCTCTTGCTCTCAGCAAAAAGTTGCGAGACCGGAACCTGAGCTTCCTTCTTTGCGGCACACCTGACTATGTCTTGCGGCACACTGGTTGAAAAACACTGTGCTACACGAGCAGATCCACTTCTCACCTTTTCTAACATAGAAAATTATCATTTTCTGATCTTGATATATCAACTCAACATTTGGCTCAACCTATCTAATAGGATTGAATCATTTTGAAATTAAGATTGCTAATTAACATAATCATTATAACAAGATATAGAGCCGTTAAGGCAATCCGATGGCACATATGCCACAGGTGGCACATGGAACCATATCTGAGGCTACATGAGGCACTGCCCTGTGTCAGCTCCAGTGTGAATGAGTGCTCTGGCCAGCTGGTTTTGGGCCTTGGAGAAGGCTGTTTTCGCCCTCCCCAGGCTTCAGGAGGCTTCACTGAAGCCTGGGAAGGGCAAAAAATGGCCCAATGGGATATCAGAAGTTCGTTTTTTGAATTTCTGGTTTGCCCGTTGGGCGTTTTTTGCACTCTGGAGGTTTCTGGAGGCTTCCCTGAATCTCCAGGTCACCCTCCTCCAGTGGACATCGTCAGAAGTGTCCAATGGACATTAATTCAAATGTTCGATTATATTAACCATGTTTTAATATTATATTCCCAGTTTTTAAAATAACCTGCTATCATTTTTCAACAAAATAAATGGATAATTTATTAATTGATTAATCTTGCAACCATATAAAAAATAAAATAAAGGATTTCATTCCAGCATGAAAGAGTTAGAAGAAAATATAGTAACAAAACAGATTCCAAGGGCTGCATACTTAACCAGGATCAATTTACTGCTAGACAACATTTTATGAAGTTACCAAATGAGGAACCACATTTAATATTTCCAGGAATAGCACTGTATCAGGATTTAACAAAACTTTTATTAAGGATTATAATTACAACAACACTAACAAAAAAAGAAAACAAAAGAGAAAAACAGTTAAAGGAGGGGAAGAGAGGGAATTGGTTAAAACAGGAATTCCCAACCCCAGGTCACAGCCCACTACTGGGCCATGTGAGCAGTTGGCCAATTCACATGTGCATGCAAACAGCTCAACGTGCGCAAGCTGTGGCCTGGCACCCACGTATGTGCACACTGGCCTACCATTTGAATGGACAGTTCCCCTTTCCCCCCCACCCCCGGCCAGGCCACCAAATTACAATAAATAAACTCTTCTTCCTTTGTTTATAAACAAAGACACAAAATTTGTCTATAAACAAATTTTAAAGCCTCATCGTTAAGTCCTGGTCAGCCAAAGTCTATTAAGTCTTATCAGAGATAACAACGTATTTATTTTTAACCTTAATTAAATAAACCAGGTTTATATTCCTTCCTTTTACTCTTAATAATTTTTATCTTTTCATCCATTCAAATACTATCCTAGAACTTGATTCCTTTTCACTTTTTGGCCCTTTTCACAAAACCTTTCAAAACTTTAACAAAACGTCTTTGTAAATCAAAATATGAAGACTAGCTAGATCACTCTATAGGTCTGTTATCTGTTAATAATTAAGACATCAACCAGTTTTATTTATATATCCAATGTAGCATCTTTTTTCCCCAAATCATTCATGCTGGCTGTCATTTTAAAATTCACATTCAAATCAGCCTTGTCTGTTTAAACTTATTCCTCTTTCTTAAACATAGTCTATCTATAGAGGGAAATATTTTTAAAATTAATTCCTAGGCCCACTGTTTTGTTTTTGTTTTTATTATTATTATTATTATTATTATTATTATTATTATTATTATTAATTAGATTTGTATGCCGCCCCTCTCCGTAGACTCGGGGCGGCTTACAGCAATGATAAAAACAATATATAATGACAAATCTAATAGTTAGAATCTAAAATAACAATAATACATTTAAAAAGTCTAAAAAACAAGAAACCGCAATATATGAAAACATACATACAGTCATATCATACACAAAAAAACTACATAGTAGTTTTATATCCTTCAATATATCCAATATTAAAATAAAGTCCCATTCTTTCATTTTATTTTAAGAATTCAAAACAATAATTTTTGCAAGAAAAGGATTCTTATAATTAATTTGGGGAAAAAAATCTTTTTTTCAAATCCATCTGGAGTCTTTAGCCTATTTGTAACTTTCCAACATCAACTTTTTGTCTATTCACAAAACATTTTTAAAGCATTAAACCAGAACAAAATTATAGGAAAAAATTGGACACGACTCTGGTCCCAATGTAAGTCAAGGATGTAAAACTACTTTGGCTAAATATTTAAGTAGACTCACCAGTGCTCTAAAATGTGGCTTTAGGTTAAAAAAGCAGTTTCCTCAAAGTGATTAAGAAATGAACAGCTGGCAGTCAAATGACTTCAACCAAGATCACAGCCATTATGCAGTCAATATTTAAAGTTCACTGAGCAACTGCATCAAGATTGAAAGCTCCAAATAATAAGTGCTTAAGGCAAATGGAGGTGCTCTACAAAGGATACACCAATAAAGCATCTCTCCTTGATGGATTAAATGAATTGTATCCATCACAAGATACATTCAATTCTTCTGAAAGCTCTCTACGGCTATTGCTATATGTGTACACATGCACAATTACTCAAGTTTAGATGCATATTGTTAGGCAATGATTATGTGTTTTGTATCAATGTATGGAGAGAGAAAAAGAAAGTGCAGGAGTGGTGTAAATGAACAGTGAATGGAACTGGGTGAGAAGATTCCTTTTTTTATTCAAAACTTAACCTTAAAAAGAAAAGAGGCGAAAAACCCAAAGAGAGTCTTAACTATTTATGAAAGCAGTGAATAATAACATAGAGAAAAAGTACAGACCCGAAAGAAAAGAACTAAGAGAGGTAAAGTTAAACAGTTCAAAGCACAGAATGGCTAAATTGGGTAAGTGTTATTTTGGAAAGGCATTTCACAATTCTGGATCTATATACTGTACTTTAAAAATTGACTTTGCTTTTATAAATGGAATATAAATTAGATTTAATAGCAGTTACATAGAAACATAGAAGACTGACGGCAGAAAAAGACCTCATGGTCCATCTAGTCTGCCCTTATACTATTTCCTGTATTTTATCTTACAATGGATATACAGTGATACCTCGTCTTACAAACGCCTCATCATACAAACTTTTCGAGATACGAACCTGGGGTTTAAGATTTTTTTTGCCTCTTCTTACAAACTATTTTCACCTTACAAACCCACTGCCACCGTTGGGATGCCTCGCCTCCAGACTTCCGTTGCCAGCGAAGCACCCGTTTTTGCACTGCTGGGATTCCTCTGAGGCTCCCCTCCATGGGAAACCCCACCTCCGGACTTCCGTGTTTTTGTGATGCTGCAGGGGAATCTCAGCAGGGAAATCCCAGCAGTGCAAAAACGAGTGCTTCACTGGCAATGGAAGTCCAGAGGTGGGGTTTCGAGGACTTCGGGTTTTTTGCAATTTCACTGATGCTCCCTTTGCTAGGAAACCCCACCTCCGGACTTCCGTTGCCAGTGAAGTGCTCGGTTTTGCTGGTATTCCCTGCAGCATCGCAAAAACACAGAAGTCCGGAGCTGGGGTTTCCCATGGAGGGGAGCCTCAGGGGAATCCCAGCAGGGCACTTCAGCTGACAAAACAGGTGAATTTTGGGCTTGCACGCATTAATCGCTTTTCCATTGATTCCTATAGGAAATTGTTTTGTCTTACAAACTTTTCACCTTAGGAACCTCGTCCCGGAACCAATTAAGTTTGTAAGACAAGGTATCACTGTATGTTTATCCCAGGCATGTTTAAATTCAGTTACTGTGGATTTATCAACCATGTTTACAATTAGCCGCCCCGAGTCTGCGGAGAGGGGCGGCATAGAAATCCAATAAATTATTATTATTATTATTATTATTATTATTAATTAATTAATTGAGATAATGTTGAAACCTAAGAGAGTGTGATCTGCTGACAAAGGAAAATACATCATACTCTACAATTTTTGATTAGAAATTTTTGGTTAGAAAAATAAACAACATTTATTTGGAGAACTGTGGTGATATTTACTGTCGTATATTTATCTACCTTATGACTATGGGAGGTTCAACGGTGAGAACAAGGAAGACAAAGCAATTTTTGAATGCTATTACAGTATAGAGAGGACATAAGGAGATATTTGGAGAATTTCCTGGACTACCTGAATGTCTGATTCAATAACCCTGGGATATAAAATAACTATGACTATAGTATTCTTTGAGGAGCAACATTAGGCCTGAAACATAGAAACATAGAAGTCTGACGGCAGAAAAAGACCTCATGGTCCATCTAGTCTGCCCTTATACTATTTTCTGTATTTTATCTTAGGATGGATATATGTTTATCCCAGGCATGTTTAAATTCAGTTAGTGTGGATTTATCTACCACGTCTGCTGGAAGTTTGTTCCAAGGATCTACTACTCTTTCAGTAAAATAATATTTTCTCATGTTGCTTTTGATCTTTCCCCCAACTAACTTCAGATTGTGTCCCCTTGTTCTTGTGTTCACTTTCCTATTAAAAACACTTCCCTCCTGAACTGAACTCCTCCCGCCTGAACACATGGTTGTTGAACTATTGAGTAAAAGTGGACCTTATTTAAAATAAGACAAGATGCTTCAAATGGGGGAAATGAGTGGAAGCTCAAAAGAAATTTTGTTGATGTTCAAAAGCATTAAGGACTCAATGACAAAGGACTTCAATGAGATAAACAACTGAATGCAAAGTATAGGTGGGAAAATAGAAAATATTCTACAAGGGACGATGAATAAAGACCAAGATGCCCAGGAAAGAGAAGAGACAATGAAAAAAATGGAGAAAAATGGAACTAAACAATGGAACTAAAAGAAAAAGAACAAACGAAATATTACCAAATTTGGGAAGATTTTTACACCTGGTTAAATAAAAGAACATCTTTTCATAGTGCTGCGAGATAAAGAAATATTACAAAGAACAACTTTTAAATAATCAATGTAACTCTTGTTCTGTCTATTCAATAGAACCTAAGCCAGATACGTCTTATTACCAATTACATAATAAGAACTTAATTATAATAGTACATAACTCAAACCACTGGTCTTAACACCGCCAAGAATAAAAAAGGATGCTGTCAACAGTGCCTGCCATAGGAGGAGAGAAGAAACATATTTCTTGCTTGTCTTTCAGATTTTATGTAAATGTACTGTTTGTTGTTATTGTTTCATTGTATATATGTAAATAAAAACTATTTTTTTAAAAGAAAAAAATGGAGAAAAAGACAGAATAGATAAATGAACAAGCAAAACAGGAAGAGAAGATCATAAAGACAATAATGATTAATAAAACAAATCAGGGGAAAGTATTTTAAGAGATTTAAAAATGGAATGGGAAGATATTATTGAAAAAGAGATAGGGGGTTTGGGCAGATACTGTATTCTGGAGGCTTAGCAGCATAAGAGGATAGAGATGGCAGGAATACTTAGACAAAACAGTAAAAATGCAGAGATAGATAAAGATAAAGATCCAAGAGAGGAGTATGGGAGGTATGCAAAAAAAAATTGAAATATTAAAACAAACAAGGGATGATGGATAGAAAAGAAATGTTATTTCTTGTTTTTTCCTCCTTCTTTAATATAATGGGGGCCTGATTAAACGTTAGAATGAAAGTAGAAATAAAAATACACATATTATAAAAATAATAAACAGATGGAAGATCAGAGGTTGAAAGATGGATTTAATAGGTATGTTTAAATAATATGGTGATTGTTGTCAGGATGGGGTAAGGGGATTAGATTTTAATACAATATGTGTACTATACTAGGATTAGTAAGGGTAGCCTGATTAAATAGAATAAATTAAAGAATTAAATAGAAAGATTAGAGGTTGAAAGACAGTAGTATTATGCATGCATACTTAAACAATGTTGTAATTGGCATTAGAATGATACATTGAAGTACTGAATAATTAAATAATGTTTATCTTAATACAAATAAAGAGTATTAATACTAGTAGTATGTAAGCTTAATTAATGCAACAAATATTGATTATTGTTATTTATATCAAAATGAACGATACCCTGATGCCACACTGTTCATGCATTGATGGGTTTTTTTTAAATATAGTTTTTTATTGGTTTTTTTAAAATTTTTAACAAAAAACACAAAACAGAAAACATAAGTGTACCATCACCATACAGAAAAAAACCCTTCACCAGGGAAGAATCAATTTTTGTCCTTCATATGCTTTGTCTCTGGGTTACATTGTTCATTCTTTATAGAGTGATTGAATTTTATTTCTTACATTTGCATCGCTTACTGATGTTAATATATAATTTTTTACCTTTTCCCACCGCCTCATTGTTGCTGCTAATTTCCCTTCATTATAATTATGTAGTCTAATTTCCATAATTTCATAGTGAATGTGATCCACCATATATTTGCACCAATTGATGTTGATGTATGTATAAAAATAAAATTAAAAACACATAACAAAAACAAAAGAAAAAAACCAATCTCAACGGAGGAAAATTGTACAACACACGTCATTTCTCTGATGCCATCATAACATACTTGACATCACCGCAATTCTTCCAGATGCTAATGCATTGCATTGCACTTCTGGAGATCAAACTATGTGAAATGACACTGTCAGGGATATAAGTACTTCGCATTATGCCAAGTGCACAAATAGACTTTATCACTGTAGCCCATTGATCGTTTAAAAACAAGCCATTATCACAAAATAAGGCCTCAAAGATCAACAGTGGAACAGATGGTACCTTTTTTTTCAGCAAGTGTAAACAATTCTGAGTACAATTTAAACAAATGGGGAAGCTGTAGAGGAACAAGGATTTGTGCCACCGCATCAGCCCTTTTAAAGGATCACAAATCTGGTCATGATAAGCGACACTCTTGTTGAGACTTGCTCTAGAAGACTAATTAAGCTGTTCCTATTTTTATTATTATTATTATTATTTTATTATTATTATTTATTAGATTTGTATGCCGCCCCTCTCCGTAGACTCGGGGCGGCTCACAGCAATGATAAAAACAGTATACAATGACAAATCTAATAGTTAGAATCTAAAATAACAATAATACATTTTAAAAGTCTAAAAAACAAGAAAGCCCAATATATAAAAAACATACATACAGTCATATCATACACAAAAAAACCTACAAGCCCTGCAAATTTTGTGTTCTTTTTATCTTCTATAGCAGGGGTGTTAAACTCAAGGCCTGTGGACCTCATCTGGCCCACCAAGTGCTTAGGGCTTGTTGTGGTTAGCTCTGGCCCAGCTCCTGCCCCAAGGAATGTGGAGGTGGAGGAAACATCCACATGCCACAGGCCTGTTTTGCTCCCAATAGAATCTGCCAATGAAGTCTCCCCTCTCACCAAGGAAGTGTGAGTGACAGGAAAGAGGGGAGTTTGGCAGACAGCCCAGGAGGAGATCAATCTTCCATATCATCCCTGGATTCTGAACAAGAACTTATGACAGACCCACGCATACGTAGAGTGATGCATAGAAGAGAACAACTGAAGGATTATTACAGGAGATAAGTGGTTGGGTGGGGCTGCTGTAATTAGTGCTAAAGATAAAAAGAGCAGCGTGCTGATTTAGCCTTGTGGAAGTTTATCTGATTCATAGTTTTGTCAAGATCGTGGTTTTGCTGTTTTGCTGTTTCCCTGTTCAAGACTGTGTGTGGACTTTCTGGACTTTGGAATTGGACTCAATTTCCCAGTTATTGGGTGAGAACTTGGATTGCACTGAACCTGTGCCTTGTGTGTATCAGAACATCCCTTTGACATTTTAAAAGGGAGTTTTTCCTGCTTTTCTGTTGATAAAGACTTTTGGTTTTCCTTCTATTGTGTGGTGTGTGTCTTCCTGGATTAATTACCCTGTAATTACAGGCGGTTGGGACACGCCAGCAGAACAGGGCTGGTCTGTGGGCCTACCCTGGAAACGGTGAGGGACCAGCCTGTACTGCCTCTGCCAGCAAAAGCAGGTTCCTGAGTTCAGTTTCCGTCTGCGATGGCCTCCTGCAACCCTCTGCCAGCGAAAAGAGAGATCCGTTTTAGCTGGCAGAGGGTTGTAGTAGGCCATCACAGCCTGAAACTGAGCTTGTGAGCCTGTTTTGCTGGCAGAGCACTTGGGCTGTCACATGTGTCCCTGACCTGAGTGACATCAAGCAGGCCACGCCCACTTTGACTACACCCGTCGTAGCCCCCACCCCAGGTCAAACACAACCCTAATGCAGCCAATGAAACAGAGTTTGACACCTGTTCTACAGGTACAGTAGTTCTAAACTTACAGGCACAATTGGCATAGAATTTCTGAGCTATGCAAGATAGTTGTTAAGCCTATTTTGTTAACCTTTGGACATGATTGTTAAGTTAATCACTGTGGTTGTTAAATGAATCATGTGGTCGTTAAGTGAATCTGGCTTCCCCCATTGACTTTGTTTGTGAGAAGCTGGGTGGGAAGGTTGCAACATGATCCCAGGATGCTGCAGCTATTGTCAATACCTGCATGCTACTAAGCACCTACATTTTGATCATTTGTCCCTGAGGATGTTGCAACAGTCGTTTAGTGTGAATCATAAATCATTTTTGACATTGACTCTATGTTGTGGTTCAGCCTGAGGCTGCTCAGGGACCGGCTGTGTCTCTGCTGGCTCCATGCCCAGAGGAGGATGACAGCGAAGAGGAGGGGGCTGAACAGTCGGACAGGGAGAGGAAAGTCAGGAATGGGACAAAGGAGAACAGCATGAGAGCCCCGAGGGGGGGCTCTCCCCAGCCAGTAGCTTGGAGTCATTAGGTGATGAAGCACAAGCCGTCATTGACATGCGCAGGAGACATTCAGATCAAAGAAAGGAGCAATTAAAGAAGTATTATCAGCACTGAATTAGGAACAGCTGGGCTTGGGTGTGGTCCTCCTTAGCAGGGTTTAAAAGGCAGGCAAGCCCTTGAAGCCATGTGGAGTGTTATCAGTTGGAGTTACGGTGTCCTGCTTTGTTCTCGGCGTCTCTGTTCCTGGCTTGTGGCCCAGCAGCTTTGGAAGACTCGTGGGAGGTGTAGGTCTGCTATCTACAGCCTCGTTTTGGCAGCAAGAATTCTGTATTGCTGCATGGACTTTTGCCTTCATGAATATATCTGAAGATACAGCATTTTCCTGTTTGTAAGGACATTTTCTGTTACCTGTGTTTTTCTTGAATTTTATAAACTGCCTTTGCCTTTTACCGGTTTGTCTGGCTTCTCTTTTTGAGTTGGTATTGGCTTCTGGAGTGACCCAGACAGAACACTCTATAACTTCAAACTGTCACTAAATGAACAGTTGTTATTATTATTATTATTATTATTATTATTATTATTATTATTAATTAGATTTGTATGCTGCCCCTCCCTGGAGACTCGGAGCGGCTCACAACAGCAAAACACAGTACAAATCCAATGATTAAAAAACAGTTAAAACCCTTAATATAAAAACAGTCATACATCCCAGACAAACCATACATAAAACGAAACGGCCTGGGGGAATCAATTTCCCCATGCCTGACGGCAGAGGTGGGTTTTAAGGAGTTTGCAAAAGGCAAGGAGGGTGGGGGCAGTCCTGATCTCCGGGGGGAGTTGATTCCAGAGGGTCAGGGCTGCCACAGAGAAGGCTCTTCCCCTGGGTCCCACCAGACGACATTGTTTCATCGACGGGACCTGGAGAAGGCCGACTCTATGGGACCCAATCGGTCACTGGGATTCATGCGGCAGAAGGCGGTCCCGTCTTGTAACTTATGATTCGATAAATAACTTGTTCTATTAGACTGGGAAGTTTTTTTTATCGTACTACTAGTATTACATTTTTCTTAGAATTTTATTCGCATTAGGATCACTATGGCCAAAAGTGGAGTTATCAGATCTCACTGCATTGGAAAGAACAAAAACCAAGAAGAATCAGAATTTTATGAGGTTTGGCAAAAGGTATATATCTGGTGGGATACAAAGAAACAGAGATAATCTTATTTTTACACTATAAATATATTTGTACTTAGTAGTTATATTGTATTAGATAGTGATTATTCACAACATAAAGATAAACTCCTCCTTTCCTTTTCTACAATTTCTCCTTTTTTTCTTCATAGTTCATTTTAAGTTATAATCTTAAAATTTCTATATATTTTTAAATGTTTTAGATGTGTTTTTACTTATCATCTTACAATTAATATTTCTAAGTATTTTATAAACAATGATAGAGTTAGGGGGTTTTTTCTTCTTTTTTACTTATTACAAATATAAACATGACTTCTACTCTGAGAGGAGCAATTGTTGCTCCACTAAATGTTACCTGTAATGTATGTTTTGTTTGTCTTTGCAATTTAATAAAAAATATTTTTTTTAAAAAAGGAAAGAACAATACAGTGATCCCCCGGTTATTGCATCCCCGACCATTGCGAACAGGCTAATTTGCGATTTTTCAACCCGGAAGTCAAAACACCATCTGCGCATGCGCACCCTTTTTTTTTCTATGGGCACGCATGCGTAGATGGCGCCGGGCAGATCAGCTGCTGGGCGGCTTCCCTAGGTCTTCCCCCTCTTGGCGGGCATCAGCGAGGAGTTTCCCCACCGCCCACGCAAACTCCTCGCTGCTGCCGCTTCGCTCGGGCCGCTTCCCAGCTGAGTACTCAGCTGGGAAGCGGCCCGAGCGAACGGCTTGTCCGCAGCCTGCCTGCCCGCGCGCCCGCGGCTCGCGCGCCCTTCTCCCGCCCACGCCGTTCGCTGGGGCCGCTTCCCAGCTGAGTACTCAGCTGGGAAGCGGCCCGAGCGAACGGCTTGTCCGCAGCCTGCCTGCCCGCGCGCCCGCGGCTCGCGCGCCCTTCTCCCGCCCACGTCGTTCGCTGGGGCCGCTTCCCAGCTGAGTACTCAGCTGGGAAGCGGCCCGAGCGAACGGCTTGTCCGCAGCCTGCCTGCCCGCGCGCCCGCGGCTTGCACGCCCTTCTCCCGCCCACGTCGTTCGCTGGGGCCGCTTCCCAGCTGAGTACTCAGCTGGGAAGCGGCCCGAGCGAACGGCTTGTCCGCAGCCTGCCTGCCTGCGCGCCCGCGGCTCGCCCGCCCTTCTCCCGCCCCCAGCTGAGTACTCAGCTGGGAAGCGGCCCGAGCGAACGGCTTGTCCGCAGCCTGCCTGCCCGCGCGCCCGCGGCTCGCCCACCCTTCTCCCGCCCACGCTGTTCGCTGGGGCCGCTTCCCAGCTGAGAATTCGCTTCAGGACTCAGCTGGGAAGCGGCGCAAGCGAGCGGGGTGGGCGGGCGAAGGGCGGGCGAGCGGCAGCGAGGAGTTTGCGTGGGCGGCTCCTTGCTAGCGCTGCGGAAGTAAAAACACCATCTGCGCATGCGCAGATGGTGTTTTTACTTCCGCAGCGCTACTTCGCGAAAACCCGCTCGTTGCGGGGGGTCCTGGAACGGAACCCCCGCAATGATCGGGGGATCACTGTACTGGATTTGATGATGAAACCATTTCCATTAACAATTTTAGCAACACATCACAAGAGTAATAACCCTTACCTGAGCCATCGGGAATAGATCTTACAAAAGTAGGCAGCATCTTTACACTGGCCGTTGGGTTAAAATCCCTAGAGAGGCCATTCTTCATTTCGCTCCTGAAGCGGCCCATGATATCCAGCAAAGTCTCATCCGACAGCCGCATGGCATAAAGATATTTATCAATCTATATATATAGGAGGCAGAGAGAAAGACAGAAGATTCAAACCTTGTGTGATTTTGTTTCTGAACATACTTGCTTAATCTTTTATTTATTCATTCATTCATTCATTCATTCAATTTTTATGCCGCCCTTCTCCTTAGACTCAGGGCGGCTTACAACATGTTAGCAATAGCACTTTTTTAACAGAGCCAGCCTATTGCCCCCACAATCCGGGTCCTCATTTTACCCACCTCGGAAGGATGGAAGGCTGAGTCAACCTTGAGCCGGTGATGAGATTTGAACCGCTGACCTTCAGATCTACAAGTCAGCTTCAGTGGCCTGCAGTGCAGCACTCTACCTGCTGCGCCACCCCGGCTCATTTTAAAAATGCTTTAAGCATGGCATGCTGCAGACAAAATGCTTGGGGCAGGTAATTTGAATTTCCAATTCCATCAATGAAACACATGCCCCACCGCAAGAAAATAAACCCAATATATAAACAAGACCACATTTTTTTTTAGCTTTTGAGGTCAGGAAATTCCTGAGCTCAGAAGCAGCAGCTCAAAATTATTCTGCTTGTAATGTAGATCTATCCTAATGATAAGAGAATGACAAAAGGGTGAGGTTCTCAACTGAACATTTAACAAAAGAAGGTATTTCGTATTGATTCTAAGAAGTTCAGATTTTACTACCGCGTTTCCCCGAAAATAAGACACTGTCTTATATTAATTTTTGCTCCAAAAGTTGTGCTACGTCTTGTTTTCGGGGGGTGCCTTATATTTCTGAAATAAGACAAATTCACAGGCAGAAAAGCTGGCACCCCAAAGAAAGTGTACCGTACGGTATACTGATTACGGTACAGTACCTGTCAATATGGCACCCACACACACAAACGACGGCACTTATATGGTACAACAGTATACTCCCGCTATTGCAGCTTCTGGCCACCAGAAGAACTACAGTCTACGCACTGTAGTGGACACTGTAATGGCGGTGAGACAGTGGACGGTACAAAGCGATGGAAGGGACCAGCAGGGGATGCCACATTATTACGGTACCGCTATGAACAGCTTTGAATGGTACCGTATGTTTTTCCACCGTACCGTATGTAAACTTGACTACGCCTTATTTTCGGGGGGTGCCTTATATTAGCAAATTCTGCAAAACCTCTGACATGCCTTACTTTCGGGGTACGTCTTATTTTCGGGGAAACAGGGTATCAACAGCACCTTAAACTGTGTCCACAAAACAAGAAGTAGGCAAAAGACACACATGACCAGCAGTTTAACCCCCTACCAGAAGACAAAATTGAACACAATGATCTATCTCAGGGGTAGGCAAAGATGGCTCTTCTATGACATGTGGACTTCAACTCCCAGAATTCCTGAGGCAGCATGATTGGCTCAGGAGTTCTGGGAGTTGAAGTCCACATGTCATAGCTGAACCTTCCTTACAGGTATTTTACACAGTAAAGCCAGACCAGGGGGACATTAAAATCCAGTCCAGTTCCAAGCCAGGAGAAAATCACTAGGAATAAAATGGAGGCTGGCTACAAGGAATGGACAGCAGCATGTTTCTGGGGTGGTTGACAAAATGGCTGAGTGAGTGGGCGGATATTTATAGGGTTCTAGGGCTTTCTGAGGGAGTTGGGAAATGTAGTGAGCCTTGTGTCTTTTGCTATTCTAATGGTGGTGGGTACACCCTATTATGTCCTAAAGGTCATGGCCTGTCCTTAGAATTTGGGTGGGGGGATGTAAATTCTTAATCCCATCATCTCCAGACATCTTCTTTCTAGCAAGGGTGTGCTGACTTCCTACACCAGTGACCAAATTCAATTTTACAGCCTTTTTACAATGGTCATGAATCAAATCACCCCAGTTGTAAAATGAATAGCTGATAAGCAAATCCATTTTTTCCAAATGGGCATTTTTAATTGGAAACCAGCAAAAAAACCATAGGAAACTGGCAATAAAAATAGAAATCATTGTGATTGTGGGAGGCTACAATCCATCATAAATGTGAACTGCTTGTCCAGCATCTGAAATGAGACAAGAGTTGTAACTCCAAGAATAGGTTGGAAGTAACTTTTTAAAGTCTGTCATAAGTTTGTATGGTCGTAAGCTAGGACTAACTTTCCAGATACAGACATCACCATATCTCTGCATTCTTGTTGGAAATGTTAACCTTTCCCATAACAAATACAGTGCTACCTTGTCTTACGAACTTAATTGGTTCCAGGACGAGGTTCGTAAGGTGAAAAGTTCGTAAGACAAAACAATGTTTCCCATAGGAATCAATGGAAAAGCGATTAATGCGTGCAAGCCCAAAATTCACCCCTTTTGCCAGCCGAAGCGCCCATTTTCGTGCTGCTGGGATTCCCCTGCAGCATTGCAAAATCCGGAGGTGGGGTTTCCCATGGAGGGGAGCCTCAGGGGAATCCCACCAGCGTGAAAGCGGGCGCTTCAGCTGGCAATGGAAGTCCGGAGGCGGGGCATCCCAGCGGCGGCAGGTTCATAAGGTGAAAATAGTTCGGAAGAAGAGGCAAAAAAATCTTAAACCCTGGGTTCGTATCTCGAAAAGTTCGTATGACGAGGGGTTCGTAAGACGAGGTATCACTGTATGTAAGGAACAGGTGTTTCCTGGGCAATGGACAAGTGTGAAAATATCATCTCCTACATTTATGCATAGAGCTATCACCTGGTTCATAGACAGATTTGGAATTATAAATCACATGATGAGAAGCAGTTTCCCCTAATGATTTATACTTAATTCCTCACAAGCATTTTGGACTTCAACTCACATCAATCTCAAGTGGCAAGACAGATGACAAGGTTGGGCAGACTACAAGATGACCGAAAATATCTGGAGGAAACCAAACAGCACATCTCTCATGGATACTATTAAGCAGGTTAAAAGTAATAAAATGTAACATCCTGTGTAATCCAACAGGTAGAAATGAAGAAAGCCCCCATTAATGCTATCCGCTATTAATACGATAATTCTCTGAAACCCAATAATTCTAGATTCCATTTGAGTTTTGACAAAGCATATTAATGATCAAGTCTTCCTTAACTTTTAAAATCTATCGCAGGGTGTCAAACTCAAGGCTCTGGGGGTGTTTAGATTCAGCCCATGGAGTGTTTCGATCTGTCCCATAAGGCTGCCCTGAAAATAACAAAGGCCTGGCCCATGGCGCTTCTGCCAGTGAAAACATGGCCCTCCCAAGCTCCATTTTCAGTTGGGATGGCCGCCTGCAACCCTCTGCCAGCAAAAACGGAGCTTGGGAGGGCCATGTTTTCACTGGCAGAAGCGCCATGGGCCAGGCCTTTGCTATTTTCAGGGCAGCCTTATGGGACAGATCGAATCTAAACACCCCCAGAGCCTTGAGTTTGACACCTTGCGATAGATTTTAAAAGTTAAGGAAGCCTGTTTTCTCTGGCAGAGTGCTCCAGTCACAGGCTGGAGTGGTATCAAACTAGCCATGCCCATCATAGTTCCCTCTAAGCTGAGCAGTGAGCAATCGCTCACTTAAAAATCATCATCAACTCAGAGTTTTCCAAACCTGCCCAGAAGCTGAGAGGGAAAGAGTGAGAGAGAAGGAGAGAGAGAGGAAGAGAGGAAGAGAGAGAAACAGATAGAAAAAAGAGAGGAAGGAAAAGAGAAAGAAAAAGAATGGGAGTAAGGAAGAGAGGAAGAAAATCAAAATCTAGTTTGAAACTAGCTCAACTATTTTAAGTGGCATTTTGATATTGATAGAGTTGCCCTATTATGAGCTCACTATTATAGACACACAGTACAGTATTTTATTTTGAAATTCTCTGAGGCAAAACAGGGTGGGTTTTTTATTTATTTGTTGTTTGTTTGTTTATTTATTTATTTATCTATTTATCTATTTATTATTTCTGTGCCGCCCAGTCCTGAAGGGACTGCCGCTCAGACCCTATACTTTTCCGCCCACCTCCCCCAAAAAATTAGAGGGAACACTGATGCCCATCCCGGCCACACTCACCCCATCTCCCAAGGCCAAACGCAACCCTGATACGGCATTCAATGAAATCGAGTTTGACATCCCTGAGCTATCTAATGGCTTCAGCCGACACTTAGCAGCATTTTTTAAAACTTTCTTCTTCTATGCATGAGTATCCATGATCCAGAGGAACAAAATTGCTTCTGATGTCGCATCTCCCAAAGAACAAATGAACCAGTCTCCTTAAGTGTTTGTCTACTAGACATAGGTAAAACCTACTAACTCTAACCGATATTTCAAACAATAAAAATCCACACCGGGATGGAAATAGGTTCATATGAAAGAACTTTATTCCCCCGCTACTAACTTTCTACAAACAATATCATGTTTTAGAAATTTGATGCCATGTGTTGTTCAGTCCCACATTCCCACTGAACAATTTGCTTTTAAAATGTGCCATGTTTTTATTTAAGCATTTACTTTGTAGTACTTTCTCCCATAGATTCCAGATGCTTAAGTAGTCTGCCATCAGACTATCAAATCACATACAGACCCACTTAGTTTAAGCAGATCCTCTCTTCAGGCCCATGAAACACATAGCAAACAGCAAATCAATAGAAACAGAACTAAAAGCAAGAGTTATATACGTCCTTTGAAAATGTAAATGAGTTGAAAACGGAAACCTGGTGGAGAAGAAATTGAGAACTCCCTCACAGAGAAGCCCAGCTACCTTTAAATACAGGGAAGAAATCTCTAAAATGTATCCCAGCAAGAAATTAACTCTTCAGAAACTGAAGCTGTAATTTGCAATAATTACTATTATTCCTCCCCCAAAAAAGGATCAGGAGTCTGAGTATCTATTCCAGTGATGGCGAACCTATGGCGCAGGTGCCATAGATGGCACGCAGAGCCAAATTTGCTAGCACGTGAGCCGTTGCCCTAGCTCAGCTCCAACATGCATCTGTTTGCCAGCCAAGTGATTTTTGGCTCACACAGAGGCTCTGGGAGGGCATTTTTGGCTTCCGAAGAGCCACGGGGAGATTGGAGAAGGCACTTTTACCCTCCCCCGGCTCCAGGGAAGCCCACCAGAAGTTGTGAAACAGGCCATTTCCGGCCTCCAGAGGGCCTCCGGAGAGCGAGATAAGCTGTTTTCGCCCTCCCCAGACACTGAATTATGGGTGTGGGCATTCACGCATGCGCAATACCATGTGCCCACGCTCTTTCGCCACCCATGGGAAAAAAGGTTCGCCATCACTGATCTGTCCTAAATCTGGGCTGTGCTATAAGAATTTGGAGGGAGCAGTAGGAGAGCAAAGTCAGAAATACTTTTTTTCCATGCTTGCTCAACTAGTTTATGGTATGCTTCCCTACAATCTCAACAGAATCCTTTCCCTAAAAAAATTCAATGCTGAGATAGAAAAGTCACACAATTAGGTAAGAAAAACCAAAGATATACATATAAACTGGGCAAAACCACACTCAATTGCAGTGACTACGAGAGGGATCTTGGAGTCTTAGTAGACAACCACCTAAACATGAGTCAGCAGTGTGCAGCCGAAAAAAACCGATGCAATCCTAAATTGCATTAATACAGGGATTCAATCTAGGACTAGGGAGGTACTATTACCACTCTATAAAGCCTTAGTTAAACCACAACTGGAGTATTGCATCCAGTTTTGGTCCCCACACTACAAACAAGACAGTGAAACTCTAGAGCAAGGGTCTCCAAACTTGGCAACTTTAAGACTTGTGGACTTCAACTCCCAGAATTCTCTAGCCAGCAAAGCTGGCTGGAGAATTCTGGGAGTTGAAGTTCACAAGTCTTAAAGTTGCCAAGTTTGGGGACCCTTGCTCTAGAGGAAGTGCAGAGAAGAGCCACCAGGATGAATAGAGGACTAGAGACTTAAAATATACAAAGAGCAATTGGAGGAACTGGGCATGGCCAGTCTGGTGAAGAAAAGGACCGGGGAGACATGATAACAGTCTTCCAATACTTGAGGGGCTACCACAGAGAGGAGGGGGTCAGGCTGTTTCCCAAAGCACCAGAAGGCCAGACAAGGAATAATGGATGGAAACTGACCAAAGAGAGATTCAACCTGGAAATAAGGAGGAACTTTCCGACAGTGAGAGCAATCAACCAGTGGAACAGCTTGCCTGCGGAGATTGTGAGAGCTCCAACACTTGTGACTTTTAAGAAGATATTGGACTGCCATTTGTCTGAAATGATGTAGGGCAGTGATGGCAACCCTTTTTTTCCTCGTGTGCTGAAAGAGCGTGCGGGCACACTATTGTGCATGCGCGAGTACCCACACCCATAATTCAATGCCTGGGGAGAGCAAAAACAGCTTCAACCACCCCCCAGAGGCCTTGTGGAGGCTGGAAAAAGCCTGTTTCTCAACTTCTGGTGGGTCCAGTAGGCTCATGTTTTCGCAGGTTCCAAAGGCTTCCTTGGAGCCAGGGGTGGGTAAAAACGCCCTCCTCCATCCGCCTGGAGGCTCTCTGGAAGCCAAAAACACCCTCCCAGAGCCAAAAATCAGCTGGCCAGCACACACATGCACGTTGGAGCTGAGCTAAGGCAACGGCTTGCATGCCAGAAAATATGGCTCCGCGTGCCACTTGTGGCACCCGTGTAATAGGTTCGTCACCACTAATGTAGGATCTGCTTGAGCAGGGGTTGGACTAGATGACGTACCAGGTCCCTTCCAACTCTAGTAATCTAAATCTAAATCCTATTTATATCAAGCTAATATAAATTCCCTTGAGGGTTGGGGAATTCTGGAAGTTGAAGTCCACCATCTGAAAGTGGCCACAGCTGAGAAACACTGGGCTAAGCAAGGTAGTTGCTTTGAAGGCATTATCAAAATCATTTTCATTGCAAAGCATGTAGAGATCAAGATGCACAGGCCCGCTAAGGGAACTGCACTTTAGCAGGCTGACCTGCCGTCAGAGAAAAGATTGCGCTATCCCAGCACTGTACCCCAAATGCAGCACCTGGCATCCCTCCCAGAAAGGACTAGAGGCCATCTGCCGGCATGAAAGACAGAGGAAGAGTTTTAAGCTAACTAGACCTAGGCCTTTAATAACGATGTCATTCACAACAGATCAATCTGAAATAAATCCGTCCTGGATTGTGTTTTGACAAGAGAACGCAAGGGGTAGGTGACCCTTAGCTAGTTAAATTCAAGAGGTCCTAACAGGTTCCTGAGTTCATAAGAGAAGAATTTTGTTCAGCATTCACTACAAATACATAAAAGAAGGGATTTCCCTGTTGTAATTTATCTGGGACAGAATTGAAAGCATTATGCAACTTTTTGCCCAACCAGCCCAGTTTTAATCTTGAAGAATGCAAAATTACAGAAGCATCAACGGAAGCATATTTTACTATGGCAGCAAGCTTGGCATTTTGCAATTATCGGCATTAACTATATCATCTTAGACCAAATACACCAGTCCCCAAATTTATTACTGTTACAGAGAGGTAGTTCTGAAGCTACAAATACTGGAACAGGCACAATTAATGTATTTTTCTTCTTTTTCTCCTTTCCAGGATTCCAGGAGCCTTTAGGAAGACTTCTTAGGAACATGAAAGCTTACATACTGTTAAATTAACATTGTTAACTTAATAAAAGAATTGTCGTCCTGTGGATTCTTTTCCCCCCCCCCACACGTCTACTTTTCCTTTTTATTCCTTACATTAAATTTTAAAGCCTATTTACACTGATTGTAGCTTGCCTATTATTACATCAACAAAGATTAAAATCCTGGAGTCCAGGAGTGCAGCCACTGATTTGTGTTGCAACAGTGGAATCAAATAAAAATGTAACACTGCAATTAACTATCTTTGCTGCAGGAAAAATATGTACAGTGGTACCTCTACTTAAGAACTTTTCTAGATAAGAACCGGGAGTTCAATATTTTTTTGCCTCTTCTTAAAAACCATTTTCTACTTAAGAACCCGAGCCCGGAAAAATTTCCCAGGAAATTTGAGAGCGGCACAAGGGCCCAGCCAGTTTCCTGCCATTCCTCCTGGGTTTCTCTTTCTGGCGCAGTGAATGGGAGGCAGCCTCATACCGGGTGTACGGGAGGCGCATGCTCCTCCTCGCCGCCTCTTAATCCCTTTTTTTTTAAAGCCTTAAAGTTCTGGATTTTTTTTATTCCCCTCACCTTCTTCCTTCGGCAGCGACTGTCCTCCTCCTCTTCTTCCTCCTCCTCCTTCCACCCAAATTCTGAGCTTTTATTGCTTTTCTAATGGTTTTGCATTTTACTTTGATTCCTATGGGAAAAATTACTTCTACTTACAAACATTTCTACTTAAGAACCCGGTCACGGAACGAATTACGTTCTTAAGTAGAGGTACCACTGTATTTCCAATATACTAGTCCAGTGAGGGCGAACCTATGGCACAGGTGGCATGCAGAGCCATAACTAAGGGCACACGATGCACTGCCCTATATCAGCTCCAGTGCAAATGCCCACACTGGCCAGCTGATTTTTGGCCTTGGGGAAGGATGTTTGGCCCTCCCCAGGCTTCAGGGGGCTTCCCCAAACCCTCTGGAGTGCAAAAAATAGCCCAACAGGAAAACTGGAAGTCCTTTTTTCCAAACTTCCAGTTTGCCCATTGGGCCATTTTTCGCACCTTGGAGGCTTCAGGAAAGCCTGAGAATGAAAAACAGCCCAACCGAGGGGGAGGGAGACACATGCGCAGAGATGCATGCATGCACAGTGTGGCGCACATGTGGGGGGTTATGTGCTAGTGCATGCACTCACTACCATTTTTGGCATGCAAGAAAAAAAAGGTTCGCCATCACTGTACCAGACACTAAATATTTGGAATGCCACCTTTTAGAATTTATTTTAGGAATCTATTTGGCTTAGTATATCATGCCCCAAACGTCACCTAGCCAAATGTTTTTATATTGGGTCTATAACCGAAATACTCCTCTACCAAAGAGAATGCATTTTTCCCTTTTGCTCACAGTGAACACCAAGCATCCAACCTAATTGTCAAATGATTCTCTTTTAATCCAATTAGGCGGCACAAACTAATAAATAAATGAGTGCTTGCTTTAAAATGAAGGCACCTTTGTAACTAAATCATGATAACTGAGAATGCACCCAAACTAGAAAAAAAAAACCTTGACTTTTGTTTTTAATGAAATAGCATATCTTTCTTTAACAATTCAGCCATGCCACTGGGATAGTATAGGGCAGGGGTGTCAAACACAAGACCCAGGGACTGGATCCGGCCCACTGGGTGCTTAGAACTGGCTTGCAGGGCCACCCAGGAAACAGCAAAGCCCTGGCCTGTGGTGCCTTTGCCAGCAAAAACAGAGCTCAGGAAGAATGCATGCAGCCCTCCCGAGCTCCATTTTCACTGGCAGAGGGTTGCAGGCAGTGATGGGCTACCAAAATCTTTACTACCACATTGTGGGTGTGGCTTATGCATTTTGTATCAACATCTTTCAATGCAAATTGGGTGCTCTGGGGTAGAGCTCCAAATTTTGCTACCGGAACTGTGCTCCTGACCGTTCCCATAGGAGCCCATCACTCGTTGTAGGAGGCTATCATAGCCAACTCGTGAGGGCTGTGGCCAGCACTTCTGAGCTCCGTTTTCACTAGTGGAGGGTTGGAGTCCATCGCAGCCGAAAATGGATGCTTAGAATCCCATTTTCACTGGCAGAGCACTCAGGCCGCCAGAGCACCCCCCCCCCCGAGATGAGTGGTGTCAAGATGGCCACACCACACCACCCTGGCCACGGCCACCCCGAGGTCAAACACAACCCTCGTGTTGCCTTCAATGAAATCAACATTTGATACCCCTGCTCTAGAGTCTAAACAAAATACTTACAGCAGGTAATATTCATTACAGATTTCCAATTTCATCAATGAGGTAGCAAAACCGCGCATGGACATGTTTCGGCATGCGTGGAAGGAAAAAAACCTCACCAAAACACATACGCAACTGCAGCTCCATGTGCAAATTTGATCTCCACAGGTGCAGAAGCAAAATCATGCTGGCCCTATAAGCAGTTACAAGTTGCCGCGGCAAGCACAATTTATCATTCTGGCTAGTAGCCCACGCTGCTTATGCCCCACCCTAGGAAAATAAACACAATATAAGACCACTTTGCTTTTGAGTTCAGAAAATTTCTGAGCAGGAAATTTAGTTTGACACCCCTGTTATAGGGTCTTCTGTCTTAGGATGGGGTTGGTCTAGATAGAAGACCTCCAAGATCCCTTCCAATTGTTATTCGCTTATTCTAAATTCTTGGACATATTGTACCAGCTCAAGCAGGACAGAAAAAAATCTTAGTTGTCCTAGAGATTTGAATTTGAGAACCAGAAAGATTTTTGTTTCGTGTGCAATATGAGATTTTAGCAACCTTCATAATTTTAAATTGTCCAGAGCAAATTTTGAAGATTGATGGGAAACTTCAAACTTAAGAAAAATGAGAAGGCAAGGAGAGATAAGAGGGAAAAATATATCCAATTTTGCAATATTTTCACCTATTTCCAACCTTTGAGGCAAACAATTACTTAAGATGGGAGAAAATCCCAAAGCTATAAACCCGATTGGAAAGTACTGTTCTTTAAAAAAACAAGGTTCTGGCAAACTTTCGCCCATATTGTTGCCAATAAGAAAACAAGGATATATCCAAGATGTGATTGGGAATTGAGCTCAACTTCAGAGGCTACATTTGCAACATGAATAGCCAACAGAATAATTGGGTACAGCTTTCCTGAAAAAGACATTTGATCATCCGGAGTTTAAGTTAAATAACTTGTTACACAGCTAACTAAAATTAGACATGGCTGTATGATTCCATTGTTTTTATTTTGCCATAGGAACCTTAATAGCCTAACCTCCATACAGGTGAAACCACCAGATAAGGCATATTTGTATTTCAAACAAAAAGTGCTAGAAGTCTGTTGTTGTATCAGCTTACATACGTGACCTACCATTCATGAATGCAGGGAGAAATGGAACACTAACTTGCATCAGTTAAAGCCAAAAACTAACCCATAGGATTTTTGTGGTGTACTAATCCATGAATTTCTAAATGTAACAGGTTTGAAGAAATACTACTTGCTTTGCAGGGGCACATATTTTTGCTCCAGCTTGGAAGAGTTTATTGGTAGTGTTGGGCGAACCCATTGAAGTTCAGGTTCAGTGGATTCGGCCGAACTTGGCAGTAGAGTTCGGGTTAAATTCGCTGAACCCGAACCCCAACACTTCTGCAAGCAAAAGGAGGCGGGGAATCCCATTTGCTTGCTGCCCATGCTGGGATTCCCGGGGCGGGGCTTTGATGTCACGGCAAGGAAATGGGATTCCTCGCCTCCTTTTGCTTGCAGCGCCATTTCCGAGGCGGGGGAATCCCATCAACCCCGGGCAGCCCACCTTCTTGCCAGGGGGCCGGGAAATAAAGCCCAAGCGGAGGGCATCCAAGGCGGGGAAACTGCTACGTGCATTGGGGCAGGTATTTTGGGCTCGAAGGTGGTGCGGCTCTCCCCCACCCCGCCCGTTGCACCCATTGCCCAGGGCAGCCTTAGCTCACCCTGGCGCTCTTTGGAAAGGGGAGGAGGGCAGGTTCTATGTTTTAAGACTTGTGGACTTCAACTCCCAGAATTCTTCAGCCAGCCAACCGTGGCCACTTTAAGACTTTGTGGACTTCAACTCCCAGAGTTCCTCAGCCAGCCAACCTTGGCCATTTTAAGACTTTGTGGACCTCAACTCCCAGAGTTCCTCAGCCAGCCAACCTTGGCCACTT
This sequence comes from Erythrolamprus reginae, assembly GCF_031021105.1. NCBI lineage: Eukaryota > Metazoa > Chordata > Lepidosauria > Squamata > Dipsadidae > Erythrolamprus > Erythrolamprus reginae. The sequence goes on along the minus strand of NC_091954.1, from coordinate 19,071,167 downwards.
TAAGACTTTGTGGACTTCAACTCCCAGAGTTCCTCAGCCAGCCAACCTTGGCCACTTTAAGACTTTGTGGACTTCAACTCCCAGAATTCCTCAGCCAGCCAACCTTGGCCATTTTAAGACTTTGTGGACTTCAACTCCCAGAGTTCCTCAGCCAGCCAACCTTGGCCACTTTAAGACTTTGTGGACTTCAACTCCCAGAATTCCTCAGCCAGCCAACCTTGGCCATTTTAAGACTTTCTGGACTTCAACTCCCAGAATTCCTCAGCCAGCCAACCTTGGCCATTTTAAGACTTTGTCGACTTCAACTCCCAGAGTTCCTCAGCCAGCCAACCTTGGCCACTTTAAGACTTTGTGGACTTCAACTCGCAGAGTTCCTCAGCCAGCCAACCTTGGCCATTTTAAGACTTTGTGGACTTCAACTCCCAGAGCTCCTCAGCCAGCCAACCTTGGCCATTTTAAGACTTTGTGGACTTCAACTCCCTGAGTTCCTCAGCCAGCCAACCGTGGCCACTTCAAGACTTTGTGGACCTCAACTCCCAGAGTTCCTCAGCCAGCTTCGCTGAGTCAGAGCCCTCCCCACCTCCACCTCCCGCCCACCATGGTGTTTGAGCGAACGCCGAACCTGAACACGGACTTTTTAAAAAGTCCAGGTTCGGTATGCTGAACACCGCAAAGTTCTGCACGGACCCGAACTATGCAAGTTCGGTTCGCCCAACACTATTTATTAGCACAATTAAAATTCAAATAATTGTCTAGATCTACAGTTCTCACAAAGAAGAATCCTGAAAATGCAAGATTCTTTTAACCGCAATTCTTAATTAAATCAAGGGCATATCTAGGATAATTTTATTTATTTGAATGCCACATCCATTGCTGAAAATCTTAAAGTACAAAGTAGAATGAGTTCAAAATAGATTTTATCTTGTTATTTTGTGGTGTCAAATATACAGGGTTAAACTTCAAAACTTAAGGACAGGAGGGGGTATATACAAGCAAAATTTGACCTAAGGAAACAGAGTCAGGATATACAAGATCAATGTGAGGAACAAACGCAGTATTCTCAGCTCAGGTAAAAAGAGTCCACAAGAGCTTGGGGAAATATAAGAGACATCATTAAAACTGAAGCGGGAAAACATTCCACAAATTTCAAAGAAGAAAAGATGAAAGTCTTATAAAACAAGCTACCTTGATAGCCAAAGATAAGGAGATAAAAGCTTTAGGCAATAAGAAGGATTTATGATGACTGAACCCAAAATGTTTTAACTCTAGGCAAAAAAAGTTTCAACCAACTTGCTTAGTAAACTCAGTTGATGAGTTTTTAAAAATGTCCCAGAGAGTTTAATCCTAGGAGAGTAGGCCAGTGTTTCCCAACCTTGGCAACTTGAAGATATCTGGACTTCAACTCCCAGAATTCCCCAGCCAGCATTCGCTGGCTGGGGAATTCTGGGAGTTAAAGTCCAGATATCTTCAAGTTGCCAAGGTTGGGAAACACTGGAGTAGGCAATAATACACACAAAGGAAAGGACATTTTTAAAGGAGGTGAGGGGGAAAGGACCACTATAATTAAAGCAATAGTAAGCTGTGAAAAGATACTAAAAAAGAACAAGAGAACGAAGACCAATCAAATCTGAAGATGGTAAAGTACCAAACTATTAAAGTACCACGGACTACAAGAATCTATCCTGGAACAAATAAAGGTTGTCTGCTCCCTAGAGATGATGATCAACAAGCAGAAACTCATATCAGGTCACCATGTGATATAAGCAGATGATGGACTAGAAAAAAATAGTACTTGGGCAACCTGAAAAAACATAGAAGGGGAAGACAATCTATAATTAAAGTGACTAAGGCTAAGGTCACACAGTATGTGTTACAGGCAGTGGTCAACTTACACTCATTTTTATTGACAGTTCGAAATTACAATGAAAAAAGTGATTTATGACTGATTTTCACAGCTATGACCATTGCAGCATTCCCAGACATCAAAAAAATGGGCCAAAACTCACCTAATAACTGCCTTGCTTTGCCCGGAAAATATTGGGCTCAATTATGGTTGTAAGTTGAGGACTATCTATATCTTATTGCTCCATAGTTTGCCTCACATACTTTGTTGCCTTGGCTATATGGTCAAATGGTCTTAATGCAGAATATCTATCTATCTATCTATCTATCTATCTATCTTATTTGTTTGTTTGTTGGTTGATTGATTGATTGATTGATTGATTGTTAGAGTTGAAAGGGACCATGCAGGTCATCAAGTTCAACCCCCTGCCTGAGCAGGAATCCTAAAGCACCCCAGCCAAGTGGCAGTCCAATCTCCTCTTGAAAGTGTCTAGAGCTGGGAAGTTCACAACCTCCGCAGGCAGGTTGTTCCAACGGTTGATCGCTCTGACCGTCAGGAAGTTCTTCCTTACTTCTAGGTTGAATCTCTCCTTGGTCAGCTTCCAGCCGTTGTTCCTCATTCGGCCCTCTGGTGCTCTGGAGAATAGAGTGACCCCCTCCTCTCTGTGGCAACCCCTCATATACCTGTATACAGCTATCATGTCCCCTCTGGCCCTCCTTTTCTCAAGGCTATCCATGCCCAGTTCCCGCAATCTCTCTTCGTAAGTCTTGGTTTCAAGTCCCCTAATCATTTTGGTTGCTCTTTTCTGCACCTTCTCCAGAGTTTCAATGTCTCTTTTGAAGTGTGGTGACCAGAACTGGATGCAGTACTCCAGATGTGGTCTGACCAGGGCGTAGTAGAGTGGTATTAATATTTCCCTGATCTTGGAGTATATCCCTCTGTTGATGCAGCTTAGGATGGTGTTGGCTTTTTTGGCCGCTGCTGCACATTGCTGGCTCATGTTTCATTGATTATCCACCTGTGGATAATATGCTCTTTGTATATTTTCTTTTCTGAAGAAGCCATCTGGGGAACTCCAAAAAACGTACACGTTTGTAACTAAAATCCAATGACTTGCATTGGTGTAAACTTTTGTTTATTTACAGCACCCAACTGAACAGCGTTGCACCTAACAATCAACAACTGAAATATCAGTTGGCCATCCAAATGCAAATAAGTGTCCACATTGAAATTTACACAGAAATGCCATTTGGCCCAGCTCTTTGCAAACATTACAACTTTTCTAAATACAAGAACAGGGAAACATTATGACTCTATCTACGTATACCATCTACTAACTCTACACGATGGTGCCAAGTTATAAGGCAATCTTGGGACAAACTGTAGGTTGTGCCTTGATCCAGTTCAGCTGCCACGTGAAACATGAGCACACTAAAGTATTTGGAGAGTATCAAGCTGCTGGGAAGTTCCAGCCCTTTCAATCTCCCTAAGATGGACGGCGAAAAGAATCTTCAGCTGCCATCTGGAAAAGAAAACTGTACTTCAAAACCCTCAACCATCTGAAAAGAATCGCTATTTATTTACCCTAAATAAAACTTGGGCATCTGGTTCTGATGAGATTCCAACAAAAATGGAAGAATGCTACATCTAGATTGCCCAAACAGCTGAAACACTCAAGATGACATTTATCAATTTCTACCATCTTCAGTCAGGACAAGAGAGGACAGGACAGGATAGCTAGAAGGGACCTTGGAGGTCTTCTATTCAAGCCCCCAACCCGCCTCTCCACCACACCAAGCAGGAGAACCTACACTATTTCAGACAAGCAATTGTTTAGATTCCTCTTAAAAACATGTGATGAAACACCCACATTCCTGAAGGCAAGAAGCAGTTCCATTGGTTAATTGTCCTCACTGTTGGGAAGTTGTCCTTGTTTCACTTAGGAGACATTTATAGACAGACTGTTGTGACCATAGTTCCCTCTAAGCTGAGCAGTGAGCAATCGCTCACTTAAAAATCATCATCAACTCAGAGTTTTTCAAACCTGCCCAGAAGCCGAGAGGGAAAGAGTGAGAGGGAAGGAGAGAGAGAGGAAGAGAGAGAAACAGATAGAAAAAAGAGAGGAAGGAAAAGAAAAAGAATGGGAGTAAGGAAGAGAGAAAGAAAATCAAAATCTAGTTTGAAACTAGCTCAACTATTTAAGTGGCATTTTGATATTGATAGAGTTGCCCTATTATGAGCTCACTGTTATAGACACACAGTACAGTATTTTATTTTGAAATTCTCTGAGGCAAAACAGGGTGGGGTTTTTATTTATTTATTTATTTGTTTGTTTATTTATTTATTATTTCTGTGCCGCCCAGTCCCGAAGGGACTGCCGCTCAGACACTATACTTTTCCGCCCACCCCAAAAAAAAATTAGAGGGAACACTGGTTGTGACTGAGGAGTTGAAAACAAAGGCAACAATTTTAAAGCAGCACCTAATTATTTTGTTAAAGTTTACTTATTTGACAGGAGCACAGCATACTCACAATTCTTCCATCTGCAATGGGACTATGGTTAGCAACTGTCAGAATTTAAGCAAATATTAGTGCTCAAGAAACTGTTCTTTTTCATGTTTTTTTTAATCAATTTGTGTCCCACATCTACCTCGTCTGGGATCCTCTATGACTGTCTAATTCAAGTGGCTTTCCTATTTGCTTAACATCAATGTTCTCATTTGTCTGCATTTTTAATCAACCATATAATTCTGTGTAAGATAAAACCAAAAAAAATCATGTTGTAGGAAGAAAAATCCCTCTGGTTCAGTTCCAAGCTGGGAGAAAGGCGCTGGAAATAAAATGGAGGATGATTGGTAGGAAAGTTTATTGATGAGCAAGAACCAAAGCCTGCAGTTTTAGGACAGCTGACAAATTAGCTTGAGGAGTGCAAGGGGTTTTGTACAATTTCTGAAATGCTGCAGGGACTGTGCAATGGAGTGAGCCTGATGTCTTTTGTTATTCTAATGGTGGTGGACTAATCTTATTATGTCCTATCCTTAGAATCTGAGTGGGGGAAGGATGTACATTTTAATCCAATCCTCCAGGATTTCTCAATGGGTCCAACATCACCATCTCTAAAGATTTCTACTGGAGGCTGCTTTACTATACAGTACAGGAAATTGAGGCTGCTTTCTGCCTCTAAGAGCAGGTTTCTCCATTTTTCCTTTGGGAAATATGTATGTATGTATGTACGTATGTATATGTACAGTATATGTATATGTAGGTCCCACTTGTCATCTTCAGGCTGGTGCTTTTGGCTTTGTGCTAGGGTGAAAGTACCACCTGTAGATGAGGAGTGGGACCTCATAGAAACATTGTCACCAGGAATCTCTGAAATTTACATAGGAAGAAACCTGTATATGCCAAGACCTTCATACCTGTGCCTGTGAAAATCTACAAATATGTGTGTGTGTGTGTGTGTGTGTGTGTGTGTGTGTGTGTGTGTGTGTTTTCGTAGATTTTCACAAAATTCAACTTCTATGCCACCCAATCCCGAAGGACTCGGGACGGCTAAAATATAATATTCTGCATTTTAAAATATTTCCAAAAATATTTTATTCTTCTAAAAGGGTGGGGGGGCTTCCCATATCAAAGAGCATATTCTCATGAAGAATTCTGGACCATTAAGAGGTTTTCTTAACATGAACTATGAAAATTGCTTTCATCTTTCTTTGTTTCAATGGAGTTCGTCATGTTGTTAATTTCTGTCTGAACATAAATATTAAGTTTGGAAACCATAGTTTATGGCTTAGCACTGACAAAACAGCTAAATGCAAAGTATTATTTTACCTATTATTTTAGTACTACAGTGTTCCCTCTATTTTTGCGGGTTCGAACTTCACGGAACGTCTATACCACGGTTTTTCAAAAATATTAATTAAAAAATACTTCACAGTTTTTTCCCCTATACCACGTTTTTCCCTGCCCGATGACATCATATGTCATTGCCAAACTTTCGTCTGCCTTTAAAAAACATTTTTTTAAATAAACTTTAATAAATAAACATGGTGAGTAATAATCTAAATGGTTTCTAAGGGAATGGGAAATTGTAATTTAGGGGTTTAAAGTGTTAAGGGAAGGCTTGTGATACTGTTCATAGCCAAAAATAGTGTACAGTGGTCCCTCGATCATCGCGAGGGTTCCGTTCCAGGACCCCAAGCGATGATCGATTTTTCACGAAGTAGCGGTGCGGAAGTAAAAACACCATCTGCGCATGCGCAGATGGTGTTTTTACTTCCACCGCCGCCCGCCCTTTGCCCGCCCACCCCGTTGCTCGCGCCTGGGGTTTCCCCGCGCGCGTGCCGCCCGCCCGCCCACGCCGTTGCTGGGGCCGCTTCCCAGCTGGGAAGCGGAGCTGGGATGTCCCCAAGCGCGCGCGCGTTGCTGGGGCCGCTTCCCAGCTGGGAAGCAGAGCTGGGGTTTCCCCAAGCGCGCGCGCACCGCCCGCCCACGCTGTTGCTGGGGCCGCTTCCCAGCTGGGAAGCGGAGCTGGGGTGTCCCCGCGCGTGCCGCCCGCCCGCCCACGCCGTTGCTCGCGCCGCCGCTGGGGTCTTACCGGGGCAAGAGGGGGAAGACCCAGGGAAGCCGCCCAGCAGCTTATCTGCCCGGCAGGAAACTCCACCATCTACGCATGCGTGGCCATAGAAAAAAAGGCACGCATGCGCAGATGGTGGAGTTTACTTCCGGGTTGAAAACTCGCGAAATAGCCCTTTCGCGATGCTCGAGGACGCGAAACTCGAGGGATCACTGTATTTACTTCCGCAACTCTACTTCGCAGAAATTCGACTTTCACGGGCGGTCTCGGAACGCTTCCCCTGCGAAAATCGAGGGAACACTGTAATACCAATTATTTTTCTTAGCACTAAGAGGAGTACTAAACAAATCCCCCAAAAATCCACAAATATTTCATCACAGCAGAGGAAATCAATGTTTCTGCATATTCAGTTAGTTTCCTTTACTTTATTTTAAAGTATTGGCTTCATTTTGTGTCTGCAAATTTGTGAGATGACAGTGGCAGAAACATGAAAAAGATTATATAGATACTTTTAATAAAGCAAAAATGGAATCCAAAGGAATCTGGTTGTTTCTTTTCTAACTAGCAGGTTTTACTTAAAAGGCAAAAAGTCATAACCTTCATCTGACTGTCTGCTGCCATAGTGACTCCTCCTACAAAAGAAACCAGGAAGGAGATATTACTGTACAATGAATATATACACTCAGAATAGAGTGGCTCCCCACCCTGGCCATAAACTATTTCCTCTGTTACTGCCATTGCTGTCTGTGTATATTTTCCTTGTTGCAAGAGCTACACCATTTACCATTTAGGAAAAAAATCTTAAAACCTCCAAAGTGAGACTCAATCTCATCCATTAAGAATGTGCCTGCCACAAAATACATTAAATATCAGATTAATGTCCCTGGTAGTTAATAAAACTTGCTTTGAGTTCACAGGCAACATTTGTTTTTTTTTTTGCAAGTCACAATATTTATAGCACATGATCACTTCCTTGGGTAATCGGTAACACTTCCTTCCAAATACAGAACTGCTCAGCTGCTCTTTCTAATAAAACACAGTAGTATTTCTGCAAATCCTGCAGTGCCCTCTACACTAAGAAAAATAAAAATTAAAAAATGCTGGCTGGGGAATTCTGGGAGTTGAAGTCCAAATATCTTCAAGTTGCCACGGTTGGGAAACACTGCTTTAGACAACTTCAGGGAATGGTTACAGCCGCAGAAGAGGTCTGAATTCCCCCCCCCCAATTTTATTTATTCTTGTATCACACGATCTCCACCCTGACGGTCATGTCACCCCCTTCAATGGTTTGATTTCGGGAGAGGGGAGCTTTTGTGAGCTCGACCCTTGAATGACCCCTTTAATACCACGACTTAACCGCAGAATCATAAGAAAGTCTTAAGTAAGGGGCGAGTACAAGTGCACTCGAGTGCCTTCCGTCCCCTGTCCTATTGCTCTCCTATATCTCCTATACCTTTCTTCTATTCCTATGTCTCTTCTTCTATTCTTTCATTGATATGTTCTATTACTACATCTTCTTTTCTATTCTTTCATAGATATATTTTACTATGAGTATCTCCTCTATAACCTTCATCATGTATTTTACTGTGTGTGTGTGTGTGTGTGTGTAGATTGTTCTGAGTTCGGGTTTTGCCCCGTGTAATATTTTGCATGTCTATGCGATGTTTCGGTGGGTTTCTTCCCGTGTAGGTTTCTTCCCGTGTAGGTTTCTTCCCGTGTAGGTTTCTTCCCGTGTAGGATGTGTTTCTTCCCGTGTAGGTTATACCCATCAAAACCCTCATTGTGTATTGTACAAAATAAATAAATAAAAATAAATAAGTAAATAAAAATAAATAAATTTGGGGCGGGAGGGCACCGAAACCTGGTCTCGGCAGCCAGCACACACACACCCCTTGCCCGTGCATTGATTCTCCCCTTAGGCCCTGAATCCTCCGTGTCCCTCGTGGACGCTCCGCTCGAACAAGTTCCGCCCTTGAGCGCGGGGAGGGAGGGAACCATGACGGCGGCGATGTTATTCATCGCCGCTATGACACCAAACATCCCCGCTTCAAGGACACTGCAGCGGGCTGCTCCTTTCGGCTGCTCCGTCGCGACGGAGCCCAAATTATTCATTTATTTTGGGGTGTGTGCCGCCCAACTCCCTGGTGCAACCCCCCCCCCCCCCAAACCCTATGCAAGGCAGGTGCGCGCACGCGAGAGAGAGTGAGGAAAGCGGCGTCCCGGTGCAATTCCCCGCGCCAGGCCGCGACCCACGTCTTTTACCTTTTTGACCTGGTCATCTTTTAACTCGGTGAAGTAATAAGCCAGCAGCTGAGCGGCGATCATCCTTGCAAGCGGACGGGGGTGGAAGGAAGGGTTCTCAGGCGGCTTGGCTGGAGAGCAGCTCCCAAAAAGCCGGGCGGGGAGGATGGAGAAAGGAGGCGCGCCGCTTGCCGGCTTTCTGAGCACCAAGAAGGCGGGTGGGGGGGAGAGAAAAAAAAAGACCCCAGCGGTCCAGTCCTCAACCCCGCCGGGGGAAGCACCCAAAAAAAAAAAAAGAGGGATGCTCCTTTCTCTGCCTTTTCCTCCACGCGAGAGTGACTAAGTGGAAAACCTGCCCCCTTCCTCCGCTGCCATTGGCTGAGCCGGGCGAGATGGCCGGGCAGGGCTGGCAAAAGAAGCCTCGCCGGCTGGCGGACCCCCCCCCCCCTCCCCGCAGCCTCCTTCTCTCGGCAGGAAGGGGAGGAGGGCCCTCCGGCCATCCTCCAAAAAAATGGGGGGGGGGAATCCCTTCTTGCACGTCCCCCACGTCCGCTAGCCTTTCTTCGAGGCGGCCGGAGATCGGGCTTCGGACTCCCCAGGGAGAGGCGTTATTCTCGCTCTCCTCGGCGCCTTTTTCCCGCTCCGGAAGAAGCCAGGCCGGCGCGTTAAAAAACCGCTCCTTGACAAACTCGCCAGGGAAGGCTGAGGAGAAAACACACCCTGACGTGTTTCTGGACCGTTGGGCCGACCTGTTGGGGGGGGGGGGGGGGAAATACGGGACTTCCTTTGAGAAGCGGGGGGGGGGGGGGACGTGCCAAAATGAACCCTTCCCCCAACCCTGGAGAGATGTCTGAGGGGACTTTGGGTGGGGATCTTTGGCGCGCGCTCTCGGTCCCTTGGGAGAAGCCGTGGGGGGGGGTGGGGGTTGAGGGAATCGCTGTGTGAGACGCCTTGGGAGCCTAGAGGGAAAAGGCGGGAGTAAAACGTTAAAATGTTGGCCACGGATCATTAGCCAGCTCTAAAGATGCCATTGGCACCCCCACAGGCACGCGTGATTCCAATCCATAAAAGTGTTTTCGATTCGGACGCGCAATCTGCTGTGTCATAGCAGCGCTACTGATCTGTTTATTTTTAGAAGTATGGTGGCATGGAAATCGTGTTAGCGATTTGATAACCCGATTTATTAAAAAGCATGCGCTTTCATAAGCACCGACTCTGGATGTCTTATGTCTTTTTTAAAAAAGGGGTTAGTCAAAAAAGGTGTTACCAGGCGCCTGGTGTTTGTTTGTTTGCTTGTTTGTTTGTTTACCACCATAGACTTTACATCTTTCTCCTTACTGTTCCTCTAGAGCAGTGTTTTTCAACCAGTGTGCCGTGGCACACTAGTGTGCCGCGAGACATGGTCAGGTGTGCCGCGAAGCTCAGAGAGAAAGAAAGCAAGAGAGAGAGAAAGAAAGCAAGAGAGAGAAAGAAAGCAAGAGAGAGAGAGAAAACAAGAGAGAGAAAGAGAGAGAGCAAGAGAGAGAAAGAAAGCAAGAGAGAGAGAGAAAGAGAGGGAGGGAAGGAGAGAGAGAGAAAGACATAGAGGGAGGGAGGGAGAGAGAAAGAGCAAAAAAGAGAGGAAGAAAGGAAGAGAGAGAAAGAGGGATAGAGAGAGAGAGAGAGAAAGAGGAAGGAAGGGAGAGAGGGAGGGAGAAAGACATAGAGTGAAGGGGAGGAAGAGAGAGAGATATAATTTTTTTGTCCAAACTTTTTTAGCCCCCCCCCCCCCCCGCTCAATGTGCCCCAGGGTTTCGTAAATGTAAAAAATGTGCCACGGCTCAAAAAAGGTTGAAAATCACTGCTCTAGAGCAGTGTTTCCCAACCTTGGCAACTTGAAGATACAGTATTTGGACTTCAACTCCCAGAATTCCCCAGCCAGCGAATGCTGGCTGGGGAATTCTGGGAGTTGAAGTCCAGATATCTTCAAGTTGCCAAGGATGGGAAACACTGCTCTAGAGAGGATTTCTTAGCCCTGAGCTAAACAGAATAGAATAGAATAGAATTCTTTATTGGCCAAGTGATTGAGCACACTAGGAATTTGTCTTTGGTGCAAAGGCTCTTAGTGTACATAAAAAGATATTTGTCAAGAATCATAAGGTGCAACACTTGATGATTGTCATAGGGCACAAATAAGCAATCCACAATTAATTAATATAAATTGTAAGGATACAAGCAGTAAACTGAGTTGTGATTTTGCATTCGTTTTCACACTCCAAGTTAAGACCGCCGCTGACTTTCCAGAGTGTTGCATGAGGACTTTGCAACTTATATTTCCCAGTTTGCTTTGGTTTTGAAACCAAAGAAAAACAGGTACTCTACATGCTTCAGGTTTCTGAAGAAATGCATTCATGGTCTGATTATCCTCGCTGCCACTGCTGCATGGGAAAAATCTCACCGTCTGTCCCACAAATGAGCATGGATCAATGTGCCACCATCCCTGCCACAGACGATCACAGCTATTTTGCCTTAGCACTACTGTATAGGGTTTGAACCACAAATTTTAAAAGGCACTGAAGACACCTAAGCGTTTAGTGAAATTAATTTGCACAAGAATTTTGTGTCCTTGCGTCTGTGCAACTGAGTTGTAGAAATTACATTAATTATGAGCTTTCTGATTTTGTCCTTAGGGAGGGAGGGAGAGAGAGGGAGGGAGGATCACTTTTAATATGATCAAATGACTAAATCAATACAGTTTCTATTTATCTGTGGAAATACATTCAAGAGCAGCACTCCTTTTTCAGGTAGCAGCCAGTATTGCCCAATGTAATTATTTAGTTAATGTTTAATAGCTGCTGGACCACATTCCTGTGCTCCCTCCTCTCCTAAGAAGACCAACTGCCAGCCTTTGATGGGCTCGGTGCAAAGAAAGAACAAGGTAATTGCCATTGGGCTCTAAAGAGCAGAGGAAAAAAAACCTAAGCATGAGAAAGAATGGTACCATTTCAGATTGCCAATAGGAGCTCAAATGACAAGCAATATTCTCTCATATGAATAAGAGAGGCTTAGGCCAGACTAGTGGCCTCTTAAGACTAGATATTTAGATGTAAGATATATATTTTGATATAATTCTAGCTAGATATAAAGGCCTTTTTGCTAGATATTTGAGACAGCCCAGCACAAGGTTATAACTTTGGAAGAGGTCATGTAATGTGAGAGTTAATACTCTGCTTTCTGGCTTGCTTTTAACTGCACGTGTTAATAGGAGGAGGGGGGAAATGAACTACTACTTGTATCCTTTTTTTTTAGATTCAAATCCTCACCCAAAATTTGTCCTGTGTATTGTTTTTTATTTGTTTAAATATTTATATGGCTTCATATCTTAAACTAAATTCTGGGTGGTTCACACTCTCAAATATGTCAATGATGAAATAAATCATTTAAAAGATTATCTATTAAAACTCATGTCTGTAACTTTTAACTGGGTGAAAAAGGTATCACAAGGCAATCCACCAAGCAGACTAACGCAGAACACACCCAAACTCCAAAACCTAAGAATAAAAATTTAGCAAATTTTATGAAATGTTTTATGACATAAAAATTACCATCAAACATTTATGATATAATACACAATGTCATTAAAAAAAATTGTGCTGATTCTTAACTCTGTTATCCAGCTGTAGATGAGCTATGTGGACTTCAACTCCCATAACGGTTGCAAGAATTGGGTTTGTCTAGCTTAATGAAAATAAGAAATGGGGGTGGTATAATAGCAATGTTCCAGTATTAAGGCGCAGCCACAAAGAAGAGGGGGTCAATCTCCAAAGCACTTGAGGGTAGAACAAAAAGCAACGGAATGAAACTAGTCAAGGAGAGGACCAAAGGCTTGCCTCCAGAAGTTGTAGACAGTCCAACAATGGAGGTTTTAAAGAAGAGATTTATTTATTTTTGATTTGATTTGATTTGTATGCTGCCCTTCTCCGAAGACTCCGAGATTGGACAGCCATTTGTCTGAAATGGTATAGATTCTCCTGCTTGAGTGGGGAGACTCAAGTTATTCTCATAGAAACATAGAATATTGACGCAGAAAAAGACCTCATGGTCCATCTAGTCTGCCCTTATACTGTTTCCTGTATTTTATCTTAGGATGGATATATATTTAACCCAGGCATGTTTAAATTCAGTTACTGTGGATTTACCAACCACATCTGCTGGAAGTTTGTTCCAAGGATCTACTACTCTTTCAATAAAATAATATTTTCTCATGTTGCTTCTGATCTTTCCCCCAACTAACCTTCTCCGTTATTCTGTTAAATAAATTAATTAATTAATATATTCTGGAATGAGCAAGAACATGTCTTGACATCCTTCCACTATTAAGTCAGACTTCAAGATATTTGAATTACACTATCCTGTCTTTGATAAGTCATCTTTTCCCCAGGCGAAACATGCTTATCTCATCCAGATCCTTTTACCAGATTTTCATTTTATTCCCCTGATTGTCAGTGTGCTTGAAATCTGATGCATTTTCTCTGAATCCTTCATTATTGCTCTCTGCCATAAGCAGAAAAATTTTAACACCCTCTAAAATAATATGCTTAAATTCTGTATTTATGTCACGAAACTTATCCAGGGGTAAGTTCTGATTTACTTCACTGTCGGTTCACTTGCTCCCATGGTATTTATATTTTTATTTTATTTATTTATTTTGTCCAATACACAATGAGGGTTTTAGTGGGTATATATCTATATACACATAGTAAAATACATGATGAAGGTTATAGAGGAGATACTCATAGTAAAATATATCTAAGAAAGAATAGAAAAGAAGATATAGTAATAGAACATATCAATGAAAGAATAGAAGAAGAGATAAAGGAATAGAAGAAAGGTATAGGAGATATAGGAGAGCAATAGGACAGGGGACGGAAGGCACTTGTCCCTTACCGACCTCTTAGGAATCTGGATAGGTCAACGGTAGATAATCCAAGGGTAAAGTGTTGGGGGTTTGGGGATGACACTATGGAGTCCGGTAATGTTGCATGCCACTCAGCCACACTGTACAGCCACACAGGTGCAGTACTGAAAATGCAAAAAATAAAACCCAGCTGTGCATGCACAGAAATGAAAAACAAAATGGCGGCACCAATAGCACTGCTGAGAGAGCCAGTTCAGGAGCTTCTCCAGCCAGCCATCACCGCCGGTTAGTTCTAAAGAACCGGTCTGAACTGGCAGGAACCCACCTCTGAACCTCTCCCACTTTTTAGCTGATTCCTAAATTTCATTAAAACAAAGAGAGTTTGGGGCACCAGTGGCATATGGGTCTTATCACTGCATCCATGTAAAACTTATACAGGTCCATATTCTTTCACAGAATTTTAGGAGAAAGACGTCTAATAACTTCGGCTTCTATATTATTCTTCCTATGTTTTCCCATCACATGTTTTACCTTTTTTTTCTTTCCGCAAAAAATGCATTAAGAAGGAAAAGGCATAGGAGCCGTCCATCTCATTCTTTCATAGTTTCGCCAGAGCAACCTATCTGGAAATACTGGAATATAGTAATTTGTTTGTTTGTTTATTTATTTAACAGAATAACGGAGAATAACTTGAGTCTTCCTACTCAAAGTGAGTTTTATTGGCAAGAGAATGAAATGCACAGAATGGTCGCAAAAGATGGCTACTGTAAGGTGGAGGAGACCAGATTATGGTGACCAAATGACCCGATTCATTTCATGCTTTAACAATGATGGATCGCTACCAAACATAAAATTAACACGCTTCTCCAGGCAGAAAAACAAGGAGGGCTAGAAGCAAAACCAAAACAAGTCTTTGCGGCCAGATCCTCTAAAAGCAAGATGGCAGCCACAATTGTGCAATCAAAGCCCCTCCCTTGTTTTACACACATCTCAGATATCAAACATGTGACTTGTGTAGAGGTATTCAAATATCTGAGGGGATGACACAGAGAGGAAGGGGGTCAAGCTATTTTCCAAAGTACGGACAAGGAAACCCAGCGACCAATTAGGTCCCACAGAGTCGGCCTTCTCCGGGTTCCGTCGACAAAACAATGTCGTCTGGCAGGACCCAGGGGAAGAGCCTTCTCTGTGGTGGCCCCGGCCCTCTGGAACCAACTCCCGCCAGAGATTTGTACCACCCCCACCCTCCTTGCCTTCCATAAGCTCCTTAAAACCCACCTCTGTCGTCAGGCATGGGGAAATTGATTCCCCTGGGTGCCCCGCTTTATGTATGGGTTTCTCTCTCTGGCGCAGTGTATGGAAGGCAGCCTTGTGTCGGGTGTACGGGAGGCGCATGCTCCTCCTTGCTGCCTAAGAATCCCTCTTTTTTAAAAAAAAAAGGTCTTAAAGTTTTAGATTTTTTTTATTCCCCTCACCTCACCTTCTTCCTTCGGCAGCAACTGTCCTCCTCCTTCTTCCTCCTCCCCCTCCCACCCAAATTCCAAGCGTTTATTTCTTTCCTAATGGGTTTGCACACATTATTTGCTTTTATATTGATTCCTATGGGAAAAATTGCTTCTACTTACAAACTTTTCAACTTAAGAACCTGGTCACGGAACAAATTAAGTTCTTAAGTACCTAGCACTGTACTTACATCCAGAGGTTTCTCTTATTTTCCCTACAAGTTCAAAAGTGCAAGGGTTGTTTTGGAATTACGTGCTTTGCACGTTCGCACTCACTGTGCACGCACAAGTGCATTGCACCCAGGTAATGATCCTCTGTGCATGCGCAGAAGCTTTTGTGCATGCGCAGAAGATTTGTTGCCAGCCACTTTCAAGCAGCGGCGACTAGAGAACCGGTTCTGGAACACTGCAAGCCAGCCATCACTACTGTTTTGGTAAACGGGTCCAAATTTCCACCACTGGCTCACCGGCAGCAGCCCACCATTGCTTACAACCAGTCCTTACATTTAAAACCATCATAGAATCCCACACAATGATGCGATGGGGGTTCCCACAACCCTGCATTTCCACTGGTTGCTGTCTCCCAGGTTCACATGATCAACATTTGTGACTTTCTCAGCTGGCTTCCAAGAAACAAAGTCATGGGGAAGCCAAGTTCTCTTAACATCCATGTGTTCTGTCGGGCTCTCTGGTAGACTCCTCCCAAAAATTCACAGGTACAAATTTCAGACACACACACACACGTTTGAAAATTCAGAACAATGTTCTTTATAATGAAAATTCACTTAAACCAAGCCCTCTTTTGGTATAGCAAAGAGCACTCGTCTCCAAACAAACTGGTAATTTGTACAAGTCCCTTATCAGCTCTGAGATATTTAGCTTGCAGCTGTGAGGCAATTCACAGTCCTTCTTCTTTCACAAAGTGAAACACACGTTGCTCTGGTTTAGTTTCAAAGCGGGGGGAAATCAGCACGCAAAAGGTCAAAGTCAGTAAAGCAGCCATGAAACACAACGATCAGATAATCCTCCACAATGGCCAAACCCACAGGCTGCTATTTATAGCAGCCTCACTAATTACCACAGCCCCACCCAACCACAGGTGGCCTTATTTTCTTTTATAATAATCTTTCAGTTGTTGTTGTTGCCTATGCATCGCTCTCCGCATGCGTGGCTGTATCATTAACTCTTGTTCTGAATCCAAGGAGGAGCTAGATAATTGATCTCCTTCTGAGCTGTCTGCCACACTCTCCTCCTCCCTGTCACTCATGTCTTCTTGGTCAGGGGAGCCTTCATCAGCAGATTCCACTGGGGGCAAAACAGGCCTGCAGCATGTGGATGTCTCCCCCACACCCACAGTCCTTGGGGCAGGAGCTGGGCCAGAGCTAACCACAACATCCATGGTTAAAAAAAGTTTGTAAAATTGGGCATAGTCACATGATAGCTTACTTAATGATTGCATCACATAGGGAGACAAGTTCCAAACCTAACTATGGTCATAAATCAAGGTCTACCTGTATTATTATATGTCTTATGGTTCAATGAATTCTAAACCTCTGACCGGCACAGATAAAAGGGCATACAAATAACTGTAGATGTTTATAAATAGCTAAATAGGTCAGCCAGAGAAAGTCTTGCATTATTGGCCAGAATGTCCTCTGGGTCAAGTCACACCCCATGTGTTATGCAGAAGCTATTTCCCTTCACAGGCACATAAGCAAGCTTTTTGCATTTTGACAGTAGATCCAATGGTGGGATTCAACCGGTTCAGACCAGTTCAAGTGAACCAGTAATTGTGGCCTGTGAGTGGCTGCCCACCCCCCTCAGTGATATGCTGTCCTACTTAGCCACGTTTTCTAAGCTGCGCGCATGAGCAAAGCGCATGTGTGGAAGGTCCATAAGCAAGTGAAGTGCATGCGTGGAACGCCATGCAGAAGCGCAGAAGGCATGCATGCTCACATTTTCGGTCCTGGGCAAAACAGCTGTTAAATTATGTGAAGCCCACCTCTGAGTAGATCTGTAAAAAAAAATTATTTCTCCCCAAATCCGACACTCACCAAATGTACAGGGCATTAGGTCCTGTGATTGCAGGTAGAGATTATTTGGGAATATTGGATTTCCATACATTCAGAAAACATCTGGTGGAAAAGTATAGAGTGATACCTCGTCTTACAAACCCCTCGTCATACAAACTTTTCGAGATACAAACCCGGGGTTTAAAAAATTTTTGCCTCTTCTTCCAAACTATTTTCACCTTACAAACCCAAGCCGACGCCACTGGGATGCCCCACTTCTGGACTTCTGTTGCCAGCAAAGTGCCTGGTTTTGCACTGCTGGGATTCCCCTGAGGTTCCCCTCCATGGGAAACCATCTCTGGACTTCTGTGTTTTTGCGATGCTGCAGGGGAATATCAGCAGTGCAAAAACGGGTGCTTCGCTGGCAACGGAAGTCTGGAGGTGGGGTTTCCCAGCGAGGGAAGCCTCAGCGAAATCACAGCATCACAAAAACATGGAAGTCCGGACGTGGGGTTTCGAGGACTTCGGTGTTTTTGCGATGCTGCAATTTCGCTGAGGCTCCCCTCGCTGGGAAACCCCACCTCCGGGCTTCCATTGCCAGCGAAGCACCCCTTTTTGTACTGCTGGGATTCCCCTGCAGCATCACAAAAACACAGAAGTCCGGATGTGGGGTTTCCCATGGAGGGGAGCCTCAGGGAAATCCCAGCAGTGCAAAAACAGGCTTGCACGCATTAATCGCTTTCCCACTGATTCCTATGGAAAACATGGTTTCATCTTACAAACCTTTCACCTTACAAACCTCGTCTCAGAACCAATTAAGTTCGTAATAGAAGGTATCACTGTATTTTGAAATATATACTGCTCAAAAAAATAAAGGGAGCACTCAAATAACACATCCTAGATCTGAATGAATGAAATATTCTCATTGAATACTTTGTTCTGTACAAAGCTGAATGTGCACAACAGCATGTGAAATTGATTGTCAATCAGTATTGCTTCCTAAGTGGACAGTTTGATTTCACAGAAGTTTGATTTACTTGAAGTTATATTGTGTTGTTTAAGAGTTCCCTTTATTTATTTATTTTGAGCAGTGTATTTTGGTGAAAGTCTTGTGTTTTCAGCCACAGAACCTCAATTCTGTTGTGGTTGGCTCTGCCCCAGCTCCTGCCCCAGGGAATGGGGAGGTGGATGCAGGGGAAACTTCAACATGTCACAGGCCTGTGTTATTGCCGACAGAATCAGTGCAGAGTTTAGTTTCCTCGGACGAAGAAGAAGGTGGGAGTGACTCAGCAGAGGAGGGCTTGGCACACAGCTAAGGCAGTCAATCTTCCTTATCTTCTATAGCTTCAGATGATGACATTTTGGATCCACGCAAGCACAGAATTATGCGTAGAAGAGACCAAGTAAGAACATATTACAGGAAATAAGGGAGGCCACCTGTGTTTGGGTGGGGCTCCAGTAATTAGTGCTGCTGCTATAAATAGCAGCATGTGGCTTTGGCCATTGTGGAAGAATATCTGTTGCAGTTTCGTCAGGAATCTTGTGTGCTGGACTTTGTTGCTTTTTCACGCCTTTGAAACCAAAACAGAGCAGCGTGTGTGTGTGTGTGTGTGTCTGCCTTTGTTGGAAGAAGAAGGGGTGTGAAGTTTCTCCACAGCTGCTGGCTAAGTACTTAATGACTGCTTAAGGGATATTGTACAGACTATCCGGTTGTTTTGGGAAGAGTGCTCTTTGCAATACAAAAAGAATGCTTAGTTTATTTTGACTTTTGTGATAAAGAACATTGTTTTGAATTTTCAAACGTGTGTGTGTGTGTGTGTGTCTGAAATTTGTATCCTTGAATTTTCGGGAGGCTCCTATCAGAGAGCCCGACAGAACAAATTCAGATGGGATATTTAGGACTTCCTCTTCCAGCTGTGGGTTCAGTTGCGTTTGGGCAGGAAGGAAGGACAGGATTAAAACTAAAACACCTTACTTTAGCACCAAATTTTGAATGGTGTGGATATCCATGACTGGTTCTTTGCATTCAAAGGTATCTGCACAATGCTGAAGTGGATTGGAAGAAGATTTCTTTGGAATTGTTTTCCTCTTCCATTTTAAATCGAACTGGCTGGGGAATTCTGGGAGCTGGTCAGCACATCCCAAAGTTGCCAAGTTTGAAAAACATTTTTAAATAATGTCTTGGCTCCTGCTTTCTTTTGCAATGGAACAAAATAGCTTCATAGGGTAAGATGGCTGTAGAAAAAACAATCTTGCTACAAGATTGAAATGAACAAAATGAAGTTCAATGTAAAGTAAAATCCTGCACCTGTTCTGTCTGGGTGCCCCCAGACTTCAACACCAACTGGAAAAAACAGCCAGACACGCTGGTAAAAACAAAGGCACTTTATAGTTTGAAAAATAAACACAGAGAAAAACCTGTTCTTCCCAACAGGCAGGCTATGAGACTTCACAGCAGAGTCCTGACAGCCAGACAATACAGCAGACTTCTTGCTGGCACACCCACCACTGTAGAGAATAAGACCCACACCTTTCCCCCCCAAGGTTTCAGTATTCAAAGTCACAAACCAGAATTCCAAGACGCCAAAGATCACAGCCAGGTCCCAGGACTCCCAAAGATAATACTCCACAAGCCAGGAAGGGTGGGTCTGCCTTTTCAGCCTTTCCAGAGAGCACCACACCCAAACCCAGCTGTTGCCTCTTTAGTGCTGAAAGTACCTGGCTAATTGTCCCCTTCGTTGTGTTGCTCTTCTCTGCCGGAGATCGATGATTGCTTGTGCATTTTCATCTAAGGAATCCAGGGGAGTGCTTGCTGGGGAGAGCTCCCCCTCGGGGGACTCTGGCTGTCCTCCCTCTCCCTCAGCCTGAGATTCCTCCTCCCCGTCTGCCTGAACCTCCTGTTCCTCATCCTCCCCCTCTGAGCAGGAAGCCGGCAGAGGATCAGCCGTTCCCTGAGGGGCCTCAGACGGAATCACAACAGCACCTAGGCAAAAAAAACCCCAAAACATGCATACAAATTAGGCGAAACCACACTCACCATAAGTGACTGTGAAAGGGATCTTGGAGTCTTGGTGGATAACCAGCTAAATATGGGCCAGCAATGTGCAGCAGCAGCTAAAAAAAGCCAACACAATCCTAAGCTGCATGAACAGGGGGATACACTCCAAGACCAGAGAGGTAATAATACCACTCTATAAGGCCCTGGTCAGACCACACCTGGAGTATTGCATCCAGTTCTGGCCACCACACTTCAAAAGAGATATAGAGGCTCTGGAAAGAGCAGAAAAGAGCAACTAAAATGATAAGGGGACTAGAGACCAGGCCATACGAGGAAAGGTTGCTGGAACTGGGCATGGATAGTCTAGTAAAAAGAAGGGCTAGGGGGGACATGATAGCTGTATACAGGTACTTAAGGGGTTGCCACGGAGAGGAGGGGGCACACTATTTTCCAGGGCACCAGAGGGTCGGACGAGAAACAACGGTTGGAAGCTGACCAAGGAAAGATTCAACCTGAAGATAAGGAAGAATTTCCTGACAGTGAGAGCGATCAACCAGTGGAACGGCCTGCCACTGGAGGTTGTGAACTCCCCAACTTTGGACATTTTCAAGAGGAGATTGGACTGCCATTTGGCTGGAGTGCTGTAGGATTTCCTGCTCAAGCAGGGGGTTGAACTTGATGACCTGTAAGGTCCCTTTCAACTCTAATAATAAATAAATAAAGTTGAATTTAAAAGCTCCCCCTTCATTGTCACATACCTTAGGCCAACTCTGATACCTCCTTGCAGGTGGCTTTTAAGAAATGAAGGAAAACAAAAGTACTGTATCAAGACATCCAATCTCTGATGTCTATCCTGGTGTAATTTGGCCCAAAGGGCTCCTACTTTCAGAAACATAGATAAACTCTGTCTTCAGGCATTTATGGTTCTTGAGGTCATAAGGTTTTGACAGTATATGACAATGTGCACGTTCGCACATAGAAGAGAGTGACAAAGCACTTAGAGCACTTACTAAATATGGGAACACACTCTAGGCTTAAATATAGCTTAGATTAGACAGTCATTTCTTGCTTGCAGTATTTTGGCTGAACGTGAGTAAAATTCTAGGTTCAATATCATAGATTTCTTTTTCAAAACTCTATTCTTGGATTGGGGTGGCATGAGAACTGTCTTCCAGTACTCGAGGGGCTGTCGCAGGCAGGAAGGGGTTGACTTATTCTTAATCATTTGCAATCTCTAGGCTAGACTTTCTTAATGGCTCAACTGTACTCATGTTTGTATGGTCAGATAAATTTAGAGTTTTTAAAGCAGAATTCAAGCACAACATTATTCTGTATCCATCAGACCAGCATTTCTCACCCCGGGAAAGCTTAAGATGTGTGGACTTAAACTCCCAGAATTCTCCAGCCAGCATAATACAAAAAATCCAATATTTAACCACAGGCTTTCAACTTTTTTATATCAATTGAAAGCCTCAGCAACAGCCTACAGTACATCTGAATAGGCCTCCCATTTCCTTATTAAAAATGGAATTGATCTATCTGCTCCAGCAAATGATATTACAACTTACATGGTCTCTTGCAATCGATTTTGAGAAATCTTTTTTTCCTGGGACCCGGTTGGAGATCACTCCTCCCAAAGGCAGTGCACAGAGAGTATCCTTTCCATATGCCAGTGTTTCCTCTTATGTATTGTATAATACAGTTTCTGTAGGATTTAACTTTTATGAAGGGGTCTACGAGTGAAGAATTTGGGGACCCCTGACTTAAATCTTTGGCAGCTTCACTTTTAAGGTTTGTTTTTTTTAAAATATATTTTTATTGATTTTGTAAATATGGTTACATAAAACAAACATAAAACAGTGCACAGTGCATGTGCCCATCACCTGACCGACAAAAAAAACCCCATCACCACCACCACCAATTGCGGGGGGTTCAAATATTTACTAGTTTATATATATATATTTCCTTGGCTCTAGTGTGATTGGAGTTTATTTTTCACATTTGCATCACAGATTCTACTCAGCATATAACCTTTCACCTTATTCCATCATGCCATCAGCTTCTCCAGTTTATTTTCATCAAAGTTGTTTAATCTTATTTCCATGATTTCAAAATGTATGTGATCCACCATGTACCAGTACCAGTTCTGTAGTGTCCATTTTATAGACTCTTTCCAACCCAATACCACTACCGCTTGAGCGCTTTCCAGTGCTGCAGTTTTTATTTCTTTAAAATCTCTTAGTTCTCTTTGTTTAATTAAAATCGCTATTTCTTTTGTAATTGTCCAATTAATATTTAACATTTTATTAATTTCATTCTGCACTTCCTTCCAAAATTTCTGAATTTCTACACACTCCCAGAACATATGCATGAAAATTCCTTTCTTTTGGCAACCATGCCAACAATTACCTTTCTCTTTCCCCTGGAAGTGTGCAAGTTGTGCTGGTGTATAATACCATTTATGTAAGATTTTTCTTCTCATCTCTTTAACTCTTGTGTTTTTAATCTTATGTATATTTTCTACTATTTCTTTCATTTCACTTTCATCTATTTGTAAATCATTTTGCCAGCATCTTGTCAAACCTTTTATTACTTCCTCTTCTGCTTGCAATAACATTCTATATATATTGCTAGCTTGAGCTTTTGTATTATTGATCTTTTCTTTTAATATTTTCTCTAAACAATTTTCTTCTCTCAAGAAAGCTTCTTTATTCTCACTTTTATGCTTCACTTTTAAGGTTATAAACGAGTCTATTTTGTATAGAACATAATATTAAAGCTGGCAAAGCTTCAAGTAGACACTCTTAACAATCACTTCTAGAACTCCTTAGGTTCATAAACCTTCATTTTCAAAAATGCACTTGCTGGTCATCGGTTAAGTGAGAAACTCTACTATGTTTATAATCAGGGGTGGGCTACTGCCCAGACCAGTGGGAATACAGTGGGGTAGCTAACATGGAACTCTACCCCAGATCACCCAATTTGCACTGAAAGATGTTGAAAGAAAATGCAGAATGTCCTGCATAAGTCACACTCACAGTGTGGTAGTAAAAATTTTGGTAGCCCTTCACTGTTTATAATGTAAGCATGTAGAGGAAGCTGAGCTATTGCAAAGCCATTGGGCGGGTGGATTTTAGGAGGTCAACAGCACTGTAATCACAAAGTCAAGCTGTTTTCTTTGGTATTTATTTTTTAATCTACTTTTCCGTCTGGGAGCATGCCCAGATTTGAACTATAACGCCTTTATTTCAGAGTTGTAAATCTAGATGTAGATTTGATCTTCCGCTAACAATACCTTGGGGAAAACAAAAATGAGAACCCAACTCTCCTTTTCATTGCTCATCTTAGCCATTCTCTCCTAAATAATTATAATTTTTTTAATAATAATAATTTATTGGATTTGTATGCTGCCCCTCTCCGTAGACTCGGGACGGCTAACAACAATGATAAAAACAGCATGTAACAATCCACTTAATAAAACAACTAAAAACCCTTATTATAAAACCAAACATACACACAAATATACCATGCATAACTTGTAATGGCCTAGGGGGAAGGGCTATCTTAACTCCTCCATGCCTGGTGGCATGAGTGAGTCTTGAGTAGTTTGCGAAAGACAGGGAGGGCAGTTCTAATCTCCGAGGGGAGTTGGTTCCAGAGGGCCAGGGCCGCCACAGAGAAGGCTCTTCCCCTGGGGCCCGCCAAACGACATTGTTTAGTCGATGGGACCCAGAGAAGGCCAACTCTGTGGGATCTTATCGGTCGCTGGGATTCGTGCGGTAGCAGGTGGTTCCAGAGGTAATCTGGTCCAATGCCATCTAGGGCTTTAAAGGTCATGACCAACACTTTGAATTGTGACCGGAAACTGATCGGCAGCCAATGCAAGCCGCGGAGTGTTGAAGAAACTTGGGCGAATCTTGGAAGCCCCACGACGGCTCTCGCAGCTGCGTTCTGCACAATCTGAAGTTTCCGAACACTTTTCATAGGTAGCCCCATGTAGAGAGTGTTGCAATAATCGAACCTCGAGGTGATGAGGGCATGAGTGACTGTGAAATTTTACCCCTTATCAGAGAACTTAACGTAACCGTCACTACAGTTCTTTAACCAAGGATGAAATTCAGCAGGTTCTGACAGGTTCTGAAGAACCGGCAGTGGTAGTTCAGAGAACTGGCAAATACCAACTCTGGCTGGCCCCAGAGTAGGGTGGGAATGGAGATTTTGCAATATCTTTCCCCAGGAGTGGGAAGGGAATGGAGAGCTTGCAGTATCTTTCCCCTGGCACATCCACTAAGCCACACCTACAGAACCGGTAGGGAAAAATTTTGAATTTCACCCCTGTCTTTTGTTGTGTTTGGGCTTGGGCCAGCTGTTGCTCCCACATATGGGAGAGATGCGGCACAAAGTGAGTGCGAAAGCCTGGCTGACAGCCAGGAAGACGTGACAGACAGCCCCGAGGATGAGGCCACTGGTTCAGAGGAGTTGGCAGACAGCACACAGGACCCAGCAGACAGCCCAGGGGATTTGGCACGCAGTCACTCAAACTATCCTTGTTGGATTCCGATGCAGAACAGCTCATAGACATGCGTAGGCGGAGAGCCATGCAAAGGAGGGCTCAATTAAAGGACTATTACCGGTGATCAGAGTAGCACCTGGGCTGGGTGTGGTTCTCATACTGAGGGCTGGGTGTGGTTCCCCTAATGAGGGCTAAAGGTATAAAAGGGAACAGAGGCAAAAGGCAAACTGTGGCTGTTTATCTGTGTGACGTTGTGGCTCCTGCTCTGAAGTTTCTGTTCCGTGCCTTTGAATTTCAACCCAGCCTTTTCAGGCAAGTGGGAGGTGAAACCTCTGGGACTAGCTGGTTGCTCTCGAGTCTCCACGATTCAAAGGACTCCTGAAACGTTTCTGCTCCGTGCAGGTTGTCTTTGTTTGCTTTTTCCTGCACTTTGTATGTGGCTGACTGTCCGCCTTGCACTATAATTTATTCCTGACAATAAGGACTGTTTTCGTTAACCCTTTTTGTTTGTATAATACAAGTTTGCTGATTAGAAAAGCACATGTGTGTTTGATTTCTTTTCCATGGACTGTTACTAATCGCCTGAGCCCAGTCAGGCAGAACATCTTTAATCCAATTTCACAACGCCATTAGAAAACCTCTCTCGTTTTCTCTGTTCCTCTGTGCTCCTTCTTTAGGGACAATCCCCAGAAAAGATTCACAATTTCCCACTTTGGTGCTTCTCTGCAGAATACGACTGTCACAGATTTGAGAAAAGGACGTGATAAAACCAACTAAGGGGGAGTGACAAATCCTTTGTTTTAGGGGAAACAAAACCTGGTGGAAATGTTGCTCCAGGAGTGAGACGGTCTTTTATGTTGATGGGCTACATAAAATGGGACGTAAAACTATTGTCGAAGTAACCGTGTATGTGGAAGAAAGAGGCCCCACGGTTATTTGTACTTTTAAAATTGAAGAATCATAAGCAATTTGAAAAAGTGACAGCTAGTTGACACATATAGAATAGAATAGAATAGAATAGAATAGAATTTGATTGGCCAAGTGTGATTGGACACACAAGGAATTTGTCTTGGTGCATGTGCTCTCAGCGTACATAAAATAAAATATACATTTGTCAAGAATCATGTGGCACAACACTTAATGATTGTCATAGGGGTCAAATAAGCAATGAAGAAGCAATATTAATAAAAATCTTAGGATTTAAGCAGCAAGCTACAGTCATACAGTCAACATGGGAGGAAATGGGTGATAGGAATGATGAGAAAAACTAGTAGAATCGAAGTGCAGATTTAGTAGAAAGTCTGACAGTGTTGAGGGAATTATTTGTTTAGTAGAGTGATGGCGTTCGGAAAAAAACTGTTCTTGTGTCTAGTAGTTGGCTTGGTGTGCAGTGCTTTGCAGCGACGTTTTGAGGGTAGGAGTTGAAACAGTTTGTGTCCCGGATGTGAGGGGTCTGCTGCCTTTCAATAAAGTTATTGCATTTTTACCAGGCGTATGCTAATAAACTGATTAGCATATGCCTGGTAAAAATGCAATAACTTTATTGAAAGGCAGCAGAGTGGATAGAGGCAGGGGTGGGCTGCTGGGGTTTCACAGGGGGAACCTCTAGCTAAGATTCTGTGCAGTTCAGAGAGCCCCCAAATCCCACTCTCAGCTGGCCGGACCCATCTCTACCAGCAGTCCCCATAAGGCGTGCACAGGGAGGGCGAAAAATGGGCCTATTGGAACTTCAGGAAGGCCGGAAATATGCCCATTTCCTGCTTCGAGAGGGTTTCCGGAGCCTTGGGAGGCCGTTTTCAGCTTCCCAGAGGCTCAAAAAAAGGCTCCGCAGCTCGGAGAAAGCAAAAACGCCCCCCCTCCACTGCACCATGGAGCAAGAGACTGACCAGGCTACATTCAGCGTGGCCATGCACATTTATCTATTTATCTATTTATCTATTTATCTATTTATCTATTTATCTATTTATCTATTTATCTATTTATCTATTTATCTATTTATCTATTTATCTATTTATCTATTTATCTATTTATCTATTTATCTATTTATCTATTTATCTATTTATCTATTTATCTATTTATCTATTTATCTATTTATCTATTTATCTATTTTATTTATTTTATTTATTTTATTTATTTTATTTATTTTATTTATTTTATTTATTTTATTTATTTATTATTTGGATTTGTATGCCGCCCCTCTCCGAAAACTCGGGGCGGCTCACAACAAGTGAAAAGACAATCCAATACATAATCCAATTAATTAAAATATTATAAATTTAAGAAAAACCCCTATACTAACATACACACACACACACAAGCATACCATATATAAATTTAACGTGCCCAGGGGAAGATGTTTAGTTTCCCCATGCCTGACGGCAAAGGTGGGTTTTGAGGAGCTTACGGAAGGCAGGAAGAGTAGGGGCAGTTCTGATCTCCGGGGGGAGTTGGTTCCAGAGAGTCGGTGCCGCCACAGAGAAGGCTCTCCCCCTGGGGCCCGCCAACCGACATTGTTTAGTTGACGGGACCCGGAGGAGGCCCACTCTGTGGGACCTAATCGGTCGCTGGGATTCGTGCGACAGAAGGCGGTCTCGGAGATATTCTGGTCCAGTGCCATGAAGGGCTTTAAAGGTCATAACCAACACTTTGAATTGTGACCGGAAACTGATCGGCAGCCAATGCAGACTGCGGAGTGATGGTGAAACATGGGCATACCTGGGTAGGCCCATGACTGCTCTCGCAGCTGCATTCTGCACGATCTGAAGTTTCCGAACACTTTTCAAAGGTAGCCCCATGTAGAGAGCATTACAGTAGTCGAACCTCGAGGTGATGAGGGCATGAGTGACTGTGAGCAATGAGTCCCGGTCCAGATAGGGCCGCAACTGGTGCACCAGGTGGACCTGGGCAAACGCCCCCCTCGCCACAGCTGAAAGATGGTTCTCTAATGTGAGCTGTGGATCGAGGAGGACGCCCAAGTTGCGGACCCTCTCTGAGGGGGTCAGTAATTCCCCCCCCAGGGTAATGGACGGACAGATGGGATTGTCCTTGGGAGGCAAAACCCACAGCCACTCCGTCTTATCCGGGTTGAGCTTGAGTCTGTTGACACCCATCCAGGCCCCAACAGCCTCCAGGCACCGGCACATCACTTCCACCGCTTCGTTGACTGGGCATGGGGTGGAGATGTAAAGCTGGGTATCATCGGCATATTGATGATATCTCACCCCATGTCCTTGGATGATCTCACCCAGCGGTTTCATGTAGATGTTAAATAGCAAGGGGGAGAGGACCGACCCCTGAGGTACTCCACAAGGGAGAGACCTCGGAGTCGACCTCTGACCCCCCACTAACACCGACTGCGACCGGCCAGAGAGGTAGGAGGAGAACCACTGAAGCACAGTGCCTCCCACCCCCAACCCCTCCAACCGGTGCAGAAGGATACCATGGTCGATGGTATCGAAAGCCGCTGAGAGATCGAGGAGCACCAGGACAGAGGATAAACCCCTGTCCCGGGCCCGCCAGAGATCATCCATCAACGCGACCAAAGCGATTTCCGTGCTGTAACCGGGCCTGAAGCCCGACTGCTGGGGACCTAGATAATCGGCTTCTTCCAAGGACCGCTGGAGCTGGAGTGCCACCACCTTCTCAACAACCTTCCCCATGAAGGGAAGGTTGGAGACTGGACGATAGTTGTTGAGTACGGCTGGGTCCAGGGAAGGCTTCTTGAGGAGGGGGCGCACAAGCGCTTCTTTAGAGAGTGATGGAAAAACTCCCCTCCCCAAGGAAGCGCTGGTAATCTCCTGGGCCCAGCTCCGTGTCACCTCCCTGCTGGCCGAGACCAACCAGGAGGGACACGGATCCAGTAAACAGGTGGCGGAACTCACAGCTCCAATGGCCTTGTCCACTTCATCAGGTGTCACCAGATCAAACTCTTCCCAGACAGGTGGACAAATACGTGCCCCAGTCACCTCGACTGACTCATTGTCAGTCGACTCTGTTTTACAATTGGAGTCGAGGTCAGCCCGGATCTGAGCGACTTTATCAGCGAAAAACGTGTTAAACTCTTCGGCACTACTCTGCAAGGGCTCCCCAACTCCCCCCTGGTTAAGAAGGGAGCGGGTCACCCTAAACAGAGCGCCCGGGCGGGATTCCGCTGATGCAATCAAGGCGGCATGGTACGCGCATCTTGCCGCCTTGAGCGCCACTTTGTAAGTCTTAATATGAGCTCTTACAAGTGTTCGATCAGATTCAGACCTGCTCTTCCTCCATCGCTTCTCTAGACGTCTCTTTTGGCGTTTCAACTCCCGGAGCTCCTCGTTGAACCATGGGGCTCTACGGGGTCTAGCGCCACGGAGAGGTCGCAAAGGCGCAATCCGGTCGAGAGCCTCCGCAGCAGCCGTATTCCAGGCCTCCGCAAGAGACTCCGCCGAACTGTGGATGAATGCCTCTGGAATAACCCCAAGCGCCGTCTGAAAGCCCTCTGGGTCCATCAGGCGTCTGGGGCGGAACATCTTCATTGGTTCCGCCTCCCTGCGGGGAAGGATTGGAGCCAGGAAGTCAAGCCGTAGTAGAAAATGGTCTGACCATGACAAAGGCACTGCTTCTAAGCCCCTTAGTCTCAGACCATTGCTCAATTGCTCGGAAAGGAATACCATGTCAGGTGCGTGCCCCCCCTCATGAGTCGGACCCCGTACTACTTGAGTCAGGTCCATGGCTGTCATGGTGGCCATGAACTCCTGTGCCAACCCAGAGGTTTCGCCGAGTGACGGCAAGTTGAAGTCCCCCAAGACAATAAGTCTGGGGAACTCCACCGCCAACCCAGCTACCTCCTCGAGTAGCACAGGCAGGGCTTTTGACACGCAGCTGGGAGGCAGGTACGTGAGAAATAAGCCCACCTGAACCCCTAAGTCCAACTTCATCAAGAGTGACTCGCAACCCGCAATTTCCGGAGCAATGAGTCCACGTAGGCAAAGGCTCTCCCTGGCTATAATAGCCACTCCTCCCCCCCTTCCCTGGGGTCGAGGTTGGTGCCATATCTGAAACCCAGCTGGGCAAATTTCAGAGAGAGGAACACCTCCCTCTGGGCCCAGCCAGGTTTCAGTAATACATGCCAGGTCGGCCTCCTCATCCAGGATCAGATCCCGGATGAGGAGAGCTTTATTGACCACCGACCTGGCATTAAGCAGCAGCAACCTGAGTCCAGGGCCAGAGTTACACTCATCACCAGTACCCAAGATTGGGCTCACAGAGCCGGAACAAGGGACCGTTATTAAGCAACGGTCCCTCGTTCCCCTGGAACGGCTAGCTCTGTGGGCCCCGCCATATCTGCCTCTCCCCAGCAACACTGAGATATTCCGACCCTCTGCCACCCCAGAGATCGGTGTCCCTCCCTCCCCTGTCTCCCGGGCGTCAGGTGGGCCAAATCTGTCATTCGCACTACTATCAATCAACTCATCCATACCATATCCCCAACCCCCCACCCACCCAATCATACCAATCATTCCATTCATACCCACAAGTATATGTACCCCAGTCACCCATTATATAAAAGCCCAATTATGTTAAAAAAGCAATTAAATTGATAGCAGTATAAAAATAGCAATTAAGAATGATATTAATATTAAAACACTATTAAAACTGACTAAAAATAACAATAAAAATACAAACATAGGCAATAATGAATAATTCAATTCGATTAGGAAATACGGTCAGCAGCAACTAATAAAAGTGCTAAGTTCTCAAAGTGCCAAGTTTCCCAAAGTGTCAAGTTTTTCAAAGTGCCAAGTTTTTCAAAGTGCCAAGTTCCTCAAAAGTGCCAATTTTCTCAAAGTGCCAAGTTCTCAGGGGCAGAGGTTATTCAAAAGTCAAGGATCATTCAGCATCTCTCTCCCTCCCCCCCCAGACTAGGGAGGGGGGCATCCATGTCTGTAAAACTCTCCCACCATCAGACCTTGATCTACCAGTCCTCCTCCCTTGGTCTCCTTTCAATCTCCTCTCTCCTATCGCAATGGTCGGTCCTCCGTCCGCCAGGTCTCCTCCAGCGCCGAGCGCACCCACCGCACAGCTGCTCGGCGTCTTGGTCTGCCTGGCTGTCAAGTTCGCTCGCTCCACAGCGGCCGCCATCTTCCGAGCCCCAGCTGATCGAGGCTCCCAGCTCTTAACTCTCCCACGGCAAAACCAAGGAGAGGACGCACACACAGGAACCGGACACCGAGACTAGGAACTTTCAACTCACCAAACATGCACACTGGCGTTCAAACTAATTCAAAATTACCTATATTATTGTTGTTATCACCGTAGTCCGGCGGAGCAGCGGCATCCCTCCTTCCTTCCCGCTGCTCCGCCGGAACCGGAAAAGAAAAACCGCCAGCAGCCCCCTCCGGTCCTCAGCTGGGCTGGGCTCCTCAGGAGACGCCCAGGTCGCAGCGGCTCTCACCCGCCCCCACGCTGAGCATCTCGGATGTTCCTCAGCGTTTCTGGCGTCTTGGGGGATCTTAAGTAGCCGCCAGCAGCCCCCTCCGGTCCTCAGCTGGGCTGGGCTCCTCAGGAGACGCCCAGGTCGCAGCGGCTCTCACCCGCCCCCACGCTGAGCGTCTCGGATGTTCCTCAGCGTTTCTGGCGTCTTGGGGGATCTTAAGTAGCCGCCAGCAGCCCCCTCCGGTCCTCAGCTGGGCTGGGCTCCTCCTTATCTATTTATCTATTTATCTATTTATCTATTTATCTATTTATCTATTTATCTATTTATCTATTTATCTATTTATCTATTTATCTATTTATCTATTTATCTATTTATCTATTTATCTATTTATCTATTTATCTATTTATCTATTTATCTATTTATCTATTTATCTATCTATCTATCTATCTATTTATTTATCTATTTATCTATCTATTTATCTATTTATTTATCTATTTATCTATTTATCTATTTATCTATTTATTTATTTATCTATTTATTTAGTCCAATACATAATACACATTGAAGAGAAAGATATGTAATAATACGTATAAGTAAAGAAAAGACTAGAAGAAAAGATATAAAAGTATAGGTGAACATATTTGAAAGGAAGAAAAGATAAATGAGATAAGGAGAGACAATTGGACAGGGGATGGAAGGCAGACTGGTGCACTTATGCACGCCCCTTGCTGACCTCTAGGGAACCTGGAGAGGTCAATCGTGGATAGTCTAAGGGGAAAATGTTTGGGGTTAGAGGTTGACACTACTGAGTCCGGTAATGAGTTCCACGCTTCAACAACTCGATTGCTAAAGTCATATTTTTTACAGTCAAGCTTGGAGCGTATAATATTAAGTTTGAATTTGTTGCATGCTCTTGTGTTGTTGTGGTTGAAGCTGAAGTAGTCATTGAAAGGCAGGACATTGCAGCATATGATTTTGTGGGCAATATTTAGATCGTGTCATATTTTTTATAGTCAAGTTTGGAGCAGTTAATATTAAGTTTGAATCTGGGAAGAGAATTCCTTGCTAAAATTTTTGAAGCCCACCCCCGGACGGAGGGGGAAATGTGAGAATTCACCGTGGGACAGGTTTCAATACTTTAGTCACATTTCCCATAAAGAGATTTTTATTGGCTGTGCAACTGTTGAAGGGTTCTTTCAGTAGGTAGAAAGATCACACCCATCCGAACTGGAATGGCCCTCGTGGGGAAAACTATTCCGGTGATATTAGTGAGAAGGGCAAGGAGTTCTTTTGAGAAATGTGACACCAGAGGAGACGGCTTTCACCCTGGCAGTTGGCCGGTCTGCAAAGGTCTTTTTGGGGAAAGCAAATTTAAGACGTGAAACATTTAGGGGAACCCAGCTTATGCCTCTCCCAAAGGCCAAATTACTTGTGGTGAGTTGTGGGTTTTTCCCCCCCCTTTGCACAAACTCCTCTTCAAATGTGTTGCTATTCTTTGCGTAAGGATGTCTTAGACACCACAGAGGCAATGCAAGATTAAACTTTCAGGCTTTATGCCAACCCAAAAGTGCAGATTGAAGACTCTAGAGCTAAACCAGGCAAAATTGACACCTGTCCAAGGATTAATTCACATCCCCACTCAAAAGAATAAGCCTGCCTGGGCAACAAATGGCTCCATTATAAAGTCAGCCAAATGCTATCATTACTAATAAAGCAGGAACTATATCTCTTTATTCAGGGACCTCTTTATTCCAGTCTTCCTCAACCTGGCGTCCTCTAGATTGACTGGAAGTACCAGTCTGAAATTCCAAGTCTGCAGTCCCTAAAGCATTTGGAGAATATTTTATTTATTTTATTTATTACATTTTCATGCCATCCTTCTCCTCTGGGTGTCTTACAACTATAAAACAAGTAAAATGTAATTAGAATATTAAAATATCAAAGCCGCACAAATTAAAATATTATTAATAACTGCACTAATACTGCAGCTAGGAGTTCCAAGAGAGTTTTCTTGCCCCATCAGCCACTTCCAGCATTGTGAGCCCCTCAGGACTACTGGCCAACAAAGCCAGATTTTAATACCCTTCCAGAAGCCCAAAAGGAAGTTCTCATCTCCAGCGGAAGAACCAGGGATGGGCATCAAAAATTTCAGCAATGGGTTCTTTGCCTAGTTGCTGGGTGGGTGTGGCCATGTTGGCCGTGGCCTAATCAGCTTCCTGCACCAGGGCAGGGTATTGTGGTTAGCTCTGGCCCAGCTCCTGCCCCAAGGACTGTGGATGTGGGGGAGACATCTACATGCCGCAGGCCTGTTTTGCTCCCGGTGGAATCTGCTGATGAAGGCTCCTCTGACCAAGAAGACATGAGTGACAGGGAGGAGGAGAGTGTGGCAGACAGCTCAGAAGGAGACCAATTATCTATCTCCTCCTTTGATTCAGAACAAGAGTTAATGATACAGCCACGCATGCGTAGAGTGATGCATAGGCAGCAACAACTGAGAGATTATTATCAAAGAAAATGAAGCCACCTGTGGTTGGGTGGGGCTGTGGTAATTAGTAAGGCTGCTATAAATAGCAGCGTGTGGGTTTGGCCATTGTGGAGGATTATCTGATCCTTGTGTTTCGTGCCTGTCTTGCTGACTTCAACCTTTGTGTGTTGACTTTCCCCCCGCTTTGAAACTAAAACAGAGCAAAGTATGTTTCACTTTGTGAAAGAAGAAGGACTGTGAATTGCCTCACAGCTGCAATCTAAGTATCTAAGAACTGATAAGGGACTTGTACAAATTACCAGGTTGTTTGGAGACGAGTGCTCTTTGCTCTACAAAAAGAGTGCTTAGTTTATTTGAATTTTCGTTATAAAGAACATTGTTTTGAATTTTCAAACCTGTGTGTGTCTGAAATTTGTACCTTTGAATTTTCGGGAGGAGTCTACCAGAGAGCTCGACAGAACACAGGGGGGCATTTTCGCCTTCCCCAAGCTCTGGAGGCTTTTTTCAAGCCTATGCGAAGACGAAAACTGCCTCCCCCAGGCTCTGAAGGCTGTCTGGAGCTTCCAGGAGGCCCATTGCCCCCCTCTCCTCTCTGAGCCTCCGCACAGGCCCTGCACTTATCTCATATCCAAAACAGGCCACATGGAGACTCCTGGGAGGTGAGGGAGGGAGGAGCCAGCCAGGGGTGGGATTTGAAGGTTCTACGAACCAGCCATAATGTTAGCTACGGGTTCTCCCGAACTCGGGTGAACCTGTAGCAGCCCACCCCTGGGTAGAATGTTTCAAGGGATAGGATCACAGTGGAAAAGGCTCTTCTTCTTGAAACCACTTGCTTCAATTCCTTAGCAGACAAGATCCGTAGCAGGTCTCTTCTGCTGGCGGGAGAGAGGTGGGCTTTGTCCCATGGGGGAGGGATGGCTCTTCAGAGACTTTGGACCATGTAGAGCTTTAAAGGAAACAACCAAAACAAAAATTGGATCCAGAAGTAAATTGATAACCAATGCAGCCCATGCAGTAATGTTATATATGCAACCTTAGGTGCTCCCAGGAGTGTGTGCACCAATGCATTCTTCACCAGCTGTTGTTTCCAAATATTCTTCACTGTGTAAAGTGTGTTGCAGTAATCTAGAATATATGATTGGGGTAAATTGGATTATCCAATCTTCCAAACTGAATACTCCAATTTAGCACCTAATTTTAACAATAAGAACAGGGGAAATGTTTCTATCAATCCCCTTACTATTTACTCAGATAAAGACATTCAATTTGGAACATGCTCCCAACTGAATGTCCTTAGCTAAATAAGTAGTAAGGGGATTGATAGAAACATTTCCCCTGTACTTATTGTTCAAATTAGATACTAAATTGAGCATGTCATTTAAAAATAAATAAAAGGACTCTTCCAAATTAACACCACTTTCTAAGAATTTTGACATCTTGTTGGCAGACAAATTTCGCCTCTTTTTCTAGAAAATTATAAAAAGTAAGAGATTTGGAAGGAAATCAGAAGCCTTTAAGTGTTTTAAATTAATGGCGTGTTGGTGTTACAGATTAACAGAGTTGGAATTGGGATTATTATTACAGATTAACAGTGTTGGAATACTACAAAGAGCAACAGTAACATTTGCATGTCTAAGGCTGGTTACTTTGCATAGAGGAAGATGTTATACATATATAAATTATAAAAATTAAGAGATTTTTGGACAGGGAGTCATTGCTCACAGTCGCTCATGCCCTCATCACCTCGAGGTTCGATTACTGCAACGCTCTCTACATGGGGCTACCTTTGAAAAGTGTTCAGAAACTTCAGATCGTGCAGAATGTGGCCACGAGAGCCATCGTGGGGGTTCGCCCAGGTTTCTGCAACACTCTGTGGCCTGCACTGGCTGCCGATCGGTTTCCGGTCACAATTCAAAGTGTTGGTAATGACCTTTAAAGCCCTACATGGCATTGGGCCAGAATACATCCAGAACCGCCTTCTACCGCACAAATCTCAGCGGCCAATAAGGTCCTACAGAGTTGGCCTTCTCCAGGTCCCATTGACCAAACAATGTCATTTGGCAGGCCCCAGGGGAAGGGCCTTCTCTGTGGTGGCCCCAGCCCTCTGGAATCAACTCCCCCCAGAGATTAGAATAGCCCCCACCCTCCTTGTCTTTCGCAAATTACTCAAGACCCACCTTTATCGCCAGGCATGGGGGAGTTAGGATATTCCTTCCCCCTAGGCCATTACAAGTTATGCATGGTATGTTTGTGTGTATGTTTGGTTTTTATAATAAGGGGTTTTAGTTGTTTTATTAATTGGATTGTTACATGTTGTTTTTATCATTGTTGTTAGCCGCCCCTAGTCTGCGGAGAGGGGCGGCATGCAAATCCAATTAATAATAATAATAATAATAATAATAATAATAATAATAATAATAATAATAAATTCATTCATGCGTAATTCCTTTAAAAAAGTAATTTGCATTCAAAATTCATATTAACAGGACCCCAAACTTTAAGTCACTGTGATTTGAGAAATTGTAAATGTTGTTCAAAAGACTTTAGCAGCAAATAATAACAAATAATAACAAAAAAGGATTGTAACTGATTATAGTAGTCAAACTGAAATAGAACCTTTCAGAGGTTTTCTGAGTGCATTTAACTTGCACCCTTCTCTAAATACACCAAAGCACCTCTATGTTTGGTTAACGATAGCCAGAAAAGAGATAGCAAATGGAAAACTGAGAAGCGCTGATAAAAGAGTGAGAAGCACAACAGATATTGCCATTCCTTGTTTGTCTGCATGCTCTAGCTATGTGGTCAGATTACTGCCTTTTCCTAAAATACTTCACCACTAGTGTCTTACTTTTATCTGTCCAAGAGACAATGTTTATTATTTGTTTAGGTCAACTTTAAGGTCACCCAGTGAAAGGAAGATCACTTTAGAATTAGGTACGGGAAAGAAGTCAGCAGAAACAACTATAAGATTTATGGACTTCAAACTTCAGAATTATCCAGCTAACACACATTTCTTCATATGTACAACCAGAACATTCAGATCTGCAGGAATTCTGTGCTAGCGATGAAAGGAAAAAGAGGAGAAAAGCAGAAAGCCAGATATTT
Organism: Erythrolamprus reginae; assembly: GCF_031021105.1. Classification (NCBI taxonomy): domain Eukaryota; kingdom Metazoa; phylum Chordata; class Lepidosauria; order Squamata; family Dipsadidae; genus Erythrolamprus; species Erythrolamprus reginae. The sequence goes on along the minus strand of NC_091954.1, from coordinate 19,034,580 downwards.
TTCAAAGAAGGGAGTGTGTGTTCCTTTGTACTAAGGCGAGATATTTCTGTAAAGGATATTCTTTCACATAATGCTGAGATGTACTGACTGGGATCAATTTTGTCCACATATTGTTTCAAATAAAAATGTTTGTTTACTTTATTTATTTATTTATTTATTAGATTTGTATGCCGCCCCCTCTCCACAGACTTGGGGCAGCTCACAACAATAATAAAACAGTATGCAATAAACAAATCTAATATTTAAAAAGTATCTACATCAACATCTTGTTGATGTAACATCCTTGCAAAACTCCCAGAGTAAGACAGACACTGTATTCCAGAGGTCCCCAACCTTTTTTGCACCAGGGACCGGCTTTAAGCTAGACCAGTTTTCCATGGCCCGGTGGGGGGGGGGGGGAGCTAGCTGTCAGCGGCGCCGTAAAAGGGGCGATCAAGAGAGGAATGGGTGAATGAATGGACGGAGGGTGGGAAGGAAGGAAGGAAAGAGGGAAGGGACAGGAACAGAAGAAGGGTGCAAAGGAAGCAAGGAAAGGTGTGAAAGGGGAGAGTAAGAGAGGAAGGAGTGAAAGAAGGAATGAGGGAGGAAAGAAGGGAGGAAGGAAAAGGAAAGCAAGAAATGGAGGGAGGAAAGGAAGGAAGGAAAGAAAGAAAGAAGGGGGAAGGGACAGGAACAGAGGAAGGAAGCAAGGAAACTTATGAAAGGGGAGAGTAAGGGAAGAAGGTAGGAAGGAGAAAGAAAAGAAGAAATAGAGGAAGGGAAGGTAAAAGAGAGAAATAAAAAGAGCAAGAAAGAAAGCAAGAAAGAGAAAGAAAGAAAGAAAGAAAGAAAGAAAGAAAGGCAACTTCAAAGAAAGGCTCACTGAGCATCTCTCACTCTCTCTCTCTTCTATCCCTCTTTCTTTCTTTCTCTTCCTTTCTCTCTCTCCTCTTCCTTTATCTCCTCTCTCTCTCCCTCTCCTCTTTCTCTCCCCCCTCTCTCCCCTTTCCCTCTCTCTTTCTCTCTCTCCCTCTCTTGCTATCTCTCCCCCCCCCTCTCCCTCTCTCTTTCTCCCTCTCCCTCTATTTCTCTCTCTCTCCCCTCTTTCTTTCTCTTCTTCTCACTTTCTCTCTCTTGTTTTCTTTCTGTCTCTTTTGCTTTCTCTCTCTCTCACTCTTTCTTGTTTTCTTTCTCACGCTCTTTCTCTCTCTTGTTCTCTCCTCTTGCTATCTCTTTCTCCCCCCCCCTTTCTCTCACTCTCTCTTTCTCTCTTTCTCTCTATCTTGCTGTCTGTTGCTCTCACTCACTCTCGTTCTCCGTTCTTCTCAGCGGTGACGCGCGCACAGCCCTGCCCGCCTCACCTTTGCGAGAGCACTTCGCCCCGGGCTCTCAGCAAGGGGGTTTGCAGGAGAGGTGGGGCCGGCGAAGGTGAATATTCAATGTCGGGGGCGCACAGGCGGTTGCACGCGCTCCCTATCTCCCTGCTAGCCCACTCGGAATATTCAAAATAAGAAAAGCCTTCGCCGGCAAAGGTTTTTTCTTATTTTGAATACTCCGAGTGGGCTAGCAGGGAGATAGGGAGCGCGTGCAACCGCCCCGTGCGCCCCCGACATTGAAGACCTCCGCTGAGAAAAGCCTTTGCCGGGCATTTCCTCTCGGCGTCAAGGAGGCGCAGCGGCGGGGCGGAGAGAGGGACGGGGGGGCAGCGGCGTCCCTCCTGGCCTTGGCGGGCCGCCCGACCCTCCCCACCTCCTGCAAACGCGGCGGGCGGCGGGGGGAGAGTGAGGAGCCGGTTCCGGCGGGCGCGGGGCTTGGCTGGCTGGCGGGGGGAGCGCCGCTGGTGGTGCGGAAAGGCCGAAGGGGCCCTGGCGCCGCGGACCGGCTGAAAACCCCCCAACAGCCCGGTGCCGGTCCGCGGACCAGCGGTTGGGGACCTCTGCTGTATTCAACTTTTGCTGTCCAGACGAGATATGCCTCAAATTCTGTAATTCCCTTAGTCCCATTCCATTTTTATTGTTTTATCATTTCCAGATAGGAAAAAGATAAGACAGCAAGACATGTCTGGGTAAAATCTCTCTCTCTCTCTCTTTCTCTCTCTCTTTCCCTCTCTCTTTTTCTCTCTCTTTCTCTCTCTCTTTTTTCTCTCTCTTTCTCTCTCTCTCTTTCTCTCTCTCTCTTTCTTTCTCTCTCTCTCTCTTTCTCTCTCTCTCTCTCTCTTTCTCTCTCTCTCTCTCTTTTTCTCTCTCTTTCTCTCTCTCTCTTTCTCTCTCTCTCTCTTTTTCTCTCTCTTTCTCTCTCTCTCTCTCTTTTTCTCTCTCTTTCTCTCTCTCTCTTTCTCTCTCTGTTTCTCTTCTCTCTCTGTTTCTCTTTCTCTCTCTGTTTTCTCTTTTCTATCTGTGTTTCTCTTTCTCTCTCTCTTTCTTTCTCTCTTACTCTCTCTCTCTCTCTCTCTCTCTTTCTCTCTCTCTCTCCTACCCCCAGTTTACAAGGGAAGTTTATCAATGAAATCACAGGAACAACAGAACACAGTACAATTTTATTTCTAGCATGATTGACTGGTGATTAAGAAAAATAGGTTTAAAGCCTACTGAAGCACAGTGCTTCTCATTTGCATCTTTTTCCTTTGCAAAAAATTAAAATGTACCACATTAAAAGGTCAGTATGTTGCTGCCAAATTTATCAATGTCACAGGGAAATTACACAGCAGGAAGCCTGCTCCAGATCTCTTCGCTGCCTTATATGGAAATAATTTTGGAAATGCTTTAGTATAATGAAGAGAGCAGATGATAATAAATATTCTGGCTCTTCCCGATAAAGTAAATTCAACGAACCTTTGAAATGGCATTAATTGATAACTTGCAAAAGTATCCGAAACCAGAGGATCCCCAATTCCAGTCCATGGACCAGCATCGGTACACAGCATGCCAGAAACCAGCCGCTCAAACAAACGAAATCCCATCCATAAGACACAGGCAGCATGAAAAATCCCACCCTATGTGGTCCACAGAAAAACATCTTTCCATGTGTAAACTGTTTTCCATTCATGAAGAAGAATTCAGCAGCTATACCTATTCTCTAGCGCCCTCTAGAGGTCTAGGCATTAAAAAGTAATGTTTTCATTAGGATAAAATACGTATATTGGAGAACGTCTTTAAAAAGACACCTAGGTTTGGTTGGTGAAAAAGTGATAATGAAATCCCGTGCAAAATAGATTATAGAAATCTTTTTTTTTTTTAAAGTAAGGAGAGAATATTGTCAGAGAAGTAGCTCCTTGGAAAAATGAGATGGCAGACAAGGAACTGGGAAGCACCAAGTGCAAAACTTTTTTTATACTTTTTACACTACTGTGCTGAAAGCTATAGTAGGAGAGGCAGTTAAAGGGCCACTATCTATATTTTGAAAAATATGGACAAAACTGTATGGTCTAAACTAGGGGTCCCCAAGCTTGACAACCCTAATATTACACACTTTGTTTATGCATATGCTCTGGGAATGCCCAGTGGTGCAGAACTTTTGGCAAAAAGTGCAAGAGGATATTCATAGGATATTAAATATAAGATGGATGATTACTAAGGAAATGGCAGTAATAGTAAAAAGTAATGAGATGGGAGAATACAGAGAAATAAAACAAGCACCGATAGAAAGCGCTCAGGCGGTAATAATCTTGGGGTGGAAAGAGGTGACAAAATGGACAATACAAAATTGGTATAGGTACATGGTGGACCACATTCAATTCGACATTATGGATAAAAGGATGAATTCGATTAATGAAACTGATTTCCAACAGCTGATGGGGCGATGGGACAAGGTAAGACGATATATGGTGATTAGGATCCAAGACCAAGCTATAAGAAACAAGTTGGAATCACTCTATAATATGTAAAAAAATATTTCACTATTGGGTTTAAATGATTTATACAAGAAATACCCTCAATTGGTGGTGGGGTATGATTGATTGTCTGGTGATGGGCACAATCACTGAGCACATGTTATATGTTATATGATGTGTGTGTGTTTTATATTATAAAAATCAATAAAAGCATTTTTTTTAAAGACAACCCTAATTAGTAATGTATTACCTGATGGCTGAAAAATGGGAAGATTGGACTAAGGTGATTTCCATCATTTTCACATATGGAATCATTATTGTTGTGGTTAGCTCTGGCCCAGCTCCTGCCCCAAGGACTGTGGATGTGGGGGAGACATCCACATGCTGCAGGCCTGTTTTGCCCCCCCCCCTCGGTGGAATCTGCTGATGAAGGCTCCTCTGACCAAGAAGACATGACTGACAGGGAGGAGGAGAGTGTGGCAGACAGCTCAGAAGGAGATCAATTATCTTGCTCCTCCTTGGATTCAGAACAAGAGTTAATGATACAGCCACGCATGCGGAGAGCGATGCATAGGCAACAACAACTGAGAGATTATTATCAAAGAAAATGAGGCCACCTGTGGTTGGGTGGGGCTGTGGTAATTAGTGAGGCTGCTATGAATAGCAGCCTGTGGGTTTGGCCATTGTGGAGGATTATCTGATCGTTGTGTTTCGTGACTGCTTTACTGACTTTGACCTTTTGTGTGCTGATTTCCCCCCGCTTTGAAACTAAACCAGGGCAAAGTGTGTTTCACTTTGTGAAAGAAGAAGGACTGAGAATTGCCTCACAGCTGCAAGATAAGTATCACAGAACTGATAAGGGACAAATTACCAGTTTGTTTGGAGACGAGTGCTCTTTGCTATACCAAAAGAGGGCTTGGTTTAAGTGAATTTTCATTATAAAGAAGATTGTTTTGAATTTTCAAACGTGTGTGTGTGTGAAATTTGTACCTGTGAAGTTTTGGGAGGATTCTACCAGAGAACCCGACAGAACACATTATAATTTTTCTGAGTGCAGTATCAACCAATTTTGAGTTTAGGGAAGGACAGATTAAGAAGCTGGATATGGAATTGAAGCATTAAAATGAACCCTTGGGAAAAAAACAACCTCCAGGCAGTGTTCCCTCTAATTTTTTTTTTGGGGGGGGGTGGGCGGGAAAGTATAGTGTCTAAGGGGCAATCCCTTTGGGACTGGGCGGCACATAAATAAATGAATGAATGAATGAATGAATGAATGAATGAATGAGTACATGAGTAAATGAATAAATAAATAAATAAACAAACAAACAAACAAATAAAAAACCCACCCTGTTTTGCCTCAGAGAATTTCAAAATAAAATACTGTACTGTGTGTCTATAACAGTGAGCTCATAATAGGGCAACTCTCTCAATATCAAAATGCCACTTAAATAGTTGAGCTAGTTTCAAACTAGATTTTGATTTTCTTTCTCTCTTCCTTACTCTCTTCCTTACTCCCATTCTTTTTCTTTTTCTTTTCCTTCCTCTCTTTTTTCTGTTTCTCTCTCTTCCTCTCTTCCTCTCTCTCTCCTTCCCTCTCACTCTTTCCCTCTCAGCTTCTGGGCAGGTTTGGAAAACTCTGAGTTGATGATGATTTTTAAGTGAGCAATTGCTCACTGCTCAGCTTAGAGGGAACTATGCCTCCAGGTGCTGTAGCATTCTAATTTTTGTGAGTTGCTACTGTTATTAAGTAAGTACATGTCACGAAAACCAAAATTTAAGATACTTGAATGTCCATAGAAATATAGCTGTTCAAACTTGATAGCATGCATCCACAAATGTTGTCCCCAGCGGGCATTGCTTTTTCGAGAAAATGCACCAGGAATTTCTTTTTCTGCTCTCTCAGCCTTATCAAACCTGCATTGAAATCGAATGGGCTTCGTTTTTTGCAAAGGAGCATCAAATAAAATGCAAGAAAACTTTAAAAGTTACCCAAAAGACAACCTTTATGGGGGAAAGTGTTAATTTATTACATTTTATACATTAACCTTTTCGCTTGCTTGGGTGGGTATCGGTTGGATATGCTGTAATGGTGGCTTCCTCCACTGGGTAGTGAGATTGACCAGGTCAGTGATGGTGAACGTTTTTTCCCTCGGGTGCCAAAAGAGTGTGAGTGTGCACTTTCGCGCATGTTCGAGTGCCCACGTTCATAATTCAATGCCTGGGGAGGGCGAAAACAACTTCACCTGCCTCCCAGGAGGCCCTCTGGAGGCCAGAAACGGCCTGTTTCTCAACCTGGTGGGCCCAGTAGACTCATGTTTTGCCCCCTCCCAGGCTCTAAAGGCTTCCCTGGAGCCAGGGAGGGTAAAAACGCTCTCCCCCATAGTTGTGGTTAGTTCTGGCCCAGCTCCTGCCCCAAGGAATGTGGAGGTGGAGATGGGGGAAACATCCACATGCCACAGGCCTGTTTTGCTCCCGATAGAGTCTGCCAGCAAAGTATCCTCTGACCAAGGAAGTGTGGGTGTGATGGAAGAGTGGGGTTTGGCTGACAGCCCAGGAGGAGATCAATCTTCCTTATCTTCCTTATCTTCTTTGGATTCAGAGGAGGAATGTATGACTGACCCACCCATGCGTAGAGTTATGCATAGGAGAGAACAACTTAAGAAATATTACAGGAGATAAGAGAGGCCACCTGTGTTTGGGTGGGGCTCCAGTAATTAGAGCTGCTGATAAAAATAGCAGCGTGCTGGTTTGGCCGTTGTGAGGATCATCTGATCGTAGTTTCGTCAAGACCGTGGATTGTTGTTTCCTGTTTGTATTCAAGACTGCGTGTGGAATTCCTGGACTCTGGATTATACTTCATTGTGAGTGTTTACCACTGTTTGGAGAACATTAGTGGACTCAATTTCCCAGTTACTGGGTTAGAAACTGGTTTGCATTTAAACTGTGCATTATTTGTACAAGAAATCCCTTTGAAGTTTAAAAGGGAGTTTTTTCTTCTCTTCTGTTGATAAAGAACATTTTTTTGCATTCAATCATGTGTGTGTGTCTGCTTGGACTAATTACCCTGTAATTACGGGTGGTTGGCATACGCTGGCAGAACACCCATTCTCCCCAGAGACTCTCCGGAAGCCAAAAACGCCCTCCCAGAGCCTCTGTGTGAGCCAAAAATCAGTTGGCCGGCACACACATACATGTTGGAGCTGAGCTAGAGCAACGGCTCGTGTGCCAGCAGATATGGCTCCGCGTGCCACCTGTGGCACCGTGCCATAGGTTCACCATCACTGGATTAGGTGATCTCTGAGGTACATTCCAACCTTCATATTCTGTGGGAAAGAAATACTGCAGCAGATAAACAGCACCAGCTCCTAATATACAGTATACATTGGCATCCTTCTGTCTCGAAAGACCATGGTATCATGCTCTGGATTCCCCATAGCATGAAGCCTGGGTAGGTTAGTATGGAGGGTATATACAGTATAGCTATGGTATATTATACCTCCTCTCCAATAAATATTTATGCAATACAAAGGATATTTTAACATTAACAGATAATTACTAAATTAGAGTAGGGATTGTATACATACACTCAAAAGAGACTGATTTCTTTAAAACAAACCTATAGAACTGGGCCATTTAATACAGTGATACCTCGTCTTACAAACGCCTCATCATACAAACTTTTCAAGATACAAACTCAGGGTTTATGATTTTTTTGCCTCTTCTTACAAATTATTTTCACCTTACAAACCCACCACCGCTGCTGGGATGCCCCCGCCTCCGGACTTCCATTGCCAGTGAAGTGCCCATTTTTGCGCTGCTGGGATTCCCCTGAAGCTCCCCTCCATGGGAAACCCCACCTCTGGACTTCCGTGTTTTTGCGATGCTGCAGCGGAAAATCCAGCAGCGGAAAAACAGGCGCTTCGCTAGCAACAGAAGTCCGGAGGTGGGGTTTCCCAGCGAGGGGAGCTTTAGTGAAATCGCAGCATTGCAAAAACACAGAGGTCCGTAGGTGGGGTTTCGAGGACTTTGTTGTGTTTGCGATGCTGCAATTTCAGGGGAATCCCAGCATTGCAAAAACAGGCACTTTGGCTGGCAAAAGGGGTGAATTTTGGGCTTGCACGCATTAATCGCTTTTCCATTGATTCCTATGGGAAACATTGTTTCGTCTTACAAACTTTTCACCTTAAGAACCTCGTCCCGGAACTAATTAAGTTTGTAAGACAAGGTATCACTGTATTTTGAATTGTGTTCGGCACAAGGAAGAAATATGAAGTACAGTGCTGTATACCAGGCAACCTAGGACCAAGATAAGGCAAAATCTCCTTCAGTTTTGACACGGCGGCCTGTATCCTGTTTTCTTTCTGACCATCAGCTGCAAAAATAGACCCTTTCGGCTTGATCGGTGCCACAACTGTGTTTGTAGGAATTTTGACAGTTGATCTTTCTTGCCCATGCAGGTCTGGGAGATCAATTTAATTTTTCAGCAACTTGGTGCATCCGTTTAGCCACGGCTGTAATTAAGGCTGCTCCTTTCCCACTTCCGTCTTCGGACAGTATAAACGTTACATCACACTGTGGTGCCAGCTCCTTCACTGTTCCTTGCAAAATCCTAGAAAAGCTAAATAGAAAAAGAAGAAGCACAAACAAATTTTGACGTATATGATGCCTTGCATAACCAAACTGCAAAACCTGAGAAATGATTTACATTGCAAAGACTGGAGAGAGGGGAACGCAAAGTGTACAGAATTTGAATAACCGAATATGGAAGCAAATAATACATATTTAAAGGGCCTTTATATTCTTTTCTATAGTCTTATGATTTTCCAAAGCAGAAGCAAGAGTGGTGTGTAGTTTGTAATTGTATTAAGTTTGGGTATGTATGGTGAGTAGCACAAAGTAAGGGCTTTCTTCTGCATTTCCATTTTATCAGGGAACAGGAAACATTCCTTTGCCTAATTTCTTAACTGAAATACAGTAATACCTCGTCTTACGAACTTAATTGGTTCCCGAGGGAGGTTCGTAAGACGAAAAGTTCGTAAGACAAAACATTGTTTCCCATAGGAAACAATGTAAAATCAATTAATCTGTGCAACGGAGAAAAAAAATGCAAAAAACCGCCGCCGCCCGGCTGTCACGTTTTGAAACAACTGGGGGGCTTCTCGGCGGCCTCCCGAACGCCAAACGCCAAACCTGAACTTCCGGGTTCGGCATTCAGGAGGCCCCCGAGAAGCCCCCTGGCTGTTTCAAAAGGTGACAGCCAGGCGGCGGGGCTTCTCGGTGGCCTCCCGAACCCCGAACCCAGAAGTTCGGCAAAAGTTTGGGTTCAGGAGGCCGCTGAGAAGCCCCACCGCCCGGCTGTCACCTTTTAAAACAGCCGGGGGGCTTCTCGGAGGCCTCCCGAACACCGAACCCGGAAGTTCAGGTTTGGCGTTCGGGTTCAGGAGGACGCTGAGAAGGCCCCCGGCTGTTTTAAAAGACGACAGCCAGGTGGCGGTGCTTTTCAATGGCCTCCCGAACCTGAACCTTTGCCGAACCTCCGGGTTCGGGATTCGGGAGTCCGCCGAGAAGCCCCGCCGCCCGGCTGTCACCTTTTAAAACAGCCGGGGGGCTTCTCGTTGGCCTCCCGAACACCGAACCCGGAAGTTCGGGTTTGGCGTTCGGATTCAGGAGGACGCTGAGAAGGCCCCCGGCTATTTCAAAAAGCGACAGCCGGGCGGTGGGGCTTCTCGGTGGTGGCGGCGGCGGGTTCGTAAGAAGAAAAAGGTCCGTAAAAAGAGGCAAAAAATTTCTGAACCCCGGGTTCGTAACTCGGGTTGTTCGTAAGACGAGGGGTTCATATCATGAGGTACCACTGTACTTGTCTGGAGCATTTCTTATTTTTCTCTTCCATTTTTTTTATTTCTTTTCCCTTTTCTTTTTCCTTAATTTTTATATTTTATTTAATTTCTATTAGTTTTTCTATCTTTGCATTTGTAAACTTTAAGCAGATTATTGGAATATAATTCACATAATACTATATAATAGCTTACACAATGGATATTGAAAACTTCAAAAAAATAGTAAGCTTGATAAATAAATGATTCAGCTGATTAAGTGGTGCTAGAAAATTTCTTAAGACTATTTTCAGGTGCATTAGTGAAGCAGAACACTTATAAAATATTCATGTTAGTCTTCTAACAATGGAAGTGATATTGCATTTCTTTAACGTAGAAGAATTCTTACACTACCTTTGGCCTAACAGAAGGCTTTCATTTTATGGTTCTGATGGAGGACACATTTATGAAATTTTCCATTCATAAAAAAGTACATCACAAGTGATTTGGAAATTCTCTTTAAGAGAAAGATTGATTTATGTATTGAAACTGCGCAATAATCTGAACTGGAAGGGGGAAAACAATTTGGAAAGTGGATGACTGTGTGGTGGCCCATCCATGTCCTGTGCAGCTGGTCATGGTATCCGAGGATTGAGAGACAGTTGTGGCGCAGTACCATAGGCCCGTGCACTTGGCACCCAAGTCCAATAGTGAGGAGGTCAGAGAGGATTTAGTGACAGAGACTGAAAGCCAACCAGGGCATTCTGCACTTCTTGAGGTACAAATGTGTGACTCAGAAGAAGAGGTGGAGCCTCTTCTTGATGCTAGGGTATGCAGGGTTGCTAGAAGGCAGGAGTGGCTAAGCAAGAGGAGGTCTCCTCATGAATAGATTTATAAAACAAATTGCCGTGCCCTTAGACTATTTAAAGCTAAGGCACATGATGCTTCAGTGTGGAAGAAAACTTCATTTTGTTCCACTCTCTCTCTCTCTCTCTCTGAAATTCTTGTTTAGATTATGAATTACAAACTGGCAATGTTGGCTAATGACATCCAGGCTGCCTGCCAAGCTATAGTAAATTTCAGAGAAAGAGATTGCTTTGATTAAAGTAATGATCTGTTTGTTTTGGTTTGTGCTGCCCAATTGTTAAGACTATAATGAGCAGTGGCTCACAGGCAAATTTATTTCTGATTTCCTAAACTGCTAAGGAAATATTAAGCGTAACAGTTTGATGTTTTAAATCCTTGCGCTATCCTTTGCTACCCTCAAAAAAAAAATCCATTCATCAGAGAAGCTTAAATACTCACTGTGGGTGTAACTTGTACAAGGTACCGTCCACTCCAATGGTAGTTTTGAGGTGCTCAAGTTCCCTGTTGTCACGTATCTTCTCAACAACAGCAGCCAATCCAGCTCCGCAGAGCTGGGCAGCTCTTTTGGAAATGCAGCCACACACTTCTTTTACAATGATGCTGTCATCACAAGTCCCATCCAGCCCGAGTTGTTGCAAGATTTTTCTCACTTGAAGCAGGGCGAGGCGATCGCTGTCTCAGCCAAAATGGAACAGACACTTTTGATTACTGAATAGTACTTCTTAGAAAGTACTGGAAAGCTGCATTCCTGTTTTTTAAAGAAGTATTTCATTGATAGGTTGGTTCCTTGGCACTATATTCTTCCCACCTATGACTATGATTCCTTTTTAAACAGGATTTAGAATTTTAATCATGTGCCACCATAATTTTTGACACCCAGCAATCGCATAGAGAGATGTTCTCCATGACTTAATAATGAACTTTGTCTGAATACTACATGCTACTCTTAATGTCACAACACCTTGAAATACACCCCAAAATAATCTTTGAACTGTTAAGACATTTTATTGGTGATGACATTCCCATCACCAGCAGAAGAAAACATCTCCTTTTCCAGATAATTCTGAACTGGGCTCCCAAGAATCATAGAACATATGGCTGATGATGAAGATGACCAGGAACTGGAAATTAGCAAAATCTGAAGGGCTACAGATTTAAATTCCTTTGTAGGAGAGAGAGACACAGAGAGAGAGAGAGAGAGAGAGAGAGAGAGAGCTAATAGGTGATAGATGTTAGATGGTAGATGGATTAGAGAGAAGGAGAGATAGAGAGAGATCAAAGAAAGCTTCATGGAAATGCTCATGTATTCCTCAGAAACCTGGACAGTCAATGCAATTTTGAAGGGAATATCGGTGGAAAGAGTTAGCTTTGTATTCTTCCTACAGCTAAGACTAGAACTCATATTTTCCTGTTCCAACTCAAACAGTAGACCTGTAGGAAACCAATAGACCTATAGGAAAAGGACAAGCAAAGCCTGCGGTGGAATCAAGACAGGTATCAGCCTGGAGTTGTTACATTCCCACATGAGGTCCAAGTACAACCACTCCTGAATTCCATTAACACTTATCTACTGCCAATTTAGTGCTGACAGTGAGTTTAGATTCTTGTATATAGATATGAACAAGAATTCAGTTTAACTGGAGCTTAACATGTGATCTTGATTCTTCGTGCCTGAGGAGACCAAATTGGCTCTCAAAACTGAATCTTTTGCCTCTTATATAAGAAAAACATTTAAAAATCACTAATCCCATTCAACTATTTCTTCTCTCAAATGAGGTTGAGAACTAGAAGATAGGAGATAAAATGTTGTTTGCACAACGCAAATCATACCTTTCAATCTGAGACAAGTATTTTGTTTCAAATATTCCTCTTCTTCTCAGTGATTCTGAAATTTGGCCTCTGAACAAAAGTCCTCTCTTGGTCAGGTCTATCAAGATCTGTCTCACTATTTCACCCAAATACATCCCACTGGTCATTTTCTCATATCTATTAAACACCAAAGAGAAAAAAAAACCATTTGGATTTGAACAACAAGCAAGTTGTTCGTTATTCGTTGTTGCTATGCATAAATGGGCAGGCATAATAAGTTTCCATAATCTTGTTTTCTCCAGAATTGATAACATTTCAGAACAACAAAGGACTCTTCCCAAACAAATAATTGGTCAAGGCGATATAATCTTACCTATTGCTACGTTTCCCTTACGCCAGCCACTCAGTTGCCCTTTTCTCAGTTTCTTCTCTTGCAGCACAGCACCCAGGATCCACTTTGATAGTAGGAGGTGGGTTGGGTAATTTAAGAACCGTTTCACCCGAACCAATGTGAACCGGCTGAATCCCACCATGATACTAACTCACTGTTGGGTTTCACCACTCTACCACATGCTTGCACTGTCTTATAAATACATTTCTATGGTCAGGTCGCAATTAACTGACCAATGTGTCACCTTTTGATGACCAAAAGGGGCAGGTACTCTGCAGGCTATATAAATGACTGCAGAGTAGATGACCCCTCCTTTTTGGCCCTGCTGACCCTTCTTTCCACCTCTTTCTACTTTCCCTGTGCTCCATTGTTCTCGGCTGAGGACACATGTGTGAGATGAAATCCAAAGCCATCCTCATACATGAAAGCATCCAGAAGTTATTAATATGGACTGGAATATAAGCTTTTCTGCCTGCAATTTGTAAATGCACGAATCAACAGAATTGTAAGTAAAGATTGTACTTTTCATCTTTATGAAGGAGTGATTCTTCATTGCTAATAAACGGGATTCTGAGCCACAGGTTGATTTCTTGCCATGCTGAATCCGCTGCAAATTAATCCAGCTGAACTCTGCTAATACTAATATGTTGTGGTTAGCTCTGGCCCAGCTCCTGCCCCAAGGACTGTGGATGTGGGGGAGACATCCACATGCTGCAGGCCTGTTTTGCCCCCCGTGGAATCTGCTAATGAAGGCTCCTCTGACCAAGAAGACATGAGTGACAGGGAGGAGGAGAGTGTGGCAGACAGCTCAGAAGGAGATCAATTATCTAGCTCCTCCTTGGATTCAGAACAAGAGTTAATGATACAGCCACGCATGCAGAGAGCATTTTATTTATTTATTTATTTATTTATTTATTATTTAGATTTGTATGCCGCCCCTCTCCGCGAACTCCGCGATGCATAGGCAACAACAACTGAGAGATTATCATCAAAGAAAATGAGGCCACCTGTGGTTGGGTGGGGCTGTGGTAATTAGTGAGGCTGCTATAAATAGCAGCCTGTGGTTTTGGCCATTGTGGAGGATTATCTGATCATTGTGTTTCATGACTGCTTTGCTGACTTTGATCTTTGTGTGCTGATTTCCCCCCGCTTTGAAACTAACCCAGAGCAAAGTGTGTTTCACTTTGTGAAAGAAGAAGGACTGTGAATTGCCTCACAGCTGCAAGCTAAGTATCACAGAACTGATAAGGGACTTGTACAAATTACCAATTTGTTTGGAGACAAGTGCTCTTTGCTATACCAAAAGAGTGCTCTGTTTAATTGCATTTTCTGTATAGAGAACATTGTTTTGAATTTTCAAACGTGTGTGTGTCTGAAATTGTATCTGTGCATTTTTGGGAGGATTCTACCAGAGAGCTTGACAGAACACTAATAATAGTAAGAGTAACCAAACTACCCAACACTCACAACATCCTTTTTAGTCTTCCTGGGTTTTTTCTTTAGTATGTTTTTGAATAAAAACAAAACTGTTTTCTTCTTCCTTTCCAATACCTTGAAACTCATTGCTGTCCTAACTCCAGACTTTCAGGTGGAGAGGACAGATTATTTCAAATATTTTGCATTGTGTGTTCTACAGCAGAAGCTACAGAATTCCAGAGGAAACCCATCATCTTGGCTGAAATTTTTGGAGTAGCCCCACAACATGTACCCTTACTTTTGCTTCCCAGGATTCAGAGAACCCAAGTCCACCTCTTGATCGTATCTCGTCCTGAAATTATCAATGCAGCCATTGTCACCAAATCCTCCCCATTCTGTGTTGATGCACATTTTGCCTTCATCTCCTTCTATTATTTCTATATGTTTCATTTCTTCCATATAGCACACGTTACTGCCTGTCCCTGAAAGACAGAAAGAAAGCGAGACTTTAAAACGGCAAAACGTTTTTCTCCAAGTGAAGTTCAAATGTAGGAGATGGTAAAACAATAGCTGCAGAACACAAAATAGTAGCAGTTCTAATGGTTACTATAGGAAGAGCCAGGCTAGATTTCTGGTTTCTCCTTTGGTGGCATCGGAAGCTGGACCATGAGCTCAGTGGCCAGCTCCGAATACTCCCATAGGTCCCTGGACCTGTTCTGTCTGGGTCACTCCAGAAGCCAATACCAAGCCAAAAAGCGAAGCCAGACACACTGGTAAAAGGCAAAGGCAGTTTTATAAAATTCAAGAAAAACACAGGTAACAGAAAATGTCCTTACAAACAGGAAAATGCTGTATCTTCAGAGATATCCACGAAGGCAAAAGTCCATGCAGCAATACCAGATTCTTGCTACCAAGACGAAGCTGTAGATAGCAAACAGACACCTCCCACGAGTCTTCCAGACTGCTAGGCCACAAGCCAAGATCAGAGACGCTGAGAATCAAAACAGGTCACCGCAACTCCAATTGATAACACTCCACATGGCTTCAAGGCCTTGCCTGCCTTTTAAACCCTGCTGATGAGGACCACACCCAAACCCAGCTGTTTCTAATTCAATGGTGATAATATTTCTTTAACTGCTCCTTTCGTTGCTCTGAACGTCTCTGTCTCATGTCAATGACAGCTTGTGTGTCATCACCTAATGACTCCAAGCTACTGGCTGGGGAGAGCCCCCCCCCCCCGGGGCTCTCATGCTGTTCTCCTTCATCCCATTCCTGACTCTCCTCTCCCCCGTCCGACTGTTCAGCCCCCTCCTCTGCGCTGTCATCCTCCTCCGGGCATGGAGCCAGCAGAGACACAGCTGGTCCCTGAGCAGCCTCAGGCTGAATCACAACAGGACCTAAGCTGCCACCCCCCCAGAGAGGGGGCAAAGCAAAGGGGGATACCAGGAAGGAAGAAGGAAGCTGCATCTCCCCTCCTGAACTGGAAAGCCCCTAGCCGACAACATGATGCAGAGGCAGTAAACATGGCTGCCACAAAGACGAAGGAAGACCAGAAACAGCAAGACTGAGCAGGAGGGGAAAGTGAGTGGTTTGCAATCTGGGATTGTTGCCTTTTAAAAGAAAAAAGTGACCACCAAAAAATACAGGGGCGAAAAAATCTGGAAGCTAAATGTTAGCAGCGAGAGAAGCATATTAAAAACTTGAAGAAAACATTTGGGAACTAAGGGGAAAAAAGTTTTGTAGGTAGTTTTAAGAGAAGATGTAGTTTTGGAAAGATACTTTGTTTTAAAGAAAAAATATTGACATTTGAACTGAAGTTGCCTTTACCTTATTGAAATTAAATTGATTATTAAATACTCATCTACATATTGGACAATGAAATTGAAAGTGCAGAACAACAAAAAGTAATAACACTGATGTAAAGCACAATCAGAAAGAAAGAATGAAACAAAGAAAGAAAGAAGGAAGGAAGAAAGGAAGAAAGGAAGGAAGAAAGAAAGGAAGGAAGGAAGGAAGGAAGGAAGAAAGAAAGAAAGAAAGAAAGAAAGAAAGAAAGAAAGAAAGGCTCAGCACTTGGAACTTTTGATCTTATTTGTTTAAAAAAAAGAAAGAGAGGTGGTTAACACACAAATACATACATATGGGTTTTTCCTTTGAATTTTGATGGGATGGCAAAAATGATAACAAGTGGAAAGAGAGAGAATGGATACATCAGGATATTTAAGGCATTATGAATGAACAGCGTATGGGAATGAAAGAAATACTTGAAGATATACCCTGCATTGAAATAAAACTGGAGAATATAATACAAAGAATAATAAGTGCAGAACAGATAAATGAGGAAACTATTGAGGACACTGGAAGAGTGAAAACAACAGAGAAAATGGAAAAAAGTAAAGTGAAGTAAACTATTTTAAAGTTAGAAATGTTTGTATGCATATTAGAAATTTATAAAGTTGGGAAAGACCACATCTTTGTTGGAAAGGAAGGAGAAAAGTAGGAAAAAGGAGAAAGAAAAGAGGATTAAAATAGAAATAAAATAAGAGGTGGGGGAGAGACTAAAAGGTAGATACTAAGATAAAAAGAAATATGAGAAATATATAAAAATGAAATGATAATGAATTGTAATATTCATATACTGTATAGTTAAGACTATTGTATGGATATATGAAACTCGGAAAGCAAATGCTCATGACATGAGATGTTGAAAAACCAAAAAATAAATAAAACTTATTGGGGAGAAAAAGAAGTAAAAAGAAAGAGCCAGGCTACATAATGGGCTGAAAAAATCCAGGCAATCTCAAAATAGCAGCAACAAGATCAGAAAACTCTAATACAGTCTTTCTCAACATTGTTTACTTTAAGATGTAGGGACTTCAGCCCCCAGAATTCCCTAGCACTTAAATCAATTTTAAAATTTACATATGTGAAAGAAAAAAGAAAAGTGCAATCCTCACCAAGCCAAATCAACATCTGGGTACCATTTTTTATTTGCAGGCTATCAATGAAATTTGCAGGCTATCAATAGCATTATCTCAATTATCTACTGTATATCTTCCTGCTGCTCAGGAATATTAAAACACAATACAAAAGACTGGGTTATCGCCTGCTGTATATTTCTCTCATTTTACCTGCAATGAGTCCAATCTCACAGTATGGATCTTCATAGCCACACGTCATCATTGTCCCAACCGTGTCATTTACCACCGCTACAATATCCAAATCAAATTCCTGCAACAGAAATTGAGTGAGGGGCAGCCAGAGTTGTAGTGCAGCATGCATTAGGGTTATGTGTACTTTAAAAAAAAAGTTTCACCCAAGAATAATCGGATTTGAATAATAATTTAAATCACTGGTTGCATACTTTATTTATTTTATTTACTTATTTATTGGATTTGTATGCCACCCCTCTCCGTGGACTCGGGCCAGCTAACAACACTGACAAAAACAGAATGTAAAAATCCAATACTAAAAACAGCTAAAAACCCTTGTTATAAAACCAACCATACATACAAACATACCATGCATAAATTGTAGAAGCCTAGGGGGGGGAATTATATTAGTTCCCCCATGCCTGACGGCAGAGGTGGGTTTTGAGGAGCTTATGAAAGGCAAGGAGGGTGGGGGCTATTCTAATCTCTGGGGGGAGTTGGTTCCAGAGGGCCGGGCCCCCCACAGAGAAGGCTCTTCCCCTGGGCCCCACCAACCGACATTGTTTAGTTGACGGGACCCGGAGAAGGCCCACTCTGTGGGACCTAACTGGTCACTGGGATTCATGCGGCAGAAGGCGGTCCCTGAGATAATCTGGCCCGGTGCCATGAAGGGTTTTATAGGTCATAACCAACACTTTGAATTGTGACCGGAAACTGATCGGCAACCAATGCAGACTGCGGAGTGTTGGTGTGACATGGGCATATTTAGGGAAGCCCATGATTGCTCTCGCAGCTGCATTCTGCACGATCTGAAGTTTCTGAACACTTTTCAAAGGTAGCCCCATGTAGAGAGCGTTACAGTAGTCGAGCCTCGAGGTGATGAGGGCATGAGTGACTGTGAGCAGTGACTCCCGGTCCAGATAGGGCCGCAACTGGTGCACCAGGCGAACCTGGGCAAACGCCCCCCTCGCCACAGCTGAAAGATGTTTCTCTAATGTGAGCTATGGATCGAGGAGGACGCCCAAGTTGCGGACCCTCTCTGAGGGGATCAGTAACTCCCCCCCCAGGGTAATGAATGGACAGATGGAATTGTCCTTGGAAGGCAAAACCCACAGCCACTCCGTCTTATCAGGGTTGAGTTTGAGTCTGTTGACACCCATCCAGACCCCAACAGCCTTGCATTCTTCTGCTTTATTTTATTTCACTTTATCAGCTGGTAAACAAAAGTGTGCACAACACTGAAACAGCCCTTGAAAAACTTCATAGAGAAACCAGAAGCATCATGGCAAGACTGGCTGAAAAATACTGGGCTCCGTTGAGCTCTGTGAAAATCCAGACCATTGAACCGCTGTTGGGGTGGTGATCTTTAGATCGGAACCATCTTGAAGGGATGGTGAAGAAGGAGAGGCATCTTGGGCAACCAAGAAGAACAAGCACGTTCCTCCACAGGTCAGAAACAGATCTTCAAACAGCGAGGGGGGGGCAGCCATTTCAAAATGACCGCTAAGAAGATGGGACAACTGGACTAAGTTTTTGTGCAGCAGTGGTGTCTGAGCAGAATGTTGGATCTGGGTAAGTGATTGGCCAACTGACAGATGAAAGAAAATTTTGAATTTGGGTATTAAAAGGTCTTCCGGAGCTTAAATTAGTGGCTAATTGGTAATCGGGAAAGTCTATGAAGAACAAAACAAAGACAGAAACACCAAATCCCAAGAAGATTATTATTTTTACAGGTAAACTTGGAGAAATGTAAAATTAAAATAAAGAAATAAAAGGAAAGAATCTGGAGAAATCTATATTTTTTGATTATGTTGGCTGTGTTCTCAGCAACCTGTTATATTTTAGTATCTTTATTGCCAATTCTCAATTACCCGTTTGGTGAAAGTTTGGAAGAATTTTTGTTTAAATGCCCAGCAGTCATTGGCAGTGAATCTTTCATTCAATTTATTGTCAAATTTGCTCTTACACCTATGTGTTGCTAGAAGATAAGAAACCGATTCAAATCATGGTTTTACCCTACAGGTAGTCAAAATTACGACTACAACTGAACCCAAAATTTCTGTGCTAAGCAAAACAGCTGATAAGTGAGTTTAATATACAGATGTCCAGCAGGTGGCAGCAGCACCCTAAGCTTAGCTATTTATTCATTTAAAATTATACTGGTTCAATCTGGCTAGAACCATAACTACTTTTTTTTTCAGAACAATGTACTACAATCAGATTAAGGAAGTTATTTTTTAAAAGAAAAAAATGAGGGAATAATATAAGATAAATATAATATAATGTGTGGTTAGTGCGCACACACCAGTACTTATACCAGTGAAGCACCTGTTCAGGATAATTCACAGGGACAATATCAAAGTAGTCAAGATGGCAGCTGTTATGTCCTGCCCAGAGATTAATGGAAGTATGCTCGGAGACTAGTTGTTATTGGGTGAACCCCGGTTATTGTGATTGGTTAGTTATTCGTTGGAGCAAGGGCGGCAAATGCTCTGTCACCCGATTGGTTGTTACCTCAGCCAGCGAGAGTATATAAACCCTGTCATCTGTTATGGCCTCTGTTCTTCATCTCCGTACGTCTTTCCGACATACTGAATAAAGTCTGTGATTACCGATACTTGCCTCCGACTATTTCAGCAGCCCCATTCCTTTTTGGTATGTATCACAGCACACATTCAAAAGGAGTAAAACTTGATTGTATTTGCCCTGCAAATTCTGTGTGTCTCAGGGCGGGTTCTAATTTACCTTGCTGCTGGTTCACTTCCTCCTGCCCCAAATGGCTGTGCCATGCAGTGCCAAAAAAAAATAAAAAATAAAAAATAAAAAAGTCAAAAACAAGATGGCGACGCATACGCAGAAGAAAAAAAATGGGGGGAAATCCCCCCCCCAAAAAATAAAATAAAAACAAATTCCCCCCAAAAGATGACAGCACTCACAGACCGGCACCGACCAAACCAGTTCTGTGACATCATCATTACATCACCAGCAGTTTGCTACCAGTTCGGGCAAACCAGTCCGAACCGGAAGAAACCCATTTCTGGTCTGCCTGCCTGCCTCTCATGATCAAAGGAGGGCTGTTTTAATGAATGAACTGGAGTGAAATTCTGGCTCCCTGCAAATTCTCCTGAATCATTTTCAAAGTGCAAAAGACCTCATGACTTCTACATTGATCTTAATAATTCCAAATGAAATCAAATCAGTAGGAAAATTGCCATAAACACAGACTTCTGCTCAACCCTGGTGGTAGGGATTTAGCTCAAAAGTTGCTGGATACTTACATTTCTCCGTTTTATCGCTTCCCTTAGCAAGTCAACAACATCCTCCCCTTCGCAATTGGTTGCCTTGAAACCTTTTGTCCATCCAACAAGAGCTCCCTGGAAAGGGAAAGTAGTGAAAGAAAAAGGACAATTAAAAAGTGTTTACTGAAGAGAGAGAAGAGTTAGATCACCCAAACACTGTCCACTGTTGACCTCACCCGATTCCTAAGAGGTCAGTAAGGGGCGTGCATAAGTGCACCAGCATGTCTACCGTCCCTGTCCTAATGTTCCCTCTTATCAGCATCCATTACAACAATGTTATATTTCTGTATATTACCAATACGTACTAAATGAATGAATGAATGAATGAATGAATGAATGAATGAATGAATGAATGAATGAATAAATAAATAAATAAATAAATAAATAAATAAATAAATAAATAAATTTTAAAGACCGGAAAACTGGCTTTATATTCTTAGGAAAGACTTGATGCAAATTACTTTTTTTTTCTTTTTAATTTTTAAAAAAATTCATTTTATATTAAAATATTGGACACAGTGCGACCCTCCTGATGTTATTTCTACTGTATACACTAAAATATGAAACAAATGTTAAATACATTACTAATTATATATAATTATTCTGCCGAATATACTCATTTATATTTACATATATCACATCACATTTTGGATTTACAAATCCTAATTGTTTCCTGTTCCGACTGCCACCTCTCAGTTCCAATCATTGTTAAAATCTATTCCATATACATGTCTAATGATATTCTGTCTCTCCTTTATTTTTTAGTTCTAACATCAGCCTATCCATTTCTGCGCTAACCAACATTTTCTTTATTATCTCTGTTTCTAAAGGTATATTTTCGCTTTTCCATTGTTGGGCATATACCATTCTCACTGTTGTTATAATGGGTGGTATGAAATATGTTAACTCTTTACCATGCCCCAGTTTGTTTGTTTGTTTGTTTGTTTGTTTGTTTGTTTGTTTGTTTGTTTGTTTGTTTGTTTGTTTGTTTGTTTGTTTATTAAATTTGTATGACACCCTTCTTCGAAAATGTGGGGTGGCTCACAGAATAAATATAAAAATAAAGTGTACAGGACAAATCTAATACATTAAAAAAGTACAACTAAAAACCCTATGTATTTACTCAGTCAAACAATCCAATCACACCACACATCACATTTATTGGTCAGGGGGACAAGGTCTAATTGCAGCAGGCCTGGTGACATAGGTGAGTCTTAAGACTCTTTCGGAAGGCGAGGAGGGTGGGGGCAGTACAAATCCCTGGGGGGAGCTGATTCTAGAGGGTTGTGCCCCCCACAGCAAAGGCTCTTCCCCTCGGCTCAGCCAAACGACATTGTCTAGTTGACAGGACCTGGAGAAGGCCGACTCTGTGGGACCTAACAGGCCACTGTGATTTACGCGGCAGAAGGCGGTCCCATCAGTAAGGTCCATTGGATTGTTTTCCCAGTTGGGCCATTGGATTGTTTTTCACCCTCCCCAGGCTTTAGGAAATCCTCTGGAGTCTGTGGATGGTGTGTGCACCTTTTTAGCACTCGAGCAAAAAAAAAGGCTCACCATCACTGCTCTAATGTCATTTATAAAGTCTTCGGAGAGGGTTGGCATACAAATCTAATAAATTGAATTGAAATTGAATTGAATTTTGAGGGTAGAAGTTAAAACAATTTATGTCCAGGATGTGAGGGGTGTGTAGATATTAAAGACTCTGCTAGAGATAACTGAACAGGAATGGAAGCACAAAATCTATTAAAAAGCATGCAAAATTGAGCGCCAATTAAAACCACATTAAGAGTAGAAGCCAATCAAGGTGGAAAAATCCCTGCCTTCTCACCTTATCAATACTTGTTTGCCTGCAGGGGAAAGAAAAAGTAAAACCAAGGGGCAGCCGGGCACCTTTTAGTCCCATGTATTCCAAAAAGTCTGCAATGCATTGGACAATGTGATCAAATAACTGTAAGGGGAAAAAACAATAGTAATAAGAGTCAGCACTTAATACCAGTGTTTTAAATACATGTGGATCAGCAAGCGAAATTGTTCACAGTCCTGTTAGACTGGGATCGAATATAAATCCCAGGAATAAATACCATATTTTCAGTGTATAAGACGCACCATTTTCCTCCCTAAAAGTGGATGCATCTTATACGCTGAATGTAGCCTTTTTTTTCAGCCCTAACCAGGTGCTAATGATCTTCCCAGCTTTTACCTTGCAGGCTCTTTCATTGTTTCTCTCTGCAAAGAATGTTTCCCAAGCTCTCAGTCTTTGCAGGGGGGTTTTCGTTGCCCTAACTTTCTCCAAATAAGTTTCATTCCAGCCCTAACCAGGTGCTGATGATGTTCCCAGTTCTTACCGGCTTGCAAGCTCTTTCATTGTTATGCTCTCCAAATAAAGTTTTTTTAAAGCCCTAACTGGGGTATAAAATAATGTGCTAGCTAAGGATGCTAGCCAGATGAATACCTGGTAAGCAAATTCTTTTCCCTATTTTCCTCCCCAAAAACTAAGGTGCGTCTTATACTCCAGTGCGTCTTATACTCCGAAAAATACAGTAGTTAAGAATTAACATTTACCTCCTCTCCGGTTCCTTGCATAATTTCCAGAGGAATTGCAAATATTTTATTGTATATCCGAACCGATTTGTTTCTTCCACTTCTGATTTTGACAAGCAAAACTCTGAAATTTGTTCCTCCGAGATCAAGAGCCAAGTATTTTCCCTTTTCTGCAAAAGAAAAATCAATATTTACTAAAATCCTTCTCAATTGCTTAGAAAGTTCCTGTTGCGGCTCGCCAGTGGCTAGCGGATCTGGAGAGAGACTCAGACAGTGAGGAGGTTGGGGAGAAACGTGGGCCAGTCCTGGAGTCTAGGGAAGGCTCTGATGAGTGCTCTGCATCAGAGGCAGAGACGGGGCCAGGGACGTCCGACAGTTATCAGCTACCTTCAGAGTCGGAGATAAGCGGGGCTGAAGAACAACTGGAGCCTGCTCCCAATGTGCACATGCACAGAGCTGTCAGGAGAAGAGAACAAATAAGGTACAGAAGTTGACTTGGGAGTAAAAGCACAAGGGGATGCTGAATGGCCCTTCCCATAGGAAACAAATAGGAGTGAAAGGGGAGTAGTGTTTAAAGGAGACAATTAGTTCATTTGTATGAAGATTTGCTTAATTGAGAGACTTCTTGCCAAGTATTTCCTTCTACAGTGTTGCATCAAGAAGCTATCGGCTCTGGCCCAGCTCCTGCCCCAAGGAATGTGGAGGTGGATGCAGGGGAAACATCAACATATCATAGGCCTGTTTTATTGCCGACAGAGTCAGGTAGTGCAGTTTCCTCGGACGAAGAAGAAGGTGGGGGTGACTTGGAAGAGGGGGACTTGGCACACAACCCAGGAAGCCAATCTCCATGATCTTCGGTTGATTCGGATGAGGAAGTGTTAAACCCACACAGGCGCAGACTTATGCATAGAAGAGACCAATTGAGGAAATATTACAGGCGATAAGAGAGGCCACCTGTGTTTGGGTGGGGCTCCAGCAATTAGAGCTGCTGATATAAATAGCAGTGTGCTGGCTTGGGCCGTTGTGGAAGATTATCTGATCGTTGTTCTTCAGGACTGTGCCTTGCTGTTTGTTGATTTTTCACAACTTTGAAACCAAAGCAGAGCAAAGTGTGTGTGTTTCACTTCGTGGAAGAAGGAGGGCTGTGATGTTTCTTCACAGCTGCTAGCTAAGTACTTGAGGACTGATTAAGGGGATTGTACAGACTACCAGGTTGTTTTGGGACGGGTGCTTTGTTTCTTTTGAATTTTTGTGATAAAGAACATTGTTTTTGAACTTTCAAGTGTGTGTGTGTGTGTCTGAAATTTGTACCCTTGAATTTTCGGGAGACTCATACCATAGAGCCCAGCAGAACACTATCCAAGGATTGATAAGGTCTGTGTTTGTAATTCACCCTTGAAAGATTGTCTGGCAGAAATTTGCTGGATGTGAACGCTAGGAATTCACATTAGCCGAATAAAAAGGGGTTTTTCAGGACAAGGAATCTGTTTTGTGATTTGGTGAAGCCTAAGTCACAGCAGTTCCTTGTCCAGCTATTGCCCGTCTAAGATGTACTGAATTCTAGGCAAATTTGCTCTCAGATGTAGGTAATTCATATTTAGACGTACAGGTAATCCTCACCTTAGGACAACAATTGAGCCCAACATTTTCATTGCCAAGCAACACACTTGTCAAGTAAACTTTGCCCCATTCTGCAAATTTTCTTGCCTCAGTTACTAAGAGAGCTGCTAAATTAGGATAAGAGATGTTAAGTGAATCCAGTTTCCCCATTGACGTTCCTGGTCAGAAAGTTTCAAAAGGGGATCACATGACCCTGGAATACTGAAACTGTGCTAAGTACTGTTGTGGTTCCGTCTGAGGCCCCTCAGGGAACGGCTGATCTTCTGTCGGTTTCCAGCTCAGAGGGAGAGGATGAGGAACAGGAGGTGCAGGCAGACGAGGAGGAGGAATCCCAGGCTGAAGAAGAGGGAGGACAGCCAGAGTCCCCCCAGAGGGAGCTCTCCCCAGCAAGCAGCCTGGATTCCTTAGAGGAAAATGCACAAGCCATAATTGATCTGAGACAGAGAAGAGCTACACAGCGAATGGACCAATTGGCTAGGTACTTTCAGCATTAAAGAGGCAACAGCTGGGTTTGGGTGTGGTGCTCTTTGGAAAGGCTAAAAGGCAGACCCACCCTTCCTGGCTTGTGGAGTTTTATCTTTGAGAGTCTTGGGACCTAGCTGTGAACTTTGGCGTCTTGGAATCCTGGTTTGTGCCTTTGACTATTGAAACCTTGGGGTGGGTGTGCCAGCAAGAAGCTTGCTGTATTGTCTGGACATCAGGACTCTGCTGTAAAGTATTATAGCCTGTCTGTTGGGAAGAACAGGTTTTCCTCTGTGTTTATTTTTTCCAGCTATAAAGTACTTTTGCTTTTACCAGAGTGTCTGGCTGTTTTTTCCAGTTGGTGTTGAGGTCTGGGGGAACCCAGACAGAACAAGTACATGCCAGTTCCCAAGCATTCAAATTTTGATCATGTGATCATGGCGATGCTGCAATGATTGTAAGTGTGTAAATGGTCGTCACTTTTTTCTGTGCCGTTCTACCTTGGAACAGTCACTAAATGAATGGTTATAAGTCAAGGACTCCCTGTAGTTCCGACCTATCCTTGACCGTTCTCCAGCTTTTTCCAGTGTTTCTCAGCCTGGGGGTCGGGACCCCTTTGGGGGTCGAACAGCTGTTTCACAGGGATCGCCTAAGACCATGAGAAAAGAGAAATTTCCCTTGGTGTTAGGATCTAAAGCTTCTACTCTGGCACCTTGAAACATATTTTTACAATCCAAACAATCAGGTGTTTACAGTGGGGGTGTCCCTCTGACCTTCCTGCCAATTAGCTTAAAGCTCTGTTGGGAGAATTGGCGCTAGACTTATGTTTGGGGATCCACCACAACACGAGGAACTGTATTAAGGGATCGTGCCACTAGAAAGGTTGAGAACTACTAGTTTAGAGTATATCAGAATCACCTAAACTTTTTATGCATGTTAAATAGTGTTTTAGCACATCTAGACCAAAGACACTTCATTTTTAAAATGCAAAATGCTGGGTCAAATTCCATTTATCACTTATATATTTTTAGTATCCACAAGAAAGATCAGTAGAAATTTAGATTCACGGCATTTTGAGAATGCTATATATGTACAATCCACCTTCCCTAAAACTGTCTGTTGTGGCCTAAGACAGAGGCAGAGCCTGTGCCATCCATCAGCCCTCAGATGGAGAGTCAACAGCCCCCACCCTCCTTGCCTTTTGTAAGCTTCTTAAAACCCATCTCTGCCACCAGGCTCTCTGGAAGCCAAAAACACCCACCCAGAGCCTCTGTGTGAGCCAAAAATCAGCTGCCCAGGCACACACATGTACGTTGGAGCTGAGCTAGGGCAACAGCTCACGTGCCAGTGGATATGGCTCCATGTGCCACCTCTGACATCCATGCCATAGGTTCGCCATCACTGGCCTAGAAGGTAGTTAATCAGTTACTAATTTATTTATTTATTTATTTATTTATTTATTTGTTTGTTTGTTTGTTTGTTTGTTTGTTTATTGGATTTGTATGCCGCCCCTCTCCGCAGACTCGGGGCGGCTAACAACAGCAATAAAACAGTATATAACAAAATCCAATACTAAAAACAGTTAAAAGCCCATTATATAAAAACCAATCATGCATACAGACATACCATGCATAAAATTGTAAAGGCCTAGGGGGGGAGAATATCTCAGTTCCCCCATGCCTGGGGGCAGAGGTGGGTTTCGAAAAGCAAGGAGGGTGGGGGCAATTCTAATCTCTGGGGGGAGTTGGTTCCAGAGGGCCGGGGCTGCCACAGAGAAGGCTCTTCCTCTGGGTCCCGCCAAATGACATTGTTTGGTTGACGGGACCCGGAGAAGACCCACTCTGTGGGACCTGACTGGTCGCTGAGATTCGTGCAGCAGAAGGCAGTCCCTGAGATAATCTGGTCCGGTGCCATGAAGGGCTTTATAGGTCATAACCAACACTTTGAATTGTGACTGGAAATTGATCGGCAACAATGCAGACTGTGGAGTGTTGGTGTAACATAGGCATACCTTTCAAAGGTAGCCCCATGTAGAGAGCGTTACAGTAGTCGAGCCTCGAGGTGATGAGGGCATGAGTGACTGTGAGCAGTGACTCCCAGTTCAAATAGGGTCGCAACTGGTGCACCAGGCGAACCTGGGTGAACGCCCCCCTCGCCCCAGCTGAAAGGTGTTTCTCTAATGTGAGCTGTGGATCAAGGAGGACGCCCAAGTTGTGCACCCTCTCTGAGGTGGTCAATGATTCTCCCCCCAGGGTAATGGAAGGACAGATGGAATTGTCCTTGGGAGGTAAGACCCACAGCCACTCCGTCTTGTCTGGGTTGAGTTTGAGTTTGCTGACACACATCCAGGCCCCAACAGCCTCCAGGCACCGGCACATCACTTCCACTGCTTCGTTGACTGGTTTTAGGGTTTTTCCTTTCAGATTTTTGTAAACCCCACTGAGCTCCCCAAAGCAGGCAGCCTACACAACTGTGAAAGAAATGAGGAAGTACCTGTGCCATCCGGAGTGCTGCAAACAAACGTTGGCAGCATTTTCACAGTGGCTGCCGGGTGGGTTTCTTTCTTCAGGCCGTACTCCAGTTCTGTCCTCATTTTGTTTCTTATCTCAATGAGATTCTCTTGGGTTAATTTGAAAAGGGCCAAGACCTCATCAATCTGCTTCCGCTGAGACAGCAGCCTGTATGCCACGGCAGTGACCATGGCCGCCCCCTTCCCACTTCCGCTCTCCGAAAGCAGAAATCGGACATCACAATTGGGCACCAGCCGCCGGACGACCTTATGAAGACGCTTGGCGTACCTACAAGGAAGAGCGAGGAGATGACAACAATTGAACCAAACTTACACCATGCGATGCACCCATTGCACAACACCAGCAGCTTACGTGTGGCTTATTTTGTGGGTATGGCTTAATTGTCATGTGACTGGGTAGGAGTGATTGCCGGCCATGTGATCTGGTGGGAGTGACTTGAACGAACTGTTAAGACCTTGATTTACAACCTTACCAGTATCGCTCGCTGGGTTGACAATTTGCTTCGTGTTTCCCGCGCTCCCCTTCCTGGGTCCCCCCCCCCCAGCCTCAGGCCTCAGGCTGGGTAGCTAGGCGAACGGGTGCTGCCAGAAGTATAAGTGCTGCCAGCGCCGCTTCCACCCACGCCTTTTGCTTGCACCTCAGGCGGGAGGTGGCCGCGGGAAGCTGGAGGGGAGCTGGGCAAGAGAGAGGGAAGCTCGTCCGAGGCCAGGAAGGAGGAAAGAGGAAAAAAGCAAGGAGCGCAGACGCAGCAGCAGCAGCAGGGGGAAAAAGGAGAGCCGAGCCGAGATCAGTAATCCAGGAAGTGACAGCCACCAATCAGCTGGAGCTGTGCACGCATCTTCATTTCTGCCCGTGGAACTGGGTTCCACCCCGTCCTGCCTGCTGCCCACCCCTGGATGTCAGATCAGTTTCTGGTCACAATTCAAAGTGTTGGTTATGACCTTTAAAGCCCTACATGGCATTGGACCAGAGTACCTCCGGAACTGCCTGCTACCGTACGAATCCCAGCGACCGATAAGGTCCCACAGAGTTGGCCTTCTCCGGGTCCCGTCGACTAAACAATGTCGCTTGGCGGGCCCCAGGGGAAGAGCCTTCTCTGTAGCAGCCCCGGTCCTCTGGAATCAACTCCCCCTGGAGATTAGAACTGCCCCCACCCTCCTTGTCTTTCGCAAACTACTCAAGTATCGCCAGGCATGGGGGAGTTGAGACACCTTCCCCCAGGCTTTTATATTTTATGTTTGGTATGTATGTGTTGTTTGGTTTTTTAAATATGATAGCGTTTTATATGCTTTCTTTTTTAATATTAGATTTGTTTCGCTATAACATTGTTTTTATTATTGCTGTGAGCCGCCCCTAGTCTTCGCAAAGGGGCGGCATACAAATCTAATAAATTATTATTATTTATTTATTTATTTATTTTATTTATTTATTAGATTTGTATGCCGCCCCTCTTCATAGACTCGGGGCAGCTCACAACAATAACAAGAACAATGTAAGGACAAATCTAATAATTTAAAAAACACTAAAAACCCCATTATTAAAAGCAAACACACACATAAACATTCCATGTATAAACTGTATAGGCCCGGGGGAGATGTGTCAGTTCCCCCATGCCTGACGGCAGAGATGGGTCTTAAGAACTTTACGAAATGCAAGGAGGGTGGGGGCAGTTCTAATCTCCGGGGGGAGCTGGTTCCAGAGGGTCGGGGCCACCACAGAGAAGGCTCTTCTCCTGGGTCCCGCCAGGATAAATAAAATATAATATAAATTATATTTATATTAACAGGACAGTCTTAATAACACTGTTCCTTCTGGTTGGTTGGGACAGAAGGGCCTGCCCTCCCTACATTGTTCTGCAGCAGTTCTACCATTGAAGCAGCAAATCCACAATTTGGGGATTCTCCAAGCTTCAACCGATGCACCAGTGGGGTGGGGGAAAGATGGCAGCACCCATGGACTGGCAATGACCAAACCGATTCCGTGATGTCATTGTGACATCACTAGCAGATTGCTACCAGTACGGATGAACTGGTCCGAACTGGGAGGAACCCACCTCTGGTTCCATAGAACCGGTAGTAACTTAGTGGCCTAGGTTACTGGAACCACCAGCGGCTCAAGCCTGCCACACCCCCGAGATGGTTCTCTCAGCATTGCCATAGGCAGCACCATCTTGTTTTTTGTTTCTGCATATGTACAGAGGGGGTTTTTTGTACTGCATGCCCGCATGAAGTGCCCGCATGGCACACAATATGCACATGCCCAGGCAGCGCATCCCTGAACGAACCACTAGTAAAGCAATCTGGAACCCACACCTGTACATGTTCGCCTGGTGCACCAGTTGCGGCTCTATTTGGACTGGGAGTCACTGTTCACAGTCACTCATGCCCTCATCACCTCGAAGCTCGACTACTGTAATGCTCTCTACATGGGGCTACCTTTGAAAAGTGTTCGGAAACTTCAGATCGTGCAGAATGCAGCTGCGAGAGCAATTATGGGCTTCCCCAAATATGCCCATGTTACACCAACACTCCGCAGTCTGCATTGGTTGCCGATCAGTTTCCGGTCACAATTCAAAGTGTTGGTTATGACCTATAAAGCCCTTCATGGCACTGGACCAGGATATCTGCAAGACCGCCTTCTGCTGCACGAATCCCAGCGGCCGGTTAGGTCCCACAGAGTTGGTCTTCTCTGGGCCCCGTCGACTAAACAATGTCGTTTGGTGGGAGCCAGGGAAAGAGCCTTCTCTGTGGCGGCCCCGACCCTCTGGAACCAGCTCCCGCCAGGGATCAGAGTTGCCCCCACCCTCCTTGCCTTTCATAAACTTCTTAAAACCCACCTCTGTCGTCAGGCATGGGGGAACTGAGACTTCCCCCCCCCTTGCCTATGTAGCTGTATGTATGATATGTTTGCGTGTATGTTTCTTTTATATATTGGGGTTTTTTAGGCTTTTTAATGTAAAATTGTTATTTTAAACTTTAATACAGTGATACCTCAAGATACGAACCCCTCGTCTTACGAACAACTTGTGATACGAACCCGGGGTTCACAAAATTTTTGCCTCTTCTTACAAACTTTTTTCGAGTTACGAACCGGTGTTTGGAGACTGCTGGGAAGCCGCGCGGCTGTTTTAAAAGGTGACAGCCAGGCGGCGGGGCTTCCCAGCACCCCCCCAAACCCCGAACCCGGAAGTTCGGCACAAGTTGGGGGTTCGGGGGGTGCTGGGAAGCCCCCTAGGCTGGCTGCGACCTTTTAAAACAGCCGCGCCGCTTCCCATCTGTCTCCTGAAGCCGAACGGCAAAGCCGAACTTCCGCGTTCGGCTTCAGGAGACAGATGGGAAGCGGCGCGGCTCTTTTAAAAGGTCGCAGCCGGCCTGGGGGGCTTCCCAGCACCCCCCCCCGAACCCCAACCCGGAAGTTCGGCAAATTCGGGGTTCGGGAGGTTGCTGGGAAGCCCCCCAGCCCAGCGGTCACCTTTTAAAACAGCCAGGCGGCTTTCCAGCAGCCTCCCGAAGCCGAACAAACCTGAACTTCCGCGTTCGGCGTTCGGAGGCTGCTGGAAAGTCCTACTTCTCCCCCCCAGCCAAAACCCCAAAGCCTGTTTGCTGCCACACGATTTAGCCAGGACAGGAGCGAAGTGACGTGGAGGAATGGGGAGTTGAAACCGGGCGGTTTCAGCTTTCCATCCCTTCACGTCCCTTCGCCGCTAAATCGTGTGGCAGCAAACATGCTTTGGGGTTTTGGCTGGGGGGGGAGAAGTAGGACCTTCCTAACTCCCTCCCCCGCAGCCAAAACCCCAAAGCCTGTTTGCTGCCACACGATTTAGCCAGGACAGGAGCGAAGTGACGTGGAGGATTGGGGAGCTGAAACCGGGCGGTTTCAGCTTTCCATCCCTTCACGTCCCTTCGCCGCTAAATCGTGTGGCAGCAAACATGCTTTGGGGTTTTGGCTGGGGGGGAGAAGTAGGACCTTCCTAACTCCTTCCCCCCCAGCCAAACCCCCAAAGCATGTTTGCTGCCACACGATGTAGCGGCGAAGTGACGTGGATGGATGGAAAGCTGAAACCAGGCTGTTTCAGCTTTCCATCCCTTCACGTCCCTTCTCCGCTAAATCGTGTGGCAGCAAACATGCTTTGGAGATTTGGCTGGGGGGGAGAAGAAGTAGGACCTTCCTAACTCCCTCCCCCCCAGCCAAACCCCCAAAGCATGTTTGCTGCCACACGATTTAGCGGCGAAGTGGATGGATGGAAAGCTGAAACCGGGCTGTTTCAGCTTTCCATCCCTTCACGTCCCTTCGCCGCTAAATCGTGTGGCAGCAAACATGCTTTGGGGATTTGGCTGGGGGGGAGAAGAAGTAGGACCTTCCTAACTCCCTCCCCCCCAGCCAAATCCCCAAAGCATGTTTGCTGCCACACGATTTAGCGGCGAAGTGACGTGGATGGATGGAAAGCTGAAACCGGGCTGTTTCAGCTTTCCATCCCTTCACGTCCCTTCGCCGCTAAATCGTGTGGCAGCAAACATGCTTTGGGGATTTGGCTGGGGGGGAGAAGAAGTAGGACCTTCCTAACTCCCTCCCCCCCAGCCAAACCCCCAAAGCATGTTTGCTGCCACACGATTTAGCGGCGAAGTGACGTGGATGGATGGAAAGCTGAAACCGCCTGGTTTCAGCTCCCCATTCCTCCACGTCACTTCGCTCCTGTCCTGGCTAAATCGTGTGGCAGCAAACAGGCTTTGGGGTTTTGGCTGGGGGGGAGGGAGTTAGGAAGGTCCTACTGCTTCCTCCCCCAGCCAAAACCACAAAGCCAGGCAGCCTCCAGCCGCCAAAGGAGCCTCCTGATTCTCCCCGCTTCTCTGTCCCGCTCATTACCCGTGTCCGGCAGAAGCTGCTGCCCGATTGCTCTTAGCCGGCGGGATGCAAAGTGCTGGGGTGGGGGGGTGTCCTGACAGCCCCCCCACCTCAATGCGAGTGGCGGGGAATCACCCATGGCCGGCAGAAGATCGCTCTTGCTGACCTGATGCCTCACGGTGAAGCCGGGCAAGAGCGATCTTCTGCCGGCCATGGGCGACTCCCCGCCGCTCGCCCATGGCCGGCAGAAGATCGCTCTTGCCCGGCTTCCCCGCGAGGCATCAGGTCAGCATTCTGGACGGGCGGGCGGCGGGCGAGGATGGGGGAAGCCTCGCAGGGAAGCCGGGCAAGAGCGATCTTCTGCCGGCCATGGGCGACTCCCCGCCGCTCGCCCATGGCCGGCAGAAGATCGCTCTTGCCCAGCTTCCCCGCGAGGCAGCAGGTCAGCATCCTCGGCGGGCGAGCGGCGGGGAAGCCGGCGGCTGTGGCAGCTGCTGCAAGAGGCTTCCCCGCCTCCTCAAAGCAGCCTCCCAAACCCGAACTTTCTCTGAGAAGCCCCGCTGCCCGGCTGTGACCTTTTAAAACAGCCGGGGGGCTTCTCAGCAGCCTCCCAATGCCGAAGCCCCCAGGCTGTTTTAAAAGGTCACAGCCGGGCGGCAGCGTTTTTTTGCGGGGTTTTTTTTTTGTTGTTGCACGGATTAATTGACTTTACATTGTTTCCTATGGGAAACAATGTTTCGTCTTACGAACCTTTCGTCTTACGAACCTCCTCCTTGCACCAATTAAGTTCGTATCA
The DNA here is from genome assembly GCF_031021105.1 of Erythrolamprus reginae. Lineage (NCBI taxonomy): Eukaryota > Metazoa > Chordata > Lepidosauria > Squamata > Dipsadidae > Erythrolamprus > Erythrolamprus reginae. The sequence goes on along the minus strand of NC_091954.1, from coordinate 19,001,233 downwards.
TGAGGTATTACTGTATTAGATTTGTTACTGTATATTGTTTTATCATTGCTGTGAGCCGCCCCGAGTCTGTGGAGAGGGGCGGTATACAAATCTAATTAATAATAATAATAATAATAATAATAATAATAATAATAATAATAATTTTTTTTTCAAAAACTGTGGAATCGATCCCCATATGAAGAAGAGCTTCTGCCTTCAGAAATTTAAATCTGGACTTGGCTGGAAATAAGTGCTTTTGCTGTGTCAGAATTATGCTTCATTTAACCCCACTTTCTGCCTCAGTAGACAAATATTAATCAGCTGAGCAAATGATACACAATTTGCTCTTGTTTTGGTCTATTACTTGGTAACCAAAGACAAAGAACATTTCCAGACCACTAGGCTATTTGATTCCAAAGTCTTCACAATGCATCTTAAATTACAATTGGGTTGAGTATCATCACTTTTTTTAGACCAAAACTGATAGCAAAAAACTATAGTCATAGGCAAGTCTGTCCAATATTTTTCTAGACAGAGAGTGTAGGCATCAACATTCAAGCCTCTCTCTTGATGTCTCCAGTCTAGCCAATATACACTGCTAAAAAAAAAATAAAGGGAGCACTCAAATAACACATCCTAGATCTGAATGAATGAAATATTCTCATTGAATACTTTGTTCTGTACAAAGTTGAATGCACTGACAACAAAATGAAATTGATTGTCAATCAGTGTTGCTTCCTAAGTGGACAGTTTGATTTCACAGAAGTTTGATTTACTTGGAGTTATATTCTGTTATTTAAGTGTTCCCTTTATTTTTTTGAGCAGTATATTTTAATGCAACAGTAATAGCATTTAGACTGTACAGTGGTCCCTCGACTTGCGCGTTCTCGATTAGCGCGAAACGCTGCAACGCGGTTTTTCAAAAAATATTATTTAAAAAATAAAATATTAAAATATTATTTTAAAAAAAAATTTTTTTTTTTAAAAATTTTTTTAAAAAAAATTTTTTTTTAATTCTGTTCCCTGAATGGAGACCGCCGGCCGCTCAATCGGGCCGGCAGGGAACAGAATGGAGCCTTCCGCGGCGGGGCTGGTAAGGGGGGGAGCCGAGGGGGGAGCAGCAGGGAGCCCACGTTGGAGACCCTCCGCGGCGGCGGGGGCTGCTGCTGTTGCTGCTGGCTGTTGTTTCCGCCGCTGCCTCTCTTAAGCTCGCCTGGGGGCGGTTGGGGGGGTCGGGCCCCGCGTCTCCTGGAGGGTGGCGGCGCAGCAGCCTGCCTCCCCCGCGCTTTACTGCGGCCGCATCGGGGCGGCGACCTGAGGGGGCGCCGCGAGCGGGTTGCGGAGCGGCGGCAGCAACTCCTGAAGGGGGCTCCCGCGCGAGCCAGCCGGGAAATCCTCGCGCCTTCCGCCCGCTCTCCCGACAGGCACTAAACTTGCAACTTCTCCCCGGCGCCGGCCGTGCAATCCAACATGGCAGGGAGCGGAGGCGCGGGCGAGACCAAACGCCGCGGAAAGCAGAGGGGAGGACGCGGGGTCGAGGCGCCTCGGGCCGGCCAGCCCGCGTCGCCGCTTCTCGGCCCGGCGCCCCTCGGGTTGGACTCTCTTTCAGCCGCCGCCAGTCCGGAGAGCGTAGGCGAGGCGGCCCGCGGTTCACCATCCACATCCTCCAGTTTGTTGTTCTCATGGTGCTCTGGCAATTCTCCATTCCTTTCATCCTTCAGAGCTTTTAAGAATGACGGTGAGCGGGGCGAATCGGGCGGGGGGTAGCGGCAAGGAGCCCGGAAAAATCACCATTGCATTGCCAGCCTCCGAATTTGCGTCGCTCCACCTTCTGCGCATGTGCGGCCAGGGCGCGCATGCGCAGAAGGTTTTTTACTTCCGCATCCAGTATAACGCGGAAATCGGTTAGCGCGGGAGGTCTTGGAACGTAACCCCCGCGCTAACCGAGGGATCACTGTATACCACTTCATGATGCTTCGGAGAGGGGCGGCATACAAATCTAATAAATTGAATTGAATTGAATTATACAGTCCTCTCTAAGTGGTTTACAGAATTAGCATATTGCCCCCAACAATCTGGGTCCTCAATGCAAGATCACATGAAGTGTTAATACCATTTTATAATGCCTTGGTAAGGCCACACTTGGAATACTGCATTCAGTTTTGGTCGCCACTAGTGATGGGCGAACCGAACCCGCACAATTCGGGTCCGTACCGAATTTTGTGGTGTTCGGTATGTCGAATACGAGCACGAAATTTTTTGAAACTTTGGGCAAAGTTCGGGGTCACGTTCGGCATTCGGAGCTTTGACGTCACCGGCAGGTTGCTAAGGACGGCAAGGTGATCACTTCCTGGATTCCATGGAATCCAGGAAGTGATCACCTTGGCGTCCTTAGCAACCTGCCGGTATATATGATGTCAAAGCTCCACTCCCCGGAATCTCTTGGTGGGATTCCCTGTTTGGGTTCAGGTTCGGTTCGGGTTCGGCCGAATTTTGCGTAAAGTTCATCCGAACTTACCGAACCTGAACACCGTTGGGTTCACCCATCACTAGTCGCCACGGATGCAAAAAGTATGTTGAGACTCTACAAAGAGTGCAACAAAGATGATTAGGAGACTGGAGGTTAAACCATATGAAGAACGATTACAGGAACTGGGTATGACTAGTTCAATGAAAAGAAGGACTAGGGGAGACATGGTGGCAGTATTCCAATATCTCAAGGGCTGCCACAAGGGAGTCAAGCTATTCTCCAAAGTACCCGAGGGTAGGACAAAAAGCAATGGGTGGCAACTAATCAAGGAGAGAAGCAACTTAGAGGAGAATTTCCCTGACCATTAGAACAATTAATCAGTTCAAAATTACAAAAGAAGATATCGATTTCACTCCAGAAGGAATGCTAGTAGGAAATTGGAAAAAGAAATATAGTAAACAGACACTTCATCTAGTGACACACATTACAATAGAAGTCAGAATACCAATAGCCCAAATGTGGAAGAAAGAAACAATTCCAATAGAGAGTAATGTCATTGAAAAAAATTATAGATATGTAGAAATGGATGAGATGACAAGGGAAATTAAGGGAATTAAAAATGAAGAAATGGAAAAAGTATGGAATAGATGGTATGAATGGATTAAAAACAAACAGAATAGATAAAGTATAAAGTGTAAATGTATACAAAAACAACGAATATATAGTAATTTGATAATTAAATTCTTTTTCTCTTCTCTATCCTTCGGATATATAATAAATAAATAAACATATATTAGTGATATGATATATTACACTGAAAATATTGTAAAATGTAGTGGGACCTACACTCTTCATTCTCTACATCAACGATCTTTGCGACCTCATCACAAGCAACTTGTGTTCTTTTTGCAGATGATGTAAAACTCTTCAACACCACTGATAACACAACTACCCTACAAAAAGACCTAGACTCAGTTTCTGATTGGTCCAACACATGGCAACTCCAAATCTCAACCAGCAAATGCTCTGTCCTACACATCGGCAAAAAGAATCAGAACTTCAAATACAAACTTAATAAACGAATTATCACAGATAATCCCCACTCGGTCAAGGACCTTGGGATACTAATAACTAAAGATCTAAGTGCCAAAGCCCAGTGCAACAGCATCGCTAAGAAGGCCTCAAGAGTTGTTAATCTAATCCTACGTAGCTTCTGCTCTGGAAATCTCACACTACTTACCAGAGCTTACAAAAGTTTCGCCAGACCCATCCTCGAATACAGCTCATCTGTTTGGAACCCATATCGCATCTCAGACATTAACACCCTTGAAAATGTTCAAAGATACTTCATAAGAAGAGCCCTTCATTCCTCCACTTGAAACAGAATACCCTACGAAACTAGACTTACAATCCTGGGTCTTGAAAGCTTAGAACTACGACGCCTTAAACATGATCTAAATATTGCCCACAAGATCATATGTTGATTGAAATCTCCTGCCTGTCAAAGACTACTTCAGCTTCAACCACAACAACACAAGAGCACACAACAGATTCAAGCTTAACATTAACCGCTCCAAACTTGACTGTAAAAAATATGACTTTAGTAATCGGGTTGTTGAAGCGTGGAACTCATTACCGGACTCCGTAGTATCATCCCCTAACCCCCAACATTTTACCCTTAGACTATCCACGGTTGACCTCTCCAGATTCCCAAGAGGTCAGTAAGGGGTGTACATAAGTGCACTAGAGTGCCTTCCGTCCCCTGTCCTATAGTCCCTCCTATATCTCGTATTTCTTCTCTACTATATCCTCTATAACCTTCATTGTATATTATTGTGTATTGGACAAAATAAATAAATAAAATAATTACAAAAGATATTGGATACAGGTGTTTGTAGCAATGTACATGTTTCTTTTTAATGCTTTTGTTTTTTTGAAAATTAATAAATAGACTTTTAAAAAAAGAAGAATTAATCAGTTCAAATAATCAACTTCAATCTTAAACTGTCTACCATGGACCTCACCCCATTCCTAAGAGGTCTGTATAGCGTGCATAAGCATAAGTGTACCAGCATGCCTACTGTCCCCATTTATTTGTACTCATTTCCTGTGTTCATGTTTATACTTGTTATCTTAAATAAAATAAATAAAAATAAAATAAAACTTGGACGGACTTCAGCTCTCAGAATTCCCCAGCTAGCACTCTGGGAGTTGATATCCACCCATCTTAAAATTGCCAAATTTGAAAAAGATCAATCTAAATGTTCCAATACCGTTTACCATGTCTCTCCTTGGCTTCTCATTCTTGCAAGCCATCTTTACCTCCATCAGACCTACATACTATTTTACTGCCATCTCCATTCTGAAGGAGACCTTGGTTGGTACCACTACATCTGCCTATCTTTAAATACATGTGCATATCATTAGACCAGGGGCAAAGTTGGCTCTTCTACCACATATGGACTTTATCTCCCAGAAATCCTGAGCCAATCATGCTAGCTAAGGAATTCTCGATCCACAGCTGACATTGGAACATCGTCTTTTGGCTGTGGCGAGGAGGACGTTTGCACAGGTTCGCCTGGTGCACCAGTTGCGGCCCTATCTGGACAGGGAGTCATTGCTCACAGTCGCTCATGCCCTCATCACCTCGAGGTTCGACCTCTGCAATGCTCTCTACATGGGGCTACCTTTGAAAAGTATTCGGAAACTTCAGATCGTGCAGAATGTGGCCACGAGAGCCATTGTGGGGTTACCTAGATTTGCCCACGTCTCTCCAACACTCTGTGGCTTGCATTGGCTGCCGATCAGTTTCCGGTCACAATTCAAAGTGTTGATAATGACCTATAAAGCCCTACATGACATCGGACCAGAATATCTCCAGGACCGTCTTCTGCCGGCGGCGCACGAATCCCAGTGGCCGATAAGGTCCCACAGAGTTGGTCTTCTCCAGGTCCCGTCGACTAAACAATGTCGTCTGGTGGGCCCCAGGGGAAGAGCCTTCTCTGTGGCAGCCCCGGCCCTCTGGAATCAACTCCCCCCAGAGATCAGAACTGCCCCCACCTTCCTTGCCCTTTGTAAATTTCTTAAGACCCACCTATATCACCAGGCATGGGGGAATTGAGACATCTCTCCCAGGCTTATAGACTTTATGTATGGTATGCTTGTGTTGTTGTTTTTTTAAATGACGGTTTTTTTAAATACTTTATTTTAATATTAGATTTGTTACATTGTATATTGTTATATGTTTTTGATATTTTATGTTTTATATATTTTTAATATTAGATTTGTTCCACTGTTATATTGTTTTTATTGCTGTTGTGAGCCGCCCCGAGTCTTCAGAGAGGGGCAGCATACAAATCAAATCAAACAAACAAACAAACAAACAAACAAATAATAAATAAATAAATAAATAAATAAATAAATAAATAAATAATTATTGTTGTGAGCCACCCCGAGTCTGCGGAGAAGGGCGGCATGCAAATCTAATAAATTATTATTGTTGTTGTTATTATTATTATTATTATTATTAATAATAATAATTATTAATTCTGGGAGTTGAAGTCCACATGTCATAGAAGAGCCAACTTTGTCTATCCCTGCATTAGACTGAAGCGCAGCATGCAGTTCAGACATCTAATTGATCCTGTGACTCACTGGAAGAAGGAAGCGTTGTCCACACCTCTTCTGCTCCACACTCTTAACATTCGACTTACTGTGGATGGGTCTTGTACAGAGTCCCATCGATTCCAACTGTGGTTCGGAGCCTCGCCAGTTTTTTATTTTCACGAAGCCGCGTCAGTATTGCCGCCAGGGCCGTGGCACAGAGGTTGGCCGAACGAAATGAAACGATTGTGCAAACGTGCTGGACAGCAATGCAGTCCTCTTCGGAGGGATCCAGGCCTAGTTCCCTCAGGATGTCTTTTGTGTTTCTCAGGCCTTCTTTATTCCTGGTGCCCAGCCAAAAAATTAGGAAAATGGCATTTCAGTTACAGGATAAAGTGACTTCTTAAAAGTTGAGGATGCGAATTACAAATTATGCTGCAGGCAGGGGTGGGTTCCATTTACCTTTATCATCGGCTCGCATTGCGACATTTCACGTATGTGCATCCCCTCATGCAATTTTACTTCCGCGCGTGCTCAGTAGCAGGATTCAGCCCGAAACACAGCTGAGGAGCTGATCAGCTGTGCTTTGGGTGAAGAAATAAAGGTCACTATTAACCAAGGAGGGAGGGCCCTTTTTCAAGCAGCGGAAGAGGAGAAGCCATCAAAAAAGGGGTAAAAAAATCTCTTAAAAATTCAAAAAAAGATGGCGGTGCACATGGATCGGCACCAACCATGACATCATCAGCAGGTCACTAATGGTTCAGCCAATCTAGTCCAAACCAGGAGGAACCCACCGCTGGCTGCAAGAGGGACCTTTCAGAACGCTGTTTCATCATATATTCATAGCTGCCTTGATTATTTTAGAGGGAGGGAAGAAGGAAGGAAGGAAGGAAGGAAGGAAGGAAGGAAGGAAGGAAGGAAGGAAGGAAGGCAGGCAGGCAGGCAGGAAGGCAGGAAGGAAGGAAGGAAGGAAGGCAGGCAGGCAGGAAGGAAGGAAGGAAGGAAGGAAGGAAGGAAGGAAGGAAGGAAGGAAGGAAGGAAGGAAGGAAGGAAGGATCTTTCTAGAGAGTCACAGAGATGACCTGGAGAATCAAAATGAAGACTACTGTGGGGCTGCTTTAGCAGCAGCTAAAGTTGAAGCAGCAATTATGCTATTCTCAAATCAGTGTCTACCAGGTCTATTTGCCACATTATAGAAGAGTAAACAATGTTTTATAGGTAGCCTTTTACAATCACAACTGAGCCCCAAATTTATGTTCCTGTTGTGTTCATTTAAAGAAATAACAACTCTGTTAATAAACAATGTGTTGAACGAACAGAAGTCTCCGGTGCAGTGATTTAACAGTTCCTAAGAGAGACTGTTACTGCATGAATTTGCCCTATAATTGTTAAGTGAATCACTGTAGTTGTTAAGTTATCAACACAGTTCGTAAGTGAATCCAGTTCTTAAGTGATTCCCCATTCACTTTGCTTATTAGATGGTCACAAACGTGACTCCAGGACTCTGCAACCTTCATAAATATGGGTCAGTTGCCAAGCATCTGAATGTTGAAGACGTGACTATGGGGATATTCATAAGTTTGAAAAACAGTCGTAAGTCACTTTTTTTCAGTGCCATTGTAACTTCAAACGGCCACTAAATGAATTGTCATAAGTTGAGAAGTACCTATATTATTTCTTCTATTTTGCATGAATCTCCAAGTTACGTTTCCCCCTCCGCCCCAAAAATCTCACAAATGCCTCCCTTATTTTCTGCCAGGAAAAATCTGAATATTAAGTCAATTAATTAATTATTGTTTTCTTTAAAAACTCTTAGCTGCTATTCTTGCATAAAGATATCTTCCCTGTGGTTCTAATGATAATATTGAAGCCTGAGTCTGCTGCTTAAAGCAGCCAACTCACTTTGGACCATGTATTTAGTTAACTTTCAAGAGATGGAAATATTTCCAGGAAAATAACTGGGTTAATCCACGAGAGCACAATTTGCTGTGTTTTTAAGAACAAATATAATTGTACATGCTTACCCTTTCAGCTTTTAAGGGAACGAAGACTAAAAAAGATATTGTAGACTCAAACCTCTTACTTTTCCATAGCGGCCACATATCTTGTCTCAATCTTGCCCTTAGTACAGAGCGCTGTGGATAACTTCCCATTGAAAAGCAAGCCTTTTCTTGCCATTTTTAAAAGGATAAGCCTGACCAGTTCTCCCAGGTATAATCCACTAATCATCTTCTCAAACCTATATTCAAAGAGAGAACAGTCAAATGTTAGATATCTCTGTAGAGTGGTGTCGAAAAAGTTTAAATGGTGGTGCTCCAAACTCCATTTCATGTTCATGTGACTTTCTGTGAAAATCTCCCATCACAACAGATGACGAATTTTATTTCACCCAATGAAAATTTTCTTTTCAAAAACATATTTTTTTTTATTTATTTAGTCCAATACATAATACACATTGAAGAGGATAGATATGTAGTAATATAACTAAAGAAACGAATAGAAGAAAAGATATAAAAGTATAGGTGAACAAATTTGAAAGGAAGAAAAGATAGAATAGAATAGAATAGAATTTTATTGGCCAAGTGTGATTGGACACACAAGGAATTTGTCTTGGTGCATATGCTCTCAGCGTACATAAAATAAAATATACATTTGTCAAAAATCATGTGGTATGACACTTAATGATTGTCATAGGGGTCAAATAAGCAATGAAGAAGCAATATTAATGAAAATCTTAGGATATAAGCAACAAGTTACAGTCATACAGTCAACATGGGAGGAAATGGGTGAAAGGAATGATGAGAAAAACTAGTAGAATAGAAGTGCAGATTTAGTAGAAAGTCTGACAGTGTTGAGGGAATTATTTGTTTAGTAGAGTGATGGGGTTTGGGAAAAAACTGTTCTTGTGTCTAGTTGTCTTGGTGTGCAGTGCTCTGTAGCGACGTTTTGAGGGTAGCAGTTGAAACAATTTGTGTCCAGGATGTGAGGGGTCAGTAAATATTTTCCCCACCCTCTTTTTGACTCGTGCAGTATACAGGTCCTCAATGGAAGGCAGGTTGGCAGCAATTGTTTTTTCTGCAGTTCTGATTATCCTCTGAAGTCTGTGTCGGTCCTGTTGGGTTGCAGCACCAAACCAGACAGTTATAGAGGTGCAGATGACAGACTCAATGATTCCTCTACAGAAATCATTGAGTCTGTCATCTGCACCTCTATAACTGTCTGGTTTGGTGCTGCAAGATAAATGAGATATGGAGAGACAATTGGACAGGGGACGGAAGGCAAACTGGTGCACTTATGCACGCCCCTTACTGACCTCTAAGGAACCGGGAGAGGTCAATCGTGGATAGTCTAAGGGAAAAATGTTGGGGGTTAGGGGTTGACACTACTGAGTCAGGTAATGAGTTCCATGCTTCGACAACTCGGTTGCTGAAATCATATGTTTTAAAATACGTCCATCTGATGTTTTGGAATTATTTCAGGATGGTATTTTTGCACTCTGGATAAATAATCTGCCAAGTGTCTAAAATGTGTCAGTTCATGGTCAGTATACCTCAATGTTTCTCAACCTTCACAACTTGTGGACTTCAACTCCCAGAATGGCTGACTGCCAGGAAATTTGTGGAGCCCTTAAGGTTGCCACGGCTGAGAAAAAAACTAGTTTAGGGTACATCACTATTCACGTTTGTCTGGCGGTTTTTTAAGCCATCCATTTGTAAATTATCTGAACCAAAAGCTAGTAGAGATGTCTTTAAAACACCTTTGGAATAGAGGATTTACCAGTAGTAAAATCTGATATATTTTTTTTAACCTACCAGTTCTGTGGATGTGACTTGGCGTGCAGAAGTGCACCTTCGTGCCTACCATCCCTGTCCTAATGTCTTTTTGTCTTTTCTATCTCTACTTTATACTTATATTATGTTAAACATACTACAATACTAAGAGGTCAGTAAGGGGCGTGCATAAGTGCACTAGTGTGCCTTCTGTCCTCTGTCTTATTGTCTCTCCTATATCTCCTATATCTTTTCTTCTATTCCTATATCTTTTCTTCTATTCTTTCATTGATATATTTTATTCCTATATCTTCTCTTCTATTCTTCATCTGATATAGTTTACTATGAGTGTTCTGCCGGCGTGTCTCAACCACCCGTAATTACAGGGTAATTAGTCCAGGAAGACACACACCACACGATGAAAGGAAAACCCAAACGTTTTTATAAACAGAAAAATAGAAACAGCTCCCTTTTTAAATGTCAAAGGGATTTCCTGGTACACACAAGGCACAGGTTAACTGCAGCCCAATTGCTCATCCAATAACTGGGAAAGTGAGTCCAATTCTAAAGTCCAGAGAGTCCACACACACAATCCTGAAGAGCAAAAACCACGATCTTGACGAAACAATGAATCAGATAAACTGCCATGAGGCTAAAACACCAGGCTGCACTTTTATCTGTAGCACTAATTACAACAGCCCCACCCAACCACAGGTGGCCTCATTTTCTCTTGTAATAATCCTTCAGTTGTTGTCTCCTATGCATCACTCTACGCATGCGTGGATGTGTCATTAATTCTTGTTAAGAATCCAGGGATGATACAGATTACTGATCTCCTTCTGGGCTGTCTGCCAAACTCCCCTCTTCCCTGTCACTCACGCTTCCCTGGTCAGAGGAGACATACTCTACTGGAAGAAAAACAGGCCTGGAGCATGTGGATGTTTCCCCCACATCCACCTCCACATTGCTTGGGGCAGGAGCTGGGCCGGAGCTAACCACAACACTATATCTTCTCTTCTATTCTTCCTCTGATATATTTTACTATGAGTATATCCTCTATAACCTTCATTGTGTATTGGACAAAACAAACAAACAATACTATATTTGAATGGCAAATAAATAAATAAATAAATAAATAAAATAAATGGCAGGGGGAAAATGCTGCAAAATCTCCATTCCCTCCCTATTCCTTGGGAAAGAATATTGCAAAATCTCCATTTCCAACACATTCTGGGAGCAACCAGAGGTGGCTTTTGTCGGTTCTCTGAACTTCCCAATTTTCCACTACTGGTTCTCCAGAACCTGCTGGATTTCACCCCTAGGTATTTGGACTGCAACTCTTTCCAATCCCCTTATATAGCACATCAGCTAATCACATCAATTCTTAGAGCTAAACTCAGAGTTCCGTGTGGTGAGATGGGCGCTAACAAATTTTTATAAACAAACACTTATTCAGTGTAATTTCTGTTCCAATGTATGCCTTAATTCAGTGTTTCTCCCCTGTAGCAACTTTATGATGTATGGGCTTCAACTCCCAGAATTTCCTCAGTCAACATGCTAGCTGAAGGGTTCTGGAAGCTGAAGTCCACACATATTAAAGCTGTCAAGGTTGAGAAGCACTAGCATCATTTGCTACCTTAATACAGTGGTACCTCTACCTACGAACGCCTCTACTTACAAACCTTTCTAGATAAGAATCGGGTGTTGCAGTATAGCTGTTAGAATAGGATTTATTAATCTGGACCTCTAGCATAAAAAATACTCTTACCCTGATTCTATAACCCAGGACAGGAAAGGCACTAAACTCGCCTAATCTGCATTCCTGGCAATTACAACAGGGAAACAAAAGGGCTCAAATAAACATCTCACAATAAACAAAGTTTTCACCACTCCAGACAGGACATTATAGGATCAAAGGGGGGAATTTACATTGCCTGAAGCATACAACAGCATGACAGGGTGATTAAGGAAGATTAGCAAGATAAGACAGAAGACTTCAGAGAAATTAGGTGTGAGGAACATCTGCTCTTGGAAAGAGTTTTCAAGGAAATCATTTCTTGATATCTGTGGGAAAAGGAAGAACTCAAAAGATACGTTTGAAGTTGTGTTGTTGGATGTATCATTTGACATGTATATGTAATTATACCCCATTTCCTTATGTTCCTAAATAAAAAGGGGTACATGGCTCTACACCATGTCACTTCACCCAGAGAGAGAATGTGTCCAGGTTTTTCTTTCTAGGATTCGTGTTCGTGGGTGACCCCACACGGCTGGGTTGCACTTAGCCCCTTTTGAGGACATAGCCCTCACTAGGGACTTTGACAGCATCCACAACCGGGTGTTCAAGATTTTTTTGCCTCTTCTCAAGAACCATTTTCCACTTAAAAACCCAAACCTCCGAAACTGTAACCAGAAAAGGTGGGGAGAAGCCTCCGTGTGGCCTCTCTAGGAATCTCCTGGGAGGAAACAGGGCTGGAAAAGGTGGGGAGAAGCCTCCGTGGGGTCTCTCTAGGAATATTCTGGGAGAAAACAGTGCCTCTACCCTATTTGCTTTTACATTGATTCCTATGGGAAAATTTGCTTCTTCTTACAAACTTTTCCACTTAAGAACCTGGTCACAGAACGCATTAAGTTTGTAAGTAGAGGTACCACTGTAGAAGGAAACCTTACAACAGCCTGACAAATCCACTTACAATTGTTTTCCAGGATTTATAGACCCTGAGTCAATCTCCTTGTCAAACTCTGTCCTGATGTCTTCCAGAGATGCATCATCTCCAAAAGCTCCCCATTCAGTGTTAATGCACATCCGGCCTTCATCCCCTTCTACTAGATCAATATTGCTCATCTCTTCCATGTAGCAAGCGTTGGTGCCTGTTCCTGTTCAGCCATCACATTTGGAAAGGTGAAAAACAAAACAAAACAGAGAGATGAATAAACGCTCCCACAGTTCAATCTAAAATGCTTTTCAAAACTACAATGGTGTCCCTCTTTACCAGTGTAGAAATCTGGTCACTTTAGCCTAGGCCTCACTGAAGCTGTGGAGCTGCCCTACTATTTACCTTCAGATACAGTGGTACCTCAAGATACGAACCCCTCGTCTTACGAACAACTCAAGATACGAACCCGGGGTTCAGAAAAAAATTGCCTCTTCTTACGAACTTTTTTCGTCTTACGAACGCCAAACCCGAACTTCCGGGTTTGGCGTTCGGAGGCTGCTGGGAAGCCGCGCGGCTGTTTTAAAAGGTGACAGCCGGGCTGGGGGGCTTCCCAGCAGCCGCCAAACGCCGAACGCGGAAGTTCGGGTTTGGCGTTCGGCTTCGGGAGACGGCTGGGAAGCCGCACAGCTGTTTTAAAAGGTCACAGCCGCGCGGCAGCGGTTTTTTTTGCGGGGTTTTTTTTTTGTTGCACGGATTAATTGACTTTACATTGTTTCCTATGAGAAACAATGTTTCATCTTACGAACCTTTCGTCTTACGAACCTCCCCCTGGAACCAATTAGGTTCGTAAGACGAGGTATGACTGTAGTTGCAACCAGACCTCCCACAACTCGGTTCATTTCTTCTGCAGCCTGCAAGGCTTTCCTGAAGATCTCTGTAGCCAATAGCAGAGTCCTGGATCAATCTATAGCTCTGTTATCAGCTGCAAAGACCTTCAAAAAAGCCTTGCCGGCTGCAGAAGAAATGGGTTGAGATGTGAGAGACTGCAACTGTCCAAAGCCGAAGAAGTTCCTGAAGATCTCTGACAACGAAAAAGAGCCTGTGGCTGAACATACAAATGAACTTCTGGTTGGGTTGTTTTTTGCCATCCCCAGGCCTCAAGAGGCTTTCCTGAAGCCTGGGGAGAGCAAAAATTGGCCAAAAAGAAGGCCAAAACAATGATAAAATAAATGTATTAGCCTAGACGCTTTTCTATGACATCTGGACTTCAACTCCCAGAATTCCTGAGCTAGCATGATTGGCTCAGGAATTCTGGAAGGTGAAGTCCACATGTAATAGAAGAGCCAATTTTGCCTACCCCTGGCCTAGAGCAAAATGCAGAGATTAAATTATTAAAAGATTTTTTAAAAAGATATCTATAATTTATTCAAATTAAACTTAAAGTTCTGAAAGTAAGTCTTAACATTAGCTAGTTTGACCCTGTCTTCTAACTAAAAGAATATAAACTTACCAATAATGACACCAACTTCACATCGCTGGTCATCATATCCACAAGTCATCATTGTTCCCACTGTGTCATTAACCAGTGCCAAAACTTCTATATCAATGTCCTAATGGCACAAATACAACAGAGCCTCTAGTGGTTTTCAACAACTTTTTTTTTCAAGTAACTACGATCTATTCATGTTATCACACAAGTTGCTTTATACAATCAATGTTGGAGGTGGGTCCCTCCTGGTTTGGACTGGTTTTCCCGAACCAGTAGCGGGAAGAAGCAAACCACCAGCGAGGTAAGTTAGAACCCACCCCTGGTCATATTGTTGTATTATTGAATCTGCAGAGTCATTGGTATTCCCAGAACATTGGTCACTGGTAACTCCAGGAAACCATAGGTCAGGAATTTCAACAATGGCAAAAAAAATCAAATTATCAGACTTATATTACAAATAAATTACTATCAAAAAATAAATCAAAGTATAGGAGAAACCATCTAATTACCATTAAAACTCTCATGTCTGTATCCTTTAGATCAGCGTTTCCCAACCGGTGTGCCGTGGCACAGTAGTGTGCCGCGAGACATGGCCAGGTGTGCTGCGAGAAGCTCAAGCTGGGCGGGGCGCTGCCGGCGCCCCTGCCTGAGTGTCGTCCTGTGGGTGGTCTTGGGCTTCACAGTCGCTTCCTGGTTCCCTCTCCTCCCACCGCCTGTGTCTCCCGCCGTCGCCTCCCACCAAGCCGTCGCCCGTTGCCGTGGGTTCCTCGAGTGGGAGCTGCCGCTTCCCTCCGTCCAGCTCAGCCACGCTGCCGTAGAAAGCACAGAGGTTATTGCCACCGCTTCTGCCTCCACTCAGGGAGCCACGGTGGTCAACGCGCCTTTTCCTCTCCCTCAGCTCAACCACGGTGGCTCCCTGAGTGGAGGCAGAGGCGGCGGCAATAACCTCTGCACTTTCTACGGCAGCGTGGCTGGGCTGCCTGGAAGGAAGCGGCAGCTCCGAAGAATGAGGCGCTGGCGGTAGACACAGGCGGAGGGAGGAGAGGGAACCAGGAAGCCACCGTAAAGCCCAAGACCAGCCACAGGACGACCTTCAACCAGGGGCACCGGAACCGCGCGCAGCCATGGTGGGAGCAGCATGAGGTAGCAACGAGGCGCGAGGACAAGCAGGCAGCTTGGCGGAGGGGAAGCGCTGAGGGGCTCTCCTCCTTCCCCACCCCCGCGCTTCTCTCCCGCCCTGGCTTTCGCTTCGCCCCATGATTTCCCCGCAATTTCATCCAGGCCACCTCTTGCCTCCTTTTGAACTGCGGGGAAATCTGTGGACAAAGCAAAAGCCAGGGCGGGAGAGAAGCGCGGGGGTGGGGAAGGAGGAGAGCCCCTCAGCGCTTCCCCTCCACCAAGCTGCCTGCTTGTCCTCGCGCCTTGTTGCTACCTCCTGCCTTTTTCCAGGGGCCTTTGGAAGGCACCCAGGGAAGGGGGGGGGATTGGGGGTGGCTGCAGCGGCTTCTCGTCCTCCTCATCCAGCTGCTAATGCCCCCCCGGCCCCTCTTGCAGTCCCTTCACGGAGCGCTTTTGTCCCAGGCTGTCAGCGAAAGGGCTGCAGGACAGGCGGGGCAGGCGTTCTTCTCACAGCTGAGGCAGAATTTGGAATGTCAGGGGTGTGTGCGTGCGGGCTCCGCATCCCCCTGCCACCCGGAACATTTAAAATAAGAAAAACCTTTGCCGGCCTCCGCAGAGAAGAAAGGAAGAGAGAGAAAGAGAGACAGAGCAAGAGAGACATAGCAAGAGAGGCAGAGAGAGAGAGCAAGAGAGACATAGCAAGAGAGGCAGAGAGAGAGACAGAGAAAGAGAGAGAAAGAGAGCTAGCAAGAGAGAGAGAAAGAGAGACAGAGAAAGAGAGACAGAGAGAGAGAGAAAGAGAGAAAGAAAGAAAGAGAGAGAATGAAAGAGAGATAGCAAGAGAGGCAGAGAGAGCAAGGGAGAGAGAAAGACATATAGGGAGGGAAGGAGGGAGAGAGAAAGAGAGCAAAAAAGAGAGGAAGAAAGAAAGAGGGATGGAGAGAGAGAAAGAAGGGAAGGAAGAGAGAGAAAGAGTGAGGGAGAAATAGAGCGAAATGGAGGAAGATTTTTTTTTGTCAAAACTTTTCTTTAGCCACCCCCCCACCCCCCCGTTCAGTGTTCCCCAGGATTTTGAAAATATGAATAATGTGCCGCGGCTCAAAAAAGGTTGGGAAACACTGCTTTAGGTGAAGTAGATCATCATTGAACAATAATTTTTGAATCAAAGTATATAAATGGGCTGGCTTACAGAAATGTATTTGAAATCTGGGATTCACAACATCCATGGAATTGAAATTTGGCAAATATTATAAACCATTTTATGACATAAAAATTATCATAAATATATTTTATGATATAATACAAAATGTCATAAGGACCGTCGGCCTCTTACCGGGCCGGCGGTGTTTGCAGCGTGGGCGGGGAAAGAGGCCGCCATTTTGGGGGCGGAGCCTGTGGCCCCGCATCATTGACGGGGGCCGCAGTGATGTCATCGAGGTGTGTGGGCACCAATTGGTCGAGGAACGGTTAACTCCAGGTGTTTGGTTGTGCTATACAGTTCAATATGGGCTCATTCCAAGGCAGATATATATTTTGAATACCTTCTTGAATTTTTAAGAACATTAAGTATATCAGAAGCTCTGTTTGTGTGAATGGATTGAGGAATTTGGTAAGGAAATATATCTGACACAATAGGTCATGGATTGTCTAATTTTAAAATAATGAACAGGACAATTTTTGTGTGTGTCAGATTCAGTATGCACATCCACAGAAGTCTGGTAATATCTTTTCCAACATACCTATTTTATTAAAAAGCATTAGCTTATGTTTGTTAATAAAATTCAGAACTGGTGTTACCAGAATCCTGGTTGTTTTGCCACTGTAGACCAACAAAGCTCTCCTCCTACTCAGCAGACGTATCAACAAACAATATAAACACTGCAGTTGAAACTCAAGTTATTCAGAAAACTTATCTGGTTTAACTTGCCTTGTGTTTTCGGAGGGCTTTGCAGAGATTGTTCACCACATCCGTCTGTTGTACCCCTCGGACTTTAAAATGTTTTGTCCATGAAAGAAGGACTCCCTACCAAAAGAGCAATGATTAATGACTTAATAAAGTGCGTAGATGTTAAATCCATTAATGTTTGTGACTGGTGACTCAGCAAAAGTGACTGGATAAAATCATTATTTTTATCACTCGATAAAAGAAGGACTTTGGATGACATAACAGCAATATTCCAGTATTTGAGGGGCTGCCACAAAGCACCAGGAGGCAAGACAAGAAAAAATGGATGGAAGCTAACGAAGGAGAGAAGCAACCTGGAATTAAGAGAAACTTCCTAATAGTGAAGACAATTAACCAGTGAAACAGCTTTCCTTTAGAAGTTGTGGCTGTTCTTACCCTTGTCTACTGGTTTGGAAGTGCACGCGCGTGTTACACCTGGGTCAGGGGTGAGCTACTGCCCGGACGGGGGGGAACGCAGTGGGGTAGCAAAAATGGAGCTCCACCCTGTTGTGGTTAGCTCTGGCCCAGCTCCTGCCCCAAGGACTGTGTATGTGGGGGAGACATCCACATGCTGCAGGCCTGTTTTGCCCCCGGTGGAATCTGCTGATGAAGGCTCTTCTGACCAAGAAGACATGAGTGACAGGGAGGAGGAGAGTGTGGCAGACAGCTCAGAAGGAGATCAATTATCTAGCTCCTCCTTGGATTCGGAACAAGAGTTAATGATACAGCCAGGCATGTGGAGAGCGATGCATAGGCAGCAACAACTGAGAGATTATTATCAAAGAAAATGAGGCCACCTGTGGTTGGTTGGGGCTGTGGTAATTAGTGAGGCTGCTATAAATAGCAGTGTGTGGGTTTGGCCATTGTGGAGGATTATCTGATCGTTGTGTTTCATGACTGCTTTGCTGCCTTTGACCTTTTGTGTGCTGATTTTTTCCCGCTTTGAAACTAACCCAGAGCAAAGTGTGTTTCACTTTGTGAAAGAAGAAGGACTGTGAATTGCCTCACAGCTGCAAGCTAAGTATCACAGAACTGATAAGGGACTTGTACAAATTACCAATTTGTTTGGAGACAAGTGCTCTTTGCTATACAAAAAGAGTGCTCTGTTTATTTGCATTTTCGGTATAAAGAACATTGTTTTGAATTTTCAAACGTGTGTGTCTAAAATTGTATCTGTGCATTTTTGGGAGGATTCTACCAGAGAGCTCGACAGAACAGACCCCAGAGCACCCAATTTGCACTGAAAGATGTTGAAAGAAAATGCAGGGCGTCCTGCATAAGCCATGCCCACAGTGTGGTAGTAAACATTTTGGTAGCCCTTCACTGATGGTACACTGATGGTATTTTGGGACAGGATAAAATCTTAGATGGGCTATGGAAAGAGCTCAGATTGACCAGCAACGGCCCGTACTTCCTCGGAGGTTTTAGCTGCACACCTGGAAAGCAATAGGTTGGGAGCATTGCTTTATCCACATGATATCCAGCCATAATAAGATTCATATTCCACATTTTGGTTTTAGATCTTACCATAAGAACATAAGAAGAGCCATGCTGAATCAGGCCAAAGCCCATCGAGTCCAGCATTCTGTGTCACACAGTGGCCCACCAATTGTCCATGGGGATCTTGAGAAGAAAGAGAAGGCAAGACCCTCCCTTTCCCTTGACTCCCAACAAGTGGTACTCAAGGGAATCCTGCCTGCCTCAACCAACATAGAGGCAGCACTTGGACATCTGTTTCAATAACCATCTATATCTTAGAGAATGTCTTCTAACTCTGTGTGGTAGTAAAAATTTTGCTAGCCCTTCACTGATCTGGGTACTGACCAGTGATGGGCTACCAAATTTTTTACTACCACACTGTGGGCGTGGCTTATGCATTTTGTTTCAACATCTTTCAGTGCAAATTGGGTGTTCTGGGATGGAGCTCCAAATTTTGCTACCGGAACTGCATTCCTGACCATTCCTGTAGGAACCCGTGACTGATACTGACCCTCTGTATATGCGTAGAAGCTGTTGTACATGTTCAGAGGGTTCGTTGCCAGCCATGGCTACCAGGGAACCATTTTGGGGGTGTGGCAAGCCACCCATTACTACCGGTTTGGCAAACAGGGCCAAATTTTTACCACCGGCTCATGCAAACTGGTCCAAGCTGGTAACAACTCACCACTGGTGCTTCATCACTGGAGGTTTTTAAGAAGAGACTGGACAGCCACCAAAGGGCTTTACCTCAAGCACCATTTAATTATTTTCAGACAAGAGTATTAGCATGTGTTGTGGTTAGCTCTGGCCCAGCTCCTGCCCCAAGGAATGTGGAGGTGGATGTGGGGGAGACATCCACATGCCTCAGGCCTATTTTGCTCCCAGTAGAATCTGCCAACAAAGTCTCCTCTGACCAAGGAAGCATGAGTGACAGGAAGAGGGGAGTTTGGCAGACAGCCCAGGAGGAGATCAGTCATCTGTATCATCCCTGGATTCTGAACAAGAATTAATGACACATCCACGCATGCGTAGAGTGATGCATAGGAGACAACAACTGAAGGATTATTACAAGAGAAAATGAGGCCACCTGTGGTTGGGTGGGGCTGCTGTAATTAGTGCTATAGATAAAAGTGCAGCCTGGTGTTTTAGCCTCATGGCAGTTTATCTGATTCATTGTTTCGTCAAGATCGTGGTTTTTGCTGTTCGGGATTGTGTGTGTGGACTCTCTGGACTTTAGAATTGGCTCAATTTCCCAGTTATTGGGGGAGCAATTGGACTGCATTTAACCTGTGCCTTGTGTGTACCAGAAAATCCCTTTGACATTTAAAAAGGGAGCTGTTTCTGTTTTTCTGTTTATAAAATCTTTTGGGTTTTCCTTTTATCATGTGGTGTGTGTCTTCCTGGACCAATTATCCTGTAATTACGGGTGGTTGAGACACGCCAGCAGAACAGCATATAGCATGGAAAAAGGGAATGGAATGTTAAGAGAGAGCTAATTTGCATATTGGTATGTAAATCAGTTTTTGGCAGTTGGAAGATAGAATTCTTGGGGATTCGTATGCTGACTGTTGGTGAATCTGCATCATAGAGAGCAGATGTAGAGAGGAATATAGTTATACTGCCAAGTTGTTTATTTGTGTAAATATGAAACAAGTTCAATGAGAAAAGAAGAAATAAAAGCATAAGTTTTATATTAGAGTCATTGTATTGTGTACTCAAATATACATTGTAGCACGGTTCTGCTATAAAGAGACTGCTGTATGAAGTGAAGAACATCACTTGAAAAACATAAATAACATAGATATCCAACAATTTTCAAGTTGTTTAAAAGTAAGGTACCAGACTACATTAGACTGAGAAACTAATCAATACAGTGGTACCTCTAGATACGAGCTGCTCCACATGTGAGTATTCCAAGTTACGAGCCGCAACGCGAGCAAATTTCTGTTCAACACCCGAGCTCAAATTCGGGATACGAGCCGAGCTTCCGCTAGTTGGTGTATCGCCTCTCTGACCCAGAATCCCCTTGCTTCCGGTTATCTTGGCCATTTGCACGTGTTAGTGCGCAAAACAAAGTCTCATCTACGTTTATGATAGTTTAAGAAAGTGTTGTTTACGTAGCCTACAGTACACAGCCTTACTTGTCTTTCGCCAAGGTAAGGTTACTGTACTGTGTTTTATACATTTTCTTATTGTATTTTGTACATTTCTCTTTTCATTATTTACTTTATTGTTTATTTATATGTGTTGCATGTACATTTATTAATTAAAAACATGTCTTTTTTCATAATTTAGGCTAACTTTGGGACTTTTTCGAGGGCTGGAACCAATTAGAATTATTTACATTAATTCATATGGGGAAAATTCGTTCGAGATACGAGTTGATCTACTTACGAGCTCGGGTCTGGAATGAATTAAACTTGTATGTCGAGGTACCACTGTATATCGTACTGTTACATTAGCAAAATTCTGAGAGTTGAAGTCCACACATCGTCAAGTTATCAGAGTTGAGAAACACTGCTTAAAATTATTTGGGGACAATATGTAAATTATTTACCAGCCATCCTAGTATATATATATATAATTTACCAGCCATCCTAGTTAATAATTTTACTCTGCTTAATGTGCAACACACAGGGTTGCACTTACCTCCTCCAATTTTTTCTGCTTACAGGGAAAAGAAAAAGTAAAGCCAAGAGGTAATTTCTTATATTTTATGTCCTTTGTGTCCATAAAGTCTGCAAGGCAGTCAGCCACATATTGAAACAGCTGGAAGGGAACAAAAACTAGGTATTATTTTAATGGGCCAATAATTCTACATGGTGATTGATACAAAATGGTTTTTGCATTTCCTTCCACATAAAAGATTCTAGTCAGCTCACACTGAAGAAGAGCCAAAAACAATATTGTCGATTTTCTATATTCCGTAGTTAATTAAGCTGAAACCCTTGCATCCAGCTACAATATATCTTCTTACTAGTGAAGGGCGAACTGAACCCACACAATTCAGGTCCATATCGAATTTTGCAGTGTTCGGTATGCCGAACACAAACCCAAAACTTTTTCAAACTTCGGGCAAAGTTCGGGGTCGTGTTCGGCATTCAGAGCTTTGACATCACCGGCAGGTTGCTAAGGACGCCAAGGTGATCACTTCCTGGATTCCATGGAATCCAGGAAGTGATCACATTGGTGTCCTTAGCAACCTGCCGGTGACGTCAAAAATCTGCCCCCGGAATCTCTTCGTGGGAGGGATTCCCCATTCGGGTTCGGGTTTGATTCGGGTTCGGCCAAATTTTGCGTAAAGTTTGTCCGAATTTGCCGAACCCGAACACCGTTGGGTTCGCCCATCACTATTTCTTACACCAGTGTATCTGATTGGTTACCATTTCAATAAAAATAATATTTATTCTCTAAATCAACCTCCAGATATTTGGGGCTGTAATCTTTCAGCATTTGTAGCCATCAGGAATTCTGCGAACTGCAATGGGTGTGAAATCTATGTATCAGATCTGCCCTGATCAGATCCCTTAGGAAAGAAAGACCCTCGGCTCCATTTAGGTGCAGCTAGCTTCTTTTACTAAAGGTTGCTGGTTGCAGTAAAGTTAGGCTAGGACTAAGATTCCAGCGCAAAAGGTTACAAATTGTTCCCCTCGTTCCAGCTCTCCCCTGCGACCAATCATAGGTGCTTTGAGAATCACCGATATGTTTTGGGAGCAATCCACATTCCATTCTCAAGGTGTGTGGCCTGAATACTGAAACAAACTATTTCCCATCATATCCTCATATGTTTTTATTTATTTATTTTATTTAGTTGTTAATCTAATCCCACGTAGCTTCTGTTCTCGAAATCTCACACTACTTACCAGAGCATACAAAACTTTTGCCAGACCCATCCTAGAATACAGCTCATCTGTTTGGAACCCATATCGCATCTCAGACATTAACACCCTTGAAAATGTCCAGTGATACTTCTCCAGAAGAACCCTGCATTCCTCCTCCCGTAATAGAATACCCTACGAAACTAGACTTACAATCCTGGGCCTGGAAAACTTAGAACTAAGACGCCTTAAACATGATCTAAGTATTGCCCACAAGATTATATGCTGCAATGTCCTGCCTGTCAACGACTACTTCAGCTTCAACCACAACAACATAAGAGCACATAACAGATTCAAGCTCAATAAAATAAACGCTTCAAACTTGACTGTAAAAAATACAATAATAGAGTTGTTGAAGTATGGAACTCATTACCGGACTCCGTAGTATCATCCCCTAACCCCAACATTTTACCCTTAGACTGTCCACGGTTGACCTGTCCAGATTCCTAAGAGGTCAGTAAGGGGCGTGCATAAGTGCAATAGAGTACCTTCAGACCCCTGTCCTATTGTCTCTCCTATATCCCATATATCTTCCCTTCTATCCCTATATCTTTCTTCTATTCTCTCATTGATTATTTTGTCCTATACTCTCTCTTCTATTCTTTCTCTAATTCTATTTCCTCAAAGGTGTCCTCTATTACCTTCATTGTGTATTATTGTGTATTGGACAAAATAGATAGATAGATAGATAGATAGATAGATAGATAGATAGATAGATAGATAGATAGATAGATAGATAGATAGATAGATAGATAAGATTTATGTGTCCCCCTTGTTTCCTCCCTCTTAGCTATTGATGACAAGACACCAAGCAGAAGATAGCAGAACTGACACTATGTTTGGTCCAGGTGGGGGTTGCCATCTCTGCTGCTCCCAGTATGCTGCATGTGCAGTTTTGCGTTTCTAGCATGCACACACATGCGTATTAGTGAGATTTTGCTTATGTGCATGTGCAGGAAGGAAATTCTCACAAGGGGAGGCACACATGCATGATTTTTTTGCTTCTACGTATGTTGAGAAGCAAAAAAATTGCCGAAATAGGATACAAAATATCACACACGCTGGAGACGTGAAGTGGAGCACACAGCTCAATTTTTGCTACCGGTGCGGCATCCTTTTCCATAGCAGTACCAACCCTCTACTGGCTTAGTATGTATCTTCCTTGTATAAGCTCCCCAACCAGAGAGAAAGAGCTGTTAATTGACGTCAGACCCTCCTCCCACAAGCAATGTTTTTCAATCTCCGCCCCTTTAAGATGTTGGAAATTCTGGGAGCTGAAGTCCATACATGGCATTGGACCAGAGTACCTCCGGAACTGCCTGCTACCGCACGAATCCCAGCGACCGATAAGGTCCCACAGAGTTGGCCTTCTCCAGGTCCCGTCGACTAAACAATGTCGTTTGGCGGGCCCCAGGGGAAGAGCCTTCTCTGTGGCGGCCCCAGCCCTCTGGAACCAACTCCCCCTGGAGATTAGAATTGCCCCCACCCTTCCTGTCTTTCGTAAACTACTTAAGACTCACTTATACTCCCAGGCATGGGGGAGTTGAGACACTTGTCTTCCAGGCTTCTTTATACTTTGTTTTATGTTTGATATGAATGTTGCTGTTTGGTTTTTTTAAATAATGATAGGGTTTTATATGTTTTTAATATTAGATTTGTTCCACTGTTATATTGTTTTTAATTGCTGTTGTGAGCCGCCCCGAGTCTTCGGAGAGGGGCGGCATATAAATCTAATAAATAAATAAAAATAAATAAATAAATACATCATAAAGGTGCTGAGAGTGAGAAACCCTATCATAAAGCAGGGATGTCAAACTCACATCATCACAGCATTGTCACATGACATATCGGGACTTCCCCTCCTTTCGCTAAACTGGGCATGGGCATGTCCATCACATGACGCATCCTACCCGTGGGCCAGAAGTTTGACAGCCTTGTGCTAGAGGTTTCATGACTCTACTATCTGGGGAGGATTTGATAAAATTAATCTGTAAAACCGCAGGAATGTAACTGAAGGTGGGATTCCTGCTCTCAAGAATATTATTCCACCTAGAATTCACAGATTTAGGAAATCAATTTGCAGATAGCTATCATCCACTGAGTTGAATGCATGCAACTCTTCTTGAAAATAGCAGAATTTGCAGTGAGTAAACAGGAAGTGTTACAAGATGCAGTGTTCATTTTTATGCCTTGCCTCAAACATCCATCAGAGCAGATCCCAAAAGGATACAAATCTCAAAGGTACTTACATCTGTTCCACTTCCCTGTATGATTTCTTTAGGAGTTGGGTAGAACTGACTCTCCATTTGTACAGGTTGTTTTCCTTCTTCAGCTACTTTAACGTGTAGGACTTTAAATTTAGAACCACCCAGGTCCAAAGCAAGGAATTCTCCTTTTTCTATAATGGAAATGATAGCGAGTAATGATTAATTCTTCTATAAAATCCTTGCCAAATGATGCTTCATGAGTAGTGTTGGACGAACCAAACCTGTAAAGTTCGGGCTCTACCGAACTTTGCGCCGTTCGGTATACCGAACCTGAACTTTTGCCAAACTTCCGGGTTCGGCGTTCGGGAGACCGCCAAGAAGTGCCCCGGCTGTTTCTGAAGGTGACAGCTGGGTGGTGGCGTTTCCCAGAACAGCCGGGGAAGCTGTCGGCCAGTCAGGAGGCGAAAAAGAAGGTGGGGAATCCCACGAGGAGATTCCAGGGGCGGAACTTTTATGTCACTGAGACGTCCTTCCTGGCCGGCTGAAATGGGGACTCCAGGAAGGCCGTCTCAGTGACGTCAAAGCTCCGCCCCTGGAATCCCCTCGTGGGATTCCCCACCTCCTTTTTCGCCTCCCGACTGGCCGACAGCTCCCCGACTGTTCTGGGAAGCACCGCCGCCCAGCTGTCACCTTCAGAAACAACTGGGGCGCTTCTCGGCAATCTCCTGAACGCCGAACCTTGAAGTTCGGCAAAAGTTCGGGTTCAGGTTCGGGAGAGCACTGGGAAGCACCCCGACTGTTCCGAAAGGTGACAGCTGGGCGGCGGCGCGTCCTGGCACTTTCCCGAGCGCCGAACTCGAAAGTTAGGCAAAAGTTCGGGTTCAGGTTCGGGTGCCGAACCCGAACCCGAACATCGTTGGGTTCACCTAACACTATTCATGAGCCTCAAGAGTTTTTTTTAAAAAAATATAGAGATTGGATAGGGCTCAGTGGTGAAATCCAATTTTTTTTACTACCCATTCTGAAGGCATGGCTTGGTGGGCGTGGTGTGGCTTGGTAGGCATGGCAGGGGAAGGAGACTGCAAAATCCCAATTCCCTCCCACTCCTGCGGGAAGAATATTGCAAAACCTCCATTCCCACCCCACTCTGGGGCCAGCCAGAGGTGGTATTTGCCGGTTCTCCGAACTACTCAAAATGTCCACAAGGCTCAGATAGGCCTTCATGTCTTCCCCACCCACCCCCGCTTCTTCCTTACATTCCAATTTTTCCATCCCCTACCCCACCCCCATCTCCCATGGTGCTGATGTCAGCTCATGAAACTTGCACAGGTGAGATGCAATAATGACATATACAGTGTAGATGTGATGCAGTTATATCAATAGAGCAGGGTTGGGCCTGAATGTTTGGGGTTGAGCTTGATTATTCCAAAGTAAGTGTGTTAAGTATATCAGAATTTTAGAGTTTGTTTTAGAGCTTGTTTTTTCTAAGACAGCAAAAAATAATTGCGTATAGTGGTATCTCTACTTATGAACATAATTCATTCCGTGACCAGGTTTTTAAGTAGAAACGTTTGTAAGAAGAAGCAATTTTTCCCATAGGAATCAATGTAAAAGCAAATAATGTGTGCAAGGAGGGTGGAGGCCCTGTTTCCTCCCAGGAGGTTCCTAGAGAGGCCCCATGGAGGCTTCTCCCCACCTTTTCCGGCCCTGTTTCCTCCCAAGAGATTCCTAGAGAGGCCCCGTGGAGGCTTCTCCCTGCCTTTTCCGGCCCTGTTTCCTCCCAGGAGATTCCTAGAGAGGCCCCACGGAGGCTTCTCCCTGCCTTTTCCGATTACACTTTCGAAGGCTCGGGTTTGTAAGTGGAAAATGGTTCTTGAGAAGAGGCAAAAAAATCTTGAACGCCCGGTTCTTATCTAGAAAAGTTCATAAGTAGAGGCATTCTTAGGTAGAGGTACCACTGTACTACCAAAAATGTGCTGCCAGATTTTGCCAGTGTAATCTGGAAAGGCTCTAAGAACAATAAAAATGAAGTTGGAGCTCCCTGCAACTTAAAGACTCTTGCCTATTGGGACCCCTGGGATATTGTGACCATACATGCCAGTTGCCAAGCCCCCAAATTTTGATCACATGACTGGGGATGCTATAACAGTCATAAGTGCAAGGACCAACCATAACTTGTAACTGCCGCTGTAACTTTGAATGGTCGCTAATTGAATGATTGTATGTTGGAGAGTACCATTTGGTTAAAAAGAAAGGCCTTACCGTTGGCTTGTCTCAGTTAGATAAGCTATCAAACCTTCGACAATACCAAGCAGAGAATTTTAATAGAGCGTGGATGTGTGATAAAGCCAAGACACAGACTTAGTTAAATAAGTATTATTTACATATAAACAAAATATAAACAATCCAAAATATGCACTTAGCAAATACAGAACAATGCAGAATATAGATAACAAGCACAAAGCTAAAATATAATAGATAAAGCATGAAGCTAAAATACAATAAGATAGATAAAAGCACAAAGCTAATACAAGCACAGAGCTTAGAAAAACAACTCCCCCGTCTCAGGCAAATATAAAGTAACAAGCAAATGACCAAGCAAAATACGAGCTTTTATAGCTTCAATGAGGAAGTGACGAAACAGCCTTGAAGATATTAACTCTTCAAGTACAAGTTAACCCCTTGAGTGACAGTACAGTTTTACAGTAGCAACTGTAACATTTAAAGTGACAGTACAAGTTTGGTACAGTTTATAATATGCAGTTTACAATGGCAAACCCTAACACACATGTACCTTGTACTAACACTTACCTGAGCCATCGGGAAGTGACCTCACAAAAGTTGGCAGCATTTTTACTGCAGCTGTTGGATTGGTATATCTCCCTAGACCTTTCACCATCTCTGCTTGGAAGCGGGTCATCACATCATGTAACGTATCATCAGAAAGGCGCATCTTGTACAGGTACCGATCGACCTTGGAACAAAATATACCAGCTACACATTAGTGTTTTCACACACTCTCTCTGCTTCTCTCTCTCCTTCCCTCCCTCTCTCTAACTTTTGTAGGAAACACATCCATGTGTGTGTCGGGGTGGGTTCCGCTTTCTGTCGTTGCCAATTGGCTGAGTGCGCACTTCACTGTGGGTAGTTCAGAGGGAATAAAACATCTGCATTGCAAACTAGGTTAGGAACATGGAAAACAGCTGTACTTTTTTTTTTTTTGCTTAATAAATATTAAGAACTTGTTGTGGTTCAGCCTGAGCCAGATCAAAGACCAGCTGCGTGTCTGCTGGCTCCATGCCCGGGGGAGGCTGAGAGCAGAGAGGAGAGTTCTTTGCAGTCAGACAGTGCAGACAGCAGTCACGAAAGTGAAGGTGATGCAAGGCCTGGGAGCCCTGGGGAAGGGCTATCTCAAGCAAGTAGCTGTGATTCATTGGAGTCCCTGAATGATGGCGAACAAGCTACCATTAGTATGCAGCAGAGATGCATAGCTCAAAGGAGATCTCAACTGCGTAGATATTATCAGCATTGAATGAGGAACACCAGGGGGGTTGGGTGTGGTCCTCATTAGCAGGGAAGGGTTTATAAGGCATGAGAACCATTCCGGCAGTGTGGAGTGTTATCAAAGGGGAGTTGGTGTTATCTGCATTTTCTCTCAGCGTTTTTGTTCCTGGCTCGTGGCCCAGCAGCCTTGAAGACTGGTGGGAGGTGTGTGTGTGTGTTAGCTCAATACTGTAGCCTCGTCTGCATTAAGGATCCTGTGTTTCTGTATGAACAATTGCCTTCGTGTATCTATTTGGAGTTCCAGTGTTTTCCTGATCTGTAAGGGCATTTTCTGTTGGCTTCTTTTCTCTTTACCATTATAAAACTGTGTTTGGATTCAACCGGTGTGTCTGGCTTCACTTTTTGGGTTGGTCCTAGCTTCCGGAGTGACCCAGACAGAACAGAACTGTATATATTCAAACAGATACAAATCTGGTATCCAATCTTTTCTCTCTTTTTCAACAGATGTATGAGACATCGATATATATACTAAAATTAGACTGGCCTTTTTAAAACCTCATTAATTTGATCTATTCAACACTTTCTCTTATTTATCTAAAATTTTAAATATTAGACATAAGGAAATGAGCTACTGAAAATATATCTAGTTCACAATTGCAACACAGATCTACCGTACATCCGCCCACCCTTTCCTTCCTTCTATTTTCTCTCTTCTTCTTCTTTCTTTTCTTTTTTCTGTATGTCTGTGTCTGTCGACGTTCTTTGTTTATTTGTCTCTGTTCATTGTCATATGCACACCATTTAAATTATAATTCGACAGGATTATTGCTTTAATCTGTAATTACCCATTATTC
Source organism: Erythrolamprus reginae (assembly GCF_031021105.1). Classification (NCBI taxonomy): domain Eukaryota; kingdom Metazoa; phylum Chordata; class Lepidosauria; order Squamata; family Dipsadidae; genus Erythrolamprus; species Erythrolamprus reginae. The sequence continues at coordinate 18,972,279 of NC_091954.1, read as the reverse complement.
GCACTTTCAATAATTTGACATGTCTATGTTGTTAATTGTAACCAATGTATTTAATGCATATTTGTAAATAAAACCTTTTTAAAATTAAAAAAAAAAGAAAACAGCTGTAGAGCAGCAATTCAACCTGCAGCCCGTGATCAGCTGGGCTTTGGAAGCAAAGATACAGGTCAGTATAACCCAGGAGCAGGTGGGCCCACTTTCGTGGATACAGAGAACCGGTTCCCTCTTAGCTTGGAGTCAGCGCTACCGTTTCTAAAGAACTGGTCCAAACTGGCAGCAACTTAATGAACTCAATCTGTATAGTCTGGAGGACAGAAAGAAAAGGGGGAACATGATCGAAACATTTAAATATATTAAAGGGTTAAATAAGGTCCAGGAGGGAAGTGTTTTTAATAGGAAAGTGAACACAAGAACAAGGGGATACAATCTGAAGTTAGTTGGGAGAAAGATCAAAAACAACATGAGAAAATATTATTTTACTGAAAGAGTAGTAGATCCTTGGAACAAACTTCCAGTAGACGTGGTAGATAAATCCACAGTAACTGAATTTAAACATGCCTGGGATAAACATATATCCATCCTAAGATAAAATACAGAAAATAGTATAAGGCATAGTTGCATCTAAGCTGAGCAGTGAGCAATCGCTCACTTAAAAATCATCATCAACTCAGAGTTTTCCAAACCTGCCCAGAAGCCGAGAGGGAAAGAGTGAGAGGGAAGGAGAGAGAGAGGAAGAGAGAGAAACAGATAGAAAAAAGAGAGGAAGGAAAAGAGAAAGAAAAAGAATGGGAGTAAGAAAGAGAGAAAGAAAATCAAAATCTAGTTTGAAACTAGCTCAACTATTTAAGTGGCATTTTGATATTGATAGAGTTGCCCTATTATGAGCTCACTGTTATAGACACACAGTACAGTATTTTATTTTGAAATTCTCTGAGGCAAAACAGGGTGGGTTTTTTATTTGTTTGTTTGTTTGTTTGTTTGTTTATTATTTCTGTGCCGCCCAGTCCCGAAGGGACTGCCGCTCAGACACTACACTTTTCCGCCCACCCCCCAAAAAAAATTAGAGGGAACACTGGTATAAGGGAAGACTAGATGGACCATGAGGTCTTTTTCTGCTGTCACACCTCTATGTTTCTATGTTTCTAACCCACCACTGGTGTGTTTAAGGGAGTGAATATGTAACTCTAGATCAGGGCCCCCCAACCTTTTGGACCCCAGGGACCACCAAGGTCATACTTTTAAATCCTCTGGACCACCAAATTCATAATTTTAAGTCCCGCAGACCACTAATATTTTTTAAAAAGATAAATACATTTCTAAAATAGTGATCAGACAGCTTCCATTTTATTAATATGAAATGCAGCTATTTAACATAACAAAATTATTTAAATGCTTATTTAATTATAACAAAATCATAAATGCTTATTTAAGCATAATAAAATCTTTAAAGGTTGTTTAATTGTAACAAAATTATTAAAGTTATTATAATTGAAGCTTATTTGATGGTGGTCATGTGCCAAAAGGGGAGTGTCGAGGTGTGCTAACATGCATGCACATGGCCACACTCCTTTCCTCCCTCTCACGTACGCATAACCCCCGCCTGCATTGCCCCTCGCACATTGTGCAATAAAACAGGCCTATGACATGTTGAAGTTTCTCCTGCCTCCACCTCCACATTCCCTGGGGCAGGAACTGGGGCAGAGCCAACCACAACACCTTTGAGGCAATAGAATTAGAGAAAGAATAGAAGAGAGAGTATAGGATAAAATAATCAATGAGAGAATAGAAGAAAGATATAGGGATAGAAGAGAAGATATATGGGATATAGGAGAGACAATAGGACAGGGGTCAGAAGGCACTTTAGTGCACTTATGCACGCCCCTTACTGACCTCTTAGGAATTTGGAGAGGTCAACCGTGGACAGTCTAAGGGTGAAATGTTGGGGGTTAGGGGATGACACTACAGAGTCCGGTAATAAGTTCCATGCTTCAACAACTCGATTACTAAAGTCGTATTTTTTACAGTCAAGTTTGGAGCGGTTAATATTGAGCTTGAATCTGTTATGTGCTCTTGTGTTGTTGTGGTTGAAGCTGAAGTAGTCGTTGACAGGCAGGACATTGCAGCATATGATCTTGTGGGCAATACTTAGATCATGTTTAAGACATCTTAGTTCTAAGTTTTCCAGGTCCAGGATTGTAAGTCTAGTTTCGTAGGGCATTCTGTTACGGGAGGAGGAATGCAGGGCTCTTCTGGTGAAGTATCTCTGGACATTTTCGAGGGTGTTAATGTCTGAGATGCGGTATGGGTTCCAAACAGATGAGCTGCATTCTAGGATGGGTCTGGCAAATGTTTTGTATGCTCTGGTAAGTAGTGTGAGATTTCCAGAGCAGAAGCTACGTAGGATTAGATTAACAACTAAATAAAATAAATAAATAAATGCATTTTCAATTTGCCCATTGTGCTGTTTTTTGCATTCTGGGACTTCAGGAAGCTTCCCTGAACCCTCCGAAGTTCAAGAAACAGCACAATAGCAAACCAGAAGTACGTTTTTCCAAAAGGACAACTTCTCTATTGAGCAATTTTTTTTGGCTCCAGGGCTTCCCTGAAGCATCTGGAGTGCAAAGCGGCCTTTCCCAAGGTTGAAAATCAGCTGGCTATGCACACTGGAGCTGACACATGACAAAGTCTTACGTGCCCTCCAATATGTGGCACGCTGCCATAGGTTCGCCATCACGGCTCAATACCATTTCAGACCATTTCAGACAAATTGTCCAATCTCCTCTTAAAAGCATCCAATGATGGATCACCCATTGGCAGTTCTGTGTTAGCAAAAACTTCAGAAGAGAAGGATTTAGGGGTAGTGATTTCTGACAGTCTCAAAATGGGTGAGCAGTGTGGTCGGGCAGTAGGAAAAGCAAGTAGGATGCTTGGCTGCATAGCTAGAGGTATAACAAGCAGGAAGAGGGCGATTGTGATCCCCTTGTATAGAGTGCTGGTGAGACCACATTTGGAGTACTGTGTTCAGTTCTGGAGACCTCACCTACAAAAAGATATTGACAAAATTGAACGGGTCCAAAGACAGGCTACAAGAATGGTGGAAGGTCTTAAGCATAAAACGTATCAGGAAAGACTTAATGAACTCAATCTGTATAGTCTGGAGGACAGAAGGAAAAGGGGGGACATGATCGAAATATTTAAATATGTTAAAGGGTTAAATAAGATCCAGGAGGGAAGTGTTTTTAATAGGAAAATGAACACAAGAACAAGGGGACACAATCTGAAGTTAGTTGGGGGAAAGATCAAGAGCAACATGTGAAAATATTATTTGACTGAAAGAGTAGTAGATGCTTGGAACAAACTTCCAGCAGACGTGGTTGGTAAATCCACAGTAACTGAATTTAAACATGTCTGGGATAAACATATATCCATTGTAAGATAAAATACAGGAAATAGTATAAGGGCAGACTAGATGGACCATGAGGTCTTTTTCTGCCGTCAATCTTCTATGTTTCTATATTTTTCTGCTGTCAATCTTCTATGTTTCTATGTATAGTGAGTTCTTTTCAGCAGCTTGTAGTTTTTGTTAGCAATGCTCATAATATGCAATACTTAAACTTTCTACACGTAGCAGTTTAGCATTACCTACAGGCTTGTAGTTTTTGTTGGATGTGCTTAAACTTTGTACACATAGCAGAGTTTATACATTACTCATAGACTTGTGAATTGGCCTGTTGATTTCCCCAGAACAAAAGCTTAAGACTGCAATCTTTTGATTTATCCTTAATCCCTGTGGTCCTCCTGAAGTAAGTTTTGTGAAGGAGTGGTTTTTAAAGACAAAATTGAAATGGCAGCAGAGACAAATCGACTCGAAAATCTTATCTAATCCCAAGAGCAAATAATGGAGAAAAGTTTTATAATAGGGATTTGGAAGGGGGAGTAGATAGAGCTGGCTATCTTGGAGTATAAGAATGTGGCTAAGTAACAAAAATTACAATAAGACTACTAATAGCACTGAGCTAAGGAGACAAGCAAAACCTGTTGGGAAATAAGTCAAGATTTAGGCGTGTGTATCCACATATGTTTTTTTTTCGTCCAGAAAGCAAATTATGTTTTTCAGAATTAAAAGGATTCCAGTTAGTGCCATGGTGAAATTGAAAGTGGAGGGTCTAATTCTTTATCCACATATCACTTTCACTGATTAAAATTGGAAACTGCAGTTTAATGTTTCCAAATGTAAAATAATGCACTTGGGGAAAAGGAATCCTCAATCTGAGTATTGTATTGGCAGTTCTGTGTTAGCAAAAACTTCAGAAGAAAAGGATTTAGGGGTAGTGATTTCTGACAGTCTCAAAATGGGTGAACAGTGCAGTCAGGCGGTAGGGAAAGCAAGTAGGATGCTTGGCTGCATAGCTAAAGGTATAACAAGCAGGAAGAGGGAGATTATGATCCCGCTATATAGAGTGCTGGTGAGACCACATTTGGAATACTGTGTTCAGTTCACCTACAAAAAGATATTGACAAAATTGAACGAGTCCAAAGACGGGCTACAAGAATGGTGGAAGGTCTTAAGCATAAAACGTATCAGGAAAGACTTAATGAACTCAATCTGTATAGTCTGGAGGACAGAAGGAAAAGGGGGGACATGATTGAAACATTTAAATATGTTAAAGGGTTAAATAAGGTCCAGGAGGGAAGTGTTTTTAATAGGAAAGTGAACACAAGAACAAGGGGGCACAATCTGAAGTTAGTTGGGGGAAAGATCAAAAGCAACATGAGAAAATATTATTTTCTATGTTTCTAAGTACAGACAAAAAACATTTCCTGAACTGGTACAAAATATGTAGGTTTCCAAATAATATAAATGGTTTGTTCTGCAAAATAAAGAGTAGGCTTCGGATTTTATGTATGTATTGCATCATGTGTAGTTCCATCAAACTTTGAAAAATCCTGGAAAGAATTTGGAAGAGAATCAACTCGGACATCATCATAAACTTTATTGGGGTCAAAGAAGAAGATGACCTGGCTTATTCATTATAGAAAACACTGGCCTCAACAATGACCCTTTGTTGCTCATTGTTATGAATGACAAGCTTCGTTATGCTTCTACAGCAGCATCTTTGTTCTCCAGTGGTTAATACTACTGGGAAAGGGCATTTGTGCAATTTTAGTGTGAGTAGCCATATTTGGTACAAAGCAAATTCTGCACAGGGGAGGAAAGAATTGAAATATCTTAATTTTCCTAGAATTTATTTGCACGTCTAAGTTATTAATAAATAAACGTCTGTATGACTGATGATGTTTGAACTACAGTACCAACGTATTTAGGCTAAAAAGAAAAGATGCTAAAATGAAGGCCCTTTCTAAATTGTTAGATAGGGTGAATGGAAAAGGCTGGACTCAAGTGTTGGTGGGAAAATAAGCCAACCTGATTGGAGGAGCCATCTGACAGCTCCAGGGGTACAACACTTAATGATTGTCATAGGGGTCAAATAAGCAATGAAGAAACAATCAATATTAATAAAAGTCTTAGGATACAAGCAACAAGTTACAGTCATACAGTCAACATGGGAGGAAATGGGTGATAGGAATGATGAGAAAAACTAGTAGAATAGAAGTGCAGATTTAGTAGAAAGTCTGACAGTGTTGAGGGAATTATTTGTTTAGTAGAGTGATGGCGTTCGGGAAAAAGCTGTTCTTGTGTCTAGTTGTCTTGGTGTGCAGTGCTCTGCAGTGACGTTTTGAGGGTAGGAGTTGAAACAGTTTGTGTCCAGGATGCGAGGGGTCAGTAAATATTTTCGCCACCAGGGGAATCAGCTTGGCGGCATGGCAGACCTGAGTCATTGCTGGTTCTAGCGACCCAGGCTGCCAAGTTACTACTGGTTCTTTAGAACCGGTCCGAACCAGGAGGAACCCACCTCCGGCTTGAGCCCTTAGGTGGCTCAGTGTCTAAGGAACTGAACTTGTCGATCAGAAAGATCAGCAGTTCAGCAGTTCAAATCCTACTGGGTGGTATAATAGAAAAACCTAGAAACCATGATTAATTAAAAATTAAGTGCATAAGTGATCAAAGCTACTGACTAGCAAAGCTAACTGCATGGGGCGGAACCTTCGTTAAAGAGCTCTTCTCATCCTCATCCCCAACTAATTGGTTTACTCATTTTTCTAGGCCAGGGATGGTGAACCTTTTTTCCCTCCGGTGCCGAAAGAGTGTACATATGCACTATTGTGCATGCCCAAGTGCCCACACCCATAATTCAATGCCTGGGGAGGGCGGAAATAACTTCCCCCACCCCCCAGAGGCTCTCTGGAGGCTGGAAACGTCCTGTTTCCCAACTCCTGGTGGGCCCAGTAGGCTCATGTTTCGCCCTTCCCAAGCTCCAAAGGCTTCCCTGGAGCTGGGGGAAGGTAAAAATACCCTCCTCCATCCACCCCGCAAGTCTCTCTGGAAACCAAAAATGCCCTCCTAGAGCCTTTGGGCAAGCCAAAAATCAGCCGGCCGGCACACATATGCATGTTGGAGCCAGTGATGGGCGCCTACAGGAACGGTCAAGAATGCAGTTCCAGTAGCAAAATTTGGAACTCCACCCCAGAGCACCCAATTTGCATTGAAAGATGTTGAAACAAAATGCATAAGCCACGCCCACAGCATGGTAGTAAAAATTTTGGTAGCCCATCACTGGTTAGAGCTGAGTTTAAGCAATGGCTGGCGTGTCAGCAGATATGGCTCTGCGTGCCACCTGTGGCACCCGTGCCATAGGTTCGCCATCATTGTTCTAGGCGGTAGAATTTCTTCATTTCACTGCTTCCTCTATGAAGGTTGTAAGTCTGCATGACAAACCTCTTGTGGTTGTGGGAATTCCTTCCAGATGATGGCAGAAAGATTTACAAGATAAAGGGTGGGGGTTGGGTTGGAAAGAGTCTATAAAATGGACATTACAGAACTGGTACTGGTACATGGTGGATCACATTCATTTTGAAATCATGGAAATAAGATTAAACAAATTTGATGAAAATAAATTGGAGAAGCTGATGGCACGATGGAATAAGGTGAAAGGTTATATGCTGAGTAGAATCTGTGACGAAAATGTAAAAAATAAACTCCAATCACTCTTTTAATAATAACAAATGCAAAGTAGAGCTAAGGAAATTAAATATATATATATATATATATATATATATATATATATATATATATATATATATATATATATATATATATATGTAGATTGTTCTGAGTTCGGATTTTGCCCTGTGTAATGTTTTGCATGTCTATGCGACGTTTCGGCGAAATATATATATGTATATATATGTATATATATATTTAATTTCCTTAGCTATAAACTAGTAAATATTTGAACCCCCCACAATTGGTGGTGGTGGTGGTGAGATTGTCAGTCGGGTGATGGGCACATGCACTGTGCACCGTTTTATGTTTGTTTTATGTAACTTTATGTGCAAAACCAATAAAAATATATATTTTTTTAAAAAGATAAAGGGTGGGGGGAGGATAGGCAGAGAAGCAGGCGCCCCTATAAGGGGCAAGAACAGACCCAGGAAGTCAGAGATTAGAATAACCCTCAGCTCCCTCCAATTGCCCCAAGTCTACCCCTAAATTAAGGAATTACAGGATCTTAAATAGGGAGTTTAGAACTTTCCCCCCATCGAATAAAATTATACAGCATTTGATGAAAAGGGCCTCCAATTTTATTGTTGTAACATTTAGCTATGGAAAGAGATTGCTTGGTGTGTCCTAATCTTAATTTATTTTCACGTCAGGTAACAATTCATTTAAATATAAGAGTGAAAACATTACACCAATTGGTGAAGATGTCAGACGTAATCCATAGGAACTGAACTCTCCTGTCCCACATTTTTTGTAAAAAAAGTTATTTATTGCATTGAGGACAGTTTTATCACAGCTTCATGACAGCTGCTGTTGCTGTTTGGCTGCATTTTGCTTTTGGATAAAATAGATAAAATAAGTTTCAGTTGAGAGTAAGAGCATATACAGTGGTACCTCATCTTACGAATGCCTCTTCTAACAAAGTTTTCAAGATACGAACCCGGTGTTTAAGATTTTTTTGCCTCTTCTTCCGAACTATCTTCACCTTACGAACCCAAGCAGCTGCTGCTGGGATGAAGGGGTTTCCTTTTTTCCCCTTTTTTGAAGAAAGAAAAGGGAGGGGCGGCTTGGAGAAGGAAAGATTTTGCAGAGAACAACGTGCTTGCAAAGGCACTGAAAGGGTGTCTTTTGAAGAAAGAAAAGGGAGGAGGGAGGGGCAGCTTGGGGGAGGAAAACTTTTGCAGAGAACAACGTGCTTGCAAAGGCACTGAAAGGGTGTCTTTTGAAAAAAGAAAAGGGAGGGGCGCCCCCTTGCCTTCCTTCCCACTCACCCTTTAGCCTAGCCTTGCTTCTTCTTTAGCTGCTCCTCCCTGCCCTCTGTTCGCCTCCCTTCTAAAGTGTGGGATTTTCCTGAAGGATTTGCACGCATTATTTGCTTTTACATTGATTCCTAGGGGAAACATTGTTTCATCTTACGAACTTTTCACCTTACGAACCTCCTCCTGGAACCAATTAAGTTCGTATGAGGAGGTATCACTGTATTTTAATGCGTCTTTATGAGCAGCACACTAAATTTGATCTGCTTAGCTTAAAGTGCACCTTGTTTCATAAGTAGAATAAGCAAGCTAATATCAATGTGCCCTGTCAGGTTACTAAATTATCTTCTACACCAGGGAATCTTTTTAAGTTGATAACTTCTGAATTTTATGCACAACTTGTTGGGTTTTGCAATTCTTGTCTTTATTCTTGTAAACTGCCCCGAATCCACAAGGAGGAGGGTGGCCTATTAATAATAATAATAATAATAATAATAATAATAATAATAATAATGAGGAGGAGGAGGAGGAGAAGAAGAAGAAGGAAGAAGAAGGAGGAGGAGGAAGAAGAAGAAGGAGGAGGAGGAGGAAGAAGAAGGAGGAGGAGGAGGAAGAAGAAGGAGGAGGAGGAGGAGGTGGAGGAGGAGGAAGAAGAAGAAGGAAGAAGGAGGAGGAGGAGGAAGAAGAAGAAGAAGGAAGAAGGAGGCGGAGGAGGAAGAAGAAGGAAGAAGAAGAAGGAGGAGGAAGAAGAAGAAGAAGAAGGAAGAAGAAAAAGGAGGAGGAGGAGAAGAAGAAGAAGGAGGAGAAGAAGAAGAAGGAGAAGAAGAAGAAGAAGAAGAAGAAGAAGAAGAAGAAGAAGAAGAAGAAGAAGAAGAAGAAGAAGAAGAAGAAGAAATAATCTTAGTTTAGTTTATTTATTCAAGTTGTCAGCCAGCCACAGTGACAGTGAGGCTGGGTGGATTATAAAGTTAATAAATGAGAGTTATTACATACAGGGCTGCACACTTTTTTTTCAAAAAAAAAAGACTCCCTCTCTCCCTCTTTCTACTCGCATTGATTAGCAAGAGGTTCACTCTGACCGCAGCATTGCCGTTCTTGCCCCAAAGAGTCAACACAACCAGACCTTACCTTCTTGATCTGATCCTCTTTAAGCTTTGTGAAATAAAAGGCCACGAGATGCACCGCAAGCATGTTTGCTAGTAGTTCGGCGTCGACAGCAGGTTCCTGAGACCAAAGCTGGAACCGATATGCTGAGAAGTCAGCAGGATCCTACCACCCAGCCATTTCTCCGATGAGTCTCTGGAGCAGAAGAGCTGAAGGGAAGCCAATCCTTCTGCATGGTTCAATGATTAATCTCCCAGCGCCTTTCGCTCCTCCCCTCCCGCCCCGGGTACCGTATAATGCTGAGCAGATGGCAAACTGCCAAGAGGCGAGGGGGAAAAAAGAATGATGAGTTACTGGTCCAACTTGGCAATGGTTTACTTTAGAACAATCCCAGTTGCTATGAGATATCCCTCGCTTCACCCAAACCAGCATGAATTTCCTTAGGGTGGCACGCATCCAGCTGTTGGGTTTTTCATCCAACTGCAATGAAAACAAGCCACCTCAATGGGCATTATTGAATCTGAAGCATGGAGGGAGGAGAGAGATCTTGAGAATGTAGGACCCTTGGTATATTCAATTCTCTTCTTTTGCCTTCCCTCCAGCGCCGTAAAATTGGCTAGATTGGCGAGGTCCCCTCACATCTTTGCATTGTTTTGTTGGGGGGGGTTCCCCCCTTCTATTGGCTCTTAATCATTAGCTACCATCTCCGCTGAGAAAATGCATTTCCCAGGAAGTTTGAGAAGTGATGTGAATGCAGACTTTGAGGGACCTGTTGAATGTAAAGGGACATGAAACTTGTTAAGGGTGTCTGTCTGGTCAGGTTTCCTCAAACTGATTATGTTGCACAATATCCCCCATCCCAAACCAGCAGAAGGTTTTTAAATTTGAGATTAGCTGCAAAACAAATATAAAACCAATCATCTAAGCGAGAAATGATTAAAAGTGTGATTGTGTCTTTATCAAGAGGTTTTCCGGACAGTCTGTTTGCAGAAAGGGTTTAAAAAGTCGAGGTGGAAACTGTGACTGTAGAATTGAAGCCCATTATTGATTAATAATGGGGTTTTTAAAATGTTTTTTAAATTATTAGATTTGTTATGAATTGTTCTATTGCTGCTGTGAGCCGCCCTGAGTCTACGGAGAGGGGCGGCATACAAATCTAATAAATAATAATAATAATAATCTCATTTTTGTACCTGCCCCTGGACAATATGTGTATTAAAGAGGCAAAGCTTTGATCCAGAGGTCTGCAAACTTGGCAACTTGAAGACTTGTGGACTTCAACTCCCAGAATTCTGGGAGATGAAGTCCACAAGTCTTAAAGTTGCAAAGTTTGGGGACCTCTGCTTTGATTGCATAACAAACATGGTTGCCATTTTGATTTCTTGAACCCCACTATTCAGATGACTGTATTTGTATGTATTCACACGTTATTTCCCCTCAAAACAATCCCTTTCGATAGACAAAAAAGACAATTAAGGACCGAGATGTTGCTTTTCCTTGTTTTAGAACAGTTTTTCAACACTGACATCTAAGACGAGTGGATTTTAATTCGTAGTTCCACAGCCAACATGGAGAAGTCGAAACATTTTAAAGTTGCCAAGATTGAAAAACATCTAGACCAGGGCTGTCAAACTCCCGGTCCGCGGGCCAGATGCGTCATGTACTGGCCACGCCCACACCTGGTTTAGCTAGGGCAGTGCTTTTCAAATAGTAGGGCGGTGCCCCCCTGGGGTAATGCTGGGCCCCCGATGTCAAGAGCGGTGCCAGGGGGCATATGTGACCCGAGGGAACTTGTGTGGTCCCTCTCAATCGATTCCCCCAGATGGGGAGTGTTTTCTCAGTTGCACGCTGCTCTGAGCCCAGAAGAGGCCAGATGTTCTTGGCGGGCGCTGTGGTAACCCTGAACGGCATGGTGAACCTGCTGCTGGACGAGGAACTTCCTGTGCAGCTGGGTGAAAGCTCTGAATGGCACCCTAAAGCCTCCTTCCACACCATTCGCTGTCAGTGCCCGGCAGAGGTGGCCTTTATGGGTCAGGCTGGCGACCCCGAAACATCAGCTTGATTAAGCTGGCCTGGCCCATGTCAAAAGAGGGCCCTAACCACTATTAACACTAAAATTCCATTGGGGCCCAGATTGGGGAGTTGAAGAGGGTGCAAAATGTTTACTTCTTCCTAGGAGGGGGGGGCGCGTAACAGAAAATAATTGAGCAGCACTGAACAGGGGGGAGTCCCATTATTATTATTATTATTATTATTATTATTATTATTATTATTAATTAGATTTGTATGCCGCCCCTCTCCACAGACTCGGGGCGGCTCACAACAATAACAAAGACAATGTAAGAACAAATCTAATAATTTAAAAAACATTAAAAACCCCATCGTCTTCGGAGAGGGGCGGCATACAAATCTAATAAATAATAATAATTGTTATTATTATTAAAAGCAAGCATACACACAAACATACCATGTATAAACTGTATAGGCCCGGGGGAGATGTCTCAGTTCCCCCATGCCTGACAGCAGAGATGGGTCTTAAGAACTTTACGAAAGGCAAGGAGGGTGGGGGCAGTTCTGATCTCCGGGGGGAGCTAGTTCCAGAGGGTCGGGGCCGCCACAGAGAAGGCTCTTCTTCTGGGTCCCGCCAAACGACATTGTTTAGTCGACGGGACCCAGAGAAGGCCAACTCTGTGGGACCTAACCGCTCATATTTCATGTGATATCGCCATGACAATGTGAATTTGACACCCCTGTTCTAGAGATTAGCACATCAAGACAAACAATGCTTCCCAATTAAGCATTCCAGTGACTTAAGAGGAATTCCTTCTCCAGGAGACTCGAGACTTCTCCTGATAGCCGAATCCAGGTATAAAAGTTGTGCAAAATAATCTCAACATTCCCCCCAAGAGTGACGTTTGGCTCAGCCGACAAATAATCTTAGTTTGTTCTCTGCTTTCTTTCTTCATGTGAGGGCCCCTGCCCCACCACTGCCTGCAGACAAGGGATTCATTGTCCACCAGCGACCTCATATTCCCATCACTGGGCAACAGTAGTACACCACCATGCCAATCAAACATGCTTCTCTTTGTTCTTATGGCCTCTGGAAGAAGGCAGTTGGGTGCCCAGGTTCCAAACTATGCCATCCTTGTGGGGTGAGCTGAGTCAAGACTCGCAACTGGATATACAAGACACACTGTCTAAAAACATACTACTGTTATTGGAATGGCAGAAATTAATCCCTAGTGTTTCTCCAAGTTGTTGTTGTTGTTGTTGTTGTTGTTATTATTATTATTATTATTATTATTATTATTATTATTATTATTATTATTAATTGGATTTGTATGCTGCCCCTCTCCGCAGATTTGGGGCGGCTAACAACAGTGGTAAAACAACATGAACAATCCAATTAATAAAAACAACTAAAAAACCCTTATTATAAAAAACCAAACATACACACAAACATACCATGCGTAACTTGTAGTAGCCTAGGGGGAAAGGATAACTTAACTCCCCCATGCCTGGCGACAAAGGTGGGTCTTAAGTAATTTGCGAAAAACAAGGAGGGTGGGGGCCGTTCTAATCTCTGGGGGGAGTTGGTTCCAGAGGGCCAGGGCCGCCACAGAGAAGGCTCTTCCCCTGGGGCCCGCCAAACGACATTGTTTGGTCGACGGGACCCGGAGAAGGCCAACTCTGTGGGACCTTATCGGCCGCTGGGATTCGTGCGGTAGAAGGCGGTTCCGGATGTATTCTGGCCCAATGCCATGTAGGACTTTAAAGGTCATTATCAAGTTTGCCAAACAGAGCAGCTATTTTCAAGCCTCCCAATCATTAGTGGGTTGCTATCGGTACGGTTGAGGACAGTGCCCCGGTAGCACTAAGGTGCTGCGCACACTGCTTTCGTTCCCTTGCATACGTGCACATGCGTCTCAGCATATTTTTACTTTGTCTGCATGCACAAAAGCAGAATACACTGGGACGCGCACGAGAACGGAAGCTGCGCACGCAGCACATCGATAGCAGCGGTAATAGGAATCCGCCCCGGCTTCCAATATTATAAATACTGTAGCAGATTCTTTCAGCTGGGAGTTAATTTTAGTAGTAGTCTTCCCTTTTGCTAACTGAGATTAGAATAACTGTACAGTGGTACCTCTACCTAAGAACGCCTCTACCTAAGAACGCCTCTACCGGGTGTTCAAGACTTTTTTGCCTCTTCTCAAGAACCATGTTCTATTTAAGAACCCGAGCCCGGAAAAATGTCCCAGGAAATTTGAGAGTGGCCCGAAGGCCCAGCCAGTTTCCTGCCATTCCTTCTTTAATCCCGGCCATCTCGGGCTTTTCTGGGCTGCCAGAGGAGCCTTTTGGAAGCGCTCAAAGAGGCTTTGGCAGTCCAGAGCGAACGAAGCATTTTCCTTTCTGTGGGCGCTTGGAGAGGGAATAAACCTCTGCCAGAGCCCAGAGAAAGGAAACACTCCCTTTGCTCTGGGCAGCCGAGGAGTCACCACAGCGAAGGAGAAGTGCCGGCTACAAAGCGAGCAAGCAATAGGAGAGGTGAACCCTTCAACATGGGAAGGAAGAGGCATCAGGTAGCAGCAGCAGCAGCCAGTCTATGGGAGGCAAGCCTCGTCCTGGGTGTATTGGTGGTGCGTGCTCCTCCTCACCGTCTCCAAGTCCCTCTTTTTTTCTTAAGCCTTAAAGTTTTGGATTTTTTTGATTCCCCTCCCCTCACCTTCTTCCTTCGGCAGTGACTGTCCTCCTCCTCTTCTTCCTCCTTCTCCCACCCAAATTCTGAGCTTTTATTTCTTTCCTAATGAGTTTGCACGTATTATTTGCTTTTACATTGATTCCTATGGGGAAAATTGCTTCTACTTAAGAACGTTTCTACTTAAGAACCTGGTCACGGAACGAATTAAGTTCTTAAGCAGAGCTACCACCGTATATCCTATAAATTTCAAACAAGCAAAAAAGATCAAACTCTTCGGTTGGTCTGACCAATATTAACATTTCTCTTCGCTTGCTATACAAAAGTTCCAGTTGAATTTGCTACATTCCACCCTCTTCCACTAAACACAAATTCAAAACCTGCCTCTGATGTGATTATCCCTCATACTACTGAGTCCTAACAAACAGAAAGTAAGTAACTCCAGTTTTTTAAAAAGCAAGAAGGGAATTAACACAGTAGTCCACCGAATTCATTTATGGTCCAATGAAACGGTCACTCTTCCTTGAGTCTAATTGTGTGCACCTCATTAGAGGAGGTGACCTTCGCATAGATTTCAGATCACCTGAACAAACTTCAAAGGGCTTATAGATGTTACCAGGGAGACCCTGTGGGAACCCTTCCAGGAATGAAGTGCTAATCTCAGAAATGTGAGGGTTAGCATTTTAGTTCTTAAAAAGGACTGGAATACAAGGCTTTCATTTTATATTTCCCAACTGCACAAGCCACATGCTTTCTCGTCAGGAATCCAAAGCAGACGGGTATCTTTAAAAGATGTTAATGTCACAAAACCACCACTCTAAGATTGCTCCTGAAAGTGGAAGTTCTCTCAATTAATTAATGAGTAGAGCTGCCTTCACATCCTCATTTTATGGATGTTCATATATACAGTGATACCTCGTCTTACAAACTTAATTGGTTCCAGGACGAGGTTCTTAAGGTGAAAAGTTTGTAAGACGAAACAATGTTTCCCATAGGAATCAATGGAAAAGTGATTAATGCGTGCAAGCCCAAAATTCACCCCTTTTGCCAGCCAAAGCGCCTGTTTTTGCGCTGCTGGGATTTCCCTGAGGCTCCCCTCCATGGGAAACCCCACCTCCGGACTTCTGTGTTTTTGCGATGCTGCGATTTCACTGAGGCTCCCCACGCTGGGAAACCCCACCTCCGGATTTCCGTTGCCAGCGAAGTGCCCATTTTTGCGCTGCTGGATTCCCCTGCAGCATCACAAAAACACGGAAGTCCGGAGGTGGGGTTTCCCATGGAGGGGAGCCTCGGGGGAATCCCAGCAGCACAAAAACAGGTGCTTCGGTGGCAACGGAAGTCCGGAGGCAGGGCATCCCAGCGGTGGCGGTGGGTTTGTAAGGTGAAAATAGTTTGTAAGAGGCAAAAAAATCTTAAACCCCAGGTTTGTATCTTGAAAAGTTTGTATGATGAGGCGTTTGTAAGACGAGGTATCACTGTATATATATAGGAATACCATATACACATTTTTCTGAGTATAAGATGCACCCAGTGAAGGGCTACAATTTTTTTACTACCACACTGTGGCCGTGGCTTATTTTGTGGGTGTGGCTTGCAGGCCATGTGATCAGGTGGAGTGGCTTGACTATCACGTGATGGGGAGGTGGCTTAAAGGTCATGTGACTGGCTTAAAGATGGCCAACTTGATGTCACTCACGTCAAGGGTTTGGGTTAGGGTGCCTGGCCTCTCCTCGCCTCAAAGAGATACCATTTCCCTATCTATTCACTATTACTGAACATCCAAAATACAGTAGTACCTCTAGATACAAGCTGCTCCACATGCAAGTATTCCAAGTTACGAGCCACGAGGGGAGAGAAATGTCTATTCCAGACCCAAGCTCAAATTCGGGATACAAGCCGAGCGTCCACTAGGTGGTGCAAGAATCCTTGCTTCTGGTTATCTCGGAGGGGAAAAACAAAGTCTAAAGCCATTTGTTCCAGATACGAGTTGATCGACATACGAGCTCCGTTCTGGAACGAATTAAACTCGTATCTAGAGGTACTACTGTATACTATTTAATTCTGTGTATATGTGCCATATGTGTACATACCTATTACACACAGGCACACAAAAATATATGTTATCTACTATATAAACTGTATGTGTATATATATATATATACACAAACACACAGCTCTTCTAAAATTATATACATTCAATCTCATTTACTGCGATAGGAAAAACATACCCAGAGTCCAGAAAGGAAAAAAAGAAAAAACATTCAAAATTTTTCTATTGGTTCTGTGTACCTGACCAAAATCCCCCCCCCCCGGTACTGCATAACTGACCGTTCCCATAGGAGCCCATCACTGGACGCACCTTTTTGGAGAAGAAAACAAGGAAAAAAGGCCTCTGCCTCCCAGCAATTTTCCAAACAGCAAACAGCACTGTTGATATACAGTGTTCCCTCGACTTTCGCGAAAGTCGAATTTCCGCGAAGTAGAGATGCGGAAGTAAATACACTATTTTTGGCTATGAACAGTATCACAAGCCTTCCCTTAACAGTTTAAACCCTTAAATTACAATTTCCAATTCCCTTAGCAACCATTTAGATTATTACTCACCATGTTTATTAAAGTTTATTTAAAAAAATATTTATTAAAGGCGGACGAAAGTTTGGTTATGACATACGACGTCATCGGGCGGGAAAAAACCGTGGTAGAGGGGGAAAGTATTTTTTAATTAATATTTTTGAAAAACCGTGGTATAGACTTTTCGCAAAGTTCGAACCCGCGAAAATCGAGGGAACACTGTACACTGTTTGCTGTGTATTTCTGTGCATGTGTGCCTGACCCATAGAAATAGCCAAGAATTGGAGAAATGTTTTATTAAATGTAATCACACTAATTCTTGCCAATTATTTAAATAGATCTACTCCAAACATGACTAAGTCAGGATTTAACTCAGCTGCTTTATCTTAATACTAGAGGACATAGCTACATTTCAGACTATGCTTGTAGAGAGCTGTTAAAATTGATTTTCCCCTTCAAAAGTACCCGGCTAGCAACTCAATACTGATGTGGAAAAAATGCTGATTTATCTGCCAAAGTGCCTATCAAACAAGTGGCCAGTTTTACTAATCTGATTTCTGGGCAAGTTGTATACAGTGATACCTTGTCTTACAAACTTAATTGGATCCAGGACGAGGTTCTTAAGGTGAGAAGTTTGTAAGACAAAACAATGTTTCCCATAGGAATCAATGGAAAAGCGATTAATGCGTGCAAGCCCAAAATTCACCCCTTTTGCCAGCCGAAGCACCCGTTTTTGCGTTGATGGGATTCCCCTGAGGCTTCCCTCCATGGGAAACCCCACCTCCGGACTCTTGTGTTTTTGCAATGCTGCAGGGGAATCCCAGTAGGGGAATCCCAGCATCGCAAAAACGAGCGCTTCGCTGGCAATAGAAGTCCGGAGGTGGGGTTTCCAAGCGAGGGGAGCACCAGTGAAATCGCAGCATCACAAAAACACCGAAGTCCTCGAAACCCCACCTCCAGACCTCAGGGAAATCACAGCAGCACAAAAACGGGTGCTTCGCTGGCAACGGAAATCCGGAGGCGGGGCATTACGGCGGCGGCGGTGTGTTTGTAAGGTGAAAATAGTTTGTAAGAAGAGGCAAAAAAATCTTAAACGCCGGGTTTGTATCTCAAAAAGTTTGTATGATGAGGCGTTTGTAAGACGAGGTATCACTGTATTAGCATTTAAAATGCTTTTATCTTCTGAACTATGTACTCTGAGAAAGCAGTGGAATGATGAGCTAAGCTCCATCGCTATGGAACAAGCCCAAGAGCATGACTCACTGCTAACCAGTTAACATTTAAGTGATATTTAGGTTCTTTTGACAAATTTACCTAGCTGGAGTCTACATTGGGGTCGCTAACCTCGGCAACTTTTAAGACTTGTGGACTTCAACTCAGCAAGCTGGCTGAAAAACTCTGAGAGTTGAAATCCAAAGTCTTAATGTTGCCAAGGTTGGAGATCCTTGGTCTACATTAACTCAAATGCAGTTGCTCCAGCTATTACAGATAGTCCTCTACTTACAAGTTTGCTCAGTGAATGTTCAAAGTTACAACAACCCCCGAAAAAAGATGAATTACGACTTGACAATTGCAGCATCCCCATGGCCATGTGATTGACATTCAGAGGCATAGAAACATAGAAGATTGACAGCAGAAAAAGACCTCATGGTCCATCTAGTCTGCCCTTATACTATTTCCTGAATTTCATCTTAGGATGGATCTATGTTTTATCCCAGGCATGTTTAAATTCTGTTACTGTGGATTTACCAACCACGTCTGCTGGAAATTTGTTCCAAGCTTCTACTACTCTTTCAGTAAAATAATATTTTCTCACGTTGCTTCTGATCTTTCCCCCAAGTAAACTCAGATTGTGCCCCCTTGTTCTTGTGTTCACTTTCCTATTAAAAACACTTCCTTCCTGGACCTTATTTAACCCTTTAACATATTTAAATGTTTCAATCATGTCCCCCCTTTTCCTTCTGTCCTCCAGATTATACAGATTGAGTTCATGAAGTCTTTCCTGATAAGTTTTATGCTTAAGACCTTCCACCATTTTTGTAGCCCGTCTTTGGACCCGTTCAATTTTGTCAATATCTCTTTGTAGGTGAGGTCTCCAAAACTGAACACAGTATTCCAAATGTGGTCTCACCAGCACTCTATACAGCGGGATCACAATCTCCCTCTTCCTGCTTGCAGGTGGTAATACATAGGTGGTAATCTTTTTCTTTGGTTAGTGGGGAACAAAAATATCTCTTCATCATTTCTAAAAACAGACTTTCCTAAAAACTAGGTATGCGATTTGGGAGTTCTCTGAATTGCACAAAATCTTAACAATCCCTTCTGTCCTCCAGACTATACAGATTGAGTTCATGAAGTCTTTCCTGATATGTTTTACTGATTAAGACCTTCCACCATTTTTGTAGCCCGTCTTTGGACCCATTCAACTTTACCAATATCTTTTTGAACTGAACACAGTATTCCAAATGCTTCACAAATGACTCACATTTATGACGGCTGCAGTGTCCCATGATCACCTTTTGCAACCTTCTAATAAGCAAAGTCAACAGAGAAATCAAACTGACTTAACAACTTGATTACTTATCTTAACAATTGAAGTGATCCACTTAACAAATGCAGCAAGAACCTTAAAAGGGGACAAAACTAATTTAACAAAATTTCCCACTTAGCAACATAAATTTTGGACTCAACTGTGGTCATTGAGGACTACTGTATTATGCCCACGTTGCAATCCGTCAGTGACTTAACTTCTCCTTTTCTCCTTATTATAGCTATGGAACAAGCCTAAGAGCATGACTCACTGCTAACCAGTTAACATTTAAGTGATATTTAGGTTCTTTTGACAAATTTACCTAGCTGGGGTCTACATTGGGGTCTCTAACCTCGGCAACTTTTAAGACTTGTGAACTTCAACTTAGCAAGCTGGATGAGAAACTCCGAGAGTTGAAATCTGTTGTGGTTAGCTCTGGCCCAGCTCCTGCCCCAAGGACTGTAGATGTGGGGGAGACATCCACATGCTGCAGGCCTGTTTCCCCCCCCCCCCCCCGTGGAATCTGCTGATGAAGGCTCCTCTGACCAAGAAGACATGAGTGACAGGGAGGAGAGTGTGGCAGACAGCTCAGAAGGAGATCAATTATCTAGCTCCTCCTTGGATTCGAAACAAGAGTTAATGATACAGCCACGCATGCGGAGAGCGATGCATAGGCAACAACTGAGAGATTATTATCAAAGAAAATGAGGCCACCTGTGGTTGGGTGGGGCTGTGGTCATTAGAGCAGCCTGTGGGTTTGGCCATTGTGGAGGATTATCTGATCGTTGTGTTTCGTGACTGCTTTACTGGCTTTGACCTTTTGTGTGCTGATTTTTCCCCGCTTTGAAACTAAACCAGGGCAAAGTGTGTTTCACTTTGTGAAAGAAGAAGGACTGTGAATTGCCTCACAGCTGCAAGATAAGTATCACAGAACTGATAAGGGACTTGTACAAATTACCAGTGCTCTTTGCTATACCAAAAGAGGGCTTACGTTAAGTGAATTTTCATTATAAAGAACATTGTTTTGAATTTTCAAACGTGTGTGTGTCTGAAATTTGTACCTGTGAATTTTTGGGAGGAGTCTACCAGAGAGCCCGACAGAACAAAATCCAAAGTCTTAAAGTTGCCAAAGTTGGAGATCCCTGGTCTACATTAATTCAAATGCAGTTGCTCCAGCTATTACAGATAGTCCTCTACTTACAACAGTTTGCTTAGTGAATGTTCTGAACTTCTGATCTCTCGTTTCAATTTTTAAGATGAACATTCCTCACAGTTTTGTTAGCTTTTGTGACAAAGTTTCATTTATGGAGAGGCCCAAAACTCACCGACTTCCCTTTGTTCGTAGTGAGAATTTTAAAAATCTGCGTATGATCAAAAAAATTAATACTTAAGAAACTACTTTTTTATTATTATTATTATTTCAGCAGCGGCATCACTTCATTTCTTTTTTTCTTTGTGTTTGTTTGATGCGTGAACATTAACAGGGTGACCATCCTGTTGAGCCAGCCATTCCTTCTCCAACTGTTTCAGCACCTCTTTGCTGAGGAGCCCCTGTTGTATTAGTCTTTCGGTCAGCGGACCCTTCAACGCGCCCAGCTGCAAGTTCCTGGCTTTAGGTCCTCTTCCTTTGCGGAGGGCCTGGGCCACCACTTTGCTGGTGGAAACCTCTGCCATTTCGGCAGGCGGGAGCCTCTCGTCAGTTCTGGCGCTCTCCGCGGGAAGCCCCACTGCCTCCGGGGTGACTTGGGACGCCTTGATCAATCTCGTAATATTCATCACTCCGATTTGTATGATGTCATCAAGCTGCTTTTGAATTGCCCTCACATGACCAGCATCTGGGAACATGTCCATAAACCGGTAACTGTGTTTTTTTTAAAAAAAACATAAACAAAAAGGTACAGTCAACTTGAGAATAGGAATTCTTGGAAAAATCAAATCACTTCTCTATGTGACTACAAATCCTTTATTGGGGGCATCCCCTGACGGAATTTAGTACTGTCCCAATTCCAAGGTTACCAACATTTGTGGCAAATCCTGGATCTGTAGCTCATTGATGCAAGCAAAATTTATTTATTTTATTTATTTATTTATTTGATTTGTAGGCCGTCCCTCTCCGCAGACTTGGGGCGGCTAACAACAATGATAAAAAACAACATGTAACAATCCAATTTAATAAAACAACTAAAAACCCTTATTATAAAAACCAAACATACACCCAAACATACCATACATAACTTGTAATGGCCATGGGGAAGGAATATCCTAACTCCCCCATGCCTGGCGACAAAGGTGGGTCTTGAGTAATTTGCGAAAGACAAGGAGGGTGGGGGCCGTTCTAATCTCTGGGGGGAGTTGATTCCAGAGGGCCGGGGCTGCCACAGAGAAGGCTCTTCCCCTGGGGCCCGCCAAACGACATTGTTTGGTCGACGGGACCCGGAGAAGGCCAACTCTGTGGGACCTTATCGGACGCTGGGATTCGTGCGGTAGAAATAAAATTGTATTTGTCCTCTCAAAAGTCTACAACAATAGGGTTGTGACTGAATGTAAACATGCCTGGGATAAACATATATCCATCCTAAGATAAAATACAGAAAATAGTATAAGGGCAGACTAGATGGACCATGGGGTCTTTTTCTGCCGTCAGACTTCTATGTTTCTATGTGACATGCAATGTTTCGTTTCAGAATTAATTTTTTTTTAAAGCTTCAAGATTTAAATATTGTACAGGCATCATTTAGCCACTGACTCATTCAGAGACCGTTTGCAATTACAAAGTCAATATAGTCAATAAATGAAGCTGTGACTAGTTGTAGTCTTACTTCAGCTTTCTTTTGTGTTATAGTCTTGCGAAGGTTGCAAATGCAAGGACTGGTCATAAAATTACTTTTTCTTCTTTCTAGTGAAGAAAAAGTAATTTTATGACCAGTCCTTGCATTTGCAACATTCGCAAGTCTGTAATGCAAAAGAAAGCTGAAGTAAGAATACAACTAGTCAAAGTTTCATTTATTGATTATTTTACTTAAAGACCAAGTTGGCAGGTCCAGTGTGGTTGCTAAATGAGGACAACTGTATAGATTAGCATAAAAGCCCTTCATGGCATCAGACCAGAATATCTCCAGGACCGCCTTCTGCTGCACGAATCCCAGCGACCGGTTAGGTCCCACAGAGTCGGCCTTCTCCGGGTCCCGTCGACTAAACAATGTTGTTTGGCGGGACCCAGGGGAAGAGCCTTCTCTGTGACGGCCCCGACCCTCTGGAACCAGCTCCCCCCGGAGATTAGAACTGCCCCCACCCTCCTTGCCTTTCGTAAACTCCTTAAAACCCACCTCTGCTGTCAGGCATGGGGGAATTGAGACATCTCCCCCGGGCCTATACAATTCATATATGGTATGTTTGTGTGTATGTTTGATTTTAATAATGGGTTTTTTAGTATTTTTAAATTATTAGATTTGTTGTACATTGTTTTATTGTTGCTGTGAGCTGCCCCGAGTCTGCGGAGAGGGGCGGCATACAAATATAATAAATAAATAAATAACAACAATAACAATAACAATAATAATAATAAATCTAAGCAAAAGAGCCTATTTCCTTCAAGAACCAAGAGTCCAGGTGGGGGCTGATTCCTGGAGAAAGAGAGAGACATGTCACAGACATTTTGTCAAAGATGGATGTTCACACAAACAGTTCTCTACAGCTCTGTAAATTCATTTATTTATTTAGATCAAGTTGTATGCCATCCAACTTCCTCTGGGTAGCTCACAACCAAAAAAGACAAGACGTACGGTATTAATATTAAAACATCTAAAAAGAGAAATGATTTAAAAAACAATTTAAAAACCACAATAAGACCATACGTATCATTTATGGCCGAATCTTGATGATGGATACCATCTCTGATAGTATACCATCTGATCCATGGCCCCAGGCCTGCCAGAAAAGCCAAGTCTTTACAGCCTTCCAGAAGTCCATTAGGGTGGGGGTAGAGCAGATCTCAGGAAATGCTGGTTCCAGAGAGCCGGAGCCGCCACAGGGAAGGCTCTCCCCTGCAGCCCTACCAGCCAACACTGTTTAGCTGATGGGACCCAGAGAAGACCAACCCTGTGGGCCCTTATTGGTCGCTGGGAGCTATGTGGTAGAAGGTGGTCCCGAAGGCAGTCTGGCCCTAAGCCATGTAGAGCTTTAACGGTAATAACCAACACCTTGAATTGCGTCCGAAGATTCAGTGCAGGCCAGGGAGTGTTTCTGCAACACTCCGTGGCCTACACTAGCCGCCGATTGGTTTCCGGTCACAATTCAAAGTGTTAGTAATGACCTTTAAAGCCCTACATGACATTGGACCAGAATACATCCGGAACCGCCTTCTACCGCACGAATCCCAGCGGCCGATAAGGTCCCACAGAGTTGGCCTTCTCGAGGTCCCGTCGACCAAACAATGTCGTTTGGTGGGCCCCAGGGGAAGAGCCTTCTCTGTGGCGGCCCCGGCCCTCTGGAATCAACTCCCCCCAGAGATTAGAACGGCCCCCACCCTCCTTGTCTTTCGCAAATTACTCAAGACCCACCTTTATCACCAGGCATGTGGGAACTGAGACATCCTCCCCCAAGCTTTTATATTTTATGTTTGTATGTACAGTATGTGTTGTATGGTTTTAAATTGTTGGGGGTTTTAGATATGTTTTATTTTAATATTAGATTTGTCTCACTGTCATATTGTTTCTATTATTGTTGTGAGCCACCCCGAGTCTTCGGAGAGGGGCGGCATACAAATCTAATAAATAATAATAATAATAATTGGGAGCCAGTGCAGCTTGCGGAGAGTTGGTGTAATATGGATGTACTTAGATGCACCCACAACAGTTCGCGTGGCTACGTTCTGGACCATCTATAGTCTCCGAACACTCTTCAAGGGTAGCCCATGTAGAGCGTGTTGCAATAATCTAACCGTGAGGTGATAAAATTATATATTATCACTGGAACAATATATCATTGGGGCAGATTCTCCCAACAGACAATGATTTCTTAACCCGGCCCCTTAAGAAGAGTGGGAGGGGAGAATGACTCTTCTGTTCCAATACCTCAGCCAGAGATAGAGATCAAGGACGTCATGAATGGCTTCAAGGTGGACAAGGTCCTTGATGTTCTTGGCTGGGACCAGGGGCCAGTTAATATGTCGGCAGAGCCAGTCAAACATCACTGGTTCATTCCTACTGAACTGCCGTGCAAACTGGAACACAAAAAGAGACGATTAGAAGAATAGAATAGAATAGAATTTTATTGGCCAAGTGTGATTGGACACACAAGGAATTTGTCTTGGTGCAGATGCTCTCAGAGTACATAAAAGAAAAGGATACATTTGTCAAGAATCATGTGGTCAAATAAGCAATGAAGAAGCAATATTAATAAAAATCTTAGGATATAAGCAACAAGTTACAGTCATACAGTCAACATGGGAGGAAACGGGTGATAGGAATGATGAGAAAAACTAGTAGAATAGAAGTGCAGATTTAGTAGGCAAACAATTTTTCCGCAACAGCAATGCCTTCACATTACCAAACTCTCTCTGCAAAAACTAAGCTCAAGGAGGAAAGCAATTCCTATAGTTTATAACATTTTTTTTTTTACTAAGTTTAGCATTTATGTTCAAATAACAGGCAAAACAATTTACAGTTTTTCAAAGTATCAGCAAAACACTTCCTTTCTCTTAGTACTTTAGACATTGGAAGAAAAAGAAAACAGTGCTCTCTCTAAACAGAGGGGGGTTCTAAGTTACCCCGTTGCCAGTTTGCTTCCTGCTGGGCCACGTAGCGGTATGTGCATTGTGTACTGCATGGCCACACCACGCTTCTAGCGGGCATGCCTGCATGCACAATGCTGAGAAGTTTTATTAAAAAATTAAGGAGGAGGAGGAGGAGAAGCAGAGGAAGGAGAAGAAGAAGGAGAAGAGGAGGAGGAAGAGAGGAAGAAGAAGAATGTCATTTGGCAGGTCCCAGGGGAAGAGCCTTCTCTGTGGCGGCCCCGACTCTTTGGAACTGCCCCCAGCCTCCTTGCCTTCCGTAAACTCCTTAAAACCCACCTTTGCCGCCAGGCATGGGGGAATTGAGATATCTCCCCCCGGGCCTATACAATTTATGTGTGGTATGTTTGTATATATGTCTGATTAATAATGGGGTTTTTAAAATGTTTTTAAATTATTAGATTTGTTATGAATTGTTCTATTGCTGTTGTGAGCCGCCCCGAGTCTACGGAGAGGGACGGCATTCAAATCAAATCAAATCAAAACAAATCAAATCAATAAACAAATCAAGGAAGGAAGGAAGGAAGGAAGGAAGGAAGGAAGGAAGGAAGGAAGGAAGGAAGGAAGGAAGGAAGGAAGGAAGGAAGGAAGGAAGGAGATGGAAACTCAGCCCAAAAAACCCCCCAGCCTAGCAAAAATAATAAACAAACAAACAGATAAATAAATATTCCCCGAAAAAGAGATGGCAGCGTCCACGGACCACCACCAACAGAACTGGCTCTCTGATATCACCAACGGTTAGCGGAATCGACCTCTGGTTCTAAAATAGGAAGCAATTACCCATCTTGCTTTCTTAGAAAGCTGTTGACAATTTCTTATGCTTCACGAAACAGAAGCTTTGCTCAAAATGTCAGTTGAGAGATCAAATCAGATATCTAATCTGCTATTTACTAGCAGTTACAGGTGGTCTTTCAGTTGAGGCAGTGGAATTGTCTTAACCAACACTCAATTTCTGAGAAACTAAGCTGCCTCATATGATCATCCAGTAATATATTTCCCGATTAGTGCAAAACCAGTATTTGATCTCATACACACACATGGGCAAATATGCGAATCAACACATTATGCTGGGCTGCATTTAAGACTTATTTAAGTCTTTCCAAAAAGTTCTTTTTTTGCTTTAAGTAGCAACTGCAAAATTTCTTGCAGTTGCTACTTGAAGCAAAAAAATAACTTTTTGGAAAGACTTAAATAACTGGCAAATAAGACTAGGAAATCTCCTTGCTCTATCAAACGGTTATGCCCGAGAGGTTGTTGCAGGGATAGCTTGAGCCACTACAACAAAATGCACACATACATATAACATAAACACATCTACTGTTTGGGCATACTAGGAGCTTAGATAGCCTCCTCCAGGGAAATAACCTAAAGAAAATGAAAAACATTACAAAATAGATGCAAGTTACCTTTAAGAGTGAGGTGCACACAAAAGGCTCCTTTTGATTAATGGGAGCTGTGCAAAACACATATCTTGCTCTCAAATGGAGTGGAATGTGTTGAATCATTTTGGCTAGAAACTTGAAGTTATCAATATTGCAGACAAAGTAGAGTCCATCAACTTGAGAGAGGCTCACGAAAATATCCTATTAAAAAACAACATTGAATTAGACAACATCCCAGCTCTGTAAAAAGCTTTCAAAGATTCACAGACCAATAAGACCAAGATTCACACACCAAATAGGAGAAGAGCCTTCTCAGTGGTGGCCCCGACCCTCTGGAACCAGCTCCCCCCAGATATCAGAGTTGCCCCCATCCTCCTTGCCTTTCGCAAGCTCCTTAAAACCCACCTGTCGTCAGGCATGGGGGAATTGAAATTTCCCTTCCCCCTAGGCTTATAGAATTTATACATGGTATGCTTGTATGTATGAGTGGTTCTTTAAATTGGGTTTTTTTAGATTGTTTTTAATATTAGATTTGTTTACATTGTCTTTTTATATTATTGTTAGCCGCCCCGAGTCTTCAGAGAGGGGCGGCATACAAATCTAATAAATAAATAAATGAATGAATGAATGAATGAATGAATGAATGAATGAATGAATGAATGAATAAAAAACTTGAAACTCTCTTTTCCAACTCCTACCTACTCGCAAAGTTATTAGAAACCTGGTTCTCTTATTCAGGGGCTTATAAAAAATATGGCCCTTCCTGTACAGCAGGGGTGTCAAAACTCAAGGCCCACGGGGTGCTCAGATCTGGCCCGAGGGCTACCCTGGAAACAGAAAAGGACCGGCCTGTGGTGCCTCTGCCAGTGAAAACAGAGCTCAGGAGAGCTGCTGGAAGCCCTCTCCAGCTCTATTTATGCTGGCAGAGGGTTGCAGGTACCATTGGAGCTGAAAACAAGAGTTTGGGAGCCTGTTTTCATTGATGGAGCACTCGGGCCCCACAGCACCCCTGACATAAGAGATGTCCAGCTGGCCATGCCCCCCCTTCCCCCCCCCCCCCGGGAGGTTAAAAACAACCTTGATGCAGCCTTCAATGAAATTGAGTTTGACACTCCTCCTGTACACTTTTTAGTGTTTTCTTTCCTCCCCAAGTTTTTCCCATAGCAAAGTGTATTTTATGGTGGATGAAAAAGTGAGATCTGCAGAATGGGTATAATTTTGGAGCGACAGGGAACCACAGCAGAGGGATGAAAGAGCCACATGTGGCTCCAGTGCCGGGGGTTGTGACCCCTGACCTTGCCCGTCCCAGGTTATGTAAAGTAGCATTCAAACAGCTGTCTGCTGCAAAGATAAACCTATTCTTACAATGAGATTTGACAGAGTGGCTCCTGGAAGGTGATATGCAAACATCTCAATCTGCTCAGCCGTGGGGTGCAAGCCAGCAGCCTAGAGTGGGGGAGAAAAGAAAGAAAGGGGGTGTCATTTTTCCACAATTTATGATGTTTCTAGCATGGGGTGAGGTATCATCAGTATGCGGATGATTACACAGTTATACATCTCCACCCCATGTCCAGTCAACGAAGCAGCGGAAGTGATGTGCCGGTGCCTAGAGGCTGTTGGGGTCTGGATGGGTGTCAACAGACTCAAACTCAACCCAGATAAGATGGAGTGGCTGTGGGTCTTGCCTTCCAAGGACAATTCCATCTGTCCGTCCATAACCCTGGGGGGGGGGAATTATTGACCCCCTCAGAGAGGGTCCGCAACTTGGGCATCCTCCTCGATCCACAGCTCACATTAGAAAACCATCTTTCAGCTGTGGCGAGGGGGGCGTTTGCCCAGGTTCGTCTGGTGCACCAGTTGTGGCCCTATCTGGACCGGGAGTCACTGCTCACAGTCACTCATGCCCTCATCACCTCGAGATTCGACTACTGTAACGCTCTCTACATGGGGCTACCTTTGAAAAGTGTTTGCAAACTTCAGATCGTGCAGAATGCAGCTGCGAGAGCAATCATGGGCTTCTCCAGGTATGCCCATGTTACACCAACACTCCGCAGTCTGCACTGGTTGCCGATCAATTTCCGGTCACAATTCAAAGTGTTGGTTATGACCTATAAGTCCCTTCATGGCATCAGACCAGAATATCTCCTTCTGCCACACGAATCCCAGCGACCGGTTAGGTCCCACAGAGTTAGCCTTCTCCGGGTCCTGTCGACTAAACAATGTCGTTTGGTGGGACCCAGGAGATGAGCCTTCTCTGTGGCGGCCCCGACCCTCTGGAACCAGCTCCCCCTGGATATCAGAGTTGGCCCCACCCTCCGTGCCTTTCGCAAGCTCCTTAAAACCCACCTCTGTCGTCAGGCATAGGGGAATTGAAATTTTCCCTTCCCCCTAGGCTTATAGAATGTATACATGGTATGCTTGTATTTATGAGTAGTTCTTTAAATTGGGGTTTTTAGATTATTTTTAATATTAGATTTGTTTACATTGTCTTTTTTATTGTTGTTAGCCGCCCCGAGTCTTCGGAGAGGGGCGGCATACAAATCTAATTAATTAATTAATTAATTAATTAATAAACAAACAAACTGCAACACACATATAAAACCAGATATCAGTGTGGCTGCCATCTCATTATCCAAGAACTGTAAAAATGAATTTAACAAGCTCAGACTGTTCATCAATATACCTCTATAGGATCCACGGGCTCACTCAAAATCTTCTTTAGCAGAACGAGGTCATCAGCATACATCGTAGTAACTTCTCCTTCCTTAAATGTGGAACTAAATCGGCCAGCACGGCCGGAAATTTGTAGTGCCTGAGAAGTGGAAATTTTATTCATTTCCTTTTCTCCTTTTTCATTGAGTTGTGGTTTTATTAGGGAGTTGAAAATAATCCTCTTTATGCTCCTAGAATAAAGATAATGAACACCAAAGTCACACAAATTAATATAACGACGTGATTCTCCAAATAGGATCCTAGTCCAGCTAACATAACTACCAACCAAAAATGTAAACAGTGAAAAGTTGCTAGAGGACAACGAGGGAGGTAATTAATAATTAATAATAATAATTTATTGGATTTGTATGCCGCCCCTCTCCGTAGACTCGGGGCGGCTAACAACAATGATAAAAACAGCATGTGACAATCCAATAATAAAACAACTAAAAACCCTTATTTATAAAAACCAAACATACACACAAACATACCATGCATAACTTGTAATGGCCTAGGGGGAAGGAATATCTATATCTCAACTCCCCCATGCCTGGCGGTATAAATGAGTCTTGAGTAGTTTACGAAAGACAGGAAGGGTGGGGGCAATTCTAATCTCCGGGGGGAGTTGGTTCCAGAGGGCCAGGGCCGCCACAGAGAAGGCTCTTCCCCTGGGCCCCGCCAAACGACATTGTTTAGTTGATGGGACCCGGAGAAGGCCAACTCTGTGGGACCTTATCGGTCGCTGGGATTCGTGCGGTAGCAGGTGGTTCCGGAGGTAATCTGGTCCTATGCCATGTAGGGCTTTAAAGGTCATGACCAACACTTTGAATTGTGACCAGAAACTGATCGGCAGCCAATGCAAGCCACGGAGTGTTGAAGAAACATGGGCAAATCTTGGAAGCCCCACGATGGCTCTCGCGGCTGCGTTCTGCACGATCTGAAGTTTCCGAACACTTTTCAAAGGTAGCCCCATGTAGAGAGCGTAACAGAGCTCAGCCCAATACTGAAGCCTCCGCAGGGTCAGCTGCAACATAAAAGAAAGCCCACCCACATAAGGACATTACAATACCTATCTCACTAGCTACGTGAGAAGGTTCAAACATTTAACCCTGCTGTTCTGTTCGGGTCGTATGTGACCCGAAACCAAGTTTGAGTCCCTGTAAAACATTTTCCCTGCATATCTGAAACTTGAAATTCCATGAGTTTTCATCATTTCAGGGGTTCTCTCTATGAGAATTTTTTTGGGGGGGTGGGGGGTTTCTTTCTTGCTGAAAAAAAAAACCTCCCTAATGTTATGTTCCCGGGTCTATTTGACCCGGACTGCAAATTGATCATTTTAGGTACTTATATTTGGTCTTTTTGAAAGCTTTTTTCACCTGGAAACAGGTTTGAACATTTCTGCACACAATGATATGAAAATTGAAATGAAAAAAGTAAATCTTATTGGTTTATTTCGTGGATATAATGCATGCCCCCCCCCCCCCGTTTTTGTGAATTTTTTTCAATTTTTCCAGTTCAATTTTTTCAATTTTTCCAGTTCAATTTTCATATCATTATGTTCAGAAATGTTCAAGCTACCAATCCCACACCAACTTTAGTAAAATAGAATGGATTTTGCTAGCAAAACTATCCATAAAGTGAAGACTATTTCAAAAAAACGGAGGGGCATGCATTTCATCAACAAAATAAACCAATATGCATCAATTTTTCCAGTTCAATTTTCATATCATTATGTTCAGAAATGTTCAAGCTACCAATCCCACACCAACTTTAATAAAATAGAATGGATTTTGCAAGCAAAACTATCCATAAATTGAAAAAATTCACAAAAACGGGGGGGGCATGCAATATATCCGCAAAATAAACCAATAAGATTTACTTTTTTCATTTCAATTTTCATATCATTGTGTGCAGAAATGTTCAGACTACTTTCCAAGTGAAAAAAGTTTTCAAATTGACCAAACATAAGCACTTCAAATGAAGAGTTTTTGGTCCGGGTCGTATGTGACCCGAACATAACATTAGGAAGTTTTTTCGAACAGAACAACAGGGTTAAAAGAGATCCATGTCAGACTCTTGAAAAGAAAGCTACGAAATGAAATTTTAAACATTGTCAGAGGGGAATCACTGAGATATAAAGGAAAAGAAATTCTGATCCTGAAACAAATTCCACGCAGAGTAAGAGAGGAGAGGCGTAAGTACCAATTCTTGTCAACACAACTGAACAGAAATAATATCCCTTTTAGATGGTTGGTCCCAGAGGGAAGGTTTGTTACTTGGAAGGAGAAAAGATATAAGATAGACTCTGTAGACAAGGCACAAGAACTCCACAAGATGATATTGATGGAAAAGGAAGATTTCAATAGAGAAGAAACTGGAAATCGTAACTTAGGAGAGGTAGTAACAGGATTGAGAACAGAGGAGGGGGAGGTTAGGGAACCTGAAGAAGTGAAGGAGCCAGGACTAGGACCCCAGTGGAAACAAGGTCTAGAGCCATCAGCAAATCAAATAACCGATAGGCAGATTGCAGGTTGCGAAACAAAAATTTCTCTCCCCCCTGCTATTCAATATCTACATGAAACCGCTGGGTGAGATCATCCAGGGGCATGAGGTGAGGTATCATCAGTATGCTGATGATACCCAGTTGTACATCTCTACCCCATGTCCAGTCAACGAAGCAGTGGAAGTGATGTGCCGGTGCCTGGTGGCTGTTAGGGTCTGGATGGGTGTCAACAGACTCAAACTCTACCCTGATAAGATGGAGTGGCTGTGGGTTTTGCCTCCTAAGGACAATTCCATCTGTCCGTCCATTACCCTGGGAGGGAAATTACTGACCCCCTCAAAGAGGGTCCGCATCTTGGGAGTCCTCCTCGATCCACAGCTTATATTAGAGAACCATCTTTTGGCTGTGCTGACGGGGGCGTTTGCTCAGGTTCGTTTGGTGCACCAGTTGTGGCCCTACCTGGACCGGGAGTCACTGCTCACAGTCACCCATGCCCTCATCACCTCGAGGTTCGACTACTGTAATGCTCTCTACATGGAGCTACCTTTGAAGAGTGTTCGGAAACTTCAGATCGTGCAGAATGTAGCTGCGAGAGCAATCATGGGCTTCCCTAGGTATGCTACACCAACACTCCACAGTCTGCATTGGTTGCTGATCAGTTTCCGATCACAATTCAAAGTGTTGGTTATGACCTATAAAGCCCTTCATGGCATTGGACCAGAATATCTCCAGGAGCACCTTCTGCCGCACTAATCCCAGCGACCAGTTAGATCCCACAGTTGGCCTTCTCCGGGTCCCGTCGACTAAACAATGTCGTCTGGCAGGGCCCAGGGGAAGAGCCTTCTCTGTGGCGGCCCCAACTCTCTGGAACCAGCTCCCCCTGGACATTAGGATTGCCCCCACCCTCCTTGCCTCCTTAAAACTCACCTCTGCCGTCAGGCATGGGGGGAACTGAAAAATCTTCCCCAGGCCTATATAATTTATGTATGGTATGTTTGTGTGTATGTCTTGTTTTTAAATAAGGGTTTTTTAGATATTTTTAAATATTAGATTTGTTATTGTACATTGTTTTTATTATTGCTGTGAGCCGCCCTGAGTCAAATCTAATTAATAATAATAACAACAATAACAACAACAATAATAATAATTTTATCTGTAAATGTTAATGGCTTAAATTCTTTAATTAAGAGAAAATATGTTTTTCTAGAATTGGGTAAACTAAATTTGGATATTATTTGTAGGCAAGAAACACATATAAAAGAGAAATATAATAATTTTTTGAAATGTTCAAAATTGGGGGAAATGTTTTGTGCTTCGGACCAGGTACGGAAAAAAGGTATTGCGATGTATATTAAGGAATACAGTATTTAAATCCCAGCATAATTTACAAGGATATCGAGGGAAGAGTATTAATGGTGGAAATTTGTACAGGTAAAGGGAAAATTTTATTAGTAGGAATTCACGCACCTAATCAGAAACAAAAAACTTTTATTCAAAATTACATTAAATAATTTAGCTGGCAAAACATTTGCATATTAGGCAATTTTAATGCCATAGTTGATCTTAACTTAGACTATAAAGGGAAAAGTAAAAACCACGTTAAACGAAAACTTCCAAATTCATTTGCGGCCATGATCAAAGAATTTGATTTGTATGACACTTGGAGAAAATTAAATCCCAAAAGCCAACAGTATACTTTTTTCTCACATCCTCACAAATCCTGGCCCCGCATAGATATGGCGTGGACCAATCTAACTCTGCTTTCAAAGACAACCAAAGTGGAGATACAAAATAATAATTGCTCAGACCACTCTTCGATTTTATTAAGTTTGGAAAAATCATGTCAGAGCAGGAATAGATGGACACTAAATCAGAACTTGCTACAAAAAAAGGAGTACAGTATTTGGTTAAACTCAAAAAAGAATTAAACTTCTTTAAAGAAAATCTAGGCAAAGACACATCTACGTATAACATATGGGATACGATAAAAGCGTATTTTAGAGGCATATCTATCACCTATTAAATACGGAAACACAAATTACAAAAAGAAGAGATCATTTTCAATTTATCTAGTGTACTTACAAATTGAGACCCATCCCAATTGCATCTGTAGCAACCATGATTTTACACGGATCATCCGGATCATTGAACTTCTTTGCCTGGGTGAGTTTTGTTCCTGAAACAATCAGAAAAACAGAAAAATAAAGTCCTGAATTTATTTATTTATTTATTTATTGGATTTGTATGCCAC
Organism: Erythrolamprus reginae; assembly: GCF_031021105.1. Lineage (NCBI taxonomy): Eukaryota > Metazoa > Chordata > Lepidosauria > Squamata > Dipsadidae > Erythrolamprus > Erythrolamprus reginae. The sequence continues at coordinate 18,938,357 of NC_091954.1, read as the reverse complement.
CCCTCTCCGGAGAATTACAAAAAGGATCTGAGTACTTACTTTTACTTAGGTTTATAATATAGTGATACCTCGTCTTACGAACTTAATTGGTTCCCGGGACGAGGTTTGTAAGGTGAAAAGTTTGTAAGACGAAACAATGTTTCTCATAGGAATCAATGGAAAAGCGATTAATGCGTGCAAGCCCAAAACTCACCCCTTTGCCAGCCGAAGCGCCCGTTTTTATGCTGCTGGGATTCCCCTGAGGCTCCCCTACATGGGAAACCCCACCTCTGGACTTCTGTGTTTTTGTGATGCTGCAAGGGAATCCCAGCAGAGGAATCCCAGCAGCGCAAAAACGGCCGCTTGGCTGGCAACGGAAGTCCGGAGGTGGGGTTTCCAGTGAGGGGAGCCTCAGTGAAATTGCAGCATCGCAAAAACACGGAGGTCCGGAGGTGGTGTTTCCCATGGAGGGGAGCCTCAGGGGAATACCAGAAGTGCAAAAACGGGTGCTTCGCTGGCAACAGAAGTCCAGAGGCGGGGCATCCCAGTGGCGGCGGCTTGGGTTTGTAAGGTGAAAATAGTTTGGAAGAAGAGACAAAAAAATCTTAAACCCCGGGTTTGTATCTCGAAAAGTTTGTATAACGAGGCGTTTGTAAAACAAGGTATCACTATCTTTACTTTTTTTTTTTTTTAATCACTTCTGAAGCTGACATTTTAATTAGATAGTGGAAAAAATGCAGGATCCAAAACTGCATTAGGGCCAGCTATGGTATATGACTATAAAGTATGTGCATTGGCAGAGAGATAGTATCTGTCTGGAATGGGGTCGTCCCCATACAATCATACATGCTGTATTTTTCGGAGTATAAGATGCATTACATGTTTCTAATAACTAAATGTTCTCAAATTATTGAATTTATACAGCTCAAAAAAAATAAAGAGAACACTCAAATAACACATCCTAGCTCTGAATGAATGAAATATTCTCATTGGATACTTTGTTCTGTACAAAGTTGAATGTGCACAACACCATGTGAAATTGATTGTTAACCAGTGTTGCTTCCTAAGTGGACAGTTTGATTTCACAGAAGTTTGGTTTACTTGGAGTTATATTGTGTTGTTTAAGTGTTCCGTTTATTTTTTTGAGCAGTGTATAATGACTATACAACAAGCCACAAAGACCTTCCAGTTCATACTACTAATATCTCTGCTGTCTAAATAAGGGGAAGTTAATTCAAGAATCAATAAATGAAGTGATATAAACACTACGAAATTCCAAAGATAAATAAAAAAAAGAATACACCTAAACCAGAAGTCTTTAAACTTGGCAACTTTTAAGACTTGTGGACTTCAACTCTCAGAATTCTCCAGCCAACTATACTGGCTGGAGAAGTCTGAGAGTTGAAGTCCACAAGTCTTAAAGTTGTTGTTGTTGTTGTTGTTGTTGTTGTTGTTATTATTATTATTATTATTACTTATTAGATTTGTATGCCGCCCCTCTCCGCAGACTCGGGGCGGCTCACAACAGTGATAAAAACATGGTAACAAATCTAATAATTAAAATTTAAAATAACAGTTTTACATTAAAAAGTCTAAAAAGAAAAAAAAACCCAATAGATAAAATACATACACACAGTCATATCATGCACAAAACTACATAGGCAAGGGGGAATGTCTCAGTTCCTCCAAGCCTGACAACAGAGGTGGGTTTTAAGGAGTTTACGAAAGGCAAGGAGGGTGGGGGCAGTCCTAATCTCTGGGGGGAGTTGATTCCAGAGGGTCGGAGCCGCCACAGAGAAGGCTCTTCCCCTGGGTCCCGCCAGACGACATTGTTTAGTCGATGGGACCCATAGAACACCAACGCTGTGGGACCTAACCGGCCGCTGGGATTTGTGCGGCAGAAGGCGGTCTCGCAGATATCCTGGTCCGGTGCCATGAAGGGCTTTATAGGTCATAACCCACACTTTGAAAGTTGCCAAGTTTGGGGACCCCTAACCTAAACTATCAGATGTAAAAGAATTGAACAATTTAGTAATCAAACGTCAACCCTGCTAATGTAACTTTTCCACGATAATTACAGTGAGAAATATTTCCCACATATAATTCGCCCAAAATATTTAGAATACGTACCAGGTGGAAGACTTCCATATATGACTGCACATTCCAAGCCCCGGAATTCGATTTGTCGACTCACTGAATAAATGTCATTCTTATTGAAGCAAACAATACAGTCTCCAGGGTGAAGGTTATCCAGCGATTCAAGAGCTTTATTCAGAACCTTGATGGGAGTAAGCCTCTTGTACCTTTTCACCTATAAACATACAATATCATTTATTTATTTATTTATTTATTTATTTATTTATTTATTTATTCATTCATTCATTCATTCATTCATTCATTCATTCATTCGATTTTTATGCCGCCCTTCTCCTTAGACTAAGGGCGGCTTACAACATGTTAGCAATAGCACTTTTTAACAGAGCCAGCCTATTGCCCCCACAATCCGGGTCCTCATTTTACCCACCTCGGAAGGATGGAAGGCTGAGTCAACCTTGAGCCAGTGATGAGATTTGAACCGCTGACCTTCAAATCTACAGTCAGCTTCAGTGGCCTGCAGTACAGCACTCTACCTGCTGCGCCACCCTGGCTCTTTTTATTATTTATAGCCATAACTAGAATATAATGCTACTGACCACCTCTAACCCTAAAAGGCTCTTAGCTTGAACTTGATAACTGTAAGTGTCACGCTGAATATTGCCAGCCCCAGAGACATTTAGTAATTAAATAGTTAACTGTGTGTGCTTTATTAAGTTCCTCCTATTATGATGTAATATCCTGCCACATCTAGCTTCACTTCCTTCTTCTTCATTCTAAAATCTCGTTTCTTATTACTATCCACCATCATGTAAGACGTATTTGTTGTTTTGCCCACCGGGACATATTTTATTTTCTACTTTTATAATAAAAGAAATCTTGTTTTGAACAAATGACTAAACAGCTTCCATCCATCACCTCCGCGGTAATTTTAAGGTTCAAATGGACTTTAATCTTTTTCACTATCACGACAGTAAGAACAATTATTAAAAGTGAAAGACTCGTAACTAGCTCCTCATCCTAAGCAGGCCATCCTAGCAACACTAGGTAAAGGGGACAGAGATGTAACTGATGTGGGTGATTTCTGTCCCCGACCAATGAGGATAAAGCGGTTTTTGGAAGCTTATGAAAAGGGAGCTGCAAATAATATAGATGTAGTTGTTGATGATAAGGGGCAAACTAATAACGAAAATAATGTTCTTCGGGTAATGTGCACAAATGCTCGAAGCTTGAGCAACAAGCTCTGTGAATTAATGGCCATAATATCTAGAGATAATTTGGACCTGGTTGCCATAACTGAGACATGGTTTAATGATTCTAATGAATGGGAAATATCCATACCAGGATATACACTGTATAGGAAGGATAGAATAGAGAGAAGGGGAGGTGGAGTAGCCATTTATATTAAAGAAAGTCTAAAAACAACACTAATTCAAAATACGTGTCAAGATCTAGAGACTCTCTGGATTTGCATGCAAAATAAAGAAGGTTCTGTCATTAGAATTGGGGTGATCTATAGGCCTCCAGGGCAATCCGAGGAATATGACAACAAGATGGTGGATGAAATTACCCAAATGGCAGTAAAGGGAGATATTGTGGTTATGGGTGATTTCAACATGCCTGATGTTGACTGGAATATCCCCAGTGCCCTTACATGCAAAAGTAAGAATATAGTAGAGGCCTTTACAGGAGCAGCTCTGGCACAGCTGGTTAAGACACCAACTAGAGGGGAGAATATTCTAGATTTAGTTTTTACGAATGGGAATTGGGTTTCAGATGTCAAGGTGGGAGAAAATTTAGGTTGCAGTGACCATCTATGTTTGTGGTTTGATGTAAAAACTCATTGTGAGCAATCCTATAATGCAACCAAAGTATTGGATTTCAGAAAAACAAATTTTAATGCAATGGGAGAATATTTAGATAATGAATTAAAGGGGAGGGATAAAATGGCAGGAGCGAGCATCCAGTGGACTGTATTAAAAAAGGCCATCTTAAAAGCCACTGGACTGTATGTAAGACAAATAACTAAAGGTAAAAGGAAGAAGAAACCGCTATGGTTTAGCAATGATGTAAGGGCTATAGTCAATGAAAAAAAGGCTGCCTAGAGGAGGTATAAAGAGTCTGGAAGTATAGCTGATAGGGAGGTGTATAAAATGAGACAGAAGGAGGCGAAACAGATAATATATGATGCTAAAGCCTCAAAAGAGGAAGAAATTGCCAAATCTGTAAAGAAGGGGGATAAAACCTTCTTCAGATATATTAATGATAAGAAGAAGAAAAGCTGCGGCATCATGAAGCTTAGTACCGGGAATAATACATGCATTAATGGGAATAAGGAGATCGCTGACCATTTCAATAGCTACTTCTGTTCAGTTTTCTCAAAAGACACCTTACAAAATAATACTATAGAGGGATATAGCATTGCTTCCAACTGTACGGATTCAGCTCCAGTGATCTTAGAAGCCGATGTCTTAGAAGAACTTGAACGATTAAAGATAAATAAGGCAATGGGTCCAGATGGCATCCACCCCAGAGTTCTTAAAGAACTCAGAACTGTCATTACTACCCCCCTGACTGATTTTTTTAACCAATCGTTGTTAACAGGAGAAGTTCCTGAGGATTGGAGAATGGCCAGTGTTGTGCCTATTCACAAGAAGGGCAGTAGAGAAGAAGCTGGTAACTACAGGCCAGTTAGCTTGACATCAGTTGTAGTTAAAATGATGGAGACTCTACTCAAAAAGAGGATAAATCAGCACCTAAAAAACAATAACTTATTGGACCCAAATCAGCATGGCTTTACTGAAGGCAAATCATGTCAGACTAATCTCATTGATTTCTTTGACTATGTCACAAAGGTGTTGGATGAAGGTGGTGCCGTGGATATTGCCTACCTGGACTTCAGCAAAGCCTTTGATACGGTTCCACATAAAGAGCTGATAGATAAATTAGTGAAGATTGGACTTAATCCCTGGATAGTTCAATGGATTTGCAGCTGGCTGAAGCGTAGACATCAGAGAGTTATTGTTAATGGCGAGTATTCTGAGCAGGGTCAGGTTACAAGCGGTGTGCCACAAGGGTCTGTTCTGGGTCCTATTCTTTTTAATATATTTGTGAGTGACATAGGGAAAGGTTTGGTAGGGATGGTTTGCCTATTTGCCGATGACTCTAAAGTGTGCAATAGGGTTGATATTCCTGGAGGCGTCTGTAATATGGTAAATGATTTAGCTTTACTAGATAAATGGTCTAAGCAATGGAAACTGCAGTTTAATGTTTCCAAATGTAAAATAATGCACTTGGGGAAAAGGAATCCTCAATCTGAGTATTGTATTGGCAGTTCTGTGTTGGCAAATACTTCAAAAGAAAAGGATTTAGGGGTAGTGATTTCTGACAGTCTCAAAATGGGTGAACAGTGCAGTCAGGCGGTAGGGAAAGCAAGTAGGATGCTTGGCTGCATAGCTAGAGGTATAACAAGCAGGAAGAGGGAGATTATGATCCCACTATATAGAATGCTGGTGAGACCACATTTGGAATACTGTGTTCAGTTCTGGAGACCTCACCTACAAAAAGATATTGACAAAATTGAACGGGTCCAAAGACGGGCTACAAGAATGGTGGAAGGTCTTAAGCATAAAACGTATCAGGAAAGACTTAATGAACTCAATCTGTATAGTCTGGAGGACAGAAGGAAAAGGGGGGACATGATCGAAACATTTAAATATATTAAAGGGTTAAATAAGGTCCAGGAGGGAAGTGTTTTTAATAGGAAAGTGAACACAAGAACAAGGGGACACAATCTGAAGTTAGTTGGGGGAAAGACCAAAAGCAACATGAGAAAATATTATTTTACTGAAAGAGTAGTAGATCCTTGGAACAAACTTCCAGCAGACGTGGTAGATAAATCCACAGTAACTGAATTTAAACATGCCTGGGATAAACATATATCCATCCTAAGATAAAATACAGAAAATCGTATAAGGGCAGACTAGATGGACCATGAGGTCTTTTTCTGCCGTCAGACTTCTATGTTTCTATGTTTCTAACACTTTTGTAACAAATGGAGCTGTTGACATCAAAGAGAACAAATACAGGAGATTTATAGGGATTGAACAATTGGTTAATGGATTTTCTTAGTGGTTACATAGGGAAGGAGACAGCATGTATTGGGGAAAATAACTTGTATATTCATTGGAAATTACTTTCTGCTTCAGTCATTAATAAAAACCTCCTACCGTACTTTGAGAACAACATTTCCCTTTGTAGGTTTCAGAATTCAGAAATTTTTTGGAGTAAGATAACCTCAAACTCCTATAAATTAAATTACATTTCTAGATAGTGACCAATATAGAGAAAATAAAATAAGAGTCTAAAACAGCAATAGCAATAGGACGTAGATTTATATACTGCTTTACAGTCCTCTCTGGCGGATGCAGTGGTTCAGTAGCTAAGGCTATCACTGAGCAATTTATCTTTAAGGATACAAACTGTTGGTGGAATGGATGACTTTTAATATACAGTGTTCCCTCGCTTTTCGCAGGGGATACGTTCCGAGACTGCCCGCGAAAGTCGAATTTCCGCGAAGTAGAGATGCGGAAGTAAATACACTATTTTTGGCTATGAACAGTATCTCAAGCCTTCCCTTAACACTTTAAACCCCTAAATTGCAATTTTCCATTCCCTTAGCAACCATTTAGATTATTACTCACCATGTTTATTTATTAAAGTTTATTTAAAAAAATATTTATTAAAAGCAGACGAAAGTTTGGCGATGACATATGACGTCATCGGGTGGGGAAAAACGTGGTATAGGGGGAAAATCCGCGAAGTATTTTTTAATTAATATTTTTGAAAAACCGGGGTATAGACTTTTTGCGAAGTTCGAACCCGCGAAAATCGAGGGAACACTGTACTTTATTTTATCTCTTAAGGAAAAACAACTGGAAGTCTGCACACTAAATTGGACAATATGAGGTTTCAAAGGTTTTGGAAGATCCCGAGCAACTTTTTTGCAATCCCAAGACTCCATTTTTTCCATAATTACTCAAAATCAGAAATATAATTACCATTACTTTGAGTGGGAAACACATGAAAACCATAGTATAAGCCAGAGGTTCTCAAATTTGGCAACTTTAAGACTTGTGGGCTTCAACTTCCAGAATTCTCCAGCCAGCTGTGCTGTGAGTTGAAGTTCACAAGTCTTAAAGTTGCCAAGTTTGAGGCCCCCTGGTATAAGCCCTACAGTCGAAGATATATTTTAGAAAAAAGGGAAACACTGAAAAACAGTTAGGGTGTCCTCCCAAACTCCAGGAAAAGGAATAACCCCTTTCCCCATTTCCCTGTAGCTCCACCCACTGGGCCTCCTTTGTCCCCCGGGACATACAGAGAGAGCAAAGCAGAGCACCTACCTCAACCTCTTCCCCTGTGGTGTACATGAGCTCTGTCACCAAGTTAATAGCAGCCTCTTCACCACAAACATGGATTTCTTTTGCACAGAGTCCTGAACAAAATGATGACATTACAAAATTATCTTCACGTAACAAAATGCTTTGTCTATAGTGGCGTTTCTTAGCCGCAGAAATTTTAAGGCATGTGTGGACTCCCAACTCTCAAAATTTCCCAGCCAGCCATTCCATGGTGGAATGCAGTCCCAGGAGGAAGGGCATGCATTCATTCATTCATTCATTCATTCATTCATTCATTCATTCATTCATTCATTCACTTTCATTCATTCATTTTCCCCAGGGGCCAAAAAGCCAGCAGAGTTTGGAATGTCTGTTAGGTATATCTAGAGTTATGCAGATTAATTGCTTTAGCCTGGCAAAATTCTGTAGGCAAACAACAATCAAGAAGTAATCCCAAAGGTGCTGTTTCCAGAGGCAACTGGATTTTTTGAGCTGAAGAAGAGTACCTCCGGAACCGCCTGCTACCGCACGAATCCCAGCGACCGATAAGGTCCCATAGAGTTGGCCTTCTCCGGGTCCCGTCGACCAAACAATGTCATTTGGCGGGACCCAGGGGAAGAGCCTTCTCTGTGGCAGCCCCGGCCCTCTGGAATCAACTCCCCCCCGGAGATTAGAACTGCCCCCACCCTCCTTGTCTTTCATAAATCACTCAAGACCCATCTATACCGCCAGACATGGGGGGGTTGAGACACCTTTCCCCCAGGCTTTTTTATATTTATGTTTGGGTATGTATATGTTGTTTGCTTTTTTAAATATGATAGGGTTTTATGTGCTTTTTAATATTAGATTTGTTTTCGCTGGAATATTGTTTTTATTATTGTTGTGAGCCGCCCCGAGTCTTCGGAGAGGGGCGGCATACAAATCGAATAAATTGAATTGAATTGAATTTTGGATGAGGAGCGAAACATAGAAACTTAGAAGACTGACGGCAGAAAAAGACCTCATGATCCATCTATTCTGCCCTTATACTATTTTTTGCATTTTATATTAGGATGGATCTATGTTTATCCCAGGCATGTTTAAAATCAGTTACTGTGGATTTACCAACCACGTCTGCTGGAAGTTTGTTCCAAGGATCTACTACTCTTTCAGTGAAATAATATTTTCTTACGTTGCTTTTGATCTTTCCCCCAAGTAACTTCAGATTGTGTCCCCTTGTCCTTGTGTTCACTTTCCTATTAAAAACACTTCCTTCCTGAACCTTATTTAACCCTTTGACATATTTAAATGTTTCGATCATGTCCCCCCTTTTCCTTCTGTCCTCCAGACTATACAGATTGAATTCATTAAGTCTTTCCTGATACGTTTTATGCTTAAGACCTTCCACCATTCCTGTAGCCCGTCTTTGGACCCGTTCAATTTTGTCAATATCTTTTTGTAGGTGAGGTCTCCAGAACTGAACACAGTATTCCAAATGTGGTCTCACCAGCGCTCTGTATAGCAGGATCAAACCTTTCCAAAGAAAAACCAGAAAGTCCAATTGCCTCCGGAAAAAAAGCACTTTTAGGACAACCATGATCTGAAAGACTGAAGCTCTTTATAGATACTCAGAAGTAACTCTAGGTGTTCTTCTTAAGTTTTGGAACCTGACAAATTCTTAGAATATTTTTCCATGACTGAAAGTGCTGGCTCAATATACAGTAGTCCCTCGCTATACTGCGCTTCACCTACTGCAGCTTCACTACATCGCGGGTTTCTGAGGAAGTCGATCAGCAGATTTAAACAGCCCGCCGAACTCGATCGGCAGGTTTTTAAAAAAAAAAAAAATCTCAAATTGTAAATACTGTATTTAAATACTGTGTCTAAACTAAATACTGTGTGGGAAGGGTTTATAAACACTTAAAACAATGAAAACTTACCAAACAATTACAATATAAATACTTAAATTATTACTATCAGTCGATAAATTCCCCATTGCGGATTTCACCTATCGCGGCCAGATCTGGAACGTAACACCAGCGATAGGTGAGGGACTACTGTACTCTCAACAAATCTGGAGAGCTTGAGACTTGGGAAGAGTGCTCTAAAACTCAACGCTGCAAATTACATACAATCAGGATTAAAATAACACCATTTGGTAGCAATAAACTCTCCAAAAACATACCTAGGAGTGCTCGTGTCCAGGCCCAGCCTCTCGAAGGATCTCTAATCATCTGAATTTCATCAATCACAGCCACGTCATCTTAAAGAACAGCATGCAATAAAAGAGTCATTTATTTATCTATCAAATTTAAAAGTTTACTAACATTCCATTATTAAGCCTATCTGCACCCCTACAACTGTCAGGTTTGGTTCTGCAACCCAGCAAGACAGACACAGAGTTCATAGGATAATCAAAACTGCAGAAAAAAAACAATTGCTTCCAACCTGCCTTCCATTGAGGACCTGTATACTGCACAAGTTAAGAAGAGGCCTGTGAAAATATTTACAGACCCTTCCCATCCTGGACACAAACTGCTTCAACTCTTACCCTCAAAATGATGCTATAGAGCAGTGTTTCCCAACCTTGGCAACTTGAAGAGATCTGGACTTCAACTCCCAGAATTCCCCAGCCAGCATTTGCTGGCTGGGGAATTCTGGGAGTTGAAGTCCAGATCTCTTCAAGTTGCCAAGGTTGGGAAACACTGCTATAGAGCACTACACACCAGAACAACTAGACACAAGATCAGTTTTTTCTCAAACGCCATCACTCTGCTAAACAAATAATTCCCTTAACAAACTATTCACTAAGTCTGCACTACTAATAATCTACTCGTTGTTCCCATCACCCATCTCCTCCCACTAATGATTATATGACTGTAACTTTGCGGCCTGTATCCTTATGATTTATATGGACTGATTCCTAATATGATTTGATTATTTGTATCCAGACTATCATTAAGTGTTGTACCTTATGATTCTTAATGAATGTATCTTTTCTTTTATGTACACTGAGTGCATATGCACCTGTTGTGGTTAGCTCTGGCCCAGCTCCTGCCCCAAGGACTGTGGATGTGGGGGAGACATCCACATGCTGCAGGCCTGTTTTGCGCCCCCCCCCCGCCCCCCGTGGAATCTGATGATGAAGGCTCCTCTGACCAAGAAGACATGAGTGACAGGAAGGAGGAGAGTGGGGCAGACAGCTCAGAAGGAGATCAATTATCTAGCTCCTCCTTGGATTCGGAACAAGAGTTAATGATAAACCATGCATGCGGAGAGCGATGCATAGGCAACAACAACTGAGAGATTATCATCAAAGAAAATGAGGCCACCTGTGGTTGGGTGGGGCTGTGGTAATTAGTGAGGCTGCTATAAAGAGCAGCCTGTGGGTTTGGCCATTGTGGAGGATTATCTGATCGTTGTGTTTCATGACTGCGTTACTGACTTTGACTTTTTGTGTGCTGATTTTTCCCTGCTTTGAAACTAAACCAGAGCAAAGTGTGTTTCACTTTGTGAAAGAAGAAGGACTGTGAATTGCCTCACAGCTGCAAGCTAAGTATCATAGAACTGATAAGGGACTTGTACAAATTACCAGTTTGTTTGGAGACGAGTGCTCTTTGCTATACCAAAAGAGGGCTTCATTTAAGTGAATTTTCATTATAAAGAACATTGTTTTGAATTTTCAAACGTGTGTGTGTCTGAAATTTGTACCTGTGAATTTTTGGGAGGAGTCTACCAGAGAGCCCGACAGAACATGCACCAAAGATAAATTCCTTGTGTGTCCAATCACAATTGGCCAATAAAGAATTCTAGTCTATTCTATTCTATTCTCTCTCACTATAGAGGTAAGAGACATTTCCATAATAAAGTATTTTTAAAATGATTTTCTTTTTTTCTTTCCTGGCTGGTTTTGTGTACAAACATTACAAGCACTTTAAAAGTAAACATGTTTCTTTAAAAAAGTATACATACAAGGTGTATTAACACTGCACATCTCAATAGTGCAAGCCACATGGGTAGCCGCTTTCCCCTCAGGATCAATACACACTCGTTCTTCTCCCGTAACCAGGTCACATGGTACATTCTGTTAACATTAAAAAAACAAAACGAAATAAACATTTCCCTCAAGGATATAACACTGAAGACATAAACAATGCAGTCCAACAAAGCACTTGAAAAGGTAATGATTTTTAAAGCCCTACATGGCATTTGGCCAGAATACATCCGGAAACGCCTTCTACCGCACGAATCCCAGCGGCCGATAAGGTCCCACAGAGTTGGCCTTCTCTGGGTCCCGTCGACCAAACAATGTCGCTTGGCGGGACCATGAGGAAGAGCCTTCTCTGTGGCGGCCCCGACCCTCTGGAACCAACTCCCCCCAGAGATTAGAATTGCTCCCACCCTCCATGCCTTTCGTAACCTTCTTAAAACCCACCTCTGCCGTCAGGCATGGGGGAATTGAGATACTCTTTCCCCCTAGGCCTTTACAATTTTATGCATGGTATGTCTGTATGTATGTTTTCTTTTACAATAGGGGTTTTTAACTGTTTATATTGGATTGTCATATGCTGTTTACTAATGTTGTTAGCCGCCCTTAGTCTACGGAGAGGGGCGGCATACAAATCTAATCCAATCCAATCAAATGACCTCAGGATGTAGAAACTTTCTAAGTGCGAACCAGTTGCCAACCCAACCCATGTGATTGGCTCCATGTGATTGTATGGGTGCTGTGATGGCTGTGATTTTGAGATCCAGTCATAAGTACATTCATTGTAACTGTGAATGGTTGCTGAAAGATTGGTTGTTAACTGAGGTCTCCCTGTGGTCTTGTGACATAAGGGATTCATGTAACCTGCAGAGGAAGATGTCTACTATTAGAAAGCAGTGGAAGAAATCTCTTTTTCTCTGAAAATATGGTCCAGAAAAATTTGGATTCTTCCAGAGCAAACTTCTGGGAGGATTAGTAAATTATAGAAAAGAGTGATTCTAGTGATTCTTTCACCATTCCAGTGGTGAAACTTTCTAATGGGCAATGGAATCACAGTATTTTCAGACTATAAGATGCACCGCTGTATAAGACGCATCAAGATTTCAAAGCGGTAAGGAAGGGAAAAAAGGTTTTGACCTCCCCGGCCTGCAGGAGCACTCTGCAGGCCTCCCAAATCCTCTGCACACTCCATTTTATTTTATTTTATTTTATTTTATTTTATTTTATTTTATTTTATTTTATTTATTTTATTTATTTTATTTATTTTATTTATTTTATTTATTTTATTTATTTTATTTATTTTATTTATTTTATTTATTTTATTTATTTTATTTATTTTATTTATTTTATTTATTTTATTTATTTTATTTATTTTATTATATTTTATTTATTTTATATTTTATTTATTTTATATTTTATTAATTTTATTAATTTTATTAATTTTATTAATTTTATTTTATTAATTTTATTTTATTTATTTTATATTTTATTATTTTAATTATTTATTTATTTATTAAATTTGTATGCCGCCCCTCTCTGCAGACTGTTGTTTGTTTTGTTTTTTTGCAAAAAAGACTGGTTTTTCACCTGTTTTTGCAAAAAATTGGGCACACAGATGATTTGGAAAGCTTGCAGAGTGCTCCTGGTGGTTGGGGAAATGCAAAAACACCTCCATTTTTGAAAAAAAGAAATGTCAATTTTTCCACAAAAATTGGATGTTTGTGCCTTCTCCTAGCCCCCAGGAGCACTCTGCAGGACTCCCAAACCCTCTGTGCACCCCACTTTTGCAAAAAAAAAAAAAAAAAAAAGGTCCATTTTTCGCACTGACATTTCCCCCCCTCTACTCGAAACAGAATACCCTACGAAAATAGACTAACAATCCTGGGTCTAGAAAGCTTAGAACTACGGCGCCTAAAACACGATTTAAGTGTTGCACACAAGATCATATGCTGCAGCGTCCTACCGGTCAATGACTACTTCAGCTTCAACCACAACAACACAAGAGCACGCAACAGATTCAAACTTAATATTAACCGCTCCAAACTTGACTGTAAAAAATATGACTTTAACAATCGAGTTGTTGAAGCGTGGAACTCATTACCGGACTCAATAGTGTCAACCCCTAACCCCCAACATTTCTCCATTAGACTCTCCACGATTGACCTCTCCAGGTTCCTAAGAGGTCAGTAAGGGGTTTACATAAGTGCACTAGTGTGCCTTTCGTCCCCTGTCCAATTGTCTTTCCTTTATCTCATATCTCATATATATTTTCTTCCTTTCCTATATCTTCTCCTCTATTTTTACATATCATCTTTATATATATTACTTCATGTCTATTCTCTTCCATATGTATTGTGTATTGGACAAATGAATAAATAAAATAAAATAAGGTACATCTTAAACTCCAAAAAATCCGGTAGTTGAAATCCACTCCTCCATCCCCAGACTCCAAATTAGGAACAGCCTTGAAAAATACTGCAACTCTAAAACCCACCCACTGTCCCTAAAAATTCTATGTTTTTTTCACTCCACCTTATAAGCTGTTTTGGGATTCCAGACAGACACTGACAACACCCATTTTTTAACCACCAACAATGTTCCATGTTAACGGCATGACTGCAACAGAGGCAATATCAGACAGAAATTCAATGACATACTGACAGCATCATTACTCTTTTGGAAGATTTCGTGAGCCAAGAGCTTGAGAGGACCGCAATATACTCCGGATTCTGCTTTTAAGAATCTCTGGATGGCATGATAGGTTTTCCCACTATTTGTAGGGCCAGCATGAAACACAATCTTCCTTTCAACGGCCCTGGCTTCCGGATACCTAGAACACATAAGTAGAAAGGTAAAAATAAATCAAGTAATATGAATTTGTACTTCGTCACCTTTAAAGGTGTAGCTATGTAAACACTTGGAGGGTGATTTTTAACAGCAAGTTGGATTATTTTATTTTATTTATTTATTAGATTTGTGTGCCGCCCCTCTCCGAAGACTTGGGGCAGCTAACAACAATAAAAAAGACAATGTAGACAAATCTAATATTAAAAATAATCTTAAAAGCCCCAATTTAAAAACCAATCTGACGGCAGAGGTGGGTTTTAAGGAGCTTGAGAAAGGCAAGGAGGGTGGGGGTAACTCTGATATCTGGGGGCAGCTGGTTCCAGAGGGTCGGGGCCGCCACAGAGAAGGCTCTTCTCCTGGGTCCCACCAAACGACATTGTTTAGTCGACGGGACCTGGAGAAGGCCCACTCTGTGGGACCTAACCGGTCGCTGGGATTCGTGCAGCAGAAGGCGGTCCCGGAGATATTCTGGTCCGATGCCATGAAGGGACTTATAGGTCATAACCAACACTTTGAATTGTGACCGGAAATTGATCGGCAACCAATGCAGACTGCGGAGTGTTGGAGTAACATGGGCATGCCTTGGGAAGCCCATGATTGCTCTCGCAGCTGCATTCTGCACGCTCTGAAGTTTCCGAACACTTTTCAAAGGTAGCCCCATGTAGAGAGCGTTACAGTAGTCGAGCCTCGAGGTGATGAGGGCATGAGTGACTGTGAGCAGTGAGTCCCGGTCCAAATAGGGCCGCAACTGGTGCACCAGGCGAATCTGGGCAAACGCCCCCCTCGCCACAGCTGAAAGATGATTCTCTAATGTGAGCTGTGGATCGAGGAGGACGCCCAAGTTGCAGACCCTCTCTGAGGGGGTCAATAATCCCCCCCCCCCAGGGTTATGGACGGACAGATTAGTCCACCCCTAGGTGGAGGAAATGGAGTAAGAGAAAGAAACAAGGCTGTTCTCTTCCTCAATCCCACTTTTGTGTCTTTTCTTTCATCTGGGATGGACAACACACAGCTCTCCCCAGATCCTTTTCGGCTGCCCTGGAGTACAGATTGAGATCCAAGATGCAACACCAAAGTGGTATCATTTGACAAGGCAGTTTTTCAGCCTGTTTACACTATAAAACATTTAAGATTTTGTAAGATTTCATAAAATTATGTTTCTGCTTTGAAACTGAAGGTTAAAATTCCATCTCAAATATCTCTTTTGTGGCGATGTCCCAACCCAACTATCATGTCCAGCCGCCCAGAGTCCTTTGGGAGTTGGGCGGCACAGAATTAAATTAAAATTAAAAGTCTTTTGAATTTCTTTCCTAAGTAGATGCTTTGCCCTCCAAAAATGAGAATTTTATTCTACTGTAAGTTACGCATGATTTCTCAAATGCTATTTATATTTTTTTAATGGAGACATCTTTGATGGCAGGTAATGCTCACTGTCATTCATTTTAGGGACTGTTCGATGTTGTAATGGCACTGAAAGAGGAACATATGACCATTTTTAACAGCATTCCTTCCCCCTAGGCCATTACAAGTTATGCATGGTATGTTTGTGTGTATGTCTGGTTTTATAATAAGGGTTTTTAGTTGTTTTATTAATTGGATTGTTACATGCTGTTTTTTATCATTGTTGTTAGCAGCCCCGAGTCTACGGAGAGCAGCGGCATACAAATCCAATAAATAAATAAATAAATAAATAAACAAACAAACAAATATTCCACACTTATGACCACTGCAGCGTCCCTCCCAGCCGTGTGATCAAAATTCATATATTTATTACAGTTGCAGTGTCTCAGGGTCATGTGATCACCTTTTTGAACCTGACAAGCAAATCAGTGGGGAACCCAGATGCACTAAACTACTGTTGTGGTTGGCTTCAGGCCAGCCCCTATGGCTGCTGATTTTGACTCCGGGGAGTGGGAGCCATCTGCTCACAGAAGACCCATCTGGCTGGAGGAGGACTCAGACAGGAGAGGCAGAGAGAGAAAAATGGAGCAGGAAGGGACTGGAGAGGCAGAGAGGGGAATGGAGTCAGTCAGATCTCCAGCCAGAGTTTCATCTGAATCAGAAGGGGAGGATTTAATGAATAATCCTATTCTAAATGTTCGGGTAAGGAGAATGCTGAGAAGACAAGAGCAGCTCCTCAAGCACAGAAACAGATTAGAGGTCATAGGTGATAAGAATTAATGACACTGCTGCAACCTTGAAAAAGGGGAGGGTTGGAGAGGTTTGTGTGGGAGTCTATCGTTCAGTTTTGGAGAAAGTTTGATGAATTGTGGTTTTGTGTTTGCTGTGGATTTTTGGATATTCTGACATTTAAGCTGTGAGTTATTTCTGGCTGACGTAAACTTAAAGGCTTCCGTACTGACTGGAGTAATTAACTCTGACCTATTGAACTCTTAAACTGTGAGCCGCCCCGAGTTTTCGGACAGGGGCGGCATATAAATCCAATAAATCTAATCTAATCTAATCTAAACTAACATTGCTCTGAAACTCCGTGGCTTGCAGCCTTCTGAATATAAAGAACAACCATTGCTTTATTATTACAAGCCTGTGTGTGTTTGATTAATTACCTAGTTTCTGGGTGGGGCAAGGCAGAACAACTACCATGTTACTAATTTAACAACTGCTATGATTCACTTAACAGTTCCAGCAAGAAAGGACATTAAAGGGGGCAAATTTATCATTGATCAATTGTCTTGCTTAGCAAAGAAATGTTAGGCTCAATTGTGCCCGTAAGTCAAGTATAGCCTGTTGCCTAAGTGCTTTATTTTCAGTACATTTTAGGGGGGGAAATCACTTGTGATTGTAAGCCATCACTATTTAGAATCTGAACTTGATTAAATTTCATTATTTGCCACTGATTGCTAGTATGTTTCTCTGTTGTCTGATCTATTGGAAATATTTTAAGTGGAAAATATCTTCCATCAAAATTGACCAAATAAACTGAGTGCAGAAGTGGTAAACAAATTACGTACTCTTATTTATGAGTTCTCTTTATCTACTAAATTATAAGGGAAGTGGTGGCTCAAGTGGTTAAGATGCTGAGCTTGTCGATCAGGTCAGCAGTTCAAATCTCTAGCGCCACGTAACAGAGTTCCCGTTACTTGTCGCGGCTTCTGCCAACCTAGCAGTTCCACGCATGTTAAAATGCAAGTAGAAAAATAGGGACCATTTTGATGGGAACAGTGCTCCTTGTGCGTTCGGTATTGAGTCATGCCGGTCACATGACCACAGAGACGTCTTTGCACAGGGCTGGCTCTTTCTTAAGTAGATGCTCTGCTTGGAAACGGAGATGAGCACCTCCCACTAGATCCGGAAACGACTAGCACGTATGTGCAGAGGGGAC
Source organism: Erythrolamprus reginae (assembly GCF_031021105.1). Lineage (NCBI taxonomy): Eukaryota > Metazoa > Chordata > Lepidosauria > Squamata > Dipsadidae > Erythrolamprus > Erythrolamprus reginae. The sequence continues at coordinate 18,920,728 of NC_091954.1, read as the reverse complement.
CTTTACCTTTATTTATGAGTATTTCTGTTTTAACAAGGCATTTCTGCACCAAAACTAAGCCAAAGTACTACAGTAAAAAAAAACCTGTCCAGTAATCAGTTTTACTTGTCTAAATTTCCAAGTCTCTAAACTTTAATTAAAGCTAAGATAGCCAAACATATACAGTGGTGCCTTTACTTAAGAACTTAATTCGTTGCAGGACCAGGTTCTTAAGTAGAAAAGTTTATAAGTAGAAGCAATTTTTCCCATAGGAATCAATGTAAAAGCAAATAATGTGTGCAACCCATTAGGAAAGAAATAAAAGCTCGGAATTTGGGTGGAAGGAGGAGGAGGAAGGAGAGGAAGACAGTTGCTGTCGAAGGAAGAAGGTGAGATGAGGGGAATCAAAAAAATCCAAAACTTTAAGGCTTAAAGGGAAAAAAAAGCGGGACTGAACAGAGGTTATTCCAAAGTCAGCTGTATCCAGCATCAGAGAAGTCATATTATTAAAATGTCAAAATATATGTTTGATATAAAGCTACATATTCCAATAGCCAGCATTTCAAATAGGTAAAAAAAACACCTTATAATTCCAGTAATATTAACACAGTCCTATAAATCTGATATGTTTCAGTACAAATATAAATGATAATGATTACACAGTAGCTATAAGTGATTTAAAAATCTAACCAGTTTGGAGGCAATCTTAAATCACTGATTTTACGTAGATCATCCATACACTCCAGCATAGGAAAGATCTGTTTAGCGTGTTGCAAGAAAAACGGAAACAGATCATCAACATGACCTGAAGGATAAAAGGGAAAAACATGCATTTAAAAAATCACAAGTACGCCACATTCAAATGACATGTTTAGGGTATTCATAGTTTGCTACACAACTTCTATCTGTATACAATTTTTCACACCTATAAAAACTAACTGGAAAGTATCTCCACATGTCTATCAGAAAATATGGACTACTCCAAATTAAACATAACAAAACAAACAAACAAACAACAGAAGATAAACATTAGGGGTTAAGTTATTTTAATCAGTCTTCTCTGGCTTTTAGTTTTTCTTCCAACTCTAAATTTCTACTATAAAATTGTATTAATCACTGACCAATGATAACAAGTATGATTCATTCATTCATGAACTGCTGTGTATCTAATAATATTTATTTAATTATATAAATAAAATACTTTTTTAAAAAGAGATGCTTATGAAATGTTTTGATCTCCCAACATCAGTCATCTCCAACATGGGGCATCTAAGTGACCTGATAAATTTGGCCATAATAAAGGGGAAATGATCAGAGACCATAAAATATATCTGAAGAGCAAAAGGTTACAGAAGGTTCCATTACCCACTTACCTGCACCACAGCATATATCATTGAGAGTAATGTGCAGATCAGGATTCAGAAAACTAGACTCTATGATGTACTTCCTAAAACTTATAAATACTTGATGAAAAAGACGAGCTATAAAGAAAAAATAACTTAAGTTCAGTACTGTAACGTTCAAAATTCCTAAAATCTGAATCAAATCTTAACAAGAATATTTTAAAGCACATGGGTCAATGAAACCTACCGGTAATTATGTAATTGTTTTATCAGGACTAATCAAATTAAGTTAGTTACTAACATTCTCTTCAAGACATTTCAAAATCATATTGACAACCTAAATATACATTTGTATTATAAGTGATATTCAAATATATTGTAATGCTGGTTGCCGATCAGTTTCCGGTCACAATTCAAAGTGTTGGTTATGACCTATAAAGCCCTTCATGGCACCGGACCAGGATATCTGCGAGACCACCTTCTGCTGCACGAATCCCAGCAGCCAGTTAGGTCCCATAGATTTGGTTTTCTCCAGGTCCCGTCGACTAAACAATGTTGTCTGGCAGGACCCAGGGGAAGAGCCTTCTCTGTGGCGGCTCCGACCCTCTGGAATCTACTCCCTCCAGAGATTAAGACTGCCCCCACCCTCCTTGCCTTTCGTAAACTCCTTAAAACCACCTCTGTCATCAGGCTTGGGGGAACTGAGACATCCCCCCCTTGCCTATGTAATTTTGTGCATGATGTGACTGTGTGTATGTATTTTATCTATTGGGGTTTTTTTTTCTTTTTAGACTTTTTAATGTAAAACTGTTATTTTAGATTTTAATTATTAGATTTGTTACCATGTATTGTTTTTATCACTGTTGTGAGCCGCCCCAAGTCTATGGAGAGGGGCGGCATACAAATCTAATAAATAATAGTAATAGTAATAATAATAATAATAGTAATAATAATAATGATGATGATGATGATGATGGTCAAAAAAGACCGGCTTTAACAGAATGATCTGCTTAAAAGAAACAGCAATAGCACATATATATCACTTTACAGTGCTTAACAGCTCTCTCTAAGCAGTTTACAGAGTCAGTATATTGCCCCCAACAATCTGGGTCCTCATTTTACCCATCTTGGAAGGATGGAAGGCTGAGTCAACCTTGTGCCTGGTGAGATCTGAACTGCCAAATTGCAGGCAGGCAGCAGTCAGTAGAAGTAGCCTGCAGTACTGCACTTTAACCAGTGTGCCACCATGGCTTAAAAAAAAGGGTAGAATATAGCTTCCATGAAACCAATTTGTAAATAAGAGCTGAAAACCACAGATCAAAACTTCATCTGTTCCGTTTCAGTGACACAGATGACTCTCTTTGTTCTCAAAAAGGAAGGAATGGCAGCAAGAGTAGGCTGCCATTGAAGAAAACAGTGCTTGCCCCAGTTTAGAATTTAATACCCCAAAACAGATCAAATCTAAACATGTGGTTTTTTAACAACTGAAAGAAATATCCAGTAACTTTCATCCACCCCCAAGAATTACATACCATCCAGGCCACTTTCTGCTGCCAGTTTCTGAACTTCTCTCCCCTTGCAAAATTTATTTAACGTCTTCAATACTTCACCTAGAAGTCAAAGATTATGTCATGTTTACTGAATCAACAAACAATAATGGAAAGCCTTTTCCTCAATAATTCTTAAGTATGTCGGTTGTGTTGGTTATGACCTATAAGGCCCTACATGGCATCGGACCAGGATATCTGCGAGACCGCCTTCTGCCGCACGAATCCCAGCGGCCGATTAGGTCCCACAGAGTTGGCCTTCTCCGGGTCCCGTCGACTAAACAATGTCGGCTGGCAGGACCCAGGGGAAGAGCCTTCTTTGTGGCGGCCCTGGCCCTTTGGAATCAACTCCCTCCAGAGATTCGAACAGCCCCCACCCTCCTCGCCTTCAGTAAAATGCTGAAGACCCACCTTTGTCACCAGGCGTGGGGATAATTATCACCTTCTCCCTCCTTTTTTATTATGTTTTCGGCCTTACTGTATGATGGATTAGGTTGAACGTGTATGATTGTATAGTTAGGGATTTTACTATGTTATTAATGTTTTTTAAATTGATTTAATTTTTCTACTGTTGGATTTGTAATGTATTGTAATGTATTACTGTTATGTTGTGAGCCGCCCCGAGTCTTCAGAGAGGGGTGGCATACAAATCTAATAAACTATAACTATGTTATCTAGAAAAGTTTGGAAGAAAGGCGCTGTTGCACAAAAGGTGAATTCAGCCCTGAAAGAAATTTATCATTTCTGCTGCCTCCTCTTACAAAAAATTAGAAAGAATCTAGCAAGAAAGTTTCTGTTATTGGATACCAAGGATGGTGGGTGGTGATTTAAAACAAAATACAAAGAAACCAAACAGAACAAAGCAAAATATTTATTTCATGTTATAATAAATATACATTGTGTCATAGTAGTAAAACAGATTTAAATGACAGGAGTCTGTTTCATATTTAAATTATAATGTTGTGGTTAGCTCTGGCCCAGCTCCTGCCGCAAGGACTGTGGATGTGGGGGAGACATCCACATGCTGCAGGCCTGTTTTGCCCCCGGTGGAATCTGATGATGAAGGCTCCTCTGACCAAGAAGACATGAGTGACAGGGAGGAGAGTGTGGCAGACAGCTCAGAAGGAGATCAATTATCTAGCTCCTCCTTGGATTCAGAACAAGAGTTAATGATACAGCCACGCATGCGGAGAGCGATGCATAGGCAACAACAACTGAGAGATTATTATCAAAGAAAATGAGGCCACCTGTGGTTGGGTGCTGCTGTGGTGATTAGTGAGGCTGCTATAAATAGCAGCCTGTGGTTTGGCCATTGTGGAGGATTATCTGATCGTTGTGTTTCGTGACTGCTTTGCTGCGTTTGACCTTTTGTGTGCTGAGTTTTCCCTGCTTTGAAACTAAACCAGAGCAAAGTGTGTTTCACTTTGTGAAAGAAGGACTTTGAATTGCCTCACAGCTGCAAGCTAAGTATCACAGGACTGATAAGGGACTTGTACAAATTACCAGTTTGTTTGGAGACGAGGGCTTAGTTTAAGTGAATTTTCATTAAAAAGAACATTGTTTTGAATTTTCAAATGTGTGTGTGTGTGTGTGAAATTTGTACCTGTGAATTTTTGGGAGGATTCTACCAGAGAGCCCGACAGAACATTATAATGTGCAAATTCTCTCATTACAAATCCGTATTTGGAGTTAGGAATCTTTATTGAAACTTAATGTAGATATGCATCATTTTGAATCCAAAGCAGAAAAGGGTGCTTGGGAAAGACAAAGCCATGTACATCAAACCCATCAGCATCTGGCCTTTCTGGTCTCTCACAATAGCTTCATTTCCCCAAGAAAATAAATGTTTGAATTGAGTAAATGCCGTATAACCCGGTCTATCACATTCTGTCTTGCAAGCACTTCTTTTCCTAAGGATTGCACGATTAGAACACAAACTCAGGAAAGGATGCAAAGGGGACATCTCCGGCACACAACATGAGTGAGCGACCCATATTTGTTTTGAAACATCTTTTAAACCCTTTGGATCCAAAGCACTAAACATGTCCTTCTTTAACGATTATCAGCCTAATAGTCAAGTTGTCCTCACTTAATAACTTTGCTGTCTAGTTCGACACCACTCCGGTGAGCTCCAGGGTTATTTTTTTCAGAGAAGAGCCTCTGAAGCAGGGTATATACAGCAGGTTCTGGAAAACCGATAGCGGAAACTTTGAATAGTTTGGAGAACCAGCAAACACAACTTCTGGCTGGCCCCGCAGTGGAGTAGGAAAGGAGATTCTGCAATATCCTTCTCCAGGAATGGGAATTTTGCAGTATCCTTCCCCTGGAGTGGGAAGGGAATGGGGATTTTGCAGTATCCTTCCCTTGGAGTGGGGAGGGAATGGGAATTTTGCAGTATCCTTCCCCTGGAGTGGGAAGGGAATGGAGATATTGCAGTATCCTTCCCCTGGATTTTGAATAGTTTGGAGAACCAGGAAACACAACCTCTGGCTGGTCCCACAGTGGAGTAGGAAAGGAGATTTTGCAATATCCTTCTCCAGGAGTGGGGAGGGAATGGGGATTTTGTAGTATCCTTCCCTTGGAGTGGGGAGGGAATGGGGATTTTGTAGTATCCTTCCCTTGGAGTGGGGAGGGAATGGGGATTTTGCAGTATCCTTTGCGTGGAGTGGGAAGGGAATGGGCATTTTGCAGCATCCTTCCCCTGCCACGCCCACCTTTTGAATTTCACCCCTGCTCTGAAGTCTTCCCCAGCCACCCCCAGCGGCCCATCCCATAGCTCAGTCCAGGGGTAGGAAAAGTTGGCTCTTCTATGACTTGTGGACTTCAACTCCCAAAATTCCTGAGCCCGTCATGCTAGCTCAGGAATTCTGGGAGTTGAAGTCCGCATGTCACAGAAGAGCCAACTTTGCCTACACCTGGCCCAGCTTTTCCCAAGTCCGTCTCCAAGCAGCGAGACGGACTGAAGGACGGTCGACCCCTCAAATAAGCACCGGCCACCCATGAATGGCGCGGCTCCTCCTGGTTGTGCAGGTCACGACCCGCCCGGCCACCCTTTGGGAGACGCCGACAAGAGGCAAAGCGCGGGAAAACGGGCCGGGCCTCTTCCTCCTCCGGCTGCTTACCCTTATTGAGCGGGCTGGTCAGCTCGGCTCCCACGTCGACCTCCGGGGCGAAGGTGTGCGGGGAGACTTGCAGTGGCACGAACAAGGACGTGTCCGGGCTTTTGACGCCCGAGTCATCGTCGCCATTGGAGGAAGTGAAGAAGGCGATCCTCGCCGTGGCAGGGAGAGAAGACGCCCGGCTCAAACCGCCGCTCCGGCTCCGGAGAGCCAAAGGGCATCCGCAGCGGAATCGGCCCGAGGGGAGCCGAGAAAGCAACCGCGCGCAGCCGGTCGCAGACATGGAAGCGAGCCCTTTTCGGATGCCCGCATGCGAGGCCGCGCGCTGGTTTTTGCGTCATCGCTTAAGCGACGCGACGACTCGGATCTGTCTATCAGAAACGCCTGAGTGGGAGAGAAGGAAACGTAAGTTTTCTAGGACGAAGCTGACTTGAAAGAGGTTTTGGTGCTATCAACCGCGTATGCCCCGTCGCCTCTATCTGATCGACACTCCTGAACATCGCCGGTCTTAAGGTAAAGAAAACTCACCCATCCCCGGCAGTGCCGAAGACACCTAACAAGGGCCTCTAGGTCAGGGGTCTCCAACCTTGGCAACTTTAAGACCCGTGGACTTCAACTCCCGTGGAATTCTGGGCGTTGAAGTCCACAGGTCTTAAAGTTGCCGAGGTTGAAGAGCCCTGCTTTAGATCGCACCGGAAATAAGGGGTTGCAGAGGGTGGGAGTTGTAGTCCGAGCATCAGTTGAGGCTCCTATTGGCTGTAGCTAGAGACTCGCAGTCCTTTGGATGGGGCGCGGATGAATGGGATTTCTAGGAGCCGCGGGGCGCAGGAAAAGGTAAGTCCTTCGCCCGAGGATCGTGTTCTCCTGATCGGGATCCCTTTTGACCACTCCGGTGTTCTTTGTCTTTGATAGTTATTTGCCCATTGCAAAAGAAATACTGTAATGAAATGATACTGTAATTGTGAGTTGACTTTTTTTTGTTGTTGCAAGAATTTGATAAGATGATGGGGCAGATAGCATCCAATCATTAGCGAGACATCGTTTCCTATGCATTTTATATGTGGTAAGAGATCAGTGATTGGTATGGCAGAGATGCATTTTACAGATTAAATAAATAAATACTTAATTTTGTCATTGTATGTATATACACAATATACCCATGCAACGAAATTCCTATGACGCCAAAGACCCATCTCAACATACATAACAATCCAAAAGAACATGCTCAACCCACCACAATTTTCCATCAGAACCATCCAACATCTACACAACAGATCAAGTAGTATTGTCCAGCATTTCACTGGTGGTGACCCCCTAGTACAATGATGGCGAACCTATGGCACAGGTGGCACACAGAGCGATATCTGCTGACATGTGAGCCATTGCCCTAGCTCAGCTCCAATGTGCATGTGTGTGCTGGCCAGCTGATTTTTGACTTGCACAGAGGCTCTGGGAGGGCATTTTTGGCTTCCAGAGAACCTCCAGGGGGATGAGGGAGGGCATTTTTACCTTCCCCCAGCTCCAGGGAAGCCTTTGGAGCCTGGGGAGGGTGAAACACAAGCCTACTTGTGTTTCGCGGTATCTCCGAGACCTCCTCCTGCCGCACGAATCCCAGCGGCCGATTAAGTCCCACAGAGTTGGCCTTCTCCGGGTCCCGTCGACCAAACAATGTCGGCTGGCGGGACCCAGGGGAAGAGCCTTCTCTGTGGCGGCCCCAGCCCTCTGGAATCAACTCCCTCCAGAGATTCGAATAGCCCCCACCCTCCTCGCCTTCCGTAAAATGCTGAAGACTCACCTTTGTCACCAGGCATGGGGATAATTACCAACTTTCCCCTTTTTTATTATGATTAGGTTGAATGTGTATGGCTGCATAGTTAGGGTTTTATTATGTTATTAATGCCTTTTAAATAGATTTAATTTTTTATTATTATTAGATTTGTAATATATTGTATTTTTTTGTCATTGTATGCGGGTTGAGCATGTTCTTTTGGATTGTTATGTATGTTGAGATTGGTCTTTGGCGTCATAGGAATTTCGTTGCATGGCTATATTGTGTATATACATACAATGACAAAATAAATATTTTGCTGTGAGCCACCCCGAGTCTTTGGAGAGCGGAGGCATACAAATCTAATAAACTAAACTACTGGGCCCACCAGAAGTTGAGAAACAGGCCATTTCCGGCCTCCAGAGGGCCCTTGGGAGGGCAGGGGAAGCTGTTTTCACCCTCCCCAGGCATTGAATTATGGGTGTGGGCACTCACGCATGCGTGATAGTGTGCACGCATGCTTGTTCGGCAGCCAAGGGAAAAAAAGGTTCACCATCACTGCCTTAGTACATTGTTAAGTGCAATTATAGTTCTGGGATAAAAACTGTTCAGAAAATGTGTTTTTCGAGTTTTAATTGTTCTGTATCTTCTGCCAGAAGGCAGCAGTCCAAAAAGATTGTAATCAGGATGAAAAGAGTCTCTGAGAAGGTTGTGCACCTTTCTAAAACAGCGAGATGTGAAGATATCGTCCAGGGCTGGTAGCTGGAGCCCAATGATATTCTGGGCAGTTCTAATGATTCTCTGTAAAGCTTGGTTAACAGACTTGTTAGAGACCTTATAGGCCATCTAGTCCAATAAGACCCCCTCCCCTACCAAGCATGACAGAGGTCTCCAACTTTGGGAACTTTTAAGACTTTGTGGACTTCAATTCCCAGAATTCTGGGAGTTGAAGTCCACAGGTCTTAAAGTTTTCAAGGTTGGAGACCCCTGAAGGAGACTATTTCTGGCAAATTGCTTAATGCACCTTTTTGCTATGGGCACAGTTACCTCGTCCAAGGCCACAAAGGAAGCCAAGGATTATTTTCAGACAATTAAGCTGTTTTGACACTTCTTTCTACTGTACTGTCACTTCCTCTGATCACCAGTCACATGGTGCAGGACATGCTGAAGCAAAGCACGCTGCTGCGAAAAACCTCAGCATTTTCATCTTGGGAAAGGACAGCATTCATTCCCACTTTCTTTTGCAGCATGCTCATTACTGAGATGGCGTCCAATATCTCTCTGTTGATAATTCACAGGGTGTCAATGTCAGGATAGGAAGCTGGTGACAGTGAAGATCTTTTTGTGGTCATTGTCCACGCCTGAAGCAACCACAAAGATCCCAGCAAAGGCCAGCAGAGAAAGAAGAACCTACTTGTAAGTGAAGCTGTGACTTCCTGTTGTGTTCTTTAATTCTGCCATTGTTACCGCAAAATACTTCTAAGTATCTCACAATTTAGAAGTAGGTGTTGCATGCACTATGCTTCCAACAGACTCAAACTCAACCCTGATAAGACAGAGTGGCTGTGGGTTCTGCCTCCCAAGGACAATTCCATCTGTCCGTCCATTACCCTGGGGGGGGAGTCACTGACCCCCTCAGAGAGGGTCCGCAACTTGGGCGTCCTCGATCCACAGCTCACATTAGAGAACCATCTTTCAGCTGTGGCGAGGGGGACGTTCGCCCAGGTTCGCCTGGTGCACCAGTTGTGGCCCTATTTAGACCAGGAGTCACTGCTCACGGTCTCTCATGCCCTCATCACCTCGAGGCTCGACTACTGTAATGCTCTCTACATGGGACTACCTTTGAAGAGTGTTCGGAAACTTCAGATCGTGCAGAATGCAGCTGCGAGAGCAATCATGGGCTTCTCTAAATATGCCCATGTTACTCCAACATTCTGCAGTCTGCATTGGTTGCCAATTGGTTTCCGGTCACAATTCAAAGTGTTGGTTATGACCTATAAAGCCCTTCATGGCACCGGACCAGAATATCTCCGGGACCGTCTTCTGCCGCACGAATCCCAGCAACCAGTTAGGTCCCACAGAGTTGGCCTTCTCCGGGTCCCGTCAACTAAACAATGTCATTTGGCGGGACCCAGGGGAAGAGCCTTCTCTGTGGCGGCCCCGACCCTATGGAACCAACTCCCCCCAGATATCAGAGTTGCCCCCACCCTCCTTGCATTTCGTAAGCTCTTAAAAACCCACCTCTGTCGTCAGGCATGGGGAATTGAAATATTCCCTTCCCCTAGGCTTATAAAATTTATATATGGGTTTTTAGATTTTTTAATATTAGATTTGTTTACGTTGTCTTTTTACTGTTGTTAGCCGCCCCGAGTCTGCAGAGAGGGGCAGCATACAAATCTAATAAACAAATAAATAAACAAATAAACAAACAAACAAACTTAATGAAGCAGTGACCTTTGTGGGCAAGTGTTACATGCATGTCCTTGCTGATATTTATGTATCTATTCAGGGCTACAACAATGAGGGAAGGTTGTTCCCCTCTTCTTAATTCTGTGCCTTCTCATCCAACCACCTCTTTGGAAGACCCTAGGCCATCCACTTCTGCTATGGCCCTACAGGAACTGGATAGTCCCAGACGACATGGTAAGTCAGCATCTCAAAATCTCTGGCACTGGGGGGGGCCATGAGAAAGGCCACGTGCCAAATGTCTTAGAGATGTATGTGTTTCCCATTTTATTTATTTATTCATTTTATTTATTCAATTTTTTTAATGCCGCCCTTCTCCTTAGATTCAGGGCGGCTTACAACATGTTAGCAATAGCACTTTTGAACACAGCCAGCATATTGCAACCACAATCCGGGTCCTCATTTTACCCACCTCGGAAGGACGGAAGGATGAGTTAACCTTGAGCCGGTGATGAGATTTGAACTGCTGACCTGCAGATCTAGCAGTCAGCTTTAGTGGCCTGCAGTACCGCACTCTACCCACTGCGCCACCTTGGCTCAGTTTGTCTCTTGAACCAGTTTAAAGTGAACATGGTACAATAAACGCCCATTTTCTAGTGGGAATAATTTCATGTAGTCATCCAAAGTACAGTGTTCCCTCGCTTTTCGCGGGGGATGCGTTCCGAGTCAAATTTCCGCGAAGTAGAGATGCGGAAGTAAATACACTATTTTTGGCTATGAACAGTATCACAAACCTTCCCTTAACACTTTAAACCCCTAAATTGCAATTTCCATTCCCTTAGCAACCATTTAGATTATTACTCACCATGTTTCTTTATTAAAGTTTATTTAAAAAAATATTTATTAAAAGCAGACGAAAGTTTGCCGATGACATATGACGTCATTGGGTAGGAAAAACCGTGGTACAGTGGTCCCTCCTGGTTTTTAAATTAATTTAAATATTGGATTTGTCTTACATTGTATTGCTATTGCTGTGAGCTGCCCCGAGTCTGCGGAGAGGGGCGGCATACAAATCTGATTAAACTCAAACTCAAACCCTCGATTTTCGCGGGTTCGAACTTCACGAAACGGCTATACCACGGTTTTTCAAAAATATTAATTAAAAATACTTTGCTGGTTTTTCCCCCTATGTCACGGTTTTTCCCGCCCGATGACGTCATACGGCATCGCCAAACTTTCGTCCACCTTTAATAAATATTTTTTAATAAACTTTAATAAATAAACATGGTGAGTAATAATCTAAATGGTTGCTAAGGGAATGAGAAATTGCAGTTTAGGGGTTTAAAGTGTTAAGGGAAGGCTTGTGATACTGTTCATAGCCAAAAATAGTGTATTTACTTCCGCATCTCTACTTCGCGGAAATTCGACTTTCGCGGGCAGTCTCGGAACGCATCCCCCGCGGAAATCGAGGGAACACTGTATAGGGGGAAAACCCGCGAAGTATTTTTTTAATTAATATTTTGGAAAAACCCTGGTATAGACTTTTCGCGAAGTTTGAATCCCCGAAAATCGAGGGAACACTGTATTCATATTGTATCTCAAATAGCTTTCACACTGTGCCACAGGGAAAGTTCAAAGGAAAGGAACGGAGACCAGAGATGCTTCAACAGTTCTGGCACCAGCATCACAGCCAAAGGAAGGAAGTATCAGTATGGAGGCCTTTCGTCTTTCCCTGGAGGATCTCAGGGTAGCAGTCCTCCAGAACAGTAAGCCTGAAGCACATTCAACTTTATCTTATTCATGCACTCACTTGACATGGAAGCACAGGGTAACCAGTAGCACAAAAATAGCTAGGAACAATATTCCCAGATTTGCCCAAGCAGAGGGAAAGATGCTTCAAGTCAAAACCAAGATGAAAGCTCAGGTAGAAATGAAGATCTTGAAATCCAAGAGAGAAGTTGTTTTACTTGACAACTTTATAGCTTCTTTAGATTTGTTCCATTTCATTTCATTTTATTGGATTTGTATGCCGCCCCTCTCCGTAGACTCGGGGCGGCTAACAACAGTGACAAAAAACAGAATGTAAAAATCCAATACTACAACAGTTAAAAACCCTTGTTATAAAACCAATCATACATACAAACATACCATGCATAAATTGTAGAAGCCTAGGGGGAAAGAATATCTTAATTCCCCCATGCCTGACGGCAGAGGTGGGTTTCGAGGAGCTTCCGAAAGGCAAGGAGGGTGGGGGCTATTCTAATCTCTGGGGGGAGTTGCTTCCAGAGGGTCGGGGCCGCCACAGAGAAGGCTCTTCCCCTGGGCCCCGCCAACCGACATTGTTTAGTTGACGGGACCCGGAGAAGGCCCACTCTGTGGGACCTAACTGGTCGCTGGGATTCGTGCGGCAGAAGGCGGTCCCTGAGATAAACTGGTCCGGTGCCATGAAGGGCTTTATAGGTCATAACCAACACTTTGAATTGTGACCGGAAACTGATCGGCAACCAATGCAGACTGCGGAGTGTTGGTGTAACATGGGCATATTTAGGGAAGCCCATGATTGCTCTCGCAGCTGCATTCTGCACGATCTGAAGTTTTCGAACACTTTTCAAAGGTAGCCCCATGCAGAGAGCGTTACAGTAGTCGAGCCTCGAGGTGATGAGGGCATGAGTTCCAAGTCTTTCTTACTTCCACGCTCCCGTTAGACCTGCCTAGTGGAAAGGAACCATCTTCGTTGAAACCATGGTGCTGTGGCCACAGTGCTCCCCAAAGCAATGATGGTTCTAAGATGACATCTAGAGATTCAGCTTGCTCATCAGGGCAATCTTGAGGAGGAAAGCATTGAGTAGCTTTAACTTGAGGAAGATGCATAACTGAGATGTCGAATGTTCCTTAGAATGTTGGCTGAGGATTTCTCGGAGCTGAAGTCCATACATCTTAAAGTTGCCAAGGTAGAGAAACACTTTCCTGGCTCCAGGAGTGAAATGCTACTGGTTCGGACATGTGGCCTAGTTTTCCGAACAGGTAGCAATGGTTGGTTAGCCATGCCACCGAACCGGTCCCCCGGTTGCTGCTCGCTCACTCTGCCCTTCCCCAAACTCTGCAGCTTGCCTGCCTGAAATACTGCACCCCAATTTTGCCTGCCAGGTAAGCCTGCAAAGTCGTGCCCTATCCTAGCTGCCTCTGCTTCTCCACCAACCCGTCTTTTCCCCCCAATTCTAAATGCAATCACTGCCATCCGCTTTGGTGATGTAGCTTCTCACTTTACCTTTGACCATCGGACCAGAATATCTCCGGGACCGCCTTCTGCCGCACTAATCCCCGCGACCGGTTAGGTGCCTTCTCCGGGTGCCGTCGACTAAACAATGTTGTCTGGCGGCACCCAGGGGAAGAGCCTTCTCTGTGGTGGCTCCGACCCTCTGGAACCAGCTCCCCCCAGAGATTAGGATTGCCCCCACCCTCCTTGCCTTTCGGAAACTCCTTAAAACCCACCTCTGCCATCAGGCATGGGGGAATTGAGACATCCCCCCCTTGCCCATGTAGTTTCTGTTTATGATTCGATTGTGTGCTTTTTATATATATATTGGGGGTTTTTTGGATTTTTTAACCTAAAACTGTAATTTAGATGGCTAAGTACAGTGATACCTCATCTTACAAACGCCTCATCATACAAACTTTTCGAGATACAAACCCGGGGTTTTCACCTGACAAATCCGCTGCCGCCGCTGGGATGCCCCGCCTCCAGACTCCCATTGCCAGCAAAGCACCCGTTTTTGCGCTGCTGGGATTCCCCTGAGGCTCCCCTCCATGGGAAACCCCGCCTCCGGACTTCCGTTGCCAGCGAAGTGCTTGTTTTTGCGATGCTGGGATTCCCCTGAGGCTCCCCTCCATGGGAAACCCCGCCTCCGGACTTCCGTTGCCAGCGAAGTGCTTGTTTTTGCGATGCTGGGATTCCCCTGCTGGGATTCCCCTGCAGCATCACAAAAACACAGAAGTCTGGAGGTGGGGTTTCCCATGGAGGGGAGCCTCAGGGGAATCCCAGCAGCGGAAAAACGGGCGCTTCGGCTGGCAAAAGGGGTGAATTTTGGGCTTGCAAGCATTAATCGCTTTTCCATTGATTCCTATGGGAAACATTGTTTCATCTTACAAACTTTTCACCTTAAGAACCTCGTCCCAGAACCAATTAAGTTTGTAAGACAAGGTATCACTGTATTAGATTTGTTACTATGTATTGTTTTTTTACCATTGTTGTGAGCAGCCCCGAGTCTACGGAGAAGGGCGGCATATAAATCCAATAAATCTAATCTAATCTCTCTTGACAGTGAAAACCATGAACCGTCGTCTTGAGGCACAGAACAGAAGACTCTGTGCCTTGGAAGAATGGAGGGCGGAAACAGAGGCCCATAGAAACGGTTTGCCCTAACCCTCCACATTCTTCAGTCCTCCACTATGTCTCATTTTCCATGTTTCAGGGTTTTGTATGTATTTACGTAAAAAAAATTGTGAAGGGGGAGGGGCATCAAACAAAATGTTTGTTTTACTCATTTGATTTATAACTCGATTTTCATCCTGAAGTTCTGGCTGGGAGATACAGCACTCTCCCCTCAATTTTCTCCCCACTGCAGCATCTCTGAAATAAAGACCTAGTCCAGTATCTCTTAACCACTGTACTATTCTTTCCCAAATTCTTTGCTACACTACAACCCCTATCGCTGGCAAATTCACTCACATATATTAACGATATTCCAGAGACTAAGTCACATTGATTATAGGATTGTGTTGAGCCGCTTTGATTTCTCGCGTGTATGAATCAAACAATAGGAGTCTTCGGAGAGGGGCGGCATACAATAATAATAATAATAATAATAATAATAATAATAATAATAATAATAATAATGAGCAAGCAAAACTACTGTGGGACTTCCGACTTCAGACTGACCGAATTCTGAAGCATAACACACCAGACATTGTGATTGTGGAGAAAAAGAAAGTATGGATCATCGACATCGCAATCCCAGGAGACAGCAGAATTGAGGAGAAGCAGCGAGAGAAATTAGTGAAATACGAAGATCTAAAAATCGAGCTGCAACGACTCTGGCATAAGCCCGTGAAAGTGGTCCCAGTGGTACTTGGCACGCTGGGCGCAGTGCCAAAGGATCTCAGCAGACATTTGAAATTGACAAAATCTCCATCTGTCAATTGCAAAAGGCCGCTTTACTGGGATCGGCAAACATAATTCGCCGCTACATCACGCAGTCCCAGGTGCTTGGAAAGCGCCCGACTGGTGATGAAATACGAAATCCAGCATAGTGATCTCGTTTGCTGTGTTGTACTGACATAATAATAATAATAATAATAATAATAATAATAATAATAATAATAATAATACTGCTTTCTCTCAAAACAAATTCAGGCATTTTCTATTGAACATAGAAAGTGCTGCCATTTTTTCTGAAACTTTTTGTCAATCAAATATTTTCACAGGTAATCATTGCAGCTGGTAATAAACCAACCTTACAGCATTTCAGTGTTTCAAATTATGACTTAGGATGGGCTTATATTCCAAAAGCACATCGATCTTGACCAGTGTGCATCCCAGGATAATTTCCCTTAGGTTTATTTATTAACTACTGTAAAATATTAATATTACAGTAGTTAAACTGTATATCTTTGCCTCACCTGAAATTCCCAACAATGCGGTTGTCTCTGGTGTCTTTCAGTCACTCCCCATCAACACTTCGTAAGCTGCTTTCCTAGTTGGCTGATTTGTCATCAGGCTACTAAGAATAAGTCCAGTCAACGAAGCAGTGGATGTGATGTGCCGGTGCATGGAGGCTGTTGGGGTCTGGATGGGTGTCAACAGACTCAAACTCAACCCGGATAAGACGGAGTGGCTGTGGGTTCTGCCTCCCAAGGACAATTCCATCTGTCCGTCCATCACCCTGGGGGGGGGGGATTATTGACCCCCTCAGAGAGGGTCCGCAACTTGGGCGTTCTCCTCAATCCACAGCTTACATTAGAAAACCATCTTTCAGCTGTGGCGAGGGGGGCGTTTGCCCAGGTTCGCCTGGTGCACCAGTTACGGCCCTATCTGGACTGGGACTCACTGCTCACAGTCACTCATGCCCTCATCACCTCGAGGTTCAACTATTGTAATGCTCTCTACATGGGGCTACCTTTGAAAAGTGTTTGGAAACTTCAGATCGTGCAGAATGCAGCTGCGAGTGCAATCATGGGCTTCCCAAGGCATGCCCATGTTACACCAACACTCCGCAGTCTGCATTGGTTGCCGATCAATTTCCGGTCACAATTCAAAGTGTTGGTTATGACCTATAAAGCCCTTCATGGCATCGGACCAGAATATCTCCGGGACCGCCTTCTGCCGCACAAATCCCAGTGACCAGTTAGGTCCCACAGAGTCGGCCTTCTCCGGGTCCCGTCAACTAAACAATGTCGTTTGGCGGGACCCAAGAGAGGAGCCTTCTCTGTGGCGGCCCTGACCCTCTGGAGCCAGCTCCCCCCAGATATCAGAGTTGCCCCCACCCCTCCTTGCCTTTCGCAAGCTCCTTAAAACCCACCTCTGTCGTCAGGCATGGGGGAATTGAAATTTCCCTTCCCCCTAGGCTTATAGAATTTATAAATGGTGTGCTTATATGTATGATTGGTTCTTTAAATTGGGGTTTTTTAGATTATTTTTAATATTAGATTTGTTTACATTGTCTTTTTATACTGTTGTTAGCCGCCCCGAGTCTTCGGAGAGGGGCAGCATACAAATCTAAATAAATGAATGAATGAATGAATGAATGAATGAATGAATGAATGAATGAATGAATGAATAAATAAATAAATAAGGAAAGAATCTGAAATCCCAATACCAAGGAAGCAAATTAATTCCATCCACAAGTAGTGATGCAAGGGAATGGTAGTGCTAATAAGTCCAGTTCTGTGGCTGCTAACACCTGGAAGTAGCACGGATATATGGTTGTGATTGGCTGCTATAATTAGGCCAAA
This sequence comes from Erythrolamprus reginae, assembly GCF_031021105.1. Lineage (NCBI taxonomy): Eukaryota > Metazoa > Chordata > Lepidosauria > Squamata > Dipsadidae > Erythrolamprus > Erythrolamprus reginae. The sequence continues at coordinate 18,903,555 of NC_091954.1, read as the reverse complement.
GCTAAAATACTTCAAGCAAAATGATGCCCTTCTATCAGAAGCAATGTGAATAAATCATAAGTTGCCACAGCGGTGCAATTTTTTAATATTGGTTCCAGGCATACGGTAGTGATCAAGGTGGCAGGTACGGTAGTGATGCACAAGTTGTCAGAAACAGGAGCATGATTGTAAAAAGTAAACAATTGTGACCATGGGAACCATTGCCAGCAGAAAAGCAAAAATCTGTATTGCACCTCAGACAACAGAACAAGCAAGTTTGTCAAACCACGCTCAGACGCACTCAAAAGAGGACCAAGCCCATGTTTATAAAAGCTTTAAGTGGTTTGCAAAGTTTCAGCTCGGCGTTATGCAAGCAGAGGGTCTGTGGCAGTATGAAACAGCCATACAAGCTGTGCATATTCCAATATCCGACCACGTCATAGATCAATCATAGAATCTATGAAAGTCTGCTAACTGCCCCACATCAGAAGGAAGCAGTACCTTACAACCTGAACAAGTATTGAAGGCTGGTTAAGCCTCAGGTGTGGATGGGAGATGAGACGAAGTTTCAAAGACTGATGGTGAAGGTGTGTCATTTAAAAATGACCATTAGGGCATATCTGTCGTGCAGCTGAGATGGAAGTCCATAGTCATTTCTATCTGATCTCATAACACAAGGAACATTGCACAAAGATCTACCTTTGCTCTGCCTTGGGAAAAACGTAATTTATGCTGTAATCTATCTATCTATCTATCTATCTATCTTGTATTGTAGTATTGTATTGGCAGTTCTGTGTTGGCAGTTCTGAGTATTGTATTGGCAGTTCTGTGTTGGCAAATACTTCAAAAGAAAAGGATTTAGGGGTAGTGATTTCTGACAGTCTCAAAATGGGTGAACAGTGCAGTCAGGCGGTAGGGAAAGCAAGTAGGATGCTTGGCTGCATAGCTAGAGGTATAACAAGCAGGAAGAGGGAGATTATGATCCCGCTATATAGAATGCTGGTGAGACCACATTTGGAATACTGTGTTCAGTTCTGGAGACCTCACCTACAAAAAGATATTGACAAAATTGAACGGGTCCAAAGACGGGCTACAAGAATGGTGGAAGGTCTTAAGCATAAAACGTATCAGGAAAGACTTAATGAACTCAATCTGTATAGTCTGGAGGACAGAAGGAAAAGGGGGGACATGATCGAAACATTTAAATATATTAAAGGGTTAAATAAGGTCCAGGAGGGAAGTGTTTTTAATAGGAAAGTGAACACAAGAACAAGGGGACACAATCTGAAGTTAGTTGGGGGAAAGATCAAAAGCAACATGAGAAAATATTATTTTACTGAAAGAGTAGTAGATCCTTGGAACAAACTTCCAGCAGATGTGGTAGATAAATCCACAGTAACTGAATTTAAACATGCCTGGGATAAACATATCCATCCTAAGATAAAATACAGAAAATAGTATAAGGGCAGACTAGATGGACCATGAGGTCTTTTTCTGCCGTCAGACTTCTATGTTTCTATGTTTCTATAAAAACCAAACATACATACATACATACCATGCATAGAATTGTAAAGGCCTAGGGGGAAAGAGGATCTCAATTCCCCCATGCCTGGCGGCAGAGGTGAGTGATGGTGAAGGTGTGTCATTTAAAAATGACCATTAGGGCATATCTGTCGTGCAGCTGAGATGGAAGTCCATAGTCATTTCTATCTGATCTCATAACACAAGGAACATTGCACAGAGATCTACCTTTGCTCTGCCTTGGGAAAAACGTAATTTATGCTGTAATCTATCTATCTATCTATTTATTTATTTATTTATTCATTTGTCCAATACACAATACATATGGAAGAGAATAGACATGAAGTAATATACCTAAAGATAATATGTAAAAATAGAGAAGATATATAAAAGGAAGAAAATATATATGAGATAAAGGAAAGACAATTGGACAGGGGACGAAAGGCACACTAGTGCACTTATGTACGCCCCTTACTGACCTCTTAGGAACCTGGAGAGGTCAATCGTGGATAGTCTAAGGGAGAAATGTTGGGGGTTAGGGGTTGACACTATTGAGTCCGGTAATGAGTTCCACGCTTCGACAACTCGATTGTTAAAGTCATATATTTTACAGTCAAGTTTGGAGCGGTTAATATTAAGTTTGAATCTGTTGCGTGCTCTTGTGTTGTTGCGGTTGAAGCTGAAGTAGTCATTGACTGGTAGGATGTTGCAGCATATGATCTTGTGGGCAATACTTAAATCGTGTTTTAGGTGTCGTAGTTCTAAGCTTTCTAGACCCAGGATTGTTAGTCTATTTTCGTAGGGTATTCTGTTTCGAGTGGAGGAGTAAAGGGCTCTTCTGGTGAAATATCTTTGGACGTTTTCAAGGGTGTTGATGTCCGAGATGTGGTATGGGTTCCAGACAGATGAGCTGTATTCAAGGATGGGTCTGGCAAAAGTTTTGTAGGCTCTTGTGAATGGTTTAATATGAAATAGAAATCATACAATACTCTGCCCTATTCTCACTTTAAGTAACAATTCACCAGGTCATCAAATGACATAATATTATTTATTTATTTATTTATTTATTATTTGGATTTGTATGCCGCCCCTCTCCGAAGACTCGGGGCGGCTCACAACAAGTGTAAAACAAATCATAAATAATTCAATTAATTAAAATATTTAAAGATTTAAAAAACCCCATATACTAACAGACACACACACAGGCATACCATGTATAAATTAAATGTGCCCAGGGGGAGATGTTTAGTTCCCCCATGCCTGACGGCAAAGGTGGGTTTTGAGGAGTTTACGGAAGGCAGGAAGAGTAGGGGCAGTTCTGATCTCCGGGGTGAGTTGGTTCCAGAGAGTCGGTGCCGCCACAGAGAAGGCTCTCCCCCTGGGGCCCGCCAACCAACATTGTTTAGTTGACGGGACCCGGAGGAGGCCCACTCTGTGGGACCTAATCCGTCGCTGGGATTCGTGCAGCAGAAGGCGGTCTCGGAGATATTCTGGTCCAATGCCATGAAGGGCTTTAAAGGTCATAACCAACACTTTGAATTGTGACCGGAAACTGATCGGCAGCCAATGCAGACTGCGGAGTGATGGTGAAACATGGGCATACCTGGGTAAGCCCATGACTGCTCTCACAGCTGCATTCTGCACGATCTGAAGTTTCCGAACACTTTTCAAAGGTAGCCCCATGTAGAGAGCATTACAGTAGTCGAACCTCGAGGTGATGAGGGCATGAGTGACTGTGAGCAATGAGTCCCGGTCCAGATAGGGCCGCAACTGGTGCACCAGGCGAACCTGGGCAAACGCTCCCCTCGCCACAGCTGAGAGATGGTTTTCTAATGTGAGCTGTGGATCGAGGAGGACGCCCAAGTTGCGGACCCTCTCTGGGTAATGGACGGACAGATGGGATTGTCCTTGGTAGGCAGAACCCACAGCCACTCCGTCTTATCCGGGTTGAGTTTGAGTCTGTTGACACCCATCCAGGCCCCAACAGCTCCAGGCACCGGCACATCACTTCCACTGCTTCGTTGACTGGGCAATTATAATTTCTTAAGGAACTCCACTTAATTAAAGACTTTCCCTTGGTAATTGTACTAAGTCAACATTACCATCTCAAAAACTAATTACACTTCAAGCAATAAGACAATGGTTTTATAAATTAAACAATGTAAGGATCTCCATATTGTTTAATTTATGAAACCATAAAGACTGAATTTAATTTATAAAATGGGAAGGAAAGAATCCAGCAAGATCAGAAGTCAACCCACCTCTGCCCTACAAATCATTCTTCCTGACATCATGGTCAGCGCTGACATTTCAGAATAAATAAAATGCTATTTTTAAATATAGCATTACACTAATTGTATTAAAATAGAAATTCTCAGACGTATGTATTTTTGTGGTGATAGTCTATGCAATTTTTGTGGTAACTGGTTTATTTATTTATTTTATTTATTTATTTATTTGATTTGTATGCTGCCCCTCTCCGTAGACTCGGGGCGGCTCACAACACAATAAAACAGTTCATAACAAATCTAATAATTTACAATTTAAAATAGAAACATAGAAACATAGAAGTCTGACGGCAGAAAAAGACCTCATGGTCCATCTAGTCTGCCCTTATACTATTTTCTGTATTTTATCTTAGGATGGATATATGTTTATCCCAGGCATGTTTAAATTCAGTTACTGTGGATTTATCTACCACGTCTGCTGGAAGTTTGTTCCAAGGATCTACTACTCTTTCAGTAAAATAATATTTTCTCATGTTGCTTTTGATCTTTCCCCCAACTAACTTCAGATTGTGACCTCTTGTTCTTGTGTTCACTTTCCTATTAAAAACACTTCCCTCCTGGACCTTATTTAACCCTTTAATATATTTAAATGTTTCAATCATGTCCCCCCTTTTCCTTCTGTCCTCCAGACTATACAGATTGAGTTCATTAAGTCTTTCCTGATACGTTTTATGCTTAAGACCTTCCACCATTCTTGTAGCCCGTCTTTGGACCCATTCAATTTTGTCAATATCTTTTTGTAGGTGAGGTCTCCAGAACTGAACACAGTATTCCAAATGTGGTCTCACCAGCATTCTATATAGCGGGATCATAATCTCCCTCTTCCTGCTTGTTATACCTCTAGCTATGCAGCCAAGCATCCTACTTGCTTTCCCTACCGCCTGACTGCACTAAACCCCCATTATTAAGCAGACATACATACAAACATACCATACATAAATTGTATAGGCCTGGGGGAGATATCTCAGTTCCCCCATGCCTGACGATAAAGGTGGGTTTTGAGGAGTTTACGAAAGGAAAGGAGGGTAGGGGCAGTTCTAATCTCTGGGGAGAGCTGATTCCAGAGAGTCGGGGGCCGCCACAGAGAAGGATCTTCCCCTGGGGCCCGCCAAACGACATTGTTTAGTTGACGGGACCTGGAGAAGGCCCACTCTGGGACCTAATCGGTCGCTGGGATTCGTGCAGCAGAAGGCGGTCTCGGAGATATTCTGGTCCGATGCCATGAAGGACTTTATAGGTCATAACCAACACTTGTGGTTTGTTCTTTCTAGAGCTGAGTGCAAGTCATCCAGCTGGTAATACCTACTGTGGAACCAGAATCAGTCTGTTTCTAACCCTGGTGCCTTACCACTTTGCTACGTTGGCTTCCCACTTACATACTTTTTTATTTCAACAAAGCAATCAAGTATCTGCCCAGTTTATACAAACAATTTTCCTACCACAAGAACTTTTCACCCAACCTGCCGGTAAAATAACAGGATACTGAGAAGTCTTTGTTTTCCCCATAAACTACTGTTTCCTTTTCAAAACTATCTTTTCTTAAGACATAAAACATTCTTCCTTGTGAAGGCTATAAAAAAGGAGTTTTAGTAGGGCTGCAAATGCATGGCTGTGACCACCATTTTGTCTCTGATAACGCTAGAGCCAATCCAACCAATAAAGAAGCTAAAAATATTTTGTTCTTTGAGGTTTAGCGAAGCCACCATTTTTTCCTATCTAAATATTCTATGAATGGTAATGACCTTTAAAGTCCTACATGGCATTGGGCCAGAATACATCCGGAACCGCCTTCTACCGCCCGAATTCCAGCGACCGATAAGGTCCCACAGAGTTGGCCTTCTCCGGGTCCCGTCGACCAAACAATGTCGTTTGGCGGGCCCCAGGGGAAGAGCCTTCTCTGTGGCGGCCCCGGCCCTCTGGAATCAACTCCCCCCAGAGATTAGAACGGCCCCCACCCTGCTTGTCTTTCACAAATTACTCAAGACCCACCTTTGTCGCCAGGCATGGGGGAGTTAGGATATTCCTTCCCCTAGGCCTTTACAAGTTATGTATGGTATGTTTGTGTGTATGTTTGGTTTTTATAAGGATTTTTAGTTGTTTTATTAAATTGGATTGTTGCATGTTGTTTTTTATCATTGTTGTTAGCCGCCCCGAGTCTGTGGAGAGGGGCGGCATACAAATCCAATAAATAAATGAAATAAATTCTCAATCTGGGTTCTTTTTTTAATGTCCGTTAGCACAAACTGCTGACCATTAAGTGATCTTTGTTGCTAGGTCTCATCTTGCCAGGATAATCAGTAATAATCTTTTTTTCCAAATCCGCAGCATTATGCTTTCAGCATGTTTGATTTATATATTTGAAATTATTAACCTAAATGGCAGTATAAGTTAAAAGCAACGAGATGGGAGAATTTAGAGAAATAAAACAAGCAGCGATAGAAAGCGCTCAGGCGGTTGGTTGGTCTTGGGTTGGAAGGATGAAACAAAATGGACAATACAAAATTGGTACCGGTAATTGGTGGATCATATTCAATTTGAGATTATGGACAAGAGGATGAATTTGGCTAATGAAACTGATTTGCGAGAACTGATGGGACAAGTTAAGAGAATATATGTTTGTAGAATTCGAGACCAAGTTACAAGGAATAAATTAGAATCAGTTTATAATATGTAAATAGATATATTGCTTGTGAGTTAAAATGATACATATAAAATATACCCCCATTTTGGTGGAGGGGTGTGAATGTTGTCTGGTGGTGTACACAAATCACTGAGCACTTGTTGTATGTTGTATGTGTGTTTTATATTTTAAAATCAATTTAAAAATATTTTTTAAAAGAAATTATTAACCTAAATCATTATAGCACTTAAGTAGAACTTTTGGCTCTTCAGATAAACATGAAAACACAGCATCCCTCATCATTAACCATGCTGACTAATGCTGCCCTGGAGATTAATATAATTCAATCTGCATGGCAGAATAGATTGAAACTGCTTATATAACTGATGCTGTCTCTGCAATAAATGGATTGTACCACAAAGTATATTACTGTCTCTTTGGAGTTTTGGAGGATTTACACCTACAATTTTTACCATTTAAAAGACATCATGAAGGTATTTATGAACAAAGCTTAGCATCCGTTGAGAATCATCAGCCCCTTCCACCTAAGGACTTACAATGGAGAAATCACTGAATTTTGGAGATGAAAGTATATTTTCCTTGTCCCCATGATGCACTAGATGCCATTTAAAACATGCAGGTCAGTAAAAGTTCTATATTACTAATTAGAAGAGACAGATTTACTTCACAGGATAGTGTACATAAAAGTAGTCAAGAGAGTTTAGTGAGAATACAGTTATTTTTAATAATTCAAATAGCAATTTATTATGTCTATTATACATAGTTGCACAATTTGAGGCTGGTTAAATACAATCAATTTTCAAAATTTTCTTGGAATAGTTTTCTAGATTGCAACATGCAAGTGTCCATGAAAATATTTGGCTTTTTTTTTTCTTTTGAAATTCTGAACAGGCACTTACATGAGGGAATCAAGTTGTCTCTGTCACAGGTTTTAAGAAGAGAAATATCCCAGCACGCAGACTATTCTTGGCTTTCTCAAAGTGCCGCAGTAATAAAACAATTCTTTCCTAAATATAATTTATCGCTTTTGCTTACTTCATACAGCAAGATAACCAACAATACTTGCACTTTAGAAACATTTTTGATAAATAGGCCAAGTGAATTGGAAATGTGAGTAGCCTTCTATTCAACCGGTCCCCATAGTGTGCTAAACAGGCAGTGTGGTTCTAAAAACTATACGTTAATTGAGGACTAACGTAATGGAGGCTAACAAGATTTACCTGAAGATACTACATTCCAGAATGAATTATAAAAATAAACCAGTCTTTTGCTGCACAAGAATACCATTTTCGGAAATTCAGGTGTTTTTCATCTATATATTTTTGTACAAGCCCACATTTCCTCACAGAAGCTCAGCATGGAAAAGGAATACAATAATCTACATTTGAAGAGGATGGTGAAAAATAAAATTTGGGTGCAAATGATCCAGTATTCAAGAGTGTAAACTAGTAAAAATTATCTTAAAACATTTTATCATATACACGTAACCTTAACCAAACAGGGTTTCATGAGAGAATGCTGTATTTTAGTCCAGGTCATACAAATCTCTAAATGAATTGGAATCTGATCATAGTCATTGGAATGTGTACACTAAGGGGAAGAAAAGATCGTGCAGCCGCTTGTCTTGAAAAACTGATTCCAAAAGGAACTTGTTTATACACATTCCTCAAAAAGATTCCGAAAACAGTAATATGCTCTCAGATTTATTCCAAATACATTGTATTTTATATATAGTATCTACTTCCCTGGGGTAAGGACAACAGTATCATTATAAAACCTGAATTTGTCATTTTAAGACAATTTTTTTATTAAGTCTCCAATGTTACAGATAGCAGACACTGAGGAAATATGTATGATATGCAGTCGGATATAGAAAGAGGAAATGCTTTAGTTTACCATCAATGAAAGCAAAACTTTGATGCACCATATACTACATGCATGGAAACACATAACTAGACTTCTTTAAGCTTTATGTATTTCTGACTGCATCACACCAGACAAAAGTAAAATGTGCAGTATAAAATAGCTTAAGAAAGTTCCAGTGTTTCAGAAAGCACTTACTTAAATGTATGTACAAAACTCAATATTTACTTGAAGAATGTTTTAGTAGTGTGGGAAGTGCAGCACTGTAAGATGAGGAAGACTGTTGTAATGGGAGTTTGGCCTTTCTTTCCTACAGGCTGTTGCCACCTATCATCTGCCCATAGACTGACATCCCAGTTTTTCATCCCATAGATCCAGTTCACATTTCCGGCTGCTCTGCAGATGCCTGGGGCTCTGGACTTTCAAACCGCTGGTGGAAGTTGGTTCTTTGTTTCCTCAGTTTTTCAGGAGCTTTCCTCCAGAGAATGATTTCCTATTTCAGGATGCAAGAAAATACTGGATTAAAATACTAGTAAAAATTACTTGGTCAAAGACCTAGCAGCTGCACTGTAAACTCTCCGACCAGCCCACTTCTTTGCACGTACAGTGGTACCTCGACATACAAGTTTAATTCGTGCCAGACCCGAGCTCGTATGTCGATCAATTCGCATATCGAACGAATGCCTTTAGACTTTGTTTTTGGCACCGAGATAACTGGAAACATGGAATTCTTGCGCTACCTAGTGGACGCTCGGCTCGTATCCCGAATTTGAGCTCGGGTGTCGAACAGAAATTTTGCTCACGTTTCGGCTCGTAACTTGGAATACTCGCATGTGGAGCAGCTCGTATCTAGAGGTACTACTGTACTTCTGTTCTGATTGAAGTACAGCATATTTTATTTAGCTGCACCATTTTTATTCTCCTTTATAAAACAAAATGAAGGTCATAGCACAAGTAGTCCTTGGTTAATGATCATTTGTTGAGTGACCATCAAATTTACAATGGCACTAAGCAAATGTTATGGCTGGTCCTCAAAGTCACAGCCAATGCAGTACCCCTGGGGTCATGTGATTAAAATTTGGGCATCTGGCAACCTCCTGCACTTATAACAGCAGCATGTGCTTCAACTTCCCTCACCCGCTTGTCTCCACCTCTAGTCCATGCTGCACTTACTCCTGTCATTCCCTGCTGGTCTTTGTCAATTTCTTCCTCCTGCAGCAGGCAAGGCGCACCTGGCCAAAGCAACTGCTGACCCTTCACAAGACCATGCACGCAGAAGAAGGAAGAAAATGGCAAAAGAGAGTTCAGGGCACAGATAGGCAAAAGTAGAATGCAGGATGGCCAAAAGAACAGACGTGTTGGGGGAAAAAGCTGGGAGAGAGTTAAAGTGGAGGTAGTTCCAGTACTATATTGTTTTTATTACTGTTGTGAGCCGCCCCGCCGAGTCTTCGGAGAGGGGCGGCATACAAATCTAAATAATAATAATAATAATAATAATAAGAAGAAGAAGAAGAGGAAGAAGAAGAAGAGGAAGAAGAAAAAGAAGAAGAACACACCAGACATTGTGATCGTGGAGAAAAAGAAAGTATGGATCATCGACATCGCAATCCCAGGAGACAGCAGAATTGAGGAGAAGCAGCTAGAGAAATTAGTGAAATACGAAGATCTAAAAATCGAGCTGCAACGACTCTGGCTTAAGCCAGCGAAAGTGGTCTCAGTGGTACTTGGCACGCTGGGTGCAGTACCAAAGGATCTCAGCGGACATTTGAAAACCATCGGAATTGACAAAATCTCCATCTGTCAATTGCAGAAGGCCGCTTTACTGGGATCGGCAAACATAATTCACCGCTACATCACGCAGTCCTAGGTGCTTGGGAAGCGCCCGACTGGTGATGAAATACGAAATCCAGCATAGTGATCTCGTTTGCTATGTTGTACTGACATAATAATAATAATAATAATAATAATAATAATAATAATAATAATAATAATAATAATAATAATAATAATAGTACAGCGGGGCAGAAGTGCAAGGTTCTTGTCTAACAACAGTGCAGTTCTGGCCTAACAGCTGCAACCAACACTACCAGAACTGCTGTTGCTAAGCAGTGTGGTCATAATGACCACTGCTAATGACCAATAAGTGCCTAAATGACCACTTCACTTAGTGATAGAAATACCAGCCCAAATTAGGATAATTAGGCAAGAGTTATCTGAATCCAACTGTAATAATGCATTAAAATCAATATTAATTGAGAAGGAATAGTCATTACGTACTGTTTAAACACAGTATTCACAAGCACAGAGTTTAATGCTGAAAGCTTTCTGTTCAGTGGACACAACTTATTTAATTATATCAATTTCTCTAACAGAGATGAAGCCAAAGGTTTGTGATTTTTAAAATCACATCCATATGATTTTTTTAGCTGTAAAAAGTCTATCATATCTGGAAGCTATTATAAATACATCAATTTCATTTAACTATTACAATTACAGAACCTTATACCTGCTGCTTGAAGTACCGTCTGTCTTCTTCGTCTACTAGCACTAGATTCAAGAAGTATCTTACTGAAAATTTTTTGTTTACATCTCTCATTGTAGGAGTAGGATCATAGCCAGCCAAGAAGAGTCTTATGGGAATAGATTCACCTTAAATGAAAAACAAAGTCATTTTAGTTTTGTTAAATAAATGGGTTGAAAAGTTTAATATTGAATTATTTGAAAATGCACATTTTTTTAACAACCATTTTTCAATAAAACCAGCCGAGTTAATTTCCTGGGGGCACAAATGGCTGTGTGGAAGTTACATTTAGGGAATTTAAGATATCCCTCTGCATATCATTTGGAGAGTATTGCACTCATCTTATGCCTGACATCTGACTCTCACTGTAGAGTTAGAAAGCTTTTTAATCCAATAAATTCTCATTGCACGTTTGGTTTATCTCAATAAAAGAACACATTTGACCCTACTTTACTTGAAAGCAAGTAATGTTTTCTCATTTTACTTGCTTCATCAAAAAGGAAGACAAGTTGTACAGGAAGGAACCTCTTAATTAAGAGCTCAGCTATTCTTTTCTAATACCTCAAGATTTATTGTTCAAGTGTCCTTAAAAATCTCAGCAGATATAAATAGGATATCCTAGCTATTCTGGATCATAAATAAATAAGAGCTAAATGCACCCACTCACCTTTAACTGGTGCACCATCCATTATTTCATATTTTGCAATAGTCTCGGTCTCTGTTGTTGTACTGGGTCCTAGTTAGTTATATAGAATTACAAATAGGTAGCATGATGTTTAGTATAGCCTTTTCCCAATTTTCTATTTATAACTCTAATTATTTCAGCAAGGTAAAATCCAATCTGAAATATGCTTTAACTGTAGTTCTCGACTTACAACCATCATTGAGCTCAAAAATTCTTGTTATTAATTGAATCATTTGTTAAGTGAATTTTTGCACCATTTTATGACACTTGCCACATTTGTTCAGTAACACAGTTGTTAAATGAATTTGGTATCCACATTGACTTTGCTTGTCATGTAGTAAAAGGTAATCACATGACCCAGGACATTGCAATGGTCATAAGCATGAACTATGCTTATGACGCTTCAAAGGTCCTAACTGTGAAAACCGGTTATAAGTCACTTTTTTTCAGTGCCATTGTAACTTTGAATGGTCACTAAATGAACTGCTGTAAGTCAAGGATTACTTGTATTGTAACTATACAACTGCATATTATTTGATTACACAATTTCTTTTAAAAAATTATTTAATACAACAGAATTTTAATTAATACGAGCAAGGTTTTTGTATTCCTGTAATACTAAAATAAACTCTCAAGGGAATTGAATATACCATGTTTCCTGGAAAATACAACCTACCCGAAAACAAGCCGTAGCCCATTTTTCCACACTTGCGCCTAATATAAGCCCTACCTTAAAAATAAACCCTAGTTAAGCAGCAGCACTAGTGCGACGAGCCTCACGGTATTGTGCTACAAACGGCAGTACTGGTGCGATAAGCTACACAGCAATGGCACGACAGGTGTCAGGGTATGGGAGGCAAGGTAAATAGTTAAGACACTCCCCAAAAACAAGACCTGGTGCTTATTTGGGGGCAAAAGGAAAATAAGACCGGGTCTTATTTTGGGGTAGTAAATCATGCCCAGAAGACATGCTCATTTTTTCTCTATATTAACTTGCCAAAGCGAACAAATGTAACCATAACTTCTGAATATTTATTATAATTTATTGTTGTTCTGAATCATCTCTATTATCAAAAACTATTATGCTATGCTTTTTTTGAGATTCTTCTATATTTTAAGCCGTTGTACAAAGTCTTCAATCTTTTGTAATGCAATTAAAGGACAAAACAAAATTACATATGGCAATTCAAGAGTAATATTTTAAAAAAGTTTTCAGAGGTCCCTTGGAAGAATATTGTTATCTGCAAATCAAACTAATAAAGTTTGAAGATACAGTAACAGTAAATTTTCATAATATATTAAATGGCATTCATGTGAACAAATTATATTCAAATATTATTTTTTTAAACCCAAGAGTCTAATAGAAAAAGCAAGACTTAAATGATTAACAACAAACTGTTTTTCTTCATCTTACCAATTCCAGTTATTTCTTTTTTTATCAGCTGTAATTCCATATGTTGAATTTTTATTCTTACTAAAAGGAAGTAGATTTTTCCAACAATCACATCCTTTAAGTGATACCTTAAAAGAAAGAGATTTGTAAAAAGTTGAACATTGTATGCATTAACATCTCCGTATGCATTTGATCTCATAGAGATCACAGGTTGAAACACAACTATTAAATTGGGATGATCAACAACTAACTAGCGGCTGTTAATTGTTCCATCAGTACAAAGAAGGATTTCCCTCAATTCAAGAGTAGGGAGGGAATATACAAATTAGTATCACTTAAACATATTTTCTTAAATAGTTAGGCTCTTAAACATATTACTAGCATACTACTAGCTGAACTCAGAAACAGACAACAGCTAGAGTAATATGATCCAAAAAACCCCTAGTCACAGTCAAATTCCAACTGCCAATATTTTTCAAAGTTTGTCCCATATGCCTTGGTCAAAATAAACTCCTAGACACATACTCTGGCCATATTTAGGTGAAGTCAGACATGCAATTAGAACACTAGCTTAAATTAAATAAAAATACTCCTAGCTTAGCCATTGCTTGATTATGTCAGCAACAACATAATACTCAAGCGTGTTCCCAGTATACTACCATACTGATGTATAGGGAAAAAATATGGCAAAATCATGAGACAGCCATGTATATTCTTCAAAACTCAGATGTGCAATATTCTAATATTTCCTGTAAATAACTCATTTGCTTCATTAGAGAAATCTATCATTGTAATTTATTATTTACAGTATTATAATTATCTGCACTTCTATTCTACTAGTTTTTCTCATCATTCCTTTCACCCATTTCCTCCCATGTTGACTGTATGACTGTAACTTGTTGCTTATATCCTAAGATTTTTATTAATATTGCTTCTTCATTGCTTATTTGACCCCTATGACAATCATTAAGTGTTGTACCATATGATTCTTGACAAATGTATATTTTATTTTATGTACGCTGAAAGCATATGCACCAAGACAAATTCCTTGTGTGTCCAATCACACTTGGCCAATAAAAATTCTATTCTATTCTATTCTATAAGGTTTTATTTGATGTTCTGTGGATGCCTTAAACCCGTGAGGGTGAAACTATGGCACACATGTCACAGATGGCATACAAAGCCCTCTCTGCAGGCACGCAAGCCATCGCCCAGCTCAGTTCCACCGCACACATACACATGCCTCCTGTTGGCCAGCTGGCTTTTGGACTTCTGCCACACATGCATAGGGGGGCGCAGGGCCCATGCAGGAGATGCATGCACATGCAGGCCACATGCGGGTGGGTTGCACGTGCGTGCGCAAGGTGCATGTGGGGTTGAACACATCCACGGGAAAGTGGAGGGAGCGCAGGGGGATGCATGCGCATTCGTGGCCCGTCACAACAAAAAGGTTAGCCATCACTGCTTAAAACACTAAGGAATATGCAAGATTGTGATCAAAGCCTGGAGCCCAATCTATCGTGTCAAATCTCACTTCCATTTTCTATGAGTAGAACATTTCTTATGCAAGGAAAAGAAAAACTATATAAGCACTGTTTCAAAATAAAGATGAATCTTTCTGAATTTTGATCACCATGGGGGGGGGGGGTCTAGTTTTCTCCAAATACATTGGTGCCTCTACTTAAGAACTTAATTCGTTCCGTGACCAGATTCTTAAGTAGAAAGGTTTGTAAGTAGAAGCAATTTTTCCCATAGGAATCAATGTAAGAGCAAATAATGCGTGCAAACCCATTAGGAAAGAAATAAAAGCTCGGAATTTGGGTGGGAGGAGGAGGAGGAGGAAGAAGACGAGGAGGACAGTCACTGTCCAGAGCAAAGGGGGTGTTTCTTTTTTCTGGGCGCTGAGAGAGGTTTATTCCCTCTCCAAGCGCCTAGAGAAAGGAAAATGCTTTTTTCACTCTGGTCTGCCAAAGCCTCCTTAAGCGCCACTGAAAGTCTCCTCTGGCAGCCCAGAAAAGCCTGAGATGGCTGGGATTAAAGGGGGAATGGCAGGAAACTGGCCGGGCTTTTGTGCCACTTTCAAATTTCCTGGGAAATTTTTCTGGGCTCGGGTTCTTAAGTAGAAAATGGTTCTAAAGAAGAGGTACATAGTGTCACCAAACCATCAAGTGCAGTTAGTAGAAATAAAAAGAGGACACATTTTCTTGTGGGTGATTCGACTGTTAGAGGTGTTGATTTGGGACAGGGTAAGGATGTGGTGAAGGAGATGAGGCGTCTCCCAGGGGCCACTGCCAGCAGGGACAGGAGGCGGATTACAAACATTGTCAAGGCTGTGAGTAAAGGTAATAACGTTGATGTGGTGGTGCATCTTGGCACAAATGATTTGTCCCAGAGAAATGTTAATGTAGTAAAGAGAGATTTTCAATGTCTAAGTGTGGAGCTGGGTAAAATAACTGATTCAGTGACTTTCTCAGAGGTGTTACCAGTTTGTGGCCAAGAGGATAAAACAACGTGTATCAGAGAGTTTAATGTGTGGTTAAGGCACACCTGGACTTCAGCAAAGCCTTTGATACGGTTCCACATAAAGAGCTGATAGATAAATTAGTGAAGATTGGACTTAATCCCTGGATAGTTCAATGGATTTGCAGCTGGCTGAAGCGTAGACATCAGAGAGTTATTGTTAATGGCGAGTATTCTGAGCAGAGTCAGGTTACAAGCGGTGTGCCACAAGGGTCTGTTCTGGGTCCTATTCTTTTTAATATGTTTGTGAGTGACATAGGGGAAGGTTTGGTAGGGAAGGTTTGCCTATTTGCCGATGACTCTAAAGTGTGCAATAGGGTTGATATTCCTGGAGGCGTCTGTAATATGGTAAATGATTTAGCTTTACTAGATAAATGGTCAAAGCAATAGAAACTGCAGTTTAATGTTTCCAAATGTAAAATAATGCACTTGGGGAAAAGGAATCCTCAATCTGAGTATTGTATTGGCAGTTCTGTGTTAGCAAATACTACAGAAGAAAAGGATTTCGGGTTAGTGATTTCTGACAGTCTCAAAATGGGTGAACAGTGCAGTCAGGCGGTAGGGAAAGCAAGTAGGATGCTTGGCTGCATAGCTAGAGGTATAACAAGCAGGAAGAGGGAGATTATGATCCCGCTATATAGAATGCTGGTGAGACCACATTTGGAATACTGTGTTCAGTTCTGGAGACCTCACCTACAAAAAGATATTGACAAAATTGAACGGGTCCAAAGACGGGCTACAAGAATGGTGGAAGGTCTTAAGCATAAAACGTATCAGGAAAGAGTTAATGAACTCAATCTGTATAGTCTGGACTCTGGAGGACAGAAGGAAAAGGGGGGACATGATCGAAACATTTAAATATATTAAAGGGTTAAATAAGGTCCAGGAGGGAAGTGTTTTTAAAAGGAAAGTGAACACAAGAACAAGGGGACACAATCTGAAGTTAGTTGGGGGAAAGATCAAAAGCAACATGAGAAAATATTATTTTACTGAAAGAGTAGTAGATCCTTGGAACAAACTTCCAGCAGACGTGGTAGATAAATCCACAGTAACTGAATTTAAACATGCCTGGGATAAACATATATCCATCCTAAGATAAAATACAGAAAATAGTATAAGGGCAGACTAGATGGACCAGGAGATCTTTTTCTGCCGTCAGACTTCTATGTTTCTATGTTTCTAAGAGACAAAAAAATATTGAACACCCGGTTCTTATCTAGAAATGTTCTTAAGTAGAGGCGTTCTTAAGTAGAGGTACCACTGTACAACAATTATTTGAGTTGCTAATTATTTCCATGTGCCTTGAACTGTTCTTGGCTGTTTTTTTCAAGTTCAAGTGCATAATTCAATTAAATCTGACCTACTTGGATTTGTTATATTCAAATTCTATATGCAGACAATCTTCAATGCCAACTTCCATTTTAATAGAGTTGTTAACATCTGGGTAAGTTGCAAGCTGGTGAACAATAAGATCGTATTCTTTAATCAAGTCTGACAATCTTCTTACTATCGTCACTTTAAGGAAATACCTATAAAAGAATGACATTATTGGAGACTGCATAACAGAGTATTTTAAAACTCACATACACTCCTTCAATATTAGCAACTGCAGAGACAGTCACCTGTATTAAATCATCAGTAGGCTGTTTCTAAGGCTCAGAAATTGCACTGGTAGTTTGAAACATACCAGTCAATCAGATCAGTTTACTTATTCTAGTTTCACAATCATCTTAGTTAATAAGAATTGCTTATTCCCCAAAGTAAAACGGGAGGTATTTACACTAAAAATATATGCGCACATCTATAGAAAGAATGTATTTGGGACCCATTTAGTTTTAACTGTTGAATGCTTCTATTTCTTAAACTTTAAAGTATTAGGGGATTTTTATAATAAAAGCAAAAAAAAAATCATCCTTTTGTTTGTGAAAACCTCTTTTTTGATCAAATGTTCCTACAGAAGAACATACCGTATCTATTGAAGTTTAAAATGTATACAGTACATACTGACATTCCAATTCAGCTAAATGAGAGTGCTATAACTAGATACATAAAAATTTCATACCTCAATCTAACATTGGCCCCAATGTAGGATTCATATGGTTTCTCAACTTGCATAAATTCAAAGTCATAGCTTCTACTTTGTGTTAATTCACCAGGTAAGGCCAGCTCTTTCACTAAGTTTACAAATTCATGAGTATTGCTCTTGTCATTGAAAAGTTCTGCAAAATTAAGGAATAGTCAGAAAATACATAAAAGAAATATTTCTGAAGATAATGCAACAGGTTTTTTTTAACAATTTATTATTTGGGTGATTGTAAGCAACTGGCAAAGAAGACATAAGTGTTATTTCTTAAAGTGAAAGTGGAAGGACCTTTTTAAAAACATTTATAAACAATATTTAATGCAATAGTTTTTCAAAAGTTCAATTACAATACAAAGTTCTTATATTTCACTAGAACTCTGAAGTCTTTTGTTAATAATGCTGCTTAAATAGCCTGGTATATTTTAATATCAACATAGTTAATTCAACAAACATTTTCATACTGCATTATTTAACAATTCAAGTTTTAGTATGACTTCCTCCTCTTAGTTTCACATTTCTTATAGCCTCCGCATGGAACAATTTTTTAGAAAAAGTTGGTGATGAAACTTAATATAAATTTAGTATTACACAAACCAACTTCCTCTTGTGCAACAGGTCTCTTTTACTCTCCTTTTTCTACTCTCCTTCCTTCAATCAATTATATCATCTTTACTTACTGTACCAGTTTTGGGACCAACTTACTAACCAATGTGTTGTGCAAAGCATTTCACAACATGTGGGACCGTGTGATTCTCTTTGAATTATATGCTTTTTGCAAGGCTCACACAACAGGTTCGGAAGTTGCCTCTGGCTATCTTTATTCATGTGCCAATGCAGATGAGACTGCTTTCACACTTCTCTTTTGAATATTTTGCACAAGCCATCATTATGTGAATCATATTGTAAAATGTACACTTTTATAGGATAGCAGCTTGATAAAACAGTCGAGAAAACTTTTAATTTTTTCTTCTCAAGAATTGTACTATCGACTTCAAATCATAGTGAACATTTTACATTTTATCCAGATTCAATGCCAGGTCTATAACTCACCAATTTGCCCGACGAATTCAATTCTTATTCCTTGATGCTCTAGCCTTTTTCCATGTTGTTTAAAGACTATGTTTACCTGAAAAAAACCCAATATATTAATGTAGTGCTTCTGTACCGCTTGCAGTTTCATAAATCATTGAAATTCTAAAGCTATTTTAATGTGTGCTTCTGCTTATATGTTCTATTAAGGACCATTTTGAGGGTAAAAAAGATATAATTTACCTTTCCTGAAACTGATTCTCCATCATAGAACAAGTAATGTTTTTCTATTTTGTTTTCTTCTGTTTTGATTTCAGCTGTTTTTCGTGATTCAGCATCATTTAGAACAACATCAATCTCACATATGGGACCAAACAAATTTCCAAGAAAACTCTGCAATAAAAGTAATACTTATTTAAATGTATGAAACAGGAACTTTATCTAGTACAATGCTGTAGACAAAAATATTGGAAGCTTTGAAGTAATTATTCAAAGTAAAATTAAAAATCTATACATTCATAATATAAATTCTTACAGCAAGATATTAGGAGCAGAATACTGATAAATTTACTGTAAAAAGCAATTATCTTGCTACAGTAAAAACCTAACTACCGGTAGTTACTATCACATAAACTCCCTCTATTCTGTTATACTTCAACTCTTTGAAGCCCAGAATGGCACGAATTGGAGTGGGTGCTCACTTAATAACCCACGATTCTCAGTTAATGACTGCAATAGGAAATACCAGGATTGCTTTGTAAATAGGTGCAGTCTTAGGACATCTGACTTTATGAGATGTATCTTAAATATCATATTGATATTTTGACAGTAATGCCAGTCCAAATTATGGTTGTAAGTAAAGGACTTACCTCTATTGTTGCTGTGATAGATACTTTTCCTTACCTGGTAAATAAATATACACTGACGCTTTCAACATACATATTCTGCTTCTTAATCAAAGGGACTCTGCCTTTCCAGATGTTACCAAATTGTTATTCTGCTAGTAAAGCACGATTTAAACTAATTCCAATTCCAAAATACATTGTAACTACAGTATGCCTAACTTTTGAACAATATTAAAATACGTATAGATAGATGTCACTTTATATTAAGCTACTTTTATTTTAAGTTTTTTAGTATTATTTCTTAATTTTAAACAAATAATCTGGAGGTTTTCTTACTGCTGATGTAGCTTGAAATTATAACTATAGTGATAATACTATGAATTTGCCTTCATTCATAATACTCTGTATTATTCTTTTAGCTTGCATTTTGTGTGGTCCTCTTTTTTTACTTTTCCACAGTATGTTAATTGTTATGTTCTATGCTGCTCTTTGACCAAAGGGAAGTGCAACTGACAAAAAACAAAGCACTGAACTATAGCTATGTACCATTTATATTCTGAGAACTAGAGGCACTTCTGGAAATGCCTCTACTCTGAAGTTGATGTGACCAAAACTCAAAAAGAAAGAAAGGAAATTAGCAGGAATTGAAGGAAGTATTACTACCCTGTTTCCCCGAAAATAAGACGTACCCCGAAAGTAAGGCATGTCAGAGGTTTTGCAGAATTTGCTAATATAAGGCACCCCCTAAAAATAAGGCGTAGTCAAGTTTACATACGGTACGGTGGAAAAACATACGGTACCATTCAAAGCTGTTCATAGTGGTACCATAATAATGTGGCGTCCCCTGCTGGCCCCTTCCATCACTTTGTTTCGTCCAGTACAGCAGACACAGTCTGCTGCTGTCTCACCGCCATTAGTCTCCACTACAGTGTGTAGACTGTAGCTCCTCTGGTGGCCGGGAGCTGCAATAGCGGGAGTATACTGTTGTACCATATAAGTGCCGTCGTTTGTGTGGGTGGGTGCCATACTGACAGGTACCGTACTGTAATCAGTGTACTTTCTTTGGGGGTGTCAGCTTTTCTGCCTGTGAATTTGTCTTATTTGAGAAATATAAGGCACCCCCCGAAAATAAGACGTAGCACAACCTTTGGAGCAGAAATTAATATAAGACAGTGTCTTATTTTCGGGGAAACATGGTAGGTATTTTGGCACTAAGAATGGCAGTGGGGACCCAAATGCATAACTTCAAATGTATTTTCTCCTTCACCCTTTTCCATGATCACCTAACACATTGCCTTTCATTTACTGTATAATTATTTTGCTCAAAATTATGGGGGGGAAACCACAGTTTGTCATATAAATCTCAATTCCCAGACAATTCTAAGTTAAGAGGGAGAAATGTTTGTAAATTTTACTATAACTTGATCTTGCTATATCATCTACATTTAGAAGAGCATATAGCTTCTGGCACAGAAACAGACTAAGGAGGCCCTACAGAATGGGAATAGTCCAGCCACTACTTTCCCTCCTCCATAATTCCCTCCTGTCACCTGAAAAGGGTATAAGGGCTGTGGACTAGTCAAGCCTCCCCACCATTGATCTGCTACGGGATGCCACAGATTGATTGATTGTTTGTTTGTTTGTTTGTTTGTTTATTGGATTTGTATGCCGCCCTTCTCCGGAGACTCGGGGCAGCTAACAGCAACAATAAAGCAGTGTACAATAGTAGTCTGATGTTAGAAACAATTAAAAACCCATTAATATAAAAAACCAAACATACATACATACATACCATGCATAGAATTGTAAAGGTCTAGGGGGAAGAGGGTCTCAATTCCCCCATGCCTGACGGCAGAGGTGGGTTTTAAGCAGCTTACGAAAGGCAAGGATGGTGGGGGCAATTCTAATCTTTGGGGGAAGTTGGTTCCAGAGGGCCGAGGCCGCCACAGAGAAGGCTCTTCCCCTGGGTCCCGCCAAGCGACATTCTTTAGTTGACGGGACCCGGAGAAGATACACTCTGTGGGACCTAACTGGTCGCTGGGATTCGTGCAGCAGAAGGCGGTCCCTGAGATAATCTGGTCCGGTGCCATGAAGGGCTTTATAGGTCATAACCAACACTTTGAATTGTGATCGGAAACTGATCGGCAACCACTGCAGACTGCGGAGTGTTGGTGTAACATGGGCATATTTGGGAAAGCCCATGATTGCACGATCTGAAGTTTCCGAACATTTTTCAAAGGTAGCCCCATGTAGAGAGCGTTACAGTAGTCGAGTTTCGAGGTGATGAGGTATGAATGACTGTGAGCAGTGACTCCCGGTCCAAGTAGGATCGCAACTGGTGCACAAGGCGAACCTGGGCAAATGCCCCCCTCGCCACAGCTGAAAGATGTTTCTCTAATGTGAGCTGTGGGTCAAGGAGGACGCCCAAGTTGCGAACCTTCTCTGAGGGGGCCAGTGATTCTCCCCCTAGGGTAATGGACGGACAGATGGAATTGTCCTTGGCAGGTAAGACCCACAGTCTATATTTTTATTATATTTTTTTTTTTATTAGACTGTTTTGCTGCCCTTCTCTAAGCAACTTTAAACAACATTTGTAGAAAAAGAAAGTAACAGTCAACAACTAAACAAAAATAGAAACATGGTGGCTCCTTATCAAACCAAGACTCTTTTTAATTTGCTGAGCCAGCTAGTTCAGCATCACTGAGAAACCAATTTAGCTATGATTCATTCCACAGGTTTAGTCTCATATCATGTAAATGAAGCATCTAAATATGATCACACAATGCAATCACCACAGCTTAGTGTCTGTGGGGAATGAGCTCCAAATCTGCAACTGACTCCCCTTATACTCCATATACCATACTTTAAATGAGGGGTGTCAAACTCACGTTGTCATGGCAGCATCACATGATGCTTTTTGCAACTTTTTCCTCTTTCGTGGCCATGGGCAGTGCGCAATGCATTCAGCCTGTGCGCCGTGAGTTTCACAGCTCTGCTTTAAATGATAAATATGTTGACCATATTTCGATATAGTACCATATCTGAGTGGCAACAAACCAGGCAGTTACTAGAATTTGCTTTTTGTTGCTCTTTATCATCCAATGACTGCTCATATTTCTTTAGCCTAGATATGATAGACCTATATCTATCCAATGAAAGAAAACATGAGTCTACGGAGAGGTGCGGTATACAAATCTAATAATAAATAATAATAATAATAATAATAATAATAATAATAATAATAATAATAATGAGTACTAGAATTTTAGGAGACTCATTTGCCTCATGACAGTTGTTAATAAAAATAAAACAATAAAACATATGCAATAAAACAGCATATAATAATAATCCAATACTAAAACAGTTAAAAACCCTTATTATAAAACCAAACGTACGTACAGACATACCATGCATAAAATTGTAAAGGCCTAGGGGGAAAGAGTATCTCAATTCCCCCATGCCTGGCGGCAGAGGTGGGTTTAAACAGCTTACGAAAGGCAAGGAGGGTGGGGGCAATTCTAATCTCTGGGGGGAGTTGGTTCCCGAGGGCCGGGGCCGCCACAGAGAAGGCTCTTTCCCTGTTTTTTCTGTTTAATATATACACATTTGGTATATTTCATAAGGAAATCACTTAAGAACTTGAGATATTGTTGCAACATCTCACTATCCCAAATATGCAGCCAAAGCACACTAGTTACTCAACATATGGCAAGGAATGCACTGACAAAAGTATCTAACAATACTTTTCCTTGGAGCAATCATTGGATATTCATTTTTACCTCACAAAAGGGCAGAGTTTAAAACTAACTCAAAATAAAAGCAATGTCATACAATTGTGTATTCTAGATAAATGCAACATACTAGTGAAACTTTGTCAGTAACTTGCTCAGAGAGAATGGAGGATCCCGCAGATATGTTAAACATACTGTGGCCAATTCATTTTCCTTTACTTATCAGCTTTCACAACTAATGTATATTTCCTCAGCTGGATTGTTAAATCAAGCCCATTACTGCTCCTTAGGTTCACTACCTAAATAAAGTTTAATATACACATCAGGTTAAGAAGCAGCTCAGCAACTGCTGCACAAAGAAAAACAGGTTTCCTTTTCAAGGATTCCCAGCATAGCTTTGGCTCTTTAAGAACTTATAAGAAGTGGAATTATCCTATCTGTCATAAAGGGCAACAACCCCTTGCAAGAGAGGTTTCCGCACACATACAGTTCTAAACATCCGCCCAGCACCACTAAAGCTGGAGGTGGTGAGGGGGAACACTAAGATGGCAGCACCAAAAAGAAACAGGACATTTAAACCAGAGGTCTTCAAACTTATTTATTTATTTATTTATTATTTATTATTTAGATTTGTATGCCGCCCCTCTCCACAGACTCGGGGCGGCTCACAACAAGACACAACAATTCATAACAAATCCAAATAACTTTAAAATATTTAAAAAAGAACCCCATTTTTCTAACAAACACACACACAAACATACCACGCATAAATTGTACATGCCCGGGGGAGGTGTTTCAGTTCCCCCATGCCTGACGACAAAGGTGGGTTTTAAGGAGTTTACGGAAGGCAGGGAGAGTAAGGGCAGTTCTAATCTCTGGGGGGAGTTGGTTCCAGAGAGTCGGGGCCACCACAGAGAAGGCTCTTCCCCTGGGGCCCGCCAACCGACATTGTTTAGTTGACGGGACCCGGAGAAGGCCCACTCTGTGGGACCTAATCGGTCGCTGGGATTCGTGCGGCAGAAGGCGGTCTCCGAGATATCCTGGTCCAGTGCCATGAAGGGCTTTAAAGGTCATAACCAACACTTTGAATTGTGACCGGAAATTGATCGGCAGCCAATGCAGACTGCGGAGTGATGGTGAAACTTAGCAACTTTAAGACTTGTAGACTTCAACTCCCATTATTCCCCAGCCTTTCTGGGAGTTGAAGTCCACAAATTCTTAAAGTTGCCAAGTTTGAAGACCTCTGGTTTAGGTGTATTCTTTACTTACTCATCTTTGGCATGAACCTTCTCTGTGGCAGCCCCGACCCTCTGGAACCAACTCCCCCCAGAGATTAGGATTGCCCCCACTCTCCTTGCCTTTCACAAACTCCTTAAAACCCACCTCTGCCGTCAGGCATGGGGAAATTGATTCCCCCGGGCAGTTCCCGCTTTATGTATGTTTATGTATGATTGTTTTTTAGATTAAGAGTTTTAAATTGTTTTTAACTATTGGATTTATATTGTTCTGTTGCTGTGAGCCACCCCGAGTCTTCGGAGAGGGGCAGCATACAAATCTAATTAATAATAATAATAATAATAATAATAATAATAATAATAATAATAATAATTTTCTGGGGTTTCCATCACTATTGGTTTCATTTATTGATTCTTGAATGAACTGCCAGGATTTGGGGCAGCAGCTATTTGGAAGATAATAATATGCAACTCAGTGTATTCCTTTCATTTTAGTTCCTTCTTTTAAACAGTTGAAAATGCTTTGGAAGAATCCTGAGCCACTATTTTTGCAAATAAAAGACTCCATGCTCTCCATAGTTCCCAATAAAAGCCAATGTCAGAAATATCATTGCCATTACTTTGAGTGGGAAACGCATGAAAACCATAGTATAATTCAATTCAATTTATTAGATTTGTATGCTCGGGGCGGCTCACAGAATAAGTATAAAACAAAGCATCTAAAACAAATCTAACATACAGTATTTTTAAAAATACAACTAAAAACTCTGGATAACACTCAGTCAGACAATCCAATCCAATCACACCACACATCACATTTATTGGTCAGAAGTCTTCAAAGTCTATAAGCCAGAAGTCTTCAAAATAGGCAACTTCAAGACTTCTGGACTTCAACTCCCAGAATTCTCCAGCCAGCAAAGCTTGCTGGAGAATTCTGGGAGTTGAAGTCCAGAAGTCTTAAAGTTGCCAAATTTGGAGATCCACTGATTTAAAAGCTGCCATTTAAAAGAAAAAAAACACCCTTCAGATTTTTGCTGCCTCGTTCTATCTGGTCGCCCTCGGGGACACTTTAAGGGCGAGACGTTAAGTTGGAAGGTGCAGCGGTCCAACATCCAAAAAGGAGCCGCCGCGACGTTTCCTTCCACCTGTCAACTATTTCTCCGCTCCTCAGACCTTGCGGGTCGCGGTCAGAGAGAGACACACGAGCGGTCGGCCGAAAGGGCGACGGCCTGGCAAAAGCGCCCCCAGGCCTCCCCTCCCCGCCCCACCGAGCACGCGCGCGCGCGCGCACGCGGGATTGATTTCAACGTCAGCGAGGCAGGCGGAATGCGCGCGTGCAGGGACAAGGGGAGGGGAAGGGGGCGAACTCGAATGGCCGCCCCCGCGAGCCGAGGAACGGGGTAGGGGGCGGAGCCAACAGCGGTGGAAAGAAGGAACGGAGGGGGGGGGGCGCGAGAATCCCGTCTCCATGGAAACGACCAGCCGTTCTCACACAGCCTCTGCCTCGAGCGCGCCCCAGGCCCGGCCCGCTAAGCAGGGTGGCAAAACCGGGGCCAGATGGAGGGAGGGGGAGAACGAATCAGCGCCGGCGCCAATCGCCGTCACCACGACGGTCCTCCCGCCGGCTCCAGGGCGGGGCGTCCCGACGACCTTGCTGTTCCAACCCCCACCCACCTCACCACCACGCTTACTTAAACCGGTCAGCCGCTCGCTTACCATTGTCAAGCTAGACTCTCCGGCCCCCCGCCCCAAGCAACCGTAGCAACTCCGGCCCGCGCCACTATCATGTGACCGAAGAGGCCGTCACTTCGTTCCACGCCCCAGGCACGTGACAGAGGAGGAGTAAGAAGCGAAGCGGGCGACTCGGGTAGCCTGGGCGACGGTTGGGGCGCTGTCCTGGGCGGGCCGAGCAAGGAAAGGTCTTGTCTAGGATTTCGGAGGTTTCATAACTCAGTGGTGAAGATGCTTTTCTCCCCCTCCCCCCACGCCCCGGCAACTCAATGGATAAAGGAGAGGTCTTCAAACTCGGCAACTTTAAGACTTGTGGACTTCGCCTCATAGCATAGGTGACTGGAGAATTCTGGGAGTTGAAGTCCACAAGTCTTAAAGTTGCCGAGTTTGAAAACTTCTGGCTTATACTGTACTGTGTTTTTCATGTGTTTCCCACTCAAAGTCATGGTAATTATATTTCTGATTTTGAGTTATTATGGACAGAATGGAGTCTTTTGTTTGCAAAAATGGTGGGTCAGGATCTTCCAACACCTTTTAAATTTTTTAAAAGAAGAAACGAAAACGAAAAGAATGCACAGAGGTGCATATTATGTTCAAGTAGCTGCTGCTTAAATAAGGGGCAATTGATTCAAGAATCAATAAATAAAATAGCAATGTAAACACTACAAAATGCCCAAGATGAATAAATAAAGAATAGACCTAAACCAGAGGTCTTCAAACCTGGCAACTTGTGAAACTTCTGTGAGTTGAAGTCCACAAGTAGAAACATAGAAACATAGAAGATTGATGGCAGAAAAAGACCTCATGGTCCATCTAGTCTGCCCTTATACTATTTCCTGTATTTTATCTTAGGATGGATATATGTTTATCCCAGGCATGTTTACATTCAGTTACTGTGGATTTACCAAGCACGTCTGCTGGAAGTTTGTTCCAAGGATCTACTACTCTTTCAGTAAAATAATATTTTCTCACGTTGTTTCTGATCTTTCCCCCTAAGTATTAAAGTTGCCAAGCTTGGGGACTCCTGAGATAAAATCTGCTCTTTGATAAATGTAACCGATGTCAAATTTTGTCAGAGTTTCCTGGTGCATACGAAGTTTCTGGGTCTCTCAACCATTTAACTACACAGGCTGCATCTGTTTGGAACTCAAATTTAATTTATTGAAGTCATCTTTTTTTCTTTTGTGCTTAAACCTAATGGAGCAACTCTTATTGACTTCATAGTCGAGCCTGATGAAGGCAGCTACAGGTCAGGAAAGCTCAGGCCTATTAATAGGAGTCACCTTTGGCGAGATGGGCAGCATGCCAGGCTGGAAAAGGGGTTATCAGACCCTTCTAGATTTCATATTTATGTTACAATCCTCAAATGCAGGTAGTCCTGCACTGACAGCAATTCGTTTAGCAACCGTTCAAAGTTACAACAGCATATTTTTCACACTTAACGATCATTGCAGAATCCCCAGAGTCATGTGATCAAAATTCAGATGCTTGGCGACTGGCATGTATTTAAGGATGGTATGCAATGTCCCAAGATCATGTGATCACCTTTTGGACCCTCTGACAAGCTAAATGGGGGAAGCCAGATTCACTTAACAACCATGTTACTAATGTAACAAATGCATTGATTCGCTTAACAATTGTAGGAAAAACAGTCATAAAATGAATCAAATCTCACAACTGCCTTGCTTACCGTGTTTCCCCGATAGTAAGACACCCCCGATTGTAAGACATATGGGGGGTTTCAGGGGGGTCGGCTAATATAAGCCCTACCCCGAAAGTAAGACATATGTCTTACTTTCAGGGAAACACGGTAATAAAAGCGAGGGAGCTGCGCGCCCAGGACAGTCTCCCTTACGCAGCCTGGTGCCAGCTGGCTCTCCTCGCGCAGACCTGCTCCCAGATCGGCAACCCGGACCCGTCGCCTTCTTACAAGCTCTCCAGCGTCGCGTCCAGTGGCGCCGACAAAGAGACGTCCAAAGGCGGACCCTTGAAGCTCAGCAACATCGGCGCCGAGGACAAGTCCAGCTTCAAGCCTTACTCCAAACCCGGCGCGGATAAGAAGGACTCCTCGGCCGGCGGAGGAAGCGCCGCGGCGGCAGCAGGCTCCGGAGGGAGCTTGGGCAGTGGCGAGAAGACGGGATTCCGGGTGCCAAGCGCCACCTGCCCGCCGTTCACGCCAAGGACAGGCAGCCCCAGTTCCAGCGCCTCGGCCTGCTCGCCCGGCCTCTTGCCCGGCGGGGAGAGCAAAGGCGGCGGCGAGAGTAGCGGAGGCGAGGCGGAGAAGAAAGAAGCGGCGGATAGCTGCGGCAAGGGTGCATCCGACGGCGCGTCCCACTTGGCTTCTTCCAGCGGCCTCTCCGCCGAGCTGAGCCAAAGCCACAAGGGCTCCAAGGCGGGACTCTGCCGGCTTGGTGTCGCCCGTCTCCCCTTACAAGCCGGGCCAGACCGTTTTCCCCGCTGCCGCCGCCGGCCAGCATGAGCTACCCGGGCTCGTTAGCCGGAGCGTACACCGGCTACCCCCCGCAGTTCCTGCCGCCAGGCGTGGCGCTCGACCCCAGCAAAGCCGGTGGCGGGAGCAGCGGCAAAGCGGCGGGGTCCAGCCCTCTAGCCGGCGCCTCGCCAGCTATCCGCCGCTTCTTTCTTCTCCGCCTCGCCTCCGCTACTCCCGCCGCCGCCTTTGCTCTCCCCGCCGGGCAAGAGGCTGGGCGAGCAGGCCGAGGCGCTGGAACTGGGGCTGCCTGTCCTTGGCGTGAACGGCGGGCAGGTGGCGCTCGGCACCCGGAATCCCATCTTCTTGCCACCACCCGAGCTCCCTCCGGAGTCTGCCGCCGCCGCCGTGCTTCCTCCGCCGGCCGAGGAGTCCTTCTTATCCGCGCCGGGTTTGGAGTAAGGCTTGAAGCTGGACTTGTCCTCGGCGCCGATGTCGCTGAGCTTCAAGGGTCCGCCTTTGGACGTCTCTTTGTCAGCGCCGCTCGACGCGACGCTGGAGAGCTTGGAAGAAGGCGACGGGTCCGGGTTGCCGATCTGGGAGCAGGTCTGCGCGAGGAGAGCCAGCGGGCTCTTCTTGGCGTCCAGCTGCACGGGGCCGTAAGGGGAGAGGAGAGGAAAGAGAAAGCTGGCACCAGGCTGCGTAAGGGAGACTCTCCTGGGCGTGAAGCTCCCTCTCCAGCGCCGCGAACTGCTCCGACGCCTCCGACACATTGGGCTTGCGCAGGAAGCGCAGTCGGAGCTTAGACGACACCAGCCGGTAGCCCGTCAGGAAGTCGCCGCCGGCTCCGGCGCCCAAAGAGGCCTCGCCCGGGCCGAAGCCCGAAGACGAGCCGGCCCCAGTGCCCGGGACAATATAAGACATACCCCGAAAGTAAGACATAGTGGGACTTTTGGGGATAAAAAGAAAGTAAGACACTGCCTTACTTTCGGGGAAACACGGTAGCAATGGAAGTTTAGGACTCCATTGTGATTGTAAGTCAAGAACTATTTATTTATTTTATTTATTCATTTGTCCAATACACAAATACATAGGAAGAAAAATAGACATATGGTAATATATATGAGGGTGAAAGTGAACTTAGAGGAGAGGATATATGAAAGGAAGAGAATATATAAGATAGGTGAAAGAAAGGAAAGACAATTGGACAGGGGACGAAAGGCACACCAGTGCACATGTACGCCCCTTACTGGCCTCTTAGGAACCTGGAGAGGTCAATCGTGGAGAGTCTAAGGGAGAAGTGTTGGGGGTTAGGGGTTGACACAATTGAGTCCGGTAATGAGTTCCACGCTTCGATAACTCGATTGTTGAAATCATATTTTTTACAGTCAAGTTTGGAGCAGTTCGTATTAAGTTTGAATCTGTTGCGTGCTCTTGTGTTATTGCATTAGTACTACTTGTACTATAATCAATACTGTAATGGGGTTGAAAGCGATTAATTTGTTGACCTGCAAAGGTTTTCAGATACGGGGAAAATACTGCATTTTTTGAAGTATAAGACACAACTCCCCTCCCTAAAAAAGTCTGAAAATTTTGGTGTGTCTAATACTCCGAATGTAGCTTTTTCTAAGCTTTTTCCCCCCTATCTTCCTGGCTCTTCTGAGCTTGCAGGCTTGTTTTCATTGCTACTCCCTCTGAAAAAGAATTTTTCAGCACTAATCGGGATAAAATATTGTGCTAAAGCTAACCAGAGAGTTCCATGTCGAGTGAGCAATACCAACGCCGGCCTCCTGGGTCTCTCTGCTCCCTTCGCTGGAGCTCCGTGGTGGCAAAGGTAGGACATCTACGTTTCCTTGGTTTTGCTGGGTGTCACTGTTTCCTGCAAGAATTGGAGAGTTAATGCCTTTATCTCCTGTATGTTGGTAATGGTTTCTTTCTAGTCTTTGTCGGAGGTGGTCGATGTGCCTCCTCCACTCTCGTCCATCGTCTAATGTAACTGTGTATGGTTTTATGCCCACTTTATGTATAATTGTTCCCAGTTGCCAGTTCTGGCCCCCATCAAAGTTTATTGCATAAACTTTGTCCCCCACTTCAAAGGCTCTTTCTGGGGCTTTTTAAATCCTTTCTGTTGGTGTTAAATATATTGGATTGATGCAATCCAGGCTGGATCTAAGTTTCCTGCCCATGAGTAGTTCAGCTGGGCTTTTGTTGGTTGTTTCACTGGGTGTGATATGTTGCAAAAATAAGCACTGGTCAATTTTATTTTGCCAATCCCCCCGTAACTCGGCTGAGAGCTTCTTTGATAGTTCTTACCATCCGTTCCGCTTGGCCATTGGCGGCTGGTGAGAAGGGGGGAGTCAAGACATGCCTAATGCCTAGTTCCACTAAAAACACTTCCATTTGCCTGGCTGTGAATTGCGGGTCATTATCGGAGACAATGACATCAGGGTAGAGAACAGTCTGTGCAACGCTTTTACGGTTGCGGTTATCGTTGAATTCATCAGAATCACTTCTAGCCATTTGGAGTATGCATCTACAACTATAAGGAAGGTCTGAGCAGGGAATGGTCCTGCAAAGTCTATGTGAAGTCTTGACCATGGTTCTCTGAGGGCGAAGTCTTTGGTGGGTTTGGTCTAGACTGTTGACACGGTGTCATGTAGCTACCCAAATTTAATAGCCCCCAAAACGCCTGTGGGTCTGTTTTGTTTTGCAATTCCGGCGCTTCCTTAATTGCCTGCACCTTTTCCTCGGTCGGGTGAATTCCAGCGGCGTCTATTCTAAAGCCGAGGAACTCTACGCTCGGAACTCCCCAGGAACATTTATCTGCTCTCAACCGGAGACCCCTTTCTTGGAATTTTTTAAGCACGGCCCTTATTCTAGATTCCAGTTGTGCTTTTGAGTCCCCTGATATTAATACACATCAAAATATGGGATGATGCCTGGCAGCCGTTTAGTAGCCGCTCCATGAGGCTTTGAAAAATCCCAGGAGCTACCAACATGTAACAGCATGTGACTACATGCGGCTCGGGTTTCCCTTTTTTAAAGGGCTCAGGTTTTGGGAGGCGCAGCTTTCACAGCCGTTTGTACGGCAGAATATTATACTTCCCCGGATGAGAAAAGGAGATACATGCTCTTGGAAAGCAGCTCCCAGCTTTGTTAATAGCCCCAGAAAGACTGGGACTCTACAGGACAAAAGGCTGGGCCAGCTTATCTACAACACAAAAGATCTTCAACCTCAGAACATAATAGGATTAGCCCTATACCACATGGCACCTGGGAAGATTACATAACCCAACAGGATTCAACCAAGCCTGGTATTCAATACAACCTAGAAAGGTCGTCCCTGCATCACAATGGGAGTCTGACAACCAATCAGAATACATTTCTTTCACAGGAACAGGAAGCAAGTTCAAAGCCCAAGAGAGTGTATAAAGTATATCTCACTCTCCACTCCATTTGGTCAGCTACCCAGGATGTCGCTGAGCTTCAAGGGTCCACCTTTGGACGTCTCTTTGTCGGCGCCACTGGACGCGACGCTGGTGAGCTTGGAAGAAGGCGACGGGTCCGGGTTGCCGATCTGGGAGCAGGTCTGCGCGAGGAAAGCCAGCGGGCTCTTCTTGGCGTCCAGCTGCACGGGGCCGTAAGGGGAGAGGAGAGGAAAGAGAAAGCTGGCACCGCTACTTTAGCATTTACTTCAATGCTTTACCGTCATCCACCATTTCTATATAGGGATTGTTCTTAAACTGTATGTTCTTAAACCACGGACTGCTTTTCATGGATAAACCCACACCATTTTCTTGGCAAACATTTTCAGAAGTGCTTCGCTCTTTCCTTCTTTTTAGAGAGAAAGGGAGAATGTCTGAAAGCTTCCTAGCTGCCCACATTCAAACACCTAAATGAGTCTAAGTGATGCCTGAGACAACTCATATATCAGAAATTAAAATATAGAATAAGAATATAGAATCTCTTCTTTTATTCTTTCATTGATATGTTCTATTACTATATCTTCTTTTCTATTCTTTCTTAGATATATTTTACTATGAGTATCTCCTCTATAACCTTCATCATAGAAACATAGAAGACTGACGGCAGAAAAAGACCTCATGGTCCATCTAGTCTGCCCTTATACTATTTCCTGTATTTTATCTTACAATGGATATATGTTTATCCCAGGCATCTTTAAATTCAGTTACTGTGGATTTACCAACCACGTCTGCTGGAAGTTTGTTCCAAGGATCTACTACTCTTTCAGTAAAATAATATTTTCTCATGTTGCCTTTGATCTTTCCCCCAACTAACTTCAGATTGTGTCCCCTTGTTCTTGTGTTCACTTTCCTATTAAAAACACTTCCCTCCTGAACCTTATTTAACTCTTTAACATATTTAAATGTTTTGATCATGTCCCCCCTTTTCCTTCTGTCCTCCAGACTATACAGATTGAGTTCATTAAGTCTTTTCTGATACGTTTTATGCTTAAGACCTTCCACCATTCTTGTAGCCCATCTTTGGACCCATTCAATTTTGTCAATATCTTTTTGTAGGTGAGGTCTCCAGAACTGAACACAGTACTCCAAATGTGGTCTCACCAGCGCTCTATATAAGGGGATCACAATCTCCCTCTTCTTGCTTGTTATACCTCTAGCTATGCAGTCAAGCATCCTACTTGCTTTTCCTACCACCCGACCACACTGCTCACCCATTTTGAGACTGTCAGGAATCACTACCCCTAAATCCTTCTCTTCTGAAGTTTTTGCTAACACAGAACTGCCAATGCAATACTCAGATTGAGGATTCCTTTTCCCCAAGTACATTATTTTACATCATCATGTATTTTACTATGTGTATATAGATATATCCCCACTAAAACCCTCATTGTGTATTGGAATAAATAGATAGACAGACAGACAGACAGACAGACAGACAGACAGACAGACAGACAGACAGATAGATTAAAAGTTACAAGTGGGGAAAATGATTGAATGTAGGAAAAAAAACTTACAGTAAGATTAGGTCAATAGCTCTTCTTAGTTACCTATATTCTGTAGAAAGTTAGCACCCACCTCTCTCCAAGAAGAATGAAATATTTTAGGAAATATAAAAAAGGCAAAATATTTCCCCTAAAAGAGAAAGAGAAATCTTAAGGGAGACAAAGCTCAGCCCCAGTGCCCCGCCCCCAGC
This sequence comes from Erythrolamprus reginae, assembly GCF_031021105.1. Classification (NCBI taxonomy): domain Eukaryota; kingdom Metazoa; phylum Chordata; class Lepidosauria; order Squamata; family Dipsadidae; genus Erythrolamprus; species Erythrolamprus reginae. Next base: position 18,869,884 of record NC_091954.1, on the reverse strand, counting down.
AGGTATTTTGATGCCAATCTATCTACAAGAGAAAAGACTGGGCCAGCCTATCTACAAAACAAAAGACCTAAAGCTCCATGGTGATGGGATTATCCTTCAGGGCAAAGCCATTCAGCCACCATAGCTAGAGCACTACAAGCCCCCTCATTGCATCAGCAAGCTTCAACCCAGACCGGGACTCAAGACAGCCTATAAAGTTAGCTATGACCCTTGCATGCCCCATGGAAATGATTTCATGCATACATGTTCTGCTTCCTTAAATGTTATTTCAAGTGCATTTTTGTTCTCTGACTTAATTATCATTTTAATGGATTTCACATCTTAGATTTTCTATACTGAATAGCATAATAAAAATTTCAATAATACTGTTTTCATCTAGTTCGGCGATGGCAAACCTTTTTTGGGTCAGGTGCCAAAAGGGTGCGCATGTGAGCAATATGTGGCGAGGGGGGCGTTTGCCCAGGTTCGCCTGGTGCACCAGTTGCGGCCGTATTTGGACAGGGAGTCACTGCTCACAGTCACTCATGCCCTCATCACTTCGAGGTTCGATTACTGCAATGCTCTCTACATGGGGCTACCTTTGAAAAGTGTTCGTAAACTTCAGATTGTGCAGAATGCGGCCGCGAGAGCCATCGTGGGGCTTCCTAGATTCGCCCACATTTCTGCAACACTCCGCGGCCTGCACTGGCTGCTGATCGGTTTCCGGTCACAATTCAAAGGGTTGGTAATGACCTTTAAAGCCCTACATGGCATTGGGCCAGAATACATCCGGAACCGACTTCTACCGCACGAATCCCAGCGGCCGATAAGGTCCCACAGAGTTGGCCTTCTCCGGGTCCCGTCGACCAAACAATGTCATTTGGTGGGCCCCAGGGGAAGAGCCTTCTCTGTGGCGGCCCCGGCCCTCTGGAATCAGCTCCCCCCAGAGATTAGAACGGCCCCCACCCTCCTTGTCTTTCGCAAACTTCTTAAGACCCACCTTTGTCGCCAGGCATGGGGGAGTTAAATTATTCTTTCCCCTAGGCCATTACAGGTTATGCATGGAATGTTTGTGTGTATGTTTGGTTTTTTATAATAAGTGTTTTTAGTTGTTTTATTAAATTGGATTGTTACATGTTGTTTTACCACTGTTGTTAGCCGCCCCGAGTCTACGGAGAGGGGCGGCAAACAAATCCAATCAATCAATCAATCAATAAATAAATAAATAAATAGTGTGAGCGTGTGTGCCCATACCCATAATGCAATGCCCTCCCCCCTATGCATGTGCACCACCCCTGCACTACCCCCCCTGCGCATGCTCTCAGGCCTCATTGAACCCTCCAGATTTCTGGTAGGCCCATTGGGCAATTTTTCACTATCGCCAGGGTTTAGAAAGCCTCCTCAAACCTTAGGAGAACGAAAAATGGCCCAACCAGAAGTTTAGAAATAAACTTCCATTGGCCCGTTGGCCTGTTTTTTTCCACCCAAAGGCTTCAGGAGGCTTTCTTGAAGCCTGGGGACAGCAAAAACAGATGAAAATCAGCTGGCCAGTGTGTGCATGTAGCTTGAGCTGACATAGAGCAATGCCTTACATGACCCTCATTATTATTATTATTATTATTATTATTATTATTATTATTATTATTATGTCAATACAACTCAGCAAATGAGATCACTATGCTGGATTTCGTATTTCATCCCCTGTCGGGCGCTTCCCAAGCACCTAGGACTGCGTGATGTAGCGGCGAATTATGTTTGCTGATCCCAGTAAAGCAGCCTTTTGCAATTGACAGATGGAGATTTTGTCAATTCCGATGGTTTTCAAATGTCCCCTGAGATCTTTTGGTACTGCGCCCAGCGTGCCAAGTACCACCGGGACCACTTTCACTAGCTTATGCCAGAGTCGTTGCAGCTCGATTTTTAGATCTTCGTATTTCACTATTTTCTCTAGCTGCTTCTCCTCAATTCTGCTGCTTCCTGGGATTGCGATGTCGATGATCCATACTTTCTTTTTCTCCACAATCAGGATATCTGGTATGTTATGCTTTAGAATTCGGTCAGTCGGAAGTCGGAAGTCCCACAGTAGTTTTGCATGCTCATTTTCAACCACTTTTTTGGGCTTATGATCCCAACAGTTCTTTGACACTGGTAAATGGTAGTTCCGGCACAAGTTCCAGTGGACCATCTGTGCCACAGCATCATGTCTATGCTTGTAGTCAGTCTGTGCGATCTTTTTGCAACAGCTGAGTATGTGATCGATTGTTTCATCTGTTCTTTTACAGAGTCTGCACTTTGGATCGTCTGTTGATTTTTCTATTATTATTATTATTATTATTATTATTATTATTATTATTATTTAGATTTGTATGCCGCCCCTCTCCGGAGACTCGGAATGGCTCACAACAACAAAACACAGTACAAATCCAATGATTAAAAACAGTTTAAAACCCTTAATATAAAAACAGTCATACATCCCAGACAAACCATGCATAAAACGGAACAGCCCAGGGGAATCAATTTTCCCATGCCTGTCTGCAGAGGTGGGTTTTAAGGAGTTTGCGAAAGGCGTGCCATAGGTTCACCATCACTAATCTAATATTTCAGTTGGTTTCCACACAACATTTGAAAGTTGACATTGTGTATTATTTTGGCCATGTATTCTGTAAAAATTGTATTTTATTTTTTTTAAAAAAATATTATTGATTAAGTTATTGCTCCTAAAATAGAATGGAGTGGTCTGTAGAGTGATGTGGAGAGGAATCTCCGGAGAGGGACAGCATACAAATCCAATAAATAAATAAATGCAGTGGTACCTCATCTTACGAACGCCTCTTCTAACGAACTTTTCAAGATACGAACCCGGTGTTTAAGATTTTTTTGCCTCTTCTTCCGAACTATTTTCACCTTACGAACCCAAGCAGCTGCTGCTGGGATGAAGGGGTTTCTTTTTTCCCCCTTTTTTGAAGAAAGAAAAGGGAGGGGCTGCTTGGAGTAGGAAAATTTTGCCGAGAACAAGGTGCTTGCAAAGGAATTGAAAGGGTGTCCTTTTAAGAAAGAAACGGGAGGAGGGAGGGGCTGCTTGGAGTAGGAAAATTTTGCCGAGAACAAGGTGCTTGCAAAGGAATTGAAAGGGTGTCTTTTTAAGAAAGAAAAGGGAGGAGGGAGGGGCTGCTTGGAGTAGGAAAATTTTGCCGAGAACAAGGTGCTTGCAAAGGAATTGAAAGGGTGTCTTTTTAAGAAAGAAACGGGAGGAGGGAGGGGCTGCTTGGAGTAGGAAAATTTCGCCGAGAACAAGGTGCTTGCAAAGGAATTGAAAGGGTGTCTTTTTAAGAAAGAAAATGGAGGGGCGCCCCCCTTGCCTTTCTTCCTTCCCACTCACCCTTTAGCCTAGCCTTGCTTCTTCCACCCGCCCCCTTTAGCTGCTCCTCCCTGCCCTCTGTTTGCCTCCCTTCTAAAGTTTGGGATTTTCCTGAAGGATTTGCACGCATTATTTGCTTTTACATTGATTCCTATGGGAAACATTGTTTCATCTTACGAACTTTTCACCTTACGAACCTCCTCCTGGAACCAATTAAGTTCGTATGATGAGGTACCACTGTACTTCATTTGGCCAATTGTCTCTGATGCAGAAGCTCTCAATGTACATGTAAAGTAATAGACTAGTAATAATTATTAATTAGCCATTGAAGGGTGTTTTACAATTGAGGTGGGATAATACATCTGATTAATAAATAATATTTAAGAAATAAATATGAGTCCTTAGTTGCATTAGATTTTAATAGAAAGATAGCTGAATAATTGCGGGCATGAGAAAATGCTTATCAAGTGGCTGAAATAGTTTCAAAACAAGCACTATTGTTTGCATTGAAGAAATAAAATACGAAATATGTCAAATTTGTAAATATAAGGGCGATTTACGATGTAGCAAAATAACACAAGGCATGAATGCATTTTAAAACTGGTTCTTTAGCATGTTTGCAAGCAACAACTTTTGAAGGAAGGCAATGTTACTGTTTTGTAAAATAGAAAGCTGCTGATCCTCTCTTTCTTAAAAGCAATGCAAGCACCCCAAATACAGCTTATTTCCTCCTGAAATAAGGCCAAGCGCTTATTTCAGAGTTCAAAAAAATATAAGACAGGGTTTTATTTTTGGAGAAACACAATATATAGGGGCTGGTAGGAAAAACAGAAACTTCATGGGTTTTTTCTGGCCTTTCGTATTTCTAGAGATAATTCCTAAACAGGTTCTTGCATTGCTTTTGGCAAATTTCTTGTACAAAAAAAGTTCACAAAATATTCCAGAATGATATGGCACGTTCCCGTTTATTTGCCCTGGGAACTGATCTTTTCCTACATTACAAGCAGTCCTCAACTTACACAATTGAGCCATAAATTTCCATGGCTAAACAAGGCAGTCATCACGTGAATGTTGTGCCATTTTACGATCTTTCTCACAACACCGTTGTTAAGTGAATCACTACTGCTGTTAAGTTATTAACATTGTTACATGGCTCTGGTTTCCCTATTGACTTTGCTTGTCAGAATGTCGCCAAAAAGTGATCACACGAATCTGGGAACAGTGCAATTGTCATAAACACATGCCAGTTGCCAGGTATCCAAATTTTGATCATGTAACCATGGGGGATGCCGCAGTGGTCGTAGGCATAAAAAACAATCATTTACATTTTTAGGGCTGTTGTAACTTTGAACGGTCACTAAATGAATGGTTATAAGTTGAGGACTACCTGGATAGCCAAAGAAATGAAATGTTGACATAAAAAGAGTTTGTCTAGCATTCCATCTCCTAGTATGACTCATTCCTTCATGATGATTTTGAATTTAGTTTAACTGTTTTGTTTTGTTTGCTTCTGTTTTTCAGCTTACAAACAATATAAATTTTATCAAAGAAAAGCAGTAGACATTTTAAGATATACACGATTAGCTGTAATATTTTTATAACATATATGCCTGGTCTAGGGTTTGCATTTTATCAAAACCTATGATATGTAAAAAGAAAAAATCACATTGAGCCGTAAGAGAAATCACAGTAAGTTTTTCCCATACTGGGGAAGTAAGCCTTCAGTTGATAGCTTAAGGTTCAGATTCACATTTGGTTCTTTCACAAAGTCAGACCCATCGGGCTCTTCCGGATCATAGTCAAAGCCCGATCCTCTCTCGGGATCAACTTCATTGCCAGATCCTTCTTCATCTCCAGAAAATGGCAAAGTACTGAGTTGGTCTTGAAGTGGCTCTCTGAAAATACACATTTTTTAAAAGAATCATTAAGTCTTAGCTACACTGTTTAGATTTTCTTTATTCCCTAGCTGGAAATAAGCAAATGTGTAATGCATGATATGAAAATAAAGTTTTAAAAGGTGTCTGTTCTATTTGTCGGTTTGAAAACATCAGGCAAATTTATGTGTAGAGCAGACAAAAATTAAATACCCTGTTTCCCCGAAAATAAGACGTACCCCGAAAATAAGGCGTAGTCAAGTTTACGGTGGAAAAACATACGGTACCATTCACAGCTGTTCATAGCGGTACTGTAATAATGTGGCGTCCCCTGCTGGCCCCTTCCATCGCTTTGTACCGTCCAGTACAGCAGACACAGTCTGCTGCTGTCTCACCGTCATTACAGTCTCCACTACAGTGCCTAGACTGTAGCTCCTCTGGTGGCCGGAAGCTGCAATAGCGGGAGTATACTGTTGTACCATATAAGTGCCGTCGTTTGTGTGGGTGGGTGCCATACTGACAGGTACCGTACCGTAATCAGTGTACCGTATGGTACACTTTCTTTGGGGGTGTCAGCTTTTCTGCCTGTGAATTTGTCTTATTTGAGAAATATAAGGCACCCCCCGAAAATAAGACGTAGCACAACTTTTGGAGCAAAAATTAATATAAGACAGTGTCTTATTTTCGGGGAAACACAGTATGCATTTTTCTGTTAACTGTTACGTTTTTTCGCTAGCCTCTTTCAGATAGTTAGTACAATCTAGCAATCCACAACCTTTTGTTTTCCACACTTCCAGTTTGCCTGATGGGCTGTTTTTTGCACTCCGGGGCTTCAGGAAGCTTCCCTGAAGCTTCTGGAGTGCAAAAAAAACAGCACAATGGGCAAACCGGAAGTTTTTCTGAACTTCCGATTTGCCCATTGGGTGTTTTTTTGCCCTCTGGGGCTTCAGGGAAGCCTCCAGAGGGCAAAACGGTCTTCCCCAAGGCCAAAAATCATCTGGCTAGTATGTGTATGCGCATTGGAGCTTGCATATGGCAACTTCTTGCATGCCCTACGATATGGCTCCATGTGCTACCTGTGGCACAGTACCATATGTTCGGCATCATGGCCCTATACCATTCCAGAAAATGAGTGTCCAATTTCTTCTTAAAACCTCTAACAATGGAGCACCCACAACCTCTGGAGGCAAATTGTTCCATTGGTTAATTGTTTTAATTGTTTAATTTCTATCCCTTACTTTTTGTTCCACCCTCAAGTGCTTTGGAGAATCGGTGGATCTGCTATCAGTTATTACTATTAACTATTAGTTGAATATTTGATTTTCATCATCCCCAGCCAGTATAGTCAAAGGCTGATTCAGATAATGTCGTTTGGCGGGACCCAGAGGAAGAACCTTCTCTGTGGCGGCTCCGACCCTCTGGAATCAGCTCCCTCCAGAGATTAGAACTGCCCCCACCCTCCTTGCCTTTCGTAAACTCCTTAAAACCCACTTCTGTCGTCAAGCGTGGGGGAACTGAGACATCTCCCCCTTGCCCATGTAGTTTTCTGTGTATGATATGACTGTATGTATGTTTTTTATATATTGGGGTTTCTTATTTTTTAGACTTTTTAAATGTATTATTGTTATTTTAGAGTTTAACTATTAGATTTGTTGTTATATATATTTTTTATCATTGCTGTGAGCCGCCCCGAGTTTACGGAGAGGGGCGGCATACAAACCTAATTAATAATAATAATAATAATAATAATAATAATAATAATAATAATAATAATAATAATAATAATATAAACACAACTAACTACTTTGCAACAAAAGCACACATAAATCCTTTCTATTTTATAAATAAAGTAGTAACGGCACAAACTTTCCTAAAAGACACACCTACCTCTCAGGTTTTTCTGGTTCCCTCCCTATCATTCAGAGCTTGCCAACTAAATATAAGGAATGAGTGAACCAATGGAAATGGAGCAAATCTATTTTTTGAAAAAAATATACCTAGAAAAAAGGGGTTAAATTAAAAGCATCATCTCCAAAAGCATGTGAGAAAAAGAGAAGGTCTAACAATGTAATAAGACAGCCTATTCTTTATACTTATTTTAGAAGTGATGCTGCAAAATAGATTCAGGATAAATCAGAATTCAACCACATTAAAAAGGTGATGGTTTCATCGTTCCTTGACTCGAAAGCCACATACCAGCTTCTAGCTCTCTAATGCAGATGGGCCTCATTGAGAGTCAGATACTTCATCTAAGTTTTCATCTCTCAATAAGGTGTGCTTCTATTGGTGGGTTGGAATCCTGTGCCCAGTGAAGGGCTACCAAATTTTTTACTTCTACACTGGGGGTGTTGCTTATGCAGGACGCCCTGCATTTTCTTTCAACATCTTTCAGTGCAAATGGGGTGCTCTGGGGTGGAGCTCCATTTTTGCTACCCCACTGCGTTTCCCCCCCGCCCCCCTCCCACACACACACTGGTCCGGGCAGCAGTCCACCCCTGCCTGTGCCCCACATGGCTTTTCCTGATTGGGGGCAGGGGAGAAAGCTTAGCCTAATTTGTTAAACAGGTACTGCCGGCAAAGAAAGAAAAAAAGATTGATTTATTTTATTTATTTGTTTTATTTATTTGTTTATTTATTCATTCATTCATTCATTCATTCATTTATTCATTTATTCATTTATTTAGTCCAATACACAATAATACACAATGAAGGTAATAGAGGACACCTTCGAAGCAATAGAATTAGAGAAAGAATAGACGATACAGTATAGGATAAAATAATCAATGAGATAATAGAAAAAAGATATAGGGATAGAAGAGAGGATATATGGGATATAAGAGAGACAATAGGACAGGGGTCGGAAGGCACTCTAGTGCAGTGTTTCCCAACCTTGGCAACTTGAAGCTATTTGGACTTCAACTCCCAGAATTCCCCAGCCAGCATTCGCTGGCTGGGGAATTCTGGGAGTTGAAGTCAAAATAGCTTCAAGTTGCCAAGGTTGGGAAACACTGCTCTAGTGCACTTATGCACGCCCCACAGATCACATATAGTTCTTGATCTGTGACCAATCACTCCATAACCATCTGAGGGTATAATGGATTATTGAAAATCTACTTGCAACCCTATTTCAAAGCTACAGCGTCAACTTCCCCCTTGTCACATAATGCATTTTGGAGTCATGTGACCATAATATATCAGCTTTTACTTCCAGCGTCAAGCCAATGCAGACGTTGGGGATAAATTAACGGCTTGCCACACTTTCTACAGAAGGCCTGATGCTTATGGGAACTTAGAAGGAGTGATTTTCATGAGGGAACAAATGTAGCCACCAAGCATTCTTTCAAGTGGTTCAAGGCCATCCCATGCCCACCCACCTGGGCGGAAGTGGAAGAAGGACTGGTCAGGCTGGCACAATCTGAGTGGGGAATTTGACATGTTTGTGGGTGGGGGACAAGGGATGTGAACTTTCAACCGGGGAAAACGCAGATTCAGGATTCCCAGTGTAGGTGCCAGAATGGTCTCCGGCAATAAATTGGAACTTTGAGGAGCATTTATTTATTTTATTATTTTATTTTATTTTATTTTATTTTATTTTATTTTATTTTATTTTATTTTATTTTATTTTATTTTATTTTATTTTATTTTATTTTATTTTATTTTATTTTATTTTATTTTATTTTATTTTATTTTATTTTATTTTATTTTATTTTATTTTATTTTATTTTATTTTATTTTATTTTATTTTATTTTATTTTAGTTAGTTAGTTAGTTAGTTAGTTAGTTAGTTAGTCCAATACACAATGAGGGTTTTAGTGGGTATATATATATATACACACATAGTAAAATACATGATGAAGGTTACAGAGGAGATACTCATAGTAAAATATATCTATGAAAGAATAGAAAAGAAGATATAGTAATAGAACATATCAATGAAAGAATAGAAGAAGAGATATAGGAATAGAAGAAAGGTATAGGAGATATAGGAGAACAATAGGACAGGGGACGGAAGGCACTCTAGTGCACTTGTACTTTGACTTTGATTTAGTTTGGATGCTACCTGGAACCTTGACTTCCAGTTTCTGGCAAAAACTGGCCCATAACAAAACAAAAAAAGGCTTCACTTAATGATCACAGTGTTTGCTTAACAGTGTCCTTGGAGAGGGGCGGCATACAAATCCAATTAAATCTAAATCTGAAATCTAACAACCAGTGAGAAAAAGTAGTAACTGGTGACCCAGTTTACAATCATCATGACTTATGACCATAATTGCCAGGCTCAGTTCAAGTCATAAGTCAAGGACCACCTCTATTTTTAAAGTCCAAGTTATAAAGAAACAGATCGTTACAACTTTCATCATACCAATTTATATATTGCCAAAAATAATGTTATTTTGTAACATCACTGCCGGTAGTATTAATTGATTGGTTTTATTTATTTCAAGTAGATAGCCGGCTCAATCACCAAGGCAACTGTAGGCAGTATAAAAATAAAACACGATGAAAAACTGAAATATATGAATAGATGTCTTTTATTATGTAATAAATATATGATTTTGCATAATGGCCCTGTAAATAGCAACGATTATTTATTTATTTATTTATAAATTTGTCTTCCACTCATCTCATCACAGGGTGATTTTGGGTGGATTGACCATTTTGCATGCTCAGACCATTTTCAAGATGCTAAAGTACAATCGTGAAGGTTTATTTTATCTTACCGTGTGGGATTTGGCTCATAGAGGATCTTCCCATCCTCATCTGTCATGACAAAACTTGGCCCCTTTTCTTCAATGCAGTTGGCAGAATTGGCACCAGGCTTACATCGGACCCACATGTACCGGCCTTTTTGAGGAGCTCCTAATTTAAATTTTTTAAAAAGGGGATTTCTGTTAAAATCAAGCTTATAACTTATTCAGTATTACTATGACCATTTCGTAATGTTGGAATAGCATTGCTGATTCAATGTGCCCACCATACTCTGCAAAAATAATAACAGAAAACTGTATAAACCATGATAATCTTTGTCAAAACCAAAGGACCATCAACTTTAACCATCAACATCAATTTAAACTTAATATTAACCGCTCCAAACTTGACTGTAAAAAATATGACTTCAGTAACCGAGTTGTCGAAGCATGGAACTCATTACCGGACTCCATAGTGTCATCCCCAAACCCCCAACACTTTACCCTTAGATTATCTACGGTTGACCTATCCAGATTCCTAAGAGGTCAGTAAGGGGCGAGTACAAGTGCACTAGAGTGCCTTCCGTCCCCTGTCCTATTGCTCTCCTATATCTCCTATACCTTTCTTCTATTCCTATATCTCTTCTTCTTTTCTTTCATTGATATGTTCTATTACTTTATCTTCTTTTCTATTATTTCTTAGATATATTTTACTATGAGTATCTCCTCTATAACCTTCATCATGTATTTTACTTTGTGTATATAGATATACACCCACTAAAACCCTCATTGTGTATTGGACAAAATAAATAAACAAAAAATAAATAAATAAAATAAACTTGAGCTTCCCTCGATTGATTGATAGATAGATAGATAGATAGATAGATAGATAGATAGATAGATAGATAGATAGATAGATAGATAGATAGATAGATAGATCGCTCATCCATCCATCCATCCATCCATCCATCCAACAATTCAAAACAGAGGCTACCAAGACCCTGGGTGGCTTGCTATTGGCAAAGCAAGAAAACCAAATTTACAAAGTAAAAACTATTGTGCATGTCAGGAAAAAGAGGAATACTTTATTAAATAAAAATTCCAAAGGAGCTGCAGCCATCTTTCCCTAGGTTCTGGGGAATCAGGTGAGTTTTCAATGCCTTTTTGAACAATGTCAGGCTGGGAGGCAGAGATCCTTTGGGAGATGTTGCTTCCTCGGTCCCAATAGATGGCACTATTTGATTGAAGGGAACACCACATTGCCCGATCTTATGGGATAGGCAGAAATGGACAGAGACAGGCGGTCCCTCAAATAACCAAGTCAAAATGGTTTTCCTTTCACAAGAAAACTCTTGCAGAAGTGTTTAAGATTTAATTTTATATTTTAAAAGATCTTAGTTAAGAGAGACTATTTAGGAACAATAAACCTAAACATGATGTAGGCATCTTACCCAGCAAATATTTTGTTCCATATTATTATTATTATTATTATTATTATTATTATTATTATTATTATTATTATTATTATTATGTCAGTACAACACAGCAAATGAGATTACTATGCTGGATTTCGTATTTCATCACCAGTCGGGCGCTTCCCAAGCACCTAGGACTGCATGATATAGTGGCGAATTATGTTTGCCGATCCCAGTAAAGCGGCCTTTTGTAATTGACAGATGGAGATTTTGTCAATTCCGATGGTTTTCAAATGTCCGCTGAGATCCTTTGGTACTGCGCTCAGTATGCCAAGTACCACTGGGACCACTTTCACTGGCTTATGCCAGAGTCGTTGCAGCTCGATTTTTAGATCTTCGTATTTCACTAATTTCTATTATTATTATTATTATTATTATTATTATTATTATTATTATTATTTTATTATTATTATTATTATTATTATTATTATTAATTAGATTTGTATGCCGCCCCTCTCCGAGGACTCAGAGCAACTCACAACAAGCAATACATAGTATACAAATCCAATATTAAAAACAATTTTAAAAACCCTTATAAAAAACAATCATACAGCCCAAACAAACCATACATAAACCGGAACAGCTATGTGTATATCAATTTCCCCATGCCTGGTGCCATAGGTGGGTTTTCAGGAGTTTGCAGAAGGCAAGGAGGGTGGGGGCAGTCCTAATCTCTGGGTGGAGTTGATTCCAGAGGGCCAGGGCCGCCACAGAGAAGGCTCTTCCCCTGGGTCCTGCTAGACGAATAGATTTAAATAGATTAGGGGCTTCAGTACCTTATTGAAAAGAAAAACTGATATAAAGGTATGAAATGAAATAAATTTAGAAGTAATAACTAAGCAGCTAAACTGTAAAATTCCAGATGAGTGGGAAAATATTCCTAAATTTCCATTGGCTACATTCATTCAAAATTCTCAGATCAGAGATTTCAAAATGAATTTCATTGAGTGCCGCATCATTCAGGGTTGTATTTGACCTCAGGGTGGGGGGCAATGATGGGTGTGGCCAGAATGGGCATTACCAGCTTGGCATCACTCGTGTCGGGGGGGGGGTGCCTGTAGTGGCCCGAGCACTCTGCCAGCAAAAACAGTCTCCCGAGCTCCGTTTTCAGTTGTGATGGCATCTTTCAACACAATGGAGGGTCCTTTTTTTCTGGCACAAGCCGGTCCTTTGCTGTTTCCAGGGCAGCCCTGCAAGCCAGATCTAAGTACCCCGCAGGCTGCATCCAGCCCCTGAGCCTTGAATTTGACACCCATGATCTAGATGCATCTGGTGGGCACAAATCCTTCCCCGCAGGGAGGCGGAACCAATCAAGATGTTCCGCCCCAGACGCCTGATGGACCCAGAGGGCTTTCAGACGGCGCTTGGGGTTATTCCAGAGGCACTCGTCCACAGTTCGGCGGAGTCTCTTGCGGAGGCCTGGAACAGGGCTGCGGCGGAGGCTCTTGACCGGATTGCGCCTTTGCGACCTCTCCGTGGCGCTTTGCAAGGGCTTTGCAAGGGGAAAAAGACCACAGCCCAGATCGCTTTGGCATGACTCGGCTTGGTTCAGCTCTCCTTTTTTCTCCTGTTGCTGCTGCTGTGCGCTCCTTGCTTTCTTCCTTTTTCCTCCTTCCTGGACTCAGGAGGTGGCCGCGTGAGGCTGGAGGGGAGCCAGGCAGGAGAGAGGTAAGCTCATCTGAGGCCAGGAAGGAGGAAAGAGGAAAAAAGCAAGGAGCGCAGATACAGCAGCAGCAGGAGGTAAAAAAAGGAGAGCTGAGCCGAGACCGGTAATCCAGGAAGTGACTGTCGGTAATCCAGGAAGTGACTGTCGGTAATCCAGGAAGTGACTGTCGCCGGTCAGCTGCAGCTGTGCATGCAACTTCATTTCCGCCAGTGGAACTGTGTTCCATCCTGTCCTGCCTGCTGTCCACCCCTGTGGATAACCCCTGTATATCAAATGTTCTAGCAAATAGTGTTCAGGTTGGGGTAGGAGGATATATTAGTTTTTAATCCACCTCCCAAACCAGGTGCTTTCCATCAGTGGTGAGTTGGTCCTGGTTCAGCCAGGTTTGGTGAATGTGCAGAAGCATCACACATGCGTGCAAGGGTGGGCTACTCCCTGGACGAGGGGGAACGCAGCGGGGTAGCGAAAATGGTGCTCCACTCCGGAGCACCCATTTTGCACTGAAAGATGTTGAAAGAAAATGCAGGGCGTCCTGCATAAGCCATACCCACAGTGTGGTAATAAAAAATCTGGTAGCCCTTCACTGCATGTGTGCGAACCGGTAGCAACGGGTTTTTGAACCCACTACTGCTTTCCAAATGTGTCAAAGTAACATCATTGCTAGCAAGCACCAGGTTAAAGAAAACTGCAAACACCATTCTTTTCAAACTGTATAACAGATCTGGGTGACCTTAATATAAAAACTCAGCCCATTTCCTTTTTCTCACCACAACATAGATAACTGAGTTTCCATGACATGGCTGAGATTTAAGTTACCCTAGTTAAGTTTATTTATTTATTTATTTATTTATTGGATTTGTATGCCGCCCCTCTCCGGAGACTCGGGGCGGCTAACAGCAACAATAAAACAGTGTACAATAGTAATCTGATACTAGAGATGATTAAAAAACCCATTAATATAAAAAACCAAACATGTATACATACATACCATGCATAGAATTGTAAAGGTCTAGGGGGAAAGAGGATCTCATTTCCCCCATGCCTGATGGCAGAGGTGGGTTTTAAGTAGCTTACGAAAGGCAAGGAGGGTGGGGGCAATTCTAATCTTCAGGGGGAGTTGGTTCCAGAGGGCCGGGGCCACCACAGAGAAGGCTCTTCCCCTGGGTCCCGCCAAGCGACATTGCTTAGTTGACGGGACCCGGAGAAGATCCACTCTGTTGGACCTAACTGGTTGCTGGGATTCGTGAGGCAGAAGGTGGTCCCTGAGATAATCTGGTCCGGTGCCATGTAGGGCTTTATAGGTCATAACCAACACTTTGAATTGTGACCGGAAACTGATCGGCAACCAATGCAGACTGTGGAATGTTGGTGTAACATGGGCATATTTGGGAAAGCCCATGATTGCTCTCGTAGCTGCATTCTGCACGATCTGAAGTTTCCGAACATTTTTCAAAGGTAGCGCCATGTAGAGAGCGTTACAGTAGTCAAGTCTTGAGGTGATGAGGGCATGAGTGACTGTGAGCAGTGACTCCCGGTCCAAGTAGGGTCGCAACTGGTGCACAAGGCGGACCTGGGCGAGCACCCCCCTCGCCACAGCTGAAAGATGTTTCTCTAATGTGAGCTGTGGATCGTTGTGGATAGTTCCCCTAGTTAAGTTCCTTGCACGTCTAGGCACGCAATCAGGAATCCCCACGTCAATGGAGAGGAATCATTTTCAAAGTTTCAGAATGGGAATTTCTGAAACTTCCATTATAAATGAACTCCATAAGAGTTCTGGGATAGGTTGAAAAAAGTTCCTGGTATTGACGTTCCCACAAGAGAGAATTGGAAGGTTGTGCCAATGTGCAGTTTAAATTGTGGTGTAATTGTCAGACTGCAAAGTTATCATTCGTTCATTTGTTTGTTTGTTCGTTTCTTCATTCAGCTTGAGATCTTGTAAGAGAAATTACAAAGCTCATTCATTGCCTTTGCAGCTTGAAGGTGTCAAGTGTCTTTTCCTGTGGAATAAGAGGGGATTTTTTATCGTAGGTTATTCTGAACCAGCTCAGGGCAAAGAGATAACTCGCATATGCTCAGAAATCTAGTCCATTACCAACAATCAACTTGGGTTAAGCCATTTGTACCACTAAGATGTCACTATAAATGTCACTGGAATTCTTTTGCAATGGCTTACACAGTAAAGAATAACAGAGTTGGAAGGGATGTTGGAGATCTCTTAGTCCAATCCCCTGCCCAAGCAGAATATCCTGTACCATTCTGGACAAATGGTTGTCCAAACTGTTATTTAAATCCTTCACTGATTTAGTACCCACAGCTTCTGGAGGCAAATGGTTCTACGAATTAGTTGCTCTCATTGACATTAATTTTAGGTTGAATTTCCCTTTGATAACTTTCCATTCATTACTTCTTGTCCTGCCCTCAGATGCTTTGAGGCAGAGCAATTAACAGAGTTGGAAGGGACCTTTTAGGTCATCTAGTCCAACCCCCCGCTCAAGGAGGAAATCCTACACCATT
The DNA here is from genome assembly GCF_031021105.1 of Erythrolamprus reginae. Classification (NCBI taxonomy): domain Eukaryota; kingdom Metazoa; phylum Chordata; class Lepidosauria; order Squamata; family Dipsadidae; genus Erythrolamprus; species Erythrolamprus reginae. Next base: position 18,854,330 of record NC_091954.1, on the reverse strand, counting down.
TCCAACAAATGGCAGTCCAACCTCTTCTTGAAAAATCTCAAGTGTTGAAGCTCCCACAACTTCTGAAGGCAAACTGTTCCGCTGGTAGATCGTTCTCACTGTCAAAAAGTTCCTCTTTATTTTTAGGTTGAATCTCTCCTTGGTTAGTTTCTGTTATGTCCCAAAAAAGCTGGGAAGTTTTCATTCCAATCCAACAGGGAAGGAAGATGTTCTGCTGGCGTGTCTCAATCATCCGTAATTACAGGGTAATTAGTCCAGGAAGACACACACCACACGATAAAAGGAAAACCCAAAAGTTTTTATAAACAGAAAAACAGAAACAGCTCCCTTTTTAAATGTCAAAGGGATTTCCTGGTACACACAAGGCACAGGTTAAATGCAGTCCAATTGCTCACCCAATAAATGGGAAATTGAGTCCAATTCTAAAGTCCAGAGAGTCCACACACACAATCCTGAACAGCAAAAACCACGATCTTGACGAAACAATGAATCAGATAAACTGCCATGAGGCTAAAACACCAGGCTGCACTTTTATCTGTAGCACTAATTACAGCAGCCCCACCCAACCACAGGTGGCCTCATTTTCTCTTGTAATAATCCTTCAGTTGTTGTCTCCTATGCATCACTCTACGCATGCGTGGATGTGTCATTAATTCTTGTTCAGAATCCAGGGATGATACAGATGACTGATCTCCTCCTGGGCTGTCTGCCAAACTTGCCTCTTCCCTGTCACTCACGCTTCCTTGGTCAGAGGAGACTTCATCGTCAGATTCTACTGGGAGCAAAACAGGCCTGCGGCATGTGGATGTCTCCCCCACATCCACCTCCACATTCCTTGGGGCAGGAGCTGGGCCAGAGCTAACCACAACAGAAGATAGGAAAATTCTCATTGGTTTCCTGCCGGACTGGTTCCCTATTTAAAGCCCCTTCCTTTTGTATACTGCTGCTGGAAGTTATTCCCTGTAACTTAATAAAGAACTGAAGTCACTCCACCAGTCTCCTGTCTCTTCAGTGTGGATGGAAACTTAACAGCTTAAATCTGTTACTCCTTGTCTGGCCTTCAGGTGCTATGGAAAATAGTTTGATCACCTCCTTTCTGTGGGAGCCCCTCAAATATTGGAACACTGCTATCATGTCTTCCCTTCACTAGGCTAGTCATGTCAAATTCCTGTAACCGTTCTTCATATGCTTTAGTTTCCAGTCCCCTAAGCATCACGATTGCTCTTCTCAACACTTTTTCTAGAGCAGTGATAGTGAACCTTTTTTGGTTTGCATTTCAAAAGGGGGGCAGCACGGGGGTCACACCCATCCACACCCATATCCATAATTCCATAGCCCCTGCACATTTATTTATTTATTCATTCATTCATTCATTCATTCATTCATTCATTCATTCATTCAATTTTTATGCCGCCCTTCTCCTTAGACTCAGGGCGGCTTACAACATGTTAGCAATAGCGCTTCTTAACAGAGACAGCCCCCACAATCCGGGTCCTCATTTTACCCACCTCGGAAGGATGGAAGGCTGAGTCAACCTTGAGCCGGTGATGAGATTTGAACCGCTGACTTACAGATCTACAGTCAGCTTCAGTGGCCTGCAGTACAGCACTCTATCTGTTGCGTGAACCCCCGCCACTCCCAGCATGCAATGGCATAGCTGTTTTTCAGTCTCCTTAGGCTTCAGAGGCTTTCTAGGAGCCTGGGGAGGGTGAAAACGGCCTTCTCCACACCCCTAGAGGCCCCCAGAGGCCAGAAATGGCCCACTTCCCAACTTCAAATGGACCATTTCTGGCCTCCAGAGGGCCTCCAGGATGTGTGGGGAAGGCCATTTTCACCCTCCCAGGCTCCTAGAAAGCCTCTGGAGCCTGGGGAAAGCAGAAAAAAACCCTGGACCTCCAGTCCAACTGGAAGTCAGCAAACAGGCCGTTTCCAATCTCCGGAGGACCTCCGGGATGGTAGGGGAGGCTGTTTTCATGCTCTGGAGATTGGGGAAAGCAAAAAATGGACCTTCCCTGCCCCTCTGGAGGGTGGAAACAGCCTGTTTCCCAACTCCCAGTAGGCCTAGAAAAGTTCAAAAATTAGCTGGCCGGTGTACTCATGTGCACCAGACTTGATGTCACATGCCCACCGATATGGCTCAGTGTGCAATTTGTGGCACACATGCCATAGATTCGCCATCACTGTTCTAGAGTCTCAACATCTTTTTTTAGTGACCAAAAATAGATTGTCTTCCTCTTTTTTGTGATAGTATCTCAAATATTGGAACACTGTTGTCATGTCACCCCGAGTCCTTCTCTTCATTAGATTAGATATGCGCAGTTCCTGCAACCGTTCATAAACGTTATTTTGACGATAAACCTATTTATCAGTGATTTCTTTCCATAGATATCTGCTGACTTCAGCTTCTATTTCTAATCTTGTAACAGAGTCAAAATTGGCAGCTTGTTACCATTTCAAACTGGCAGAAGTAAAGACAATTATTTCCTAAATTTGGAGAAATGAAAATCCTGATGGTGTAGAAGGGCACATTTCCTGATCAAACGATGACGCTGGTTTAAAAAAAATGCCTAGAAGGATATGCAATATTGCTCTGTTTTTTAAAATACTGTATATATGTATTTTAGGCATGGGGGAATTGAGATACTCTTTCCCCCTAGGCCTTTACAATTTTATGCATGGTATGTCCGTATGTATGATTGTTTTTTTATAATAATGGGTTTTTAACTGTTTTTAGTATTGGATTATTGTTATATGCTGTTTCACGTTGCTGTTAGCCGCACCGAGTCTCTGGAGAGGGGCGGCATACAAACAAACAAACAAACAAATAAATAAATGTATGAAAATGGGATAGAACTAACTTAATAGTAAACACATACGAAAGTATGTTGTATGTTTATTAGATTTGTATGTCGCCCCTCTCTGAAGACTCAGGGCGGCTCACAACTGTAATAAAAACAATATAGTAGTGGAACAAATCTAATATTAAAAAACATATAAAGCCCTATCATTATTTTAAAAACCAAACAGCACATTCATGCCAAACATAAAACAAAGTATTAAAAAGCCTGGGGGAAAGGTGTCTCAACTCCCCCATGCCTGGCGGTATAAGTGAGTCTTGAGTAGTTTACAAAAGACAAGGAGGGTGGGGGCGGTTCTAATCTCCGGGGGGAGTTGGTTCCAGAGGGCCGGGGCCGCCACACAGAAGACTCTTCCCCTGGGGCCCGCCAAACGACATTGTTTAGTCAACGGGACCTGGAGAAGGCCAACTCTGTGGGACCTTAACGGTCACTGGGATTCGTGCGGTAGCAGGCGGTTCCGGAGGTACTCTGGTCCAATGCCATGTAGGGCTTTAAAGGTCATGACCAACACTTTGAATTGTGACCGGAAACCGATCAGCAGCCAATGCAAGCCACGGAGTGTTGAAGAAACGTGGGTGAATCTTTGAAGCCCCACGATGGCTCTCGTGGCTGCGTTCTGCACGATCTGAAGTTTCTGAACACTTTTCAAAGGTAGCCCCATGTAGAGAGCATTGCAGTAGTCGAACCTCGAGGTAAAGAGGGCATGAGCGACTGTGAGCAATGACTCCCTGTCCAGATAGGGCCACAACTGGTACACTAGGCGAACCTGGGCAAATGCCCTCCTCGCCACAGCCGAAAGTTGATGTTCCAAAGTACAGATAGTCCTCTTCTAATAGCTACAATTTTGCCAGATGTTAAGTGAATCACTGCAATTGTTATCTTAGTAGCACGGTTGTTAAGTGAATCTGATTTTCCCATGGATTTTGATTGTCAGAAGACCATAAAAGGCTATCCTACAATCCTAAGACATTACAACTGTCAGAAATATGAGTCACTTGCCAAGTATCTGAATTTTGATCGCATGACCATGGGGAAGCTGCAACTGTTGTGAAAAGTGAAAAATGGCCATAAATAACATTTTTTCAATGCTGTTGCAATGTTGAACAGTCACTAAACAAACTGTTGCAAGTCAAGGACTACCTGTATTGTGGGGAGCCAAGTCATCTATTCTCAAATCTCTTACTCCTTCTATTTGACTGCACTGTGGATTGTTTATAATTCTAGCATAACTTCAGTTTCAAGGAAGAACATCATAACGATGAACTGATAATGCTGAAAAGACCACATTTCCTTGTGAACACAGGAGGTATTATTCTCACATTTATCCCAAGACACAATCCCGGTAAATCAAGAAATGCACAAAACCTGGTAGGATCCTGGGATAGGTTTATATGAGAAAAGAAGTAATCAAACTGTACTTTGTTTTGTGTTAGTTTAGGTTGGTGAATAGCTAGAAGGAAAACTAAAAACTAAGTGAACTGTGCATGACCAGGAATTTATACAATTCCTTCTTTACAATTTCTCAGCAAATAAATTATTGCTAATGATTAGTGGGGCCACTCATCTAAATCATGACATTATAATGGGAGAAGATCCTGGAAATGTAGGTAGCACAAATAAAAAGAAATGAGAATCACTTCAAAACCCTTCCCACATCAGGTCCTCCATTTAGCTCAATTTTCTCTAGAGAGCTTCCATAGAGGTCCACGTTGCCTGAAGAGCACATGAGGTGGAATTCAGTAATGGAGAAGGCCTTGGTTAACCGTTAAGCTATCTTGATGTGGCACAATCAGTTAGCACATTCAGCTGTTTACTAAAAGGTTGGTGGTTTGAGTCCACCCAGGGACGGGTATCAGTTTTCTGCCATTTGTCAAATATAGTGTAGGGTCTTCTGCTTGAGTGGGGGGTTGGACTAGATGACCTATAGGGTCCCTTCCAACTCTGTTAATCTGTAATCTGATGTAGCGCAAACCCAAACTCAGAAGGTGGGGAGATTTAGCAGAAAAAGAGATGATGGGAAAAGGACAACTCAGCTTTTTCAATCTGTTGTCCACCAGGCACGCAGAAGTTTACCCAAAACTTTACCCTTAGACTATCCACAGTTGACCTCACCCAATTCCTAAGAGGTCAGTAAGGGGGGTGCCACCGTCCCCTGTCCTAATATTTATCTCTTACTAGTATCATATACAGTATATAAACATTGTTATATCTTTGTATACTACCGATATGTACTTGACAAAATAAATTAAAAAATAGATAAATAAAATAAATAAGTATAATTCCAAACACACCTCCCATCTACAGAGTACCAGACTGGACCTTATCCCCTAATGTCCACCACCCAAATACCCCTCTTTTGGATCATTAGGAGCATTTTACATTCTTACACCTGCTTATCAGTAGTGAAACCATGAGTGCAGATGTTTCCTTGATATTTGAAGATTTAAGTGACTGAATCATTGAAATCATTTAACCTCCTCTTTTTTTTTTTTTAGATTAACCACATTCCCTTGAAGCCTTTTCTGCTTCTATTTCTAACAGCAAGTAGTATTTGAAATCTTGCTGAACAATTTATAGACTTACACTTCCATTCCTCTCTCAGAAATATTAGTTGGTTATAGAGCAGACATTTTTGAGCAGTGTTCAATCCACTGCTGTTTTTAACTCAGTCTCACTGAGCTTTTACGGTCGCATTTTTCTGTTACATTTCCTTCGGTTTAAGGCGTTAAATGATTTCCCTATTCTTTAGAGAATCACATGTCAGTAAAAGAAAAAGAAAAACCACTGGAAGTTGATTTCTTAGATTAAAGCTATCTTCAACCATACCCCCAGAAAACTCTTTTATACTAGCTACGAAGGATAATTTTTGTCAATTTTTGTCATCAACACTAACTGATTAAGAACCCAAACGGATGACGCTGACTGCCCCAACATACAGGATCTTACATCATTCCTTCAGCATTTCTTAGCCTTCCTTCAGCAGTAGCCTAATTGTAAACCTGAAGGAAGTTACAAAAGAGAGTTGAGCTATGTCTGCCTTTCAAACTGTCAGAGAGGAGGTGAGATATGTGGGATTAACTCTCTTGTATTTATTATTTATTTATTTATTTTGTCCAATACGCAATGAGGGTTTTAGTGGGTATATATCTATATATACATAGTAAAATACATGATGAAGGTTATAGAGGAGATACTCATAGTAAAATATATCTAAGAAATAATAGAAAAGAAGATAAAGTAATAGAACATATCAATGAAAGAAAAGAAGAAGAGATATAGGAATAGAAGAAAGGTATAGGAGATATAGGAGAGCAATAGGACAGGGGACGGAAGGCACTCTAGTGCACTTGTACTCGCCCCTTACTGACCTCTTAGGAATCTGGATAGGTCAACCAGTAGATAATCTAAGGGTAAAGTGTTGGGGGTTTGGGGATGACACTATGGAGTCCGGTAGTGAGTTCCACACTTCGACAACTTGGTTACTGAAGTCATATTTTTTACAGTCAAGTTTGGAGGGGTTAATATTAAGTTTAAATCTGTTGTATGCTCTTGTGTTGTTGTGGTTGAAGCTGAAGTAGTCGCCAACAGGCAGGATGTTGGAGCATATGATCTTGTGGACAATACTTAGATCTTGTTTAAGGCGTCTTAGTTCTAAACTTTCTAGGCCCAGGATTGAAAGTCTAGTCTCATAGGGTATTCTATTTCGAGTGGAGGAGTGAAGGGCTCTTCTGGTGAAGTATCTTTGGACATTTTCAAGGGTGTTAATGTCTGAGATGCGATATGGGTTCCAAACAGATGAGCTGTATCATGCCATGCTCCAGAGTTGAGTGGGTTGAATCCAGCCAGTGCGATTTTGCTTCTGCATCTGCGCAGGTAGCAAAATCGCGCATGGAGCCACAGGTGCCCCCGTGTTTCGGCATGCGCGGAAGCAAAAAAACTCACTGAAACATGGGCGCACCTGCGGCTCCGTGCCAGATTTTGCTACCTCCACAGGTCCAGAAGCAAAATGGCGCTGGCCCCGCAAGCACTTATGAGCCGCGGCGACGAGCACAATTTAGCATTCCGGCTAGTAGCCCACTGTTGGTTGAATCCAAAATGATATATTATGATATTATACATGAGAGAGACAACACAAGAACAGAACTCAGCAAGTAGCCTTTTTTAATTGCATACTGCATTGTATACAATTAAATAAAGTCGTAATTAAATTTGCTCAACAGTGAAAGTGTAACTCAAAGATTTGCTGCATCAGAAATTTCTTGGTGGATTACCAGGGGTACCAATAAGACTGGTACAAAAGAGAAAATTTTGCACAGTGTGTTAGCTTTTTTTAATATTTACTACTAGGTGCCTTTCTTCAAAGTTTCAGCCAGTCATACTCTTCACAGTGCTATTTTATTAACCTCTACAACATTAATCATACTTAATGATACTTACTTAATATTTATTGAATGACTTTAAAATTAGACCTAGTGATTTCTAGCACCGTGCAGCATCACTCAACTATTTCATCATAGTTGCAGATCCCTACAAAGACAGACTTCATCCCCAATAAAAGAATATCTATAGCTAAGGGTTGAATTGTGGAGTTCTTGGTGCTTTCTGAGCTTAGTTGTTCTTTTGCAGACATTTCATTACCCAGCTAGATAACATCATCGATCATCATCAATCATGTGCAAGCAAGCATCCAAGCTCAGAAAGCACCAAGAATTCTAGATTTTATCTGACTAGGATAATATAAATTACAATAAGGGGCGTACATAAGTGCACTGGTGTGCCTTTCGTCCCCTGTCCAATTGTCTTTCCTTTCTCTCTGTTATCATATATATTCTCTTTCTTTCATATATCCTCTCCTCTAAGTTCACTTTACCCTTATATATATTACTACATGTCTATTTTTCTTCCTATGTATTTGTGTATTGAACAAATGAATAAATAAATAAATAAATAGTTGAATAATCTATAAATCACTAATGAACAAATGGCCTTGAAATTCCCTTCCTATATTACTTTTTAAAGGCGATTGTGTTCATACTATTTTTGCAAATTGTATGACCTCACTATTATCACTATGCTATGTACAGAAGCACTTCTGACTGAGCGGAGCAAATCCACATTTTAAAAATGAGACCGGGGTTAGAAAATATGATCTATTTGGATCATTTATGATTTGTCTTTTAGCTTTTGAAAATTGTGCTCATATATCCAGCAGGAATTTAGCTCACTGAAAGTGGGAGTTTGTTCTGAATAAAGACAGCAAATACATCCTGTGTGGTAACCTGTAAAGAACAGAGACCTCAATTTCTTCACACTTACACCAATTTCCTTTTGCATCACAAGACAAACCTAATGCTCTAACAGAAAAATTACCTTTTGAAATATCTTGCTAGGATGCCAAATGAGCTGCTAAAGTTGTTTCTTAAAAGATGCCAAGCAGGAAGAAACAGGGAATAAAATGGATCCTTCTAAGCTATGTGATCAAGGGAGCATGATTGCTTTTTTTATTTATTTGTTTGTTTTATTTGTTTTGTTTTGTTTGTTTGTTTGTTTATTTGTTTGACTTTTATGCTGCTCAATCCCAAAGGACTCAAGTACATATTTCTGAAAGTGTAACATGTAACTTCCCATTATATCAGGATTATAGTTAAGTCCCCAAACAAACCACCATTTGTAAGCCAATAGCAAACACTGGCTTAAAATCATCTTTATTCTTGATAACCATTGTATTGTAAGTCTGTTCCTGCTCAGTTTGTCTTTCCTTACAAGGGTTAAGCGTGAAGACATATTAAGCTGGCTATGTACAGTTGTGTTTTTAATCTAATATGGTTTATTGCACCACAATTCAGGCCAATTCCAGAGGGAATAGAAGGGTAATAATGAACCAGAAAATTGTATCACACTGCTGTCATCTAGCAGAAACAAGGAGTTTTGCAGCCTAGATATCCAAGAACTAAAAATGGATAATGTAACTGTTTCCCCTTTTCCAATTAACGTTTTGAATGTTTCTCTCTATGTAACTGGCACAGAACAAATGTCTTTGGCACATAACTAGCAGATCAATCTTTACAGCTAGCTGCAACTAGTTCAGCATAAATCCTATTAAGTTCTGAGTAAATATGTCCCCGAGATGGTTTTCTAAAAGGCAACTGGACTTCCTTGGCTTTTTCCCTTGAAAACATTTTACTTCTCATCCAAGAAACTTCTTCATTTATGACTGAATGGTGGGGAAAATTACCCCTACCATTGTGTCAGAACTGATCATGCTTTTTGGAAGTCCAGTTGCCTTTTAGAAAAGCACATGTGGGATAACCATGAGCTGGCTGATTGAGAATCTCCATTGACATGGGAGTAAAAATGTATAGAATTCAGTTGTCCAGTGGATTCTTGGTTCTGATATATAAAATAAAAGTGCCCTTAGATAGTGTCACATTAGTGTCACATTAAACTCTAAGTCTTCGGAGAGGGGCGGCATACAAATCTAATAAATAAATAAATAAGTAAGTAAGTAAGTAAGTAAATAAGTAAGTAAATAAGTAAGTAAATAAGTAAGTAAATAAGTAAGTAAATAAGTAAATAAGTAAGTAAGTAAGTAAGTAAATAAATAAATAAGTAAATAAGTAAATAAGTAAATAAGTAAATAAGTAAATGAATAAATGAATAAATAAACAGCTTTTGAAATTTAACTTTCCTGTATTTTATCACATGTACCATATTTTAAGTTATGATTAGCAATTGTAATAAAGTATGCACATAATTTTTTTTATAATGGTAAAACCGTATGCTTAATCCTTCCAAATTTGTGTAGTTAGTTCTGCAATCAGTATTCCAGAGATTATAATTTTGGGTGGATTAATTTTTAAATTATTATTATCATTATTATTATCATCATCATCATCTTTAATTTTATTTGTGTTATTTATTTATTTATTTATTATTTATTTATTTATTGGATTTGTATGCCGCCCCTCTCCACAGACTCGGGGCGGCTAACAACTTGCAACAACTTATTACTTGCAAGAAAATAAGATCATCTTTAAGACAATCATATTTTTAAAATTGCAATAAGAAACTGTACTTTTATTTACAGATGTTGCTCCCAACGTTTATGATTAAAGCACCTTCGTACCCACCCAGCCTCCACCTCTATTGCTGCTATAGACCCCGCATGGAATATGGTGAGCTGCTATGGCACCCCTAAGGACATTTTTTCATAAAAGGGGGTGAGACAATTGCCCCATCCTGCTCAACCCCCCCCCTCCAGAAGTGCCCTTGAAAACATTTAAAGACAGAACAACAAATAGAAATATTAAACACCAACATAATCATAAAGAAATTGTCCAAAACTCTGTTTGCTTTCCTTTAACAAAGTCATTTTTGTTGCACTTGTTAAGCTTCAGGGATTGTGCCTTTTTGTCTGAAGAATTTATTTTTTTTAAAAAAACCATATTGGAATGTCAATGCCACCTTTCAGTCCCCTATATTTATGAGCCTCCCCATTCCTATTTGGGGAAGGGATGTGGCTGTCACATGCTAAGCGTAAACTTCAGGGGGGAAAACATCAGCCAGAGCCCAAGATTTTGCCTTCGTTTCTTTGGATGTAAACCCATCGGAACTCTCTGAAGCCTATTCCTGAATCAACATGTACGGAATTGCTGCTCAAATCTCATCTTTGTTAACGCCTCTTATCAAGGAGATTAGGAAAAGAACAGCCACCGGAAATTTTACCTTGTCCTGGGCATCCCAGAAAGAGGATTACACCAAGAGCCACAAAGATCCTTCCAAAAGGTTTGACAAGCATCTCCAATTTGGCTTGGGCACGTCCACACTCTGCCAACCGTCACTGCTGATGTGGAAATGAAACAGGGGCAGGCGAGTGGCTGCCTTTACAAAAGGTTTCCAAACCTCAAACCCAACCCTTTCCTTGCATCACGACTTCCTGAGCTCAGAAAAGGGACACCTCTACTAACAAAGCCTAGATCCTAATTCTAAACTCTTGATGTAGTTGCTACAGGAAGCCAAGGTTTCCTCTGCAGATAAAGTGTAGAAGGTCTACTCAGAGTAAAATCTTACCAGATTCAGTAAAGAACAAGTTTCTTTATTGTTTGCAGCATTGGTTTCAATATTGCGGGGATCATTTACCTAGGAGTAAATGAATTGGTACCCATTGGCTTTCATAATACGAGAATATTTAGCAGTTTTGGAAGTTCTCCTCTATCAGCAGCCAAATTTCTATGAAGAATATTTAATATACTGTATTTTTGGAGTATAAGACGCACCTTAGTTTTGGGTGAGGAAAATAGGAGTGGGTAGGGGGGAATCTACCTAAGAGGTATTCATCTGGCTAGCGTCCTTATTCTGGTCAGCTTCAGAACATTATTTTATCCCCTGGTCAGGGTTGAAAAAATTCTTATTTGGAGGGGATAGCAATGAAAACAAGCCTGCAAAGACTTAGGGCTGGAAAAAAGTTCTCTGGAAGGAGTAGGAATGAAAAAATCCTGCAAGCCAGGAAGACTGTTAGATTGTTAGATCCTTAGGGCTGAAAAAACCTTTTTCGGAGGGAGTAGCAATGAAAAGAAGCCTGTAAGCCGGGAAGAGCCGGGAAGAGCCGAGAAGATCATTAGTACCACATTAGGGCTGGAAAAAAAAGCTTCAAAAAGCTACATTTGGAATATAAGACGCACCCAAATTTTCAACTTCTTTTAGGGGGGGAATGGTATGTCTTACAGTCTGTAAATTACCGTAAATTAAAGCTATCATTCCTTATTGTAAATTAATTCATGTCAGAATATACTGTATTAAAATAAAGTAACACTTATTGATATAAAACTGTACCATCGTAACCTACAGGTAGCCCTCGAGTTATGGCCAGTGTTCCCTCTAATTTTTTTGGGGGGTGGGCAGAAAAGTATAGTCTCTGAGTGGCAGTCCCTTCGGGACTGGGTGGCACAGAAATAATAAATAAAAGAAAGAAAGAAACAAATAAATAAAAAACCCACCCTGTTTTGCCTCAGAGAATTTCAAAATAAAATACAGTAGTCCCTCGCTATATCGCGCTTCACCTACTGCGGCTTCACTTCATCGCGGGTTTTCAAGAAATATTAATGAGAAAAATCATTCGCGGATCTTCGCTGGTTCTCGGGTTTCTGAGGAAGTCGATCAGCAGATTTAAACAGCCCGCGGAAATCGATCGGCAGGTTTTTCAAAAAAAATATATCTAAAATTGTAAATACTGTATTTAAATACTGTATCTAAAATAAATACTGTGTGGGAAGGGTTTAGAAACACTTAAAACAATGAAAACTTACCAAACAATTACAATATAAATACTTAAATAAGTACTATCAGTCGATAAATTCCCCATCGCGGATTTCACCTATCGTGGCCAGGTCTGGAACGTAACACCAGCGATAGGTGAGGGCTTACTGTACTGTGTGTCTATAACAGTGAGCTCATAATAGGGCAACTCTATCAATATCAAAATGCCACTTAAATAGTTGAGCTAGTTTCAAACTAGATTTTGATTTTCTTTCTCTCTTCCTTACTCCCATTCTTTTTCTTTCTCTTTTCCTTCCTCTCTTTTTTCTATCTGTTTCTCTCTCTTCCTCTCTTCCTCTCTCTCTCCTTCCCTCTCACTCTTTCCCTCTCAGCTTCTGGGCAGGTTTGGAAAACTCTGAGTTGATGATGATTTTTAAGTGAGCGATTGCTCACTGCTCAGCTTAGAGGGAACTATGGTTATGGCTGAAATGGAGCCTGCCATGATAGCCACAAGTCATGAGGGCTGTTAAACAAAGTGTCCATGTGATCACCTCACTTAATGACTCCTTATCCCTGCTCTCCCTGATGCAGTCATTGACTACACAGGTTGTTAATCAGAGCAGAGGGTGTATAACTCACACATCAATACTGTCTCTGAATTCATCTTCTAAATCCTTGGAAACAGTGTGAAGGGAACTTGTAACTGGCTTTCCTTCTGCCTTACTAAAATTCTGAGAACAAAGAGCAGATGTTATAGGTTCTGACACAGCCAAACTCCTCCTTCTTGCAAAAACATATCTGCCGCCATGAAGCTGAGCCATCAATAGTGGTTTCCTAGTCGTGGAAATGTAAAGACCTGCATTCAGATTAGTCTAGGGATCTCCAACCTTGGCAACCTTAAGACTTTTTTCAGTGCTGTGGTAGTTTTCAAAAGTTCATTAAACAAATGATTGTAAGTCAAGAAATACCAGTACATAAGTGGTGGGAACATTACAGGCATGTTCAAGGAACCCCCAAAACATAAAGTCTGTCAGTCATAATGCTTTGCTACTGAAGAAACATTGGCAGTATGCATATCAAGCTTCTCTCTGTATTATTATTATTATTATTATTATTATTATTATTATTATTATTATTATCATCATCATCATCATCTTCTTCTTCTTCTTCTTCTTCTTCTTCTTCTTCTTCTCCTTCTCCTTCTCCTTCTCCTTCTCCTTCTTCGAAACATAGAAACATAGAAGACTGACGGCAGAAAAAGACCTCCTGGTCCATCTAGTCTGCCCTTATACTATTTCCTGTATTTTATCTTACAATGGATCTATGTTTATCCCAGGCATGTTTAAATTCAGTTACTGTGGATTTACCAACCACATCTGCTGGAAGTTTGTTCCAAGGATCTACTACTCTTTCAGTCAAATAATATTTTCACATGTTGCTCTTGATCTTTCCCCCAACTAACTTCAGATTGTGTCCCCTTGTTCTTGTGTTCACTTTCCTATTAAAAACACTTCCCTCCTGGACCTTATTTAACCCTTTAACATATTTAAATGTTTTGATCATGTCCCCCCTTTTCCTTCTGTCCTCCAGACTATACAGATTGAGTTCATTAAGTCTTTCCTGATATGTTTTATGCTTAAGACCTTCCACCATTCTTATAGCCCATCTTTGGACCCGTTCAATTTTGTCAATATCTTCGGTGGTATGTTTGTCATTGCTCTTAAGTTCCGCAGCCGTGGCTTGGGCAACTTCAAAAGTTTGTGCGGCTTTAATGACATCCTGTAGCGAGAATTCCTCCTCAGAGAGGAGCTTGTTCCGGATCGTAATGTTACGCATGCCAAAGATTAAGGCATCAGTGAGACGAGCCTCTGGATTATCAAATTGGCATTTAGAAAGAACAGTTCTGAGGCAAGTCGCGAACTGATTGATCGTTTCCCCCTCTGCTTGTGACATCCAGGAGAATTGATGGCGAAAAATTCTAGCTGGCTTTGTAGGCTTGAAGTGATTGGCTAGCTTGGATGAGAGAGTGTCCCAGGAAACTGAGTTCGTCGGTTCAGGGTCAGTGAGGGTTTCTGCCAGCTCAAAAATCTGTGTGCCACAGTAATTGAGGAAAAGGGCACGTTTGCGGCCGCTGTCGGCGTCTTTCATGCTGGCCGCTTCCAAAAATATTTCAAACTTCGCCATGTAGGCTGTCCAGGTCATTCTTTCTGGGTCAAAGAATTCAGGTGGCTGGACTACCGATGGAGTAGCCATGATAGCACACGGAGGGTCGGTTTCCTCGTCGCCAATGTAATAACTCTCAAAGCAAGGTTGAATCAAGCAAGGTTTATTTCGCTAACAGGACAAGGAAGTCAATTCAGTCAAGAAGCAATGGAGTATTGAGAGCTCTGTACAATGACAGTTCTCCTATTTATACAATCTAGCCCAGCAACAGGGCAGTTTTACAAAGATACATTTTTAGCGCCAAAAGAAGGCAACCAATCAACATGCAATAAACAAATCTGAAGTTTTGACTTTTACCTTGTCTGGGTAGGTCACCCAGGCAAATATCTAACAGAAACCCTACACCATTTCAGACAAATTAATCCAACATCTTCTTAAAACTTCCAGTGTTGGAGCATTTACAAGTTCTGGAGGCAAGCTGTTCCACGGATTAATTAATTAAGATTAATCTTAAAAGGCGTTATGTGGGTTGCAGCTGACACCAGAAGTGCCTTACTCTTGCATCTATTTTTTAAACTTTTAGCATGGTTGGCTTGGCTTTGGTAAATGGGATTCGGCGACTGGTATGTTCATAACCGCAACACCAATGTGTGTTTTTTCCAGAACATGGCCAGAGCAGAGAAAATGAAAGCTGCCTACTCTAACAAACACTTATATCGAAAAAAACAGCTCATGTGTTTTTATGACTCTGGGCCAGCAGTGTGAAAAGTATTCATTGGAAAAATTGATATGAAAGAACGTTTTGTGTAGCATAAAGGAAGTTGCACTCAACAAATATGCATACCACAGAGTCATTCTACCCAGTTTATTTCCAATTGATGCTCTTTCTCACCTCTTAATGTAACATTTATTAACAAAATAGGAAGTCATCATTACAGTAGTCCTTGACTTACAGACATTCAATTAGGGACTATTCAACAGTGCTGAAAATAAGTGTTGTGACCAGTTTTCACACTTCAACTGTTGCAGCATCCCCATGGTCACATGATCAAAATTCTTGGCAACTGGCATGTACTTATGACAGTTTCACTGTCCCAGAGTCATGTGATCACTGTTTGTGACCTTCCCAGCCAGCTTTTGACAAGCAAAGTCAATGGGGGAAGGCAGATTTGCTTAATGACAGCGTGATTCACATAACAACTGCATTGATGAGCCAGGGTGGCGCAGCAGGTAGAGTGCTGTACTGCAGGCCATTGAAGCTGACTGTAGATCTGCAGGTCAGTGGTTCAAATCTCATCACCAGCTCAAGGTTGACTCAGCCTTCCATTCTTCCAAGGTGGGTAAAATGAGGACCCAAATTGTGGGGGCAATATGCTGGCTCTGTTCAAAAGTGCTATTGCTAATATGTAAGCCGCCCTGAGTCTAAGGAGAAGAGCGGCATAAAAATTGAATAAATAAAATAAATAAATAAATAAATAAAATGATTCCCTTAGTAACTGTTCTGAGTCTGGCTGGGGTCTGGCTGGCTGCTCCAAGAATACAATCTTTAGAGGCTTGTAATTTTCATCATATTTCATTTATTTACTTTCTTCCATATTAGAATGTGTCAGTATAAAGCTCCGGCATGCAAAATGCATTTCAAACTTACAAGCAGGACTACAGAGTCATAATTCTTTCTAAATGAACAGGCTGTCTACTTCAAACATCTTCTTATCTCTGAGTCAGGTTCACACTACTTAAAAACAGTTTTATCTGGAGAAACGGCAAAAGCATCCATATTGTTTATTTCACTTTGCCGAAAACACCCATCTTTTCCGGTCAATCTCGGATGTGAGGTAATTAATTAATTTACACACTCGGAATAGTATTTCAAAACCTCTTTCCCCCAAGTTCTTCCCTTCTCTTCTCTGACCTTCTAAATTTGGCACTTAACCAAGGACTCTCCTCTATACCCCCATTATCTGAAGAATTATTACTATGCATACTATCATCTGATGGCTCTTCTATCAAATTCTCGTCCCCACTAGGCTCCTCCACATCTCTTAAATCAGGGTAATTGACAGCTTCTATGTCTTCGTCCTCCTCTGAATCTGACATTTCCAAAGGCTGACAGGTGTTCTGTCGGGCTCTCTGATAGGAGCCCCCCGAAAATTCAAGGATACAAATTTCAGACACACACACGTTTGAAAATTCAAAACAATGTTCTTTATCGCAAAAGTAAAAATAAACTAAGAACTCTTTTTGTATTGCAAAGAGCACTCTTCCCAAAACAATCAGGTAGTCTGTACAATTTCCCTTAAGCAGTCATGAAGTACTTAGCCCGCAGCTGGGAAGAAACTTCACACCCCTTCTTCTTCCAAGGAAGGGAGACACACACACACGCTGCTCTGCTTTGGTTTCAAAGGTGTGAAAAAGCAACAAAGTCCAGCACACAAGATTCCTGACGAAACTGCAACAGATATTCTTCCACAATGGGCAAACCCACATGCTGCTATTTATAGCAGCAGCCCTAATTACTGAAGCCCCCCCAAACACAGTGGCCTCCCTTATTTCCTGTAACATGTTCTTACTTGGTCTCTTCTACGCATAATTCTGCGCTTGCATGGATCCAAAATGTCATCATCTGAAGCTATAGAAGATAAGGAAGATTGACTGCCCTGGCTGTGTGCCAAGCCCTCCTCTTCCAAATCACTCCCACCTTCTTCTTCGTCCGAGGAAACTAAACTCTGATCTGATTCTGTCAGCAATAACACAGGCCTGTGACATGTTGAATTTTCCCCTGCATCCACTTCCCCATTCCCTGGGGCACGAGCTGGGCCAGAGCCAACCACAACAACAGGGAACATTCACAACAGCAACCGGCAAAAAAGGGATTGTAAAATGAGGCAAAACTCATTGAACGACTGACTTGCTTAGCAACAGAATTTATGGGATCAATTCTGGTCATAAGTCAAGGAGTATCTGTACTTCAGAGGTGGTAATTCTACCAGTTTGGACCAGTTTGGGAAAAGCGGTAGTGGTGATTTGAGAGTGGGCCCACCTACCCCGGCTCTATGTTGTCCTATTTCTGCAGAGGGCCTCTGGCGGGTGCGGAAAATTTTTTTCGCCCTCCCCAAGGATTGAATTATGGGTGTGGGCACTCGCAAATGCACGATAGCCTGCACACATGTTCTTTCGGCACCTGAGGAAAAAAAGGTTTGCCATTACTGCTTTAGACTATCTCCCAATTCCTAAGAGGTCAGTAAAGGGCGTGCATAAGTGCACCAACGTGCCTTCCGTCCCCTGTCCTGATGTTTCTTTCTTACTAGCATCATGTATATAAACATTGTTATCTCTTTGTATAGTACGTACTTGACAAAACCAATCAAATAAATAAATAAAAATACATCCCTAGCCATTCTAGTTCAGCGAGCTGTTCTTTCAAAGGAGATTGAACCCTGGCTACGTGTTCTCAAGAAGTCTCAACACAAGATCATGTTCAGATAAAATTACATTATTCAGCAAGAAGAGAGAAATGTGATTTGCCGAATAAGGCAGAATCTGTAATTACTCTGTAATTACCTTAATTGACATGTCCACAAATTAAATTATATATTGTATCCAATACATAACACCATATCTTAATGGGTCATTGTCTGCACAAAAGCTAACCATTACAAACGGAGAAGGCTTAAGAAGCATCCCTCCGTTGCTGCCTCCTTCCAAATAATGCAGGCATGTTCCAGCAACTTTCACTACGTGTACATTAGGATTAGATTACCTCCAAGGTCTCTTGCAGTGCTGTGATTCTATGATTCCTCAGTCCATAAGGAATTCTATTTATTTATTTTATTTATTCATTTGTCCAATACACAAATACATAGGGAGAAAAATAGACATGTGGTAATATATATAAGGGTAAAGTGAACTTAGAGGAGAGGATATATGAAAGGAAGAGAATATATAAGATAGGTGAAAGAAAGGAAAGACAATTGGACAGGGGGTGAAAGGCACACCAGTGCACTTATGTACGCCCCTTACTGGCCTCTTAGGAACCTGGAGAGGTCAATCGTGGAGAGTCTAAGGGAGAAATGTTGGGGGTTAGGGGTTGACACAATTGAGTCCGGTAATGAGTTCCACGCTTCGATAACTCGATTGTTGAAATCATATTTTTTACAGTCATGTTTGGAGTGGTTCGTATTAAGTTTGAATCTGTTGCGTGCTCTTGTGTTATTACGGTTGAAGGTGAAGTATTCATTGACCGGTAGGACGTTGCAGCATATGATCTTGTGGGCAATACTCAAATCGTGTGTTAGGCGCCGTAGTTCTAGGCTTTCTAGGCCCAGGATTGTTAGTCTATTTTCGTAAGATAGTCTGTTTCGAGGGGAGGAGTGAAGGGCTCTTCTGGTGAAATATCTTTGAACATTTTCATGGGTGTTGATGTCTGAGATGTGGTATGGGTTCCAGACAGATGAGCATTTGTGACTAGCCTGTAGTTTGACTTTAACAAAATGCATTAGCATCTCCGGTACATTGCAATTTTCTGAGATGAATGTTGTTAAGTTAAATAGGAAATACTTTTGGTAATAGAAATATAACATTCTTAGCATAATCTATTGTAATTTTTTAATTGATTTAAGCATAAATCTTAGGAGATGGGTTCTTTAAAAAGATTTGAAGCAACGGCCTCCATGGGTGCATATTGAGGTCTGCTTTTAAAATAACTGCCAGGCAAAATCTGATATGAGTATTGATGATAATAAATGCCTCCTTCGAGGATATGGTCTTTCTGGTTTAACGGCAATCTTTTCATAAATTTAAGATTTTCTCTCCTTGGCTTGATTCAATCCCGTCTCCAGAGTCCAGTTCTCTAGCACTTCCACCCCAGGCCATTTCTAGTTTTAAATCCTTCTTTAATCTGTTAATTTACAGCTGACACAGAGGAGTCTTCTATTTTGAAGTGCAGAAAAGAAATAACTCTGAAATGCAGGAAATACACAGAGGGACACAATGATCAAATCAATGCTGCAACTCTGTAGAAGACTGTCAAAGTTAGACCAACCACATTTCATCTCCTGAGCTTGAGCCAATCCCATTATAGCAAAAATCCCCTCCTCTACCTACCACCCCCGCCCCCCAGAAAATAAAACACATTCTAGTGACTCCTAGCTCAGGTTTTTGGTGTGTTTATGAAATTGTTTAGTGGTTTGCAAAATAGAAACAACAGCTGAGCGTTTGCTATCCAAGGAAACTTCCCATCTACCAAGTGACCATTCCTCTTAGGTATGTGTGCATCTCCATGCCACAAAGAAGAGAGGGTCAACCTATTCTCCAAGGCATCCAAAGCCATAATAAATCTATTAAATCTACTTAATTTCTATCATTACATATCAAAACCATTGATTCAATAAACCATTATTCAGTACTTAATGTAAATATAGTATTCAATTCTAATTGTGCGTTCACTGCCAACTCAGTGTAATTATCATGCCCTACTCTATTGATACTTCAGTGTCCTCTTCCGTACTCTATTTATATTTTTTTCACTGTAAACCCAGTATAATCATCTTCCCTAGTCTATTTGTATTTTTTCACTGCGAACTCAGTGTAATCATCTTCCCTAATCTATTTTTATTTTTCCACTGTAAACCCAGTGTAATCATCTTTCCTAATCTATTTATATTTTTTCACTGTATCGTTTCTTACTCCATTTATTCCATAATTACTATATCTCAGTGTCTTAACAAATAAATCTTCTAAAATCTTCTGAATTTTTTTTTAGGATATTACAATGGTCCAATTTGAATGTCCTTACATATTAAATCTGATTCTGGGCTCTTCACAACTCTCAAAGCTTCACTACTAAACAGCTGCTTCATTCCATTTCAGGCTGAATTTGTTCCCAATTTCCAAATAAGCTAAAAAAAGCTCTCAAATCTCTCTTTGGCCACTTCACTCACCAGCATAAGTTTTTATTCCTTCTTCACCTCTCCAGCACAGTTCTTAAATCTCTTCTCAGGTGTTTCCTCACTGCTTCAAACACTGCATTGCGGTGTCGGCGTCACAGCTTGGGTCTGCTCAGGCATGGCAGTCTGGCTGATTTCGTACCGCTGCCGGTGGAGGTCAAGCCAGTTTATCTGGGGGGGTATGCTGACCCCAAACCAGATCCCAGCAGTGACCCCATCTTCAACTTCCCTCCAGGGAGGATCTGGCCCAGGCAGCGGGGATTTGGAGCACCCTCACGGGTGAAGGGGAACTCCATGCCGCTGCGGCCATTGGCCCCACCCCTCAAGGAGAAGTTTTCTGACCTATCAACCAGTGAAACAGCTTGCCTTCAGAAGTTGTGGGAGATTCATCACTGGAGGCTTTCAAGAAGAGACTGGACCGCCATTTGTCAGACCAGTCGACCAAACAATGTCATTTGGCGGGTCCCAGGGGAAGAGCCTTCTCTGTGGCGGCCCCGACCCTCTGGAACCAGCTCCCCCCTGAGATTAGAACAGCCCCCACCCTCCTTGCCTTTCGCAAACTCCTTAAGACCCACCTCTGTCATCAGGCATGGGGGAATTGAAATATCTTCCCCAGGCCTCTACTGTTTATGTATTGTTCTGTCTGGGTGCCCCCAGACTTCAACACCAACTGAAAAAAGCAGCCAGACACGCTGGTAAAAGCAAAGGCACTTTATAGTTGGAAAAACAAACACAGAGAAAAACCTGTTCTTCCCAACAGACAGGCTATGAGGCTTCACAGCATAGTCATGACGACCAGACAATACAGCAGACTTCTTGCTGGCACACACACCACTGTAGAGAATAAGACCCACGTCTTTCCCCCCAAGGTTTCAGCCTTCAGGGCCACAAGCCAGAGTCAGAAACGCCAAAGATCACAGCCAGGTCCCAGGACTCCCAAAGATAATACTCCACAATACATGAAGGGTGGGTCTGCCTTTTCAGCCTTTCTGGGGAGAACCACACCCAAACCCAGCTGTTGCCTATTTAGGGCTGGAAATACCTGGCTAATTGTCCCCTTCGTTGTGCTGCTCTTCTCTGCCTGAGATCGATGATGGCTTGTGCATTTTCATCCAAGGACTCCAGGCTGCTTGCTGGGGAGAGCTCCACCCCGGGGGACTCAGGCTGTTCTCCCTCTCCCTCGGCCTGATATTCCTCCTCCCCGTCTGCCTGGGCCTCCTCCTCCTCCTCCTGTTCCTCATCCTCCCCATCTCAGCATAGAGCCGGCAGAAGTTCAGCCGTTCTCTGAGGAGCCTCAGAAGGAATCACAACATGTATGGTATGTTGTGTGAATGTTTTTTAAATTATGGGTTTTTAGTTTTCTAATTATTGAATTTGTATTTTATACTGTTTTTCTGTTGCTGTTGTGAGCCGCCCCGAGTCTGCGGAGAGGGGCGGCATACAAATTAAATAAATAAATAAATAAATAAATAAATAAATAAATAAATAAATAAATAAATAAATAAATAAATAAATAAATAAATAAATAAATAAATAAATAAATAAGGTCTCCTGCTTGGTCATGGGGTTGGACTAGATGGCCTACAAGGTCCCTTCCAATTGCTAATCTAATGTAATACATCAGTTCTATGTGTTTTACACACAGTTATGTCCTGAGCTTAGTATGAAAAGAGAGAGATTTTATTAGAACAGAATTCTGGCCTTTGGGATGCCTTTGATTGCCTCCTTCCACCACAAGGTCCCTTTTGTCAGCATTTCGTCTGTGCATCTTTCAATAATTGAAGTGTGCATACAGTAAGAGATTTAGATTTGTGATGATTTCAGCTGTACTGTATATAATGTAGGCTTAGCAAAATGAGGTTGCTGTAATAACATAGTGAGTTAGTGCCAAAAAGCACAGTAATCACTATTAGGTTTTTTCCCCTCCTGTAACTTCACTGTTCTCTAGGGAGTTTGTCTGGAATGGTATAAGGTCTCCTGTTTGAACAGGGGGTTGGAGAAAATTAGAAGACCTCCGAGGTCTGCTCCAACTCTTGTTATTCTGGGATATGTGATTTGGAGTGGTAAAAGAGTCTCTATGACTATTTATTTATTTATTTATTTATTTATTTATTTAGTTAGTTAGTTAGTTAGTTAGTTAGTTAGTTAGTTAGTTAGTTAGTTAGTTAGTCCAACACATAATACACATTGAGGAGAAAGATATGTAATAATATAAGTAAAGAAAAGAATAGAAGAAAAGATATAAAAGTATAGGTGAACATATTTGAAAGGAAGAAAAGATAAATGAGATAAGGAGAGACAATTGGACAGGGGACGGAAGGCACACTGGTGCACTTATGCACGCCCCTTACTGACCTCTAAGGAACCTGGAGAGGTCAATCGTGGATAGTCTAAGGGGAAAATGTTGGGGGTTAGGGGTTGACACTACTGAGTCAGGTAATGAGTTCCACGCTTTGACAACTCGATTGCTGAAGTCATATTTTTAACAGTCAAGTTTGGAGGGGTTAATATTAAGTTTGAATCTGTTGTGCGCTCTTGTGTTGTTGCGATTGAAGCTGAAATAGTCATTGACAGGTAGATGATCTTGTGGGCAATACTTAGATCATGTTTTAGGCGACATAGTTCTAAGCTTTCAAGACCAAGGATTGATAGTCTGCTTTCGTAGGGTATTCTGTTTCGAGTGGAGGAGTGAAGGGCTCTTCTGGTGAAGTATCTTTGGACATTTTCAAGGCTGTTGATGTCCGAGATGTGGTATGGGTTTGTTTATTTATGTATGTATTTATTTATTTATTTATTATTTGGATTTGTATGCCGCCCCTCTCCGAAGACTCGGGGCGGCTCACAACAACTCGGGGCGGCTCACAACAGGATGTATTGAAGGATGGATCTGGCAAAAGTTTTGTAGGCTCTGGTGAGTAGCGTGAGATTGCCAGAGCAGAAGCTGTGTAGGATCAGGTTAACAACTCTAGAAGCCTTTTTAGCGATATTGTTGCAGTGGGCTTTGGCACTTAGATCATTTGATATTAATATTCCAAGGTCTTTTACTGAGTGGGGGTTGGCTGTGAGATTTTGTTTATTCAGTTTATATATGAGGTTCGGATTCTTTTTGCCGATGTGGAGGGGAGAACATTTGCTGGTTGATATTTGAAGTTGCCATGTGCTAGACCAATGTGAGACAAAGTCGAGGTCTTTTTGGAGAGTAGATGTGTTGTCCGTGGTGTTGAAAAGTTTTACATCGTCGGCGAAAAGAACACAGTTGCTGGTGATATGATCGCATAGATCGTTGATGTAGAGAATAAATAGATGCTGGCTTTTAAATGAATTATTCAGAGACATGGAGGGGAAGTTTGACTATTTGTTATTAAAGAAAAGAATTGATATAGCTAATGTTAATTGTGCCATTGCCAATTTTGCCAGGTTTTTAAACAAGATTCCCCAGCCTACTCTGAGAAAGAGAGAGGGGAGATCAGCTTTAGTGATCAGCTTTCTAGAGACATTTCGCTGGCCTTGTTGCATATAGAAAAGGAAGGGCAGCTGACCTTTGATTGGATGCCAAGGGAGGCCTGTCATCTCCTTGGAAATTCTGATGGCTTTATGACCTCATCCCTGCAGGCTAAATTGTCAGTTATTGTCAGTTATCAGAGCGAAGAGGTAAGCTGGTCTTCAGGTGGGCTCTTCCCTCTTTTTGTAACAAATTTTTCAGGGGGGTAAGAGGGGGAGAAGGAGAGTGAGGTTGAAGATCGAGATAAGGGGGATTAGTCAGATGGAGAAAGAGGAAGATGGAAAGGAGGAAGGTGGACAAAGAGAAGAGGACAGAGGGGAATGGGATGGGAGGAGGGGAGGCAAAAGGGAGTGAAAAGCAGAAGAAAGGGGAAGAGTGGAAAGCGAAGGAGGGAAAGCAAAGGAGAGATGAGGAGCGGGAGTGGAGAGTAAAGAAAAAGAGCGGGGAAGAGCTATATGTGCATAGGGAGCAGAAGATAGACCATGAGAAGGTCAGGGAGAAGAAGGGAGGGGAAAGCGGAGGGGCAGCAGGCAGGACGGGGTGGAACGCAGTTCCAACGGCGGAAATGAAGATGCGTGCACAGCTCCAGCTGATCGGCAGCTGTCACTTCCTGGATTACTGGTCTTGGCACAGCTCCCCTTTTTTCCCTGCTGCTGCTGCTGCTGTGTCTGTGCTCCTTGCTTTTTTCCTCTTTCCTCCTTCCTGGCCTCGGACGAGCTTCCCTCTCTGCTGCCCAGCACCTCTTTTTGAGTAGAGTCCCATCATTTTAACTATAACTGATGTTAAGCTAAATGGGCTGTAGTTATTAGCTTCTTCTCTACTGCCCTTCTTGTGGATAGGCACAACACTGACCATTCTCCAATCAGGAACATCTCCAGGATTGGTTAAACAAATCAGTCAGGGGGGTAGCAATCACATATCTGAGTTATTTAAGAACTCTGGGGTGGATGCCATCTGGACCCATTGCCTTATTTGTTTTTAATTGTTCAAGTTCTTCTAAAACATCGGCCTCCGAGATCACTGTAGCTGAATCCCTACAGCTGGAAGCAATGCTATATCCACCCATAGTATTATATTGTAAGCTGCCTTCTGAAAAAACTGAACAGAAGTATCTATTCAAATGGTCAGCGATCTCCTTATTCCCATCAATGTATGTATTATCTCCAGTATTAAGCTCTGTGATGCTGCAGTTTTTCTTTTTCCTATCACTAATATATCTGAAAAAGGTTTTATCCCTCTTTAGCAACATATATTATCTGTTTAGCCTCCTTCTGTCTCATTTTATACACCTCTCTGTCAGCTATACTTCCAGACTCTTTATACCTCCTATAGGCAGACTTTTAATAGAATAGAATAGAATAGAATTTTATTGGCCAAGTGTGATTGGACACACAAGGAATTTGTCTTGGTGCATATGCTCTCAACGTACATAACATAAAATATACATTTGTCAAGAATCATGTAGTACAACACTTAATGATTGTCATAGGGGTCAAATAAGCAATGAAGAAGCAATATTAATAAAAATCTTAGGATATACGCAACAAGTTACAGCCATACAGTCAACATGGGAGGAAATGGGTGATAGGAATGATGAGAAAAACTAGTAGAATAGAAGTGCAGATTTAGTAGAAAGTCTGACAGTGTTGAGGGAATTATTTGTTTAGCAGAGTAATGGCGTTCGGGAAAAAACTGTTCTTGTGTCTAGTTTTCTTGGCGTGCAGCGCTCTGCAGCGACGTTTTGAGGGTAGGAGCCGAAACAATTTGTGTCCAGGATGTGAGGGGTCAGTAAATATTTTACCCGCCCTCTTTTTGACTCGTGCAGTATACAGGTCCTCAATGGAAGGCAGATTGGCAGCAATTGTTCTCTCTGCAATTCTGACCATCCTCCGAAGTCTGTGTCGGTCCTCTTGGGTTGCAGCACCAAACCAGACAGCCATAGAGGTGCAGATGACAGACTCAACGATTCCTCTATAGAACTGAATCAGCAGCTCCCTGGGCAGTCCGAGCCTCCCGAGCCGGCGCAGAAAGAACATTCTTTGCCGTGCTCTCTTGATGATGCCCTTGATGTTAGGTGACCACCTTAGGTCTTGAGATATGACAGAACCTAGAAATCCAAAGGTCTCCACTGCCGACACTGTGCCGTCCAGTATTGTGAGAGGTGGAAGGGTGGAAGGGTTTCTCCCAAAGTCTACCACCATTTCTATGGTTTTGAGTGTGTTCAGCCCCAGATTGTTCTGGTCACACCACAAGGATAGTCGTTCAACTTCCCGTCTGTATGCAGATTCATCATTGTCTCGAATGAGTCCGATCACTGTTGTATCATCTGCAAACCCCAGTAGTCCAACAGATGGATCGCATGAGATGCAGTCATTAGTGTATAAAATTGACTATAGCCCTTACATTATTACTAAACCATAGCGGTTTCTTCTTCCTTTTACCTTTAGTTATTTGCCTTACATACAGTCCAGTGGCTTTTAAGATGGCCTTTTTTAATACAGTCCATTGGGCACTTGTTCCTGCCATTTTATCCTGCCCTTTAATTCATTATTTAAATATTTCCCCATTTTATTAAAATTTGTTTTTCTGAAATCCAATACTTTGGTTGTAGTGTAGGATTGCTCACAATCAGTTTTTACATCAAACTACAAATATAGGTGATCACCGCAACCTAGGTTTTCTCCCATCTTAACCTCTGAAACCCAATTCCCATTCGTAAAAACTACATCTAGAATATTCTCCCCTCTAGTTGGTGTCTTAACCAGCTGTGCCAAAGCGGCTCCTGTAAGAGCCTCTACTATATTCTTGCTTTTGCATGTAAGGGCACTGGGGATATTCCAGTCAACATCAGGCATGTTGAAATCACCCATAACCACAATATCTCCCTTTAGTGCCATTTGGGTAATTTCATCCACCATCTTGTTGTCATATTCCTCAGATTGCCCTGGAGGCCTATAGATAACCCCAAATCTAATGACAGAACCCTCTTTAGTTTGCATGCAAACCCAGAGAGTCTCCAGCTCTTTACATGTATTTTGAATTAGTGTTCCTTTTAGACTTTCCTTAACATAAATGGCTACTCCACCTCCCCTTCTCTCTACTCTATCCTTCCTATACAATGTATATCCTGGTATGGATATTTCCCATTCATTAGAATCCTTAAACCATGTCTCAGTTATGACAACCAGATCCAAGTTATCTCTTGATATTATGGCCATTAACTCACAGAGCATGTTGCTCAAGCTTCGAGCATTTGTGCACATTACCCGAAGAACATTATTAACATTATTTGTTTGTCCCTTATCCTCAACAACTACATCCATTTCATTTACAGCTCCCTTTTCATAAATTTCAACAAACTGATTTATCCTCATTGTCCGAGGGTAGAAATCACCCACATCAGTTATATCTCTGTCCCCTTTACCTAGTTTAAATGCCTGTCAAAAAAAGTTCTGAACTCCTCACCAAGCACCTGGGTACCTCTGTATGATGGATGCAAACCATCCCTCTTAAACAACTCCCTATTAGACCACCTACTGACATCATGACTAACATATCCAAAACCTTCCGCTTGACACCACTGCCTTAACTACTCATTAAACTCTGCAATACAAGTTGTTTTATCCTCCTGACCACGA
This sequence comes from Erythrolamprus reginae, assembly GCF_031021105.1. Classification (NCBI taxonomy): domain Eukaryota; kingdom Metazoa; phylum Chordata; class Lepidosauria; order Squamata; family Dipsadidae; genus Erythrolamprus; species Erythrolamprus reginae. The sequence continues at coordinate 18,826,969 of NC_091954.1, read as the reverse complement.
ACCAGTAACACCTCTGAGAAAGTCACTGAATCGGTTATTCTGCCCAGCTCCACACTAAGACATTGGAAATCTCTTTTCACTCGATTAACATTTCTCTGGGACAAATCATTTGTGCCAAGATGCACCACCACATCTTTACTTACAGCCTTCACAATATTTGTAATCTGCCTCCTGTCCCTGCTGGCAGTGACCCCTGGGAGATACTTCATCAGCCTCACCACATCCTTACCCTGTCCCAAATCAACACCTCTAACAGTCGAGTCACCCACAAGAAAATGCATCCTCTTTTTATTTCCACTAACTACATCTGATGGTTTGGTAACACTATGCACCTCTCTTACAACTTCCCTTTGGAACATCCCCATATCCTCTACCTGGGGGACCTCGCTAATGTCCGCAGCAACCTCACTATTTAAATCTGCAAGAACATTATAGGAATTAGATAAAGAGAGGCCAAAATTGCTGTCTGTGCTCCACTGCACGCAATCTTCCTGAACCAACAGTTGTCCACACAGCCCTTCTCCTCGAGGGGCGCTGAAGAAGTGGAGGCATTACAGCATGTGGCTTGGACAATCTTTCCACTTCTAACTGCAGGGTACAAACTAAGGACTGCAACCTAGATATCTCACCATATAAACTAGATGTCCTTATGCAAAGAGGGCAGCACCCCAAGTTCCACAAGGTACTACGGAACACACTGCACCAAACCAGACATCTTAACAATTTATTGAAAAACAAGTACTTGCCAAGAAAATCAACAACCCCTGTAATTAAAATTTTAAAATTTTACACAGCTGTAAAACAAGTATAACACTGAACAAAGCCAGTAATTTTGAAGTCAAATAGAATCACAGTCTCAAACGCAGTACCCCTGAATGTATTATTACTATTTTTGGTTTACAGCTACAGTTACAATACTAGTTAAAATGGCTTTAACAGCCACTAGTTTCTCACCAGCCCCTTTGAATTCAAGCAACAGAAATAGAAAATGGCTTTTACAGTACCTTTCTTCTCTCACTCAGCCTCTGGTACCTCTCATTCCTGCCTCAGCCTCTGGTACCTCTACTTACGAACTTAATTTGTTCTGTGACCAGGTTCTTAAGTAGAAAAGTTTGTAAGAAGAAGCAATTTTTCCCATAGGAATCAATGTAAAAGCAAATAATATGTGCGATTGCGGAAATCACAGGGAGGGTGGAGGCCCTGTTTCTTCCCAGGAGATTCCTAGAGAGGCCCCACAGAGGCTTCTCCCTGCCTTTTCCGTCCCTGTTTCTTCCCAGGAGACTCTTGGAGAGGCCCCATGGAGGCTTCTCTCTCTCTCTCTTTCACTCTCCCCCCCTCTCTAAGAGTGACAGGACTGCAAAAATCCAGATGGTCAGTAGATGGCAGCAAGAAGCTAGGGTTTTATATATATTGTATATTCCTTTGTTGCACCCAGTGGTGGTCTAGATATTTACAGACCCATCTCAGCCCTAGAAAACATTAGCCTTTCTTCTGATAATTAGCTCTTCCGGGCTGGATAGTATTTAAAGTAGACGGAATCATTCGATTTTATGAATCCTATCAGCACTTCTGAAGTGCTCTACCTCATCTGGTTTTTTTAAAAAAAATAAGTCAACTTGTTAGTGGAGATTTCTGCATAATTCTTTCCGGGCCCTTGTGGGTTAGCAGTTAATGTGATGATTTCTGTAATTCCCTTGTTTCTCATTCAGATTGCTTCATTCTGAGGCTACAGTGGACGTTAAGCATAGGTGTTGCAAAGCCATGCAATAAATGAAAACACAGCAATAACCACTTGCAGCCCCATTTATGCACATTTATGAAACTCTAAAGCAAAGGTCTCCAACCTTGGCAATTTTAAGCCTGCCGGACCTCAACTCCCAATATTCTGGGAGTTGAAATCCTCCAGGCCTAAAATTGCCAAGGTTGGAGACCTCTGCTCTAAAGTACATATGGAATATGGAACTGTATTGCGACGTCTCTGCAGTGAGGACTTGCATCATCTCACAAACTGCAGTTCTGTCAAGGCAGAGTGCTGGTCTCCACTACCATCTTCCAAGAATCAGTCCAAAACATGAAGGAGGCGCCATAAGCTTTCTTAAATATTGGCTGAGATACCCAGCAAAAATAATCATATTTAAGATGCATGCATATGCAATTTACAACCAAGAATTGGGACCAGACTTTCCATTGGTAAGCAAGGCAAGTTAATCATGCGTGATTTTATTACTGTTTGGCCATGTTTGTTATGTAGATCATTGCAGTCATTAAGCCAGTGTTTTTCAACCAGTGTGCCGTGGCACACTAGTGTGCCGCAAGACATGGTCAGGTGTGCCGCGAAGCAGGAAGCTCAGGTTCCGGTCTCGCAACTTTTTGCTGAGAGAGAAAGAGAGAGTGAGCGAGAGAGAGAAAGAAAGCAAGAGAGAAAGAGAGAGAAAGAAAGCAAGAGAGGAGAGAGAGAAAAGGAGAGGAAGGGAGAGAGAGAGAAATGAGCAAAAAGGGGAGGAAAAAAGAGAAATGGGAAAATGATTGAGACAGAGAATGAGAGGAAAGAGAGAGAAACAAAAGAGAGAGAGAAGTGACTCTTGATTTAAAGCATATGATAAAAAGCACCCAAAGAATAAGAGAGAGAAAAAACCCAGCCCTCACCTGTTTTTGGAAATGGTTCAAGAGTGTGTATATATACACACACACACACAAGGGGGGGAGAGGAGACAGGGATGGGAAAAAGAGGAGAGTGTCTTAGGGTGTCATTTTGTGTCATTTTGGTTGGTGGTGTGCCCCAGGATTTTGTAAATGTAAAAAATGTGCCGCGGCTCAAAAAAGGTTGAAAATCACTGCATTAAGCCAATCAAGCGTCCCCCAGTAGTTTTGTTTGTCGGGAGCTGGTTGCAAAGGATGATTATATGCCCTGGAACATTGCAAGCAACGTAACTGCAAGCTGGTTGCCAAGCAACTGAATTTTGATCACATGACCAGTATCGGGTTCCTACTGGCACGAATGAGGACGCCCGCACTACTAGTAAAATTGGAGCTGTGTGTTCACCTTTGCGTCTCTTTTGTGCGCGCGTGCACATCCGAGCGAGATTTTGCTTCTGCATATGTGCAGGAAGTAAAATCTTACAAGCGTGTGGGTGATATTTCAGCCATTTTTTGCTTCTGTGCATGCGCAGGAGCAAAAAACCCCACCAAAATATCACGTCCCCTCATTTTGCTTCCTGCGCATGCACAGAAGCAAAATCTCGCTTGGACACACATGCTGGAGACATGAAGCTGCATGCGCAGCGCACTGGGACTGGCGGGAGTGGCAACCCCCGCATACATGTGACCATAGGGATGCTGGGACGGTCATGTGCAAGGACAGTCATTTTTCTCATGCCATTTTAACTTGGAATAGTCGCTAAGAAAATGGTTGTAAGTCAATCACTTCTTGTACATACAGACAAGCAGTAATGGGCAGCCAAAAGTTTTGCTGCCACACTGTGGGTGTGGTTTATTTTGTGGGTGTGGCTTAATGGTCATGCAACCAGGTAAGAGTGGCTTCCTGGCCATGTAACCAGATGGGAATGGCTTGAACGATCATCATCATTCAAGTGAACTGCTAACTCCCCGACTTACAACCTTACCAGTGTTGCTCGCAAAAATTTGTTTCATGTGTCCCGTACTCTCCCTCCTGGTTCACTTCTCCCCTGCCTCAGATTCGATAGCTAGGCGAACGGGTCCTGCCAGAAGCATAAATGCTGCCATGCCGCTTCTACCCACACCTTCTGCTTGCACCTCAGGCAGGAGGTGGCCACATGAGGCTGGAGGGGAGCCAGGCAGGAGAGAGGGAAGCTCGTCCGAGGCCAGGAAGGAGGAAAGAGGAAAAAAGCAAGGACTGCAGACACAGCAGCAGGGGGAAAAAGGAGAACCGAGCCAAGACCAGTAATCCAGGAAGTGACAGCCGCCGATCAACTGGAGCTGCGCACACATCTTCATTTCCACCAGTGGAATTGTGTTCCACTCCATCCTGCCTGCTTCCCACCTCTGCATGGAAGGATGTGAATGACATTATTTGACATTATTTGGTCATTGATGATGTTTCCTCATGCAGCCATTTTAATAGGCAAGTCCTCCCTTTGCTAACACATCATAGTTTTGGCATAATTGCATGAGTTCACAAGATCTTTAACTGGACTCGGCGACTAAAAACCATCCTTCTGAATCCATTCCAAATTTGAATTTGTTTCTTGTCTCGATCAGCCACCCATCTCCATGCCCCCCCTCCATTCCTGCTATTACTACAACCTAGGAAACTGAGGTTTTATTTATTTTTATTATTTATTTATTATTTAGATTTGTATGCCGCCCCTCTCCACAGACTCCTCCGCAGGTTGCTCTCACTGTTACGAAATTTATTCTTAGTGCAACTCCCAATAAAATAGCAAAGTTCCAATACTTAAAATAGGATAGAATAACAGAGTTGGAAGGGACTTGGAGGTCTTCTAGTCTGCCCTCTTGCTTAGGCAGGAAACCTTACACCACTTCAGACAAATGGTATGCAATATTTTGTTTAAAACTTCCAGTCGGAGCATTTACAACTTCTGGAGGCATGTTGTTCCACTGATTAACTGTTCGGTCAGGAAATTTGAGGGGCTCCTGCAAAAATCCAGGAGTCAATCTGTTTTCCAAAGCACCAAAAGGCACAACAAGGAACAATAGAAGGAGCCGGGGTGGCGCAGCAGGAAGAGTGCTGTACTGCAGGCCATTGAAGCTGACTTGTAGATCTGAAGGTCAGTGGTTCAAATCTCATCACCGGCTCAAGGTTGACTCAGCCTTCCATCCTTCCGAGGTGGGTAAAATGAGGACCCGGATTGTAGGGGCAATATGCTGGCTCTGTTAAAAAGTGCTATTGCTAACATGTTGTAAGTCGCCCTGAGTCTAAGGAGAAGGGCAGCATAAAAATCGAATAAATAAATAGATGGAAACTCACTAAAGAGAGATGCATCCTAGGTCTAAGGAGAAATTTCCTAATGGTGAGAGCAATGAACCAATGGAATAGCTTGCCATCACTAGGGGCTTTCAAAAAGAGTAAGGGAAGTATACCCCATAAGGACAGTGCCAGAAATCACTAAAACAATGCAGAAAACCTAAAACAGCCATTCCCCCTTTTTAAAAAAAGTCTACCCCAAAGCAAATGCAGTAGCTGAGAGGGAATCTAAGAGCAGCTGCAAAGCAAACCTGGAAAAAATGCACTGCTACAGAGTAATATGAAAGTAGGAAGAGCATTCCAACATTTTTCTGAATTGATCAACCACTAAATACTAAAATCGTTCTGTTTTTTTTAAAAATCCACAGAATGTTGCAGATTAAGTTGAACAAATAGAACTTTATTACCAATTTTTACTTTGCAACGTGTCAGAAATCCATGATTTAGTTGCTAACCATTAAAAAAGTTCAGAATGTAATACGGTGTTCCCTCGATTTTCGTGGGTTCAAACTTCGTGAAAAGTCTATACCACGTTTTTTCAAAAATATTAAAAGATATTGACAAAATTGAACGGGTCCAAAGACGGGCTACAAGAATGGTGGAAGGCCTTAAGCATAAAACGTATCAGGAAAGACTGAATGAACTCAATCTGTATAGTCTGGAGGACAGAAGGAAAAGGGGGGACATGATCGAAACATTTAAATATATTAAAGGGTTAAATAAGGTCCAGGCGGGAAGTGTTTTTAATAGGAAAGTGAACACAAGAACAAGGGGACACAATCTGAAGTTAGTTGGGGGAAAGATCAAAAGCAACATGAGAAAATATTATTTTACTGAAAGAGTAGTAGATCCTTGGAACAAACTTCCTGCAGACGTGGTAGATAACTGAATTTAAACATGCCTGGGATAAACATATATCCATCCTAAGATAAAATACAGAAAATAGTATAAGGGCAGACTAGATGGACCATGAGCTCTTTTTCTGCTGTCAGACTTCTATGTTTCTATGTTTCTATTAATTAAAAACTACTTCGCAGGTTTTTTTTCCTATACCACGGTTTTTCCCGCCCGATGATGTCATATGTCATCACCAAACTTTCACCCGCCTTTAATAAATATTTTTTTAAATAAACTTTAATAAACATGGTGAGTAATAATCTAAATGGTTGCTAAGGGAATGGGAAATGGTAATTTAGGGGTTTAAAGTGTTAAGGGAAGGCTTGAGATACTGTTCATAGCCAAAAATAGTGTATTTACTTCCGCATGTCTACTTCGCGGAAATTCGACTTTCGCGGGAGGTCTCGGAACGCATCCCCCGCAAAAGTCGAGGGAACATTGTACTGTACAAAATTAAGGCTGAGAATTCCATAGGTTTCTAGGTTCACCGGTTGTAGCAACCTGGAGCTTTGCTAGGAACAAAACAAAACAATAGGTGGCTTTTGTATGAGCAAGGAGGTCAAAAACCTTTTGGTGTCACCAAATTCCCTTGAAATATTTAAAACAACAAACCAAACCCTGCCTTCTAATTCCCAGGGTGTCTATTCACAAATCTTGATCTGTTATTGAAGAATCCTACATCAGCCAAAGACCGAAATAACACCAGTAGGAGAGAGAAATTACAGAGAAGTGACACCAAATAATGTGCTTTCCAATTATAATTTACTGCCTCGTGGCAACCTACATTTATCCATGAAGTTGCTATTAACTTACCATTTAAGCCTTCCTCTGCCATTGTGTCCCACTTGAATATAGTTATTGTGTTGGTTTAATGGGCTGGAATGCACCTCGGAGGGAATAGGGACAGTTAAATGCTGGGTGGTGAATGCCTTCAAGTTCACCCATGTATCCATTTCCTCCATACTTACGAGGGAATATGAAGATTTGAATGGTTGGCAAAAGCATGAGACCCAGAATCCAATAAGTGGATTGGAGTCTCTAAACACACCGGATTATATACAGTGGTATCTCTACTTATGAACTTAATTCATTCAGTGACCAGGTTCTTAAGTAGAAAAGCTTGTAAAAAGGAGCATATTTTCCCATAGGAATCAATGTAAAAGCAAGTACAGTGATCTCTCGATTAGCGCGGGGGTTACGTTCCAAGACCTCCCGCGCTAACCGATTTCCGCGTTATACTGGATGCGGAAGTAAAAAACCTTCTGCGCATGTGCGCCATTTTTTTTCATGGCCGCACATGCGCAGATGGTGGAGTTTGCGTGTGGGCGGCGGGGAAGACCAAGGGAAGATTCCTTCAGCCGCCCAACAGCTGATCTGCTCCGCAGCGCGGAAGCAGCGAGGAGCCGAAGATGGGGTAAAGGCAAAGGGGAAACCCCATCTTCGGCTCCTCGCTGCTGCCGCGCTGCGGAGCGGATCAGGTGTTGGGCGGCTGAAGGAACCTTCCCTTGGTCTTCCCGCTTGCCGCTTGCCAGTCCACACACGCCCCCCTGGATGAGCCGGCCACAGGGGCGAGGGGTGGGGATGAAGGGGCAGGAGCAGCCAGGGAAGAAAATTTCAATGAATGACAATTTTGTTTAAATCACAAATGCGATTAACGTGAGCACAATATTCATATCCAAATAAACCTCCAACCAAAACATAAAGAGAAGGTAGTATTTGGATGGTACCTGATTAGAGTAATCCTCAAGTTCCTTTCGGCCGAGCAGCCAGGGAAGTCGAGCCAGGCGTGGCGGCGGCCTGCGCCGATGTTCCCCGCTGCGACGGAAGGCAGTCGCTTGGCTAGGGAGGCTCGGCCGAAAGCGGCTGGAGCGGCAGAGCTGAGCACGCCTTCCGCCCGGGAAGTCCTGCCCCTTCATCCCCACCCCTCGCCCCTGTGGTCGGCGGGAATGAAAGGGCAGGACTCCCTGGGTGGAAGGCGTGCTCGGCTCTGCCGCTCCAGCCCCTTTCGGCCGAGCAGCCAGGGAAGTTGAGCCAGGCGTGGCGGCGGCCTGCGCCGATGTTCCCCGCTGCGACGGAAGGCAGTCGCTTGGCCGGGGAGGCTCGTCCGAAAGCGGCTGGAGCGGCAGAGCCGAGCACGCCTTCCACCCAGCGATTGTTCCGCTGCCGCCAGCATGGCCTGGCTGGCAGCGGAAAATGTAACGGAGCCCACGGGGGATTCGCCTTCCTCCCACCCGCAGCCGAGACTGATTGTGGGCTCCTTCGCAACCTCGGAGAGCTTCCGGGGCATGAAAGCTCACGAAAACCAGGAAGCTCTCCGAGGTTGCGAAGGAGCCCACGATCAGTCGGCTGCCGGCGGGAGGAAAGCGAATGCCACAGGGCTGGGCTCGGCTCCCCCCTCGGCTCCCCCCCTTACCAGCCCCGCCGCGGAAGGCTCCATTCTGTTCCCTGCCGGCCCGATTGAGCGGCCGGCGGTCTCCATTCAGGGAACAGAATAAAAAAAAAAATTTTAAAAAAAAAAATTTTTTTTTTAAATAATATTTTAATATTTTATTTTTTAAATAATATTTTTTGAAAAACCGCGTTGCAGCGTTTCGCGCTAATCGAGAACGCGCAAGTCGAGGGACCACTGTAATGTGTGCGATTGGGGAAACCACAGGAATTTTGGAGACCCTGTTTCCTCCCAGGAGATTCCTAGAGAGGCCCCACGGAGGCTTCTCCCTGCCTTTTCCAGCCCTGTTTCCTCCCAAGAGATTCCCTGAGAGGCCCCACGGAGGCTTCTCCCTGCCTTTTCCAGCCCTGATTCCTCCCAGGAGATTCCTAGAGAGGCCCCATGGAGGCTTCTCCCCACCTTCTCCAGCCCTGATTCCTCCCAGGAGATTCCTTGAGAGGCCCCACAGAGGCTTCTCCTCACCTTCTCCAGCCCTGTTTCCTCCCAGGAGATTCCTAGACAGGCCCCACGGAGGCTTCTTCCCACCTTTTCCGGTTACAGTTTTGGAGGCTTGGGTTTGTAAGTAGAAAATGGTTCTTGAGAAGAGGCAAAAAAATATTGAACAACCGGTTTTTATCTAGAAAAGTTCATAAGCAGAGGCATTCTTAGGTAGAGGTACCACTGCATTTGTGTCTTTAGCCCCCAAACCAGTGGATATGTATTGGAGGCTTCATTTTGTCTTGGTCTCTGGAGTCACCTCTGTGTTACTGCATTTTCATACTTCTGATTTATTAGAATTCTTCTCAGATATGTTATCTAGCCCAGGGGTCTCCAACCTTGGCAACTTTAAGACTTGTGGACTTCAACTCCCAGGGTTCCTCAGCCAGCTTTGCTTAAAGTCTTAAAGCTGCCATGATTGGAGACCCCTGATCTAGGCTATCTAGAGATGTGTTTTCAGAGGTGGGCTGCTGCCGGAACGCCTAATTTTGTGCAGCCCTGTTGCATCTGTGCAGGTAGCAAAACCGTGCACAAGGATGCCCATGCAGGTGCGTTTTGGCATGGTTGCATGCAGGGAAGCAAAAAAACTTGCCAAAATGTGCCCGCATGGGTGTCCCTGTACACGATTTTGCTACCTGCACAGGTGCAGGAAGCATAATTGTGCTTGATTCCGCACTCATGTTCTAGAGCCACGGGATTGCGCACAATTAAGCATTCCTGCAGTAGCCCACCTTTGCGTGTTTTCTAAGCGGATGTGATCATCTTTTCTTGAGGTTGATTTTAGTTTGAGGTGAAACAAGGCAGCCCGGCCTCAGGCCTAAGAAAGTGTCTACCGCTATGGAAGTGTATTTGCTGGCCTGTAGATCAGTGCTTCTCAATCTTGGCAATTTTAAGATCTAATGACTTCAACTCCAGAACGCCCCAGGCAGCAGCAGGAGAGCTAAGAGGTGGGAGCTTCAGGAAAACAGGAGAAACCTCTTCTGAGTCACTTAAACGCTCCAGGGAACTGCCCCAGTATCATCTCCAGGTGGAGGTTGCGATTTACGGCCACTACCGGTGCACTTCCTGCTAAACTCTGTGACCCCAGCATGTGCATGTGTCCGAGCAAGATTCATTTATTTATTCGATTTTTTTAATGCCATCATTCTCCTTAGACTCAGGGCAGCTTACAACATGTTAGCGATAGCACTTTTTATAGAGCCAGTATATTTTCCAGGTCCCCGTTTTACCACCTCGGAAGGATGGAAGGATGAGTCAACCTTGAGCGGGTGATGAGATTTGAACCGCTGACCTTCAGATCTAGCAGTCAGTTTTAGTGGCCTGCAGTACTGTACTCTACCCACTGCTTCACCTCAACTTTATTTATTTATTTATTTTGTCCAATGCACAATAATACACAATGAAGGTTATAGAGGTTATACTCGAGTAAAATATATTAGAGAAAGAATAGAAGTGAAAATTTAGGAATAGAATATATCACTTAGAATAGAAGGATATTATGAGAGTAGTATAAGAATAGAATAGAAGAATAGTAGATACGATATAGGAGATATAATTGCTGGGGTTTTATATATGTTTTATTTTTAATATTAGATTTGTTTCACTGTTATATTGTTTCTACTATTGTTGTGAGCCGCCCCGAGTCTTCGGAGAGGGGCGGTATACAAATCTAATAAATAATAATAATAATAATAATAATAATAATAATAATAATAATAATAATATAGGAGAGACAATAGGACAGGGGACGGGAGGCACATTAGTGCACTTACTGACCTCTTAGTAATCTGGAGAGGTCAACTGTGGATAGTCTAAAGGTAAAATGTTAGGGGTTAGGGGAAGATACTACAGAGTCCGGTAATGAGGTGGGAAGGAAGCAAAATTTCACAAGGGGATGCGTGCGAGAGACTTTAGCATTTTTTTTTGCTTTCATACATGCAAAAAATGGGCAAACCAGAAGTTTGGAAAAACGGACTTCCAGGTTGCCCAGTGTGCTGTTTTTTGCATTCTGTGGCTTCAGGAAGCTTCCACGAAGTCTCTGTAGTGCCAAAAACAGCAGTGTAAACCGGAAGTCCGTTTTTCCAAACTTTCGATTTGCCCATTTTTCACTGTCCCAGGCTTCAGTGAGGCTGGTGTGCATGTGCAGGGTGGTTGTGTGTATGCTTGGGGGGAGGGAATGGTAGGTCTGCAGTCAGCAAGACATTACAGTAGAACCTCTGGTCATGACCATAATTCATTCTATAACTTTGGTCACAACCCGATTTGGTTGTGATCTAAACTTAATTTTGGAAATTTGGTGCTTACCAAAAAAAAAATGGCGTGGAAGGCAAAATCGGCCGTGAAAAAAAAAAGTGAATTTTTTGATCAGTCTGATTTGATCGTGGTCAGAAGCATCCATGACCAGAGGTTTTACTGTACAGTGTTCCCTCGATTTCCACGGGGAATGCGTTCCGAGACCACCTGCGAAAGCCAAATTTCCGCAAAGTAGAGATGCGGAAGTAAATACACCATTTTTGGCTATGGACGGTATCACAAGCCATCCCTTAACACTTTAAACCCCTAAATTACCATTTCCCATTCCCTTAACAATAATTTACTCATCATTATTACTGGTACTCACCATTGAATAAGACACTTAGTGATCCTGATATTTATAAACATAATTATTTATTAACAATAATTATTTTTTTTGTTATTTATTTGCAAAAATTATTAGTTTGGCGATGACGTATGACGTCATCAGGCGGGAAAAACCATGGTATAGGAAAAAACCTGTGAAGTATTTTTTAATTAATATTTTTTGAAAAACCATGGTATGGGCTATTCACGAAGTTCGAACTCGCAAAAATCGAGGGAACACTGTATTGTTATTCTGGACATCATCTCTAACAATGAAAGAATTTGAATGGTTCCTCTTCTAAAAACAATTCCTAATTAAACATTTCCTTATCGTGGTGATGTTGAGACGGATCCAAAAGCTAAGATCTTTTCTCTCTTTCTATGCCTTCAGCAGCTTCTGGTGAGACTGATATTTTAGAAGCAATTCAAGGCAGGTGTGTATTTTACTTTACATCAGGGGTGTCAAACTGGATTTTTTAAAATCAGTATTGTAGTTCTCTTCCGTGGGCTGGCAGGGAATGGAGGTGGGGACAGGATGGATGCTTCCTGCAGCACTCTGTTAGCCAAAGTGGGGCATGTGGAGGTCTCCCGAGGCCTCCATGGAACCCGTTTTTGACCAGAAGAGTGCTGCAGAAAGCCAGGGAGCTAGAAAACAGCCCGTGGGGGAGCACATGTGGCCCATTTTGGCCGTGTTCTGCCTGGCTAATGGCAATTAGCCACCTACGAGTTCAGAATGAATTCAAACACACAGCAAGGAAATTCAGAAAGGCTCTTATATTTCGAGGCAAAAATACTTGTTTGGAAAAGCACAAAAACCAATTACTGTTTTATTAGTCCCAAGAGGTGACAGTTACTCACACCAACAGTTCACTTGACATTGAGGCGTGTGCCAAAGCAGAGGAGTAATTTATGGAGCAATAAAGCAAGAGTTTCACACTCCAATACTCACATCCCTTTCCAGCTTAAGTGTGTCAGATTTCACAAAAATTCTGAAACAGAAAGCAGCCCCACGCTGCTCAATCTTCTTCCTTCTTCCAAACACACGATAAACGGCCACGCCCAGCACTCCAAATCTCCCTTATTTATCAGAGTCTCCGCAGTGTAATTAACCCCTGAACAGCTGTACTCCATTATCTGTTTTGGCGCCTGCGCAGCTGTTCCCTCCTTCCCAGCATCCTGCGCACATGGGGATTCAAGATAGGGTCATCTATGACATCTTACCCTTCTGAGTCCGAGGATTCTTTAGCTAGGGAACTAGCTGGTGGGCTAGCTGCACCCATTCCCCTGTCTTCCCCCTCCCCGCCTCCTTCTGCTAGTGATTCATCTTCACTGTTTGAGGCAGTTGGCAAGAAGACAGGTCTTCTATAAACAGAGGACTCTCACAGATCCATATCAAAATCCCCAGCTACAGAAGCTGGCCAAGAGCCAACCACAACAGGCCGGCAGAGGCATTCTTTGATATTTCCATCCTGCGTGCCTTGAGTTTGATACCCCTGCTCTACATTGATGCAAGAAAGGCAATTTTTGAAATGACATTGGAGAACTTTTCATTCTGAAAAAACTGAATGCTGCAGAATAAGAAAACTGGGGGCTATGATGCCTATCAAAGAGTAAATTGGGGCAATGTTAATGATGATGCCACATTTGCCATTTTGGGGAAACAGTGCTTCAACATTCTTGGGGAAACGGGGAAATGGAATTACCAAAAGCATAGCTAACGTCCAATTTCTGTGTGGTTCATGTTGCCACACTTACTGTTTGAAACAAATGTTGTAAGAGACTCCAAAGTTATATTTTTGAGATGAGAGGTTTCAAAATCTTTGAAGTGTTGTAAAAAGAATGTTATGAAGAAACTATTTAAGAATACCTGAGTCAATGAAGAAAACTTCTAATTATTAGAAAAATACTAGAACATGCAAAATTAGATGAACTAACATATGACAAAGAAGATTCAGAATTTCATGAGGTTTGGAACATGTTTTACCAATGGATAGAGAAAAAAGAAATCAGAGGGAAAGGAGGGTACATAAAGTATTAGTTATAGGTATAAATATGGGGGGAAATAAATGTTTTAAAATGAAAAATGAATATATAAGTAAAGATATATAAATAATATAAGTTATATATAAGAGGTGATATTAATTAGAAATTGAAAACTAGAAGGAATAGTTTAACTTATATGTACTTATATACAACATCAACACAATTTATCGAAAAAGGAGTAAAAATGTTTAATGTATTTTGTTTTGTTTGTACATTTCAATGTGTAGTTTGTCTTTTATGTTTATATTCAATTAATTTTTTTAAAAAAAAGAATGCCAGAGTCAACGAAGAAAACATATAATTAGGAGATATGTGATATCCTATAGAACAATTTCAGGTGCTAAATTGTGCAATAGATTCAATTGAAGACCATGTCATGGAGCTCAAGGAACCACATCACATTTTAGGATGTTGTATGATAAACTATTCCAAAATTTCTTACTGTACCTACAAAAGTTCTTAAAAATCCAAAGACTTAATCAGAAGTGAAAGTAGTCCATGTTGAACTCCACAGAAGTCAGACATCTGTGTTGACCACAGGAAATGTTTTATGACATTTTATGTCAAAAAATGCTTAGTGATAATTTTATGTCAAAAAATGTTTTATAAAATTTGCCAAATATCAATTCTACAAAACTCATGGGTCCTGGATTTTGGACACATTTTGTAAGTTAACCCATTTGAGGTTCCTTGTTTGAAAAGCAAAACTTTCGATTTCAAATTTTGAAATTTAAAATAAGATAAACAACTTTCTTCAGTTTAAAAAAAATCAAATTGGTGTTTGCTCCACATTTAAACATTAATGTTAACTGTATACCACTGTTTGTGTTCATCCTACCATCATAGCTGAAATTTAAACCTTTTAATTTTGTCTAAAAACATGAAATCAAAGGAAAATGGAAATGTTTGATAAATGTTCTCTTTCCCTGTTCCACCAATGGAATGATGCATTGGATCAAAAGCTTTTCTTCTTCAGAAGAATGCCACCTGCTTAGTCAATAAAACTGCACATAACTGACCCCAAAATAAATAAAAAAATCTGGGAAAAAATAATACAAGAATATTTAACACTCTAAAGTCAAAAAATGTCCCCCACAGCAGATGGCACATTTATAACAAGTCTACACATTTATAAATGCAGATTAGTTTGAAAATTCTGAAACAAGCAGCAAAGCAGCTTGGTCTCGATTCACTGGGGACTGTTAAGGTCTGGTTAATGGGCTATATATGGAAACTATTCATATTGACTTAATGTGTAGATCATGGGTTAAAACATATGATTTTATATATATTTATATATTGACCAGATTATGGTGAAAACAATCTTCTAAATAATTAAATTAATTGGATTAATCTTATTATAACTTACTGTTTTTATATGTTGTAAGCTGCCCCAAGTCTTCGGAGGGGCGGCATAGAAATCAAATAAATAAATAAAATAAAATAAATAAATCTTTGTTGAAATCATACATTTTAGCATTTTTCTTATAACAATATTGTATCTTCATATGAGGCCACCCTGCAATATCTATCCCATGGCAACTAAGTTAATTCCCCTTTGTCATTCTATATATACTTGTATCTTGTAATTTTTTCCATGTTAATAACGTTAGGATGTACCAATGCCCCCACAGTTGAAAGTCAAATTGATATTGAAATACCAAGTGTTGTTCTTTTTAGTCCAGACTAAATACATTCCTTACATAAAGTAGATATGTATTTTTTTCTTCCCATACATAAGAAAGAATGCCAGCCTAGTTGGAGGTCATACCCTTCTAACGTTAGTAGTCTCTCATGTCTCTCAAATTAATCCATTGTTTTACCCATGTAAGTACCAAGGCGTGGTAGTACAATTCCCAATCTGGTAGCCCAAAGCCTCATCTTTTCTGATTCCTGCAATGTTTTCAAACCTATTCTTGCTTTCTTTCCTAATCATAAATACCTTGATGTTATTTAATTCTTCCAAATATTTTCTCTCCAGTTTTATTTGTTTGAAATAAGTAGTCTTGGCAAAATATGCATTTTTATAGTAGCTATTCTCTATCATGTCTTCATTTACCTTAGCTAGTTGTTTATAATGTATTGTTGTGATCATGTTGATTAATCTCTCCCCAAAGTCCATATATGCATTGGCATATTACGAGATGCACCTGTGTAAACAAATGGCACCGATGTTCCTAGATTCACAGAAAGCATTCAACGGTGTTAATTAGCAGTTCATATAGAAAAGGCTTTAAATATGTGGGAAACCTCTTAACTTGAAATGTAGAAAAACTCTGTTCTTATGAATTTATCAATTAAAAATGATATTCCTGTGGAACTAAAGTGAGTTTTTCCTCCCCAATCAATTTCTCTCTCTTTTTCCTCCCTTAAATATCTTTCCCATAGCTGGAATTATGCAAAATGAAAACAAATGAATGTTTGTAAATTTTAGGGCACAGTGAAAAAAGCCCCCAATCTAAAGTTGAAGAGAATATTAAAAGAAATTGACAGTTTCCACCGCTATTAACAACAATTCAAAGTGTTGGTGATGACCTATAAAGCCCTACATGGCATCGGACCAGAATACTTATGGGACTGCCTTTTGCCGCATACATCCCAGCGACCGATAAGGTCCCACAGAGTTGGCCTTCTCCAGGTATCGTCAACCAAACAATGTCGTCTGGCAGGACCTAGGGGAAGAGCCTTCTCTGTGGTGGCTCTGGGCTTCTGGAATCAGCTCCCTCCGGAGATTCGTACTGTCCCCACCCTCCTCGCCTTCTGCAAGACCCTTAAGACCCATCTATGTCGCCAGGCATGGGAGAGCTAGATCATCCCCCTTCTTCTCTGACCGTTAAATGTTATGTATGGATGCGATTGAGTAGACTGTTTTTTATATAATGGGATTTTAGTTACTGTTTTTTTTAACTATTAGATTTCTATACATATTGTTTGTATTGCATGTTGTGAGCTGCTCCGGGTTCTCGGAGAAGGGTGGCATACAAGTCTAATAAATCAAATGAAATGAATGAAATTATTTTGCACACACAAAAAAATGCCAAGACAATATGCCATCAAGTACGTTTATTTATGGATTCCTCTAAAAGGGGATAGAAAGACAACATATACAAAAAATGACACAATTAAATTAGTGATTCGTTAACAAAAATCTTAAAGGTAAATCTAAATCTGGATCAGTGCCACACAGCCAAGTGCCTAGATTATGGTGATAGCTAGGACTGTACAAAACGTTCCCTAGTATAGGAAATAGCTGGAAAACAACACTGCAGCTGGAAACTGGCCATGCAGTGGAAGGAGAAAAAGATAAGGCAGGAAGGCTTGCATGTCAGAAGGGTGCAAATAATACAGAGCATCAGTTGACCACTCACTGTATAATTTAATATTGAAGTGTGGGAGAGCAACTACATTGGACAGTTTTCAGCCTGTAGCAAGTTCCATGCTGCCCGTGAAAGGTTCCATGCTGCCTGTCACATCAGGTATTTGCAAGAAAAGGTGTTCAATTACTACAAAGAAACTGCCATAAGGGACACTCTCTTTTTAGACAGACATCATATTAATATTGCACAATGCCATGGAAACAAAAGCAGTTACGCGGAAGTTAAAAGCTTTGCCTTTAGCCTTTCCATTCTGGCTGGAAGAAGATCAACCATTTCTTTACTCAGTTCTAGCTCAGTTTCAATAGCTTGCACTGCTTCTGTGTGCTTCTCACAATAATCTACTAGAAATGAGTAATATTCCAAAGAGGTCTGCATATTCTCCAACTGCTTTTTGCCATCTGCAGTAATAAGCTTGCCATAAAGGCGTGCAATGTGGAATTTGGCCACCATTGCAGGGCGCAGGACATCTTCCTCAAGTGTCTCTGGGAAGATCTTATCAGGGTTTCTCAGTGAATCTAAGAAGAGTTCATAGAATTTCATTGCCATCTGAGCAAGTGAATTTATTTTCTTTACTGTGTGGGAGTCGAGCTCTTCTAGTTTATTGCCAATGGCCACTTTTAAATCCATCATTTCATAATAGGTATCTGCCATTTCAAACTGAAGTTGCCTACTAAGCAGCAGATAATATTGAGGATTTAAGCCTGAGTACAGTGGCTCCAGCATATCGACCCTACGCTTATGCATCTTGCAACGCCTCTCAAAATCTTCTTCAAAGAAAGCCAGTACTTTAAATAAAGCACTGTGGTCTTGGACAATTTCAATGTGATCAGTGACATACCCATCTACCTGAAAAAACTCTTTTGCTTCATTGACATAGTTTTGACCTACTAAGAAGACTTCTCTGGCTTCTTTGAAGTCTAATGGAAACACACAACTCACTTTCTCTTCCATGGCCAATATAGAATCGCACAAATCACTAGTTCCAAAAAGAACAGCCTTCTTTCTTTCTTTTTCCTTCTCATCCTCCTCTTTTTCCTGCTGGGCTTTCAGTTCCACTTGCCTGTCGGGATCGAATTCACCAATGTTGTCCTAAAATCAGCAGAATTGATTTTAAATAATGGGCTTGAATATCACAGAATGAATTAATTCCTTACATAAGAACAGCTCTAAGTTCTTAGCATGACAAAGACCACTCCAATTGTTTATAATTTTAATTAGACTAATTCCAACATTGTTTACTTCTTTTTCTTAGAAGGTGTTTCCTATCTTTTCATTTGCAATTTGAAAGAATCTGCATCTAAACTTTGCAACAATTCTCTGTGTATTACAACTAGTTTCTCAGACTTCACTTGAATTACTGTATATTACAACTCAAATAGAAGAATTAAAACTAGAATTATATATCTAAAGGAACTCTCATAAAGCAGCGCACTGCACACTTGCAGTTTATGTGAATATTTGTGAAATGTTGACATATTCACATCTGCCAAGATACCTGGAAAGACATCTTGGTAACCTGACAAATATCCATCCTGCCTGAAAAGAAATTAACAGACATGAATGAGTTCTGCTTAATGCCGGCTGACTTGGTTGTGCCCCGATTCCACTTTGAGCTGCAATTTCTTAATTGTGTTGTACTTGATAGCCAAATATGATCCTTTTTCCAATCTTTCAAGAGAAATAATCCAAAACTCTTCTTTTATCTTGACTTGGGAAACAAATCACAGAGGGAGCAGTTGTTGGCTATGCCTGCTATCAGGATGTGCCAGGAAAACAATCCAAGCATTGTGAGTTAGTATGGTAATGGTTACATTACCACTCTGTACAAACATAGTCAATTCTTTAATAAGAAAGCAGTACTAAGAGCGATTTGCTACTTTAGATGCACATAGCAGAGTTAAACAATCACACAGCCCTTTACGTTCTTCCATGAGGCCTCTTTTTCAATTTTTAGATGCATATTTAGGTACAGAAACAGACAAGCTTAATATTCCAAGAAGAAACTGTGACTAATTATTAGGATGAAAGCAAAAATAATTTAAAACATCTCTTTAAACTCAAAAGTAATAGAATGGGCAAAATCTATCATCACACATTTGTATGCTTTTCTTTTAACTGTACTCGATGCTGCCTTTTTTGTATTTATAGTTGACAGACACACAATTAAATGTTTGTTACGGAAACAGAAGCCCTTGTGTGCTTTTATACACCACACAATTTCTAGAACCTAACAACTAGCTCCCATTGTTGTAGATGTAATAGATATCTTAGGGATGAGCAATTTGTGGCTTTCAAGCATCCAAAACTGGCTCATAGCCTTCCCTTTTTATTGTCTGCCTGAGAAATTAGGCTTCAAATAAGCCCTCCAAGGAAACCCATAGGATTTCTCCCTCCCCACTTTTTTTCTTCTTTTTAAAAAGTCCTTAACATTTACTTCTACTCCACTGATATTTCATTGCACAGCAAACAGGTTTTTTGTAATGTCGTCTGTTACTGCATGAGATGGGGAAGAGTTTTGAATGAGATGCTTGTACTATGCTTAGGCAAGAACAAAATAGTGTACATGTAAGATATGAAAACAGCTTGATATATGAGAAAAACTGAATTCTACATTCACATTTTTGCCCCTTTGTCCTGATCCACCCACTGGTAAAGAACTGCTACTGAAGATTAGTCTTAAAGTAATGTAGGGCTAGGATGAAACAGCTCTCTTAGTGCTTCTGTTACAGTAGGCGGTGTGTAATTATTTAGGATTATAGTTACAATAGTAAACAGCAACAAGTCAGAGTTATTTGCATATGTTCCCTTGCATACCTCAAGCAGTTTTCGGGCCTCCTGTAACAGGTTCAAACAGTATTTAATCCAACATCTCGCAATTTCAGCTCTTTTCTGTTGAAGATCTTGCTGGTCTTGCTCCGATTCATCTGATTTTAAAAATATACCATATGTTAAGCTGCCCCCCCTCCAGCTAGGCCTGGAAGAGTTTTCCCAAGAAAAGAACAAGTTATTGTTTCAAGATTCCAACTTTCATTCTTAATAACTATACAACAGTTATAAAGAAAAGCTGATTGTGTAGCCAAAATCTGATTCTGAAGCTATTCCATATATTAACATGGATCAATTTCTTGACACTTCCTTGGCGCCGCTAATTTCCATTTGGGAAAGCAGGATATAAACATAATTTAGAAGTGAAATATAGTTTTCCTAGTAGGATTAAAATAATTTAAATCAATTTCTATATCAACTCTTCAAGTAAACTAAATAAATAAAAAGGAGCAGAGTGTGTTGGAAACATAAATTATATTAATGAAGAACCTATCAAATGTTTTCTTTCCTAACAGCAAAATAGCCAAAACCTTTTCCCCCTAGCATTAGCATGGCAATAGCCTAAATCCACACCAAAACCTTCACAATGATATAAGCGTAACGTTGAAAATAAAATCTTATTTGGAGTACTTATAAAGAACCTTCTCAACGTAAGTGAACATTTTAAAACAATGTAAAAATTATTAGGGATAGCCAATACGGTTAGTATAAGTTTTCCCCTCACCTCAGAAAGTATTGTGTTACTTAATCTCTGGGCCATGGAAGATTTCAGAGGAAATGGCTGCTATAAGAGCAGGTCTTGCTCATTGTGAAATTTCCTCTCATGCTGCTACTCTTCCCTCTGATCATTTTTACTCCTACTGATGCAAGAGAAACAGTAGGGGCAAAAACATTTATAAGCTATCCGTATTCTAGTTTGGTAAAAAGAAAGAGGTAATTTTACTTTCTTTCTGAACTGAAGCCTCATTTTAATCTTACAAAAAACAACTGAATAGTGAAACTGATTGGATTACAAACAGGGATGAAGGGGGACAATGGCTGAAGTCATGAAAAGAAAGCAAGGCCTTTAGCATTGACACTAAGCCAAAATCAGTATCAGCCCAGTTGAAACTGGAATGAGCTTACTTACTGTCTTCTGCAGATGGCATCTGTCCAGCTTGGCCAATGATGACACTGGCAGCTGCTAAACAATGCCTAGATTCCATGAAACATTGCTGTAGGGAAACAATATAGCAGTGTTTGTGTCTGGACCATAATACGCTCCTAGATTTTATTTAATTGTAAATCATTTAAATTAGATGATCTATGTGGCTTGATTTTATAGCATCAAGTGCTGAAAACCCACAGAGCAAATGAAATTTTGCCTGCATAAAAATTGCTCCAAAAGAGAATATCATTAAAAAATGAATAAATACTTATATGATTGTCACCACCAATCTTTTGCTACTTATTATTGAGTATAACTTTCACTTATATAAAAGCCAGACACTCTAAAAAGGCATAGCACTTTGCCAAATATTTTCATTATGGTCTTGATTAGTCTTTGACTAGCTTTTATACTAAAAAAAATACAGTAAAAGAAAGAATGGTTTAATACAACAATCAGATCTTGAAGAAAAACACAATGGGACAATAAAACAACATGTCTAATTAAAAATTTTTGCACAGCTGTTTGACCTGGTAAAAATAATGGTCACCTGATTTGTATGCGTCCCTTAAAATAATACACACCAATCTGCATGGCCCTCTTATTTGGAAATGGTTGATGCAATCAAAGCATGCATTGGTACATCATAGAAGGGGGTGTCATATGTGGACGTGGGCAACTTGCAGTCATTTTTGTCAAAGGGAGTGTATAGAACAGTATACAGAATAAGAGTTAGTGTCATCTCTGTCAGTAAGAATTAAATCCTCTAGTTCCCTTCTCTACCTTTTGGGAGATAAAACATGCTTCCTGAATCCTAAAATTTGAGATAATTTCTGTAGCAATATTTTACTGATCTGAGTGTAAGGGTATGTGGGCATAAATATGTTCATCTATTTTATATTGTAATCATAAAATAAAACTCACTAAACTGACATATCCTATAATAGGTGTCATTTAACAGTAAGCAAATGTCGCCCAAGGCTGAAGGAAACTCCTCAGCAAATAAAAATAAATAAAAACAGTAGCAAATTTATTTTGAGATTTCATACCAACTCTTACTGAATATGTCTAATTATTATACATTACTGACCCAGTTTTGATCAAATGCACGAAAACAAGTTATATAACTGAAAATCAATGTCAGATCTATTTGCTTGACAAAATAATTTTAACAGCAATCCAGTTCAACCAGATGAGTCCATGCAGAAACTAATGCCTGCCAATAAGCACCATCCTTTTAATATTTTGATTTAACAAATTTGATACATAGAGGAAAACATGGAAATAATTACCTTGGTGAGATAATATTGAGACAAAATGGCCGCATTGAGAGCCCATTCTATTGGGTAGTAACCACTATATTCAAGCTGCCGTTTGAGAGTAGTGTGGCAATACTGTGCAGCTTTCTCAGTCATTTCCAGGTGTTGGTAGACTTGGGCCAGATAGTACAGTGTGTGAGTGTAGACTTTCTCAAACCTGGAGAAACAACGTCTTAGTTTTAATGATACAAAATTAACCCTTTCACCAATTTCCATTCTAGCCCTCAGTTCACCCACCTTTTTGATCGCTCTTGGTCTGAGAGTTTCTCTTCTGTCATGAAGTGCTCACTGGAATCAAGGGGAGGGTTCCCATTCTGCAAAAGACAGCGTGTGCTGAAGGTAACATTATGTAGCAAACCTGTGCCCCCTCTGCTGGCTGCATTTGAGTACTACGGCAAAATTGTTTAGAACTAGGAAAGACTCTAAGGCAGGGGTGTCAAACTCAAGGCCCAGGGGCTGGATCCAGCTTGCCCGGTGCTTAGATCTGGCCTGCAGGGCCACCCTAGAAAGAGTGAAGGACCAGCCTGTGGTGCCTCTGCAAGGGAAAATGGAGCTAGGGAGGGCTGCCCGCAGCCCTCTCAAGCTCCGTTTTCTGTGGTAGAGTTGTAGGAGGCCATCCAGGCTGAAAATAGAGAGTAGGAGGCCACACAGGTGCCCCTGAGACGAGTTAAGTCCAGTTGGCCACACCCACCCTGGCCCCTGAGGTCAAACACAACCCTGATGCGGCCCTCAATGAAATAGAGTTTGACACCTCTGCTCTAAGGAATCATTCCAAACATAGAAACAAAATGAAATAGCAGAAATTAAAAGCAATTAAATTATTTTTCTTCATGAGAAAAAAAAATATTTAAATTCATATGACTGTCATGACCCTGGGCAGTTAACAATAGATAAGGGCACTAATCAAAAACACAAAGCAATTAAAAACACAAAGTAAAAACAGCAATACTGGCTCTAGCACACATCCAGATCAGTGAACTTTATTGCAATGCACAGTGATGGCGAACCTATGTCACGGGTGCCACATGTGGCACGCGGAGCCATATCTGCTGGCATGCGAGCCGTTGCCCTAGCTCAGCTCCAGCATGCATGTGTGTGCCGGGCAGCTGATTTTTGGCTCCCAGAGGCTCTGGGCAGGCGTTTTTGGTTTCCAGAGAGCCTCTGAGGGGGTGGGGGAGAGTGTTTCTACCCTTCCTCAGCTCCAGGGAAGCCTTTGGAGCCTAGAGAGAGTGAAACACGAGCCTAATGGGCCCACCAGAAGTTAGGAAACAGGCCGTTTCTGGCCTCCAGAGGGCCTCTGGGGTGGGTGGGGGAAGCTGTTTTCGCCCTCCCGGGCATTGAATTATGGGTATGGGCACTCGTGCATGCACAGTAGCACTTGCCCACACTCTTTTGGCACCCAAGGAAAAAAAAGGTTTGCCATCACTGGTATAGCATATTCTGTTAGCCACTTGTTTAACATCGGGTAGATTCTGTTTTCCTTGGTCCAACAAAGGAGAACGAAAATGCAGTTACATAAGACCTGAACAATAACACAAACCAAGGGAAATATTTTCTACATTTATATTCATTCATTCACCAATTTTCTGCTATAATTCATTAAAATGTGTCTGAAAATATCTCCTGGAGTAGCTCCATATATAAATAGAGCCAAAGATGGCTATAACAATAGGTCAGTTGTACTAATGTAACAATGTAACAAAAGCAACTGATTGTAATGCATGGTGAGTCTGTCCCATTACAAAGTGCTTTATAAAAAAAACAATGAAATTTGATTGTTCTTTGTAGCATTATAGCCACACAATACTCTTACTATAATATTTCAATACAACTAGTAAAACTAACAGAAGTAATAGTAAGTTTGTTTTGGAAATTCTTTAGTAGTTAAAATGTTTAAAATATTAATACAATTTAATGTTGTACTGATGCTAACAATCTAAGCAGTTTTTTGCACCAATGCTTAAATATTTTTTTTGCAATTGCAACATTTGATACATCTAGGTTTAGCTATTGATTTTAAAAAGCATGACACATAAAAGGAAAACCTTTAAATATTGTTGGGTGCATTTTCTCGGAAAACTCAATCATCCACATTCAAGGAATAACACAAAATTATGAAGTAAATGGATTCACATATTACCTCTTTCATGTACTGATTATATAAAGCCTCTGCAGATTCCAGATAAGTCTGTGCTGTTTTAATGTCATTTCTTTCTGACCAGAGGATACCCAGATTATTCTACAAAACATGAGGGACAAATGGGTTTATTTTTTTAAAATGACAAATGGCAGATAACCTAAAATTGAAATTACATAGGAATGACATGGGGTCATTTCAGAAATAAATACTGTATAAACTGCACTAAACAGAAATACCAGAATCATTTCAAGGGCTGGAAACATATCATGCTTTAGTCAGGGACAGCTCCTAGGAAACAAGCTGTGTTTAATGTCAATTTTACCTATTAGGAGCAGTAAAAACAATCTAAAATATTGCATCAGGTATTCTTTTCAATTCTATAATTTTAAGGAAAATATTGTGTCACTGAAGGCGTAATTTAAACCGGATGTTACGAACAATGGTTCCTATCACTGAAATGTTATTTGGCAGGAAATACAATAAAGGGATTTTTAATAATGTAATGCATAAAATTCCTGGCTGACCAGAGTAATCTGGTAAATAACCGAACAGGCATTCAACTCTGCCTTCAACAGCATAGGATATTGGATGCTGGCTTCCAACAAGCAGTATGTACTAGTTTCCTTACTGCCAGTCTATGTATGCTACATAGAACAGCTGAATTTCCTTGATGACTAACACAAACACAGAACTGATGACAGCAAAGAGACACAGCATGCTAGACTGTTACTATTCTCACACCACTCCAACCCTTATATCGCCTAGAATAGATATTTCTTTTGCAGGCTTCCAGTATGAAGTAGGGAAAAATTCTAATAATTAAATTGTAAAGTTCTTATTCTGATTTGTGAAAGATGCAAAGGAGCCAACCCCTTTCACTGGGTCTCTTAATTAGCAAATTGCAAAGCTGAGGAATTGATCAAGGCAATACTGCTGTCTGATCACAGCTGAAACAGATCATTAAATGGGTGAAAACAATGCTTCTGTCAATACTGAAACACCATCCACACTGCAATATTCTGCTTTTACCAGCTCATACAGACTAAAGTCTTATTACCCAACTCTCATAATTTTGCATCACCATCCAGCCATGCCTTTTGTCAACTATTTTCTTTTAGAACTCAAAAATACAAGCACACACACACAAATTTCCTGACAGTCAGAACAACTAATCCATGGAACAGCTTGCCTCCAAAAGTTGTGAACGCTCAAACACTGCAAGTTTTAAAGATGAGGTTGGATAACCATTTGTTTGAAGTGGTGTAGGGTTTCCTGCCTAAGCAGGGGGTTGGACTAGAAGACCTCCAAGGTTCCTTCCAACTCTCATTCTATTCTACATAAGTGCCAAACTAGTGTCTTTAACATGGCACACTCCTCTAAATAGGCCTTCCAATGTCAAAAACTCAACCCATGGGGAAATTCTGGGAGTCAGTCAATGCATGCAAAAGCGGCTCAAGATCCTGGTTGACTTAAGGGGAAAGTTTGCAGAATGCAATACTTCCATCCTTGTCTTGCTGTATATCACAGAGGTCTTCAAACTTGACAACTATAAGACTTCAACTCCCAGAATTCTTGGGATATTTTCTAGTTCTATTATTGTTTTGGAGTAGCATGAAATAGATATATCCCTGGTGTTTCTCTTTTATGTCTTACAAGGAGTCATTCTTCTTCTTCTACTACTACTACTACTATTATTATTATATTTGTATGCCGCCCCTCTCTGAAGACTTTATACAAATCTCCATGAGAGAAAATTATGTCAACCCATTCAGAAAAATATAATTTATTTATTTATTTATTCAATTTTTATGCCGCCCTTCTCCTTACACTCAGGGCGGCTTACAACATGTTAGCAATAGCACTTTTTAACAGAGCCAACATATTGCCCCCACAATCCGGCTCCTCATTTTACCCACCTCGGAAGGATGGAATTCATACACAGAAATAGAAAATTTTTTAAAGAAAGAACCAAAACAGAAGGAATTACACTGAGATGCATATTATTTATCTTAGAGTAGCTACTGCCTAAATAAAGCACAGTTAAATCAAGAATCAATACATGAAACAAAAAGCGATGTTAACACTACAAAATTCCAAAGATAAATAAACAAAAGAATTCACCAAAACCACAGGTCCTTCAAGCTGGGCAATTTTTTAAGACTTGTGGACTTCAAGTCCCAGAATTCTCCAGCCAGCTATGCTCCAGATATGCTATGCTGGCTGGAGAATTCTGGGACCTGAAGTCCACAAATGTTAAAGTTGCCAACGAGCTTCCATTCGCTGCAGGCTCCTGTTGGATGATCCCGCACCTGGGCCTGGATGTAGAGGGAGACGCAGTCGCGAGAGATGCGGTGTCGCTCCAGCAGCTGCAGGCACTTGGCCAGGTGCTCCTCGCCGGCAGAGCATTCCTGGGTGTCGGTGTGGTTCACCCCCAGCTCGTATTCGACCACGGCCAGCCGCACGGCGCGTAGCCGCTGTTCGCCCTCGGCCGCCGCCGCCTCCTCCTCCTCCTCGGCAGGGCCGCGAACGCCCTCGGCCTCTCCAGCCTCTCCGGCGCCGAGCAGCTGCTTGAGGCCTTCGAGCAGCTCCCGCGCGCTGTACTTGGAGCGGTAGGGCTCGGTGTCCGGATCCTTCTTGGACTCCACATAGGAGAGGTTGAGGGCGCTGAGGAAAGTTTCGCACAGGGAGGGCCACTCGGCCTCCGCCGCCGCCGCCATTTGCTCTCTCAGTGCTGCTTTCTCGGAGGACGCCGCCGCCGTTCGCAGCTGCTCTCGGCTGTCGTCGCCGGATCCCCCCCCCCCGCCCGGCGCTGTCTCGCGCTCTCGCAAATAGTCCGCATGCGCGGAGAGATAATGCCTATTCGCTCGCGCGGCCGTCTTGCCCTCAGTCAAAATGAAACCGCCACCGCGGAAAATTGCTGCTGGCAACGGTCGCTAGGCAACGTCGCACTCTAGGAGAGAAACGTCTTCGTTCAAGGGTCTCCATCATTTAGGACAGGGGTCTCCAACCTTGGCCACTTGAAAACTTGTGGACTTCAACTCCCAGAATTCCTCAGCCAGCTTTGCTTCCAGAATTCCTCAGCTTTGCCGGCTCAGGAATTCTGGGAGTTGAAGTCCATAAGTCTTCAAGTGGCCAAGGTTAGAGACCCCTGACCTAGGAGGTTTGCCCAGAACAAGGGTAGACAAAGTTGGGTCGTTTATGACATGTGGACTTCAACTCCCAGAATTCCTCAGCCAGCTTTGCTTCCAGAATTCCTCAGCTTTGCCGGCTCAGGAATTCTGGGAGTTGAAGTCCATAAGTCTTCAAGTGGCCAAGGTTAGAGACCCCTGACCTAGGAGGTTTGCCCAGAACAAGGGTAGACAAAGTTGGGTCGTTTATGACATGTGGACTTCAACTCCCAGAATTCCTCAGCCAGCTTTGCTTCCAGAATTCCTCAGCTTTGCCGGCTCAGGAATTCTGGGAGTTGAAGTCCATAAGTCTTCAAGTGGCCAAGGTTAGAGACCCCTGACCTAGGAGGTTTGCCCAGAACAAGGGTAGACAAAGTTGGGTCGTTTATGACATGTGGACTTCAACTCCCAGAATTCCTGAGCTAGCATACTGTATTTGGCTCAGGAATTCTGGAAATTGAAGTCCACAAGTCATAGAAGAGCCAACTTTGCCTACTCCTGGCCCAGAGGGATATGGCCGAGTATGTATTTTTTTTCTGACACCAAAATGGAAAGGGATTTTGCCATTGCTTTTTTTTCCGGTGTTCTTTTCGACTTCCTTCCTAAACTATAGCCCTAGCATTTCTTTGGGGTTGCCCATCCGGATATTAATCAGACTGATTAGCTTTTTTTCCAAGTTAGCTTCTATTTATATAACAGAATTCGAAGGGACCTGGGAGGTCTTCTAAGCAAGCAAGAACCCTATACCATTTCAAAGAAGTGGCTGTCCAGCCTTTTCTTAAAAAACCCCAGTGATGGAGCACCCACAACTTTTATTTATTTATTTATTTATTTATTTATTTATTTATTTATTTATTTATTTTTGTATGCCGCCCCTCTCCGAAGGCAAGTGGTTCCACTCATTAATAGTTCTGTCAGGAAACTTCTCCTTAGTTCTAGGTTGCTTGGCTTCTTAATTAGTTTCCATCCATCGCTCCTTGCTTTGCCTTCTGCTGTTTTGGAAAATGGGTTGACTCCTTTCAAATATAGGATGATTGCTATAAATTCACTCTTTCTCCATTTCACTACACTAGATATGCCCAATTCCTGCAACCATTCTTCATGTTTTAACCTTCAGCTCCCTAATGTCCTCATTGTTGCTCTGCACTCTTTCCAGCATCTCAACATCTTTTTTTATGTTGTGATTAAAATTGGATATAGTATTCCAAGTATGGTCTTGTCAAATCATGAAGCAGCACTAACACTTCATATGATCTTGATTCTACCTTTCTATTAATGCAGATTAGATTAGATTTATTGGATTTATATGCCGCCCCTCTCCGCAAACTCGGGGCGGCTCACAACAAGGTAAAAACAATACATAATAACAAATCCAATACCCACCAATCCAATTACAATTTTAAACTAAAAAATTCATTAAAAACAGCCTAGTTCCACAGTATAAAAATTACTTTGACTTCTAGCTGAAAAACCCTGAGAACTATAATTCTACAAAGAAAATAAGCAGCGCAAACTCTAGCCATTTCAATTTTTGTTATTTTTAAATTAAATTCATTATTGAAATTACCCAACTTTTTCCTCATTCAAAGCCATGGTAAGTTTCCCAACAGTGTGGTGGTTTTTTAAATATTACACACACTCCTCGGGCATTTAGAATATTTAGCATTTTCTTTAAAAGGATTGATAAATGGATTCCTAAGCCAGTCTAGAAATCATTTTCAACCTCAGTAACTTTAATGATGTATACTTCGCCTTTCAGAATTCTTCAGCCGCATGAAGTCTTGTCATGGATCCTCTCCTGGAAGCCCTCCCCAGATGGAGTTTAAGGATGGAGAGTAGGAGTCTGTAGAAGAAATCATGGAGCTGAGTTGGTCAGGATCAGGATTCAGAGTGCTAAACCTGAGAAAGCGGCTGGGTCCATCAGAGGAGACAGGCTGAAGGAGGTGAGCCACAGCTGCAGCAAGTTGGCCAGGAACTCCAGGTGAGGAGAAGCTGCCACCCTTTAGCACTGAGGTGGAGTCTAAACATCCTCCTGATCAAGGTCACTTCCAGTGGGTAGGCATAATGCTGATCAGCTACACTACTCAGGAGGATGAAACTTCACCTCTCATGAAGGGGTATGCCAGGGTTACCTACTTAATCCTCCCCTGGGGACTTAAGTATTGCTATAGCAATGTGCCCAGTTCTGTGCCTTGGGTGGTTGTGCTATGTATCTTGTCTGACTCCTCGACTGCTTTCCTGGACTTTGTGTGTGTCTATTGGACTTGATTTATGTAGGGATTCTTGCCATGCTGAGCTTGGAATCTGAACCTGTACAATGGGGGTGAATCCCAGCGACTGATAAGGTCCCACAGAGTTGGCCTTCTCCGGGTCCCGTCGACTAAACAATGTCGTCTGGCGAGCCCCAGGGGAAGACCCTTCTCTGTGGCGGCCCTGGCCCTCTGGAATCAACTCCCCCCCGGAGATTAGAACTGCTCCCACCCTCCTTGTCTTCCGTAAACTACTTAAGACCCACCTATACCACCAGGCATGGGGGACTTAAGACATCTTTCCCCCAGGCTCCTTATAATTTATGTTTGGTATGTATGTGCTGTTTGGTTTTTTAATTATGATAGGGTTTTTAGTTATTTTTAATATTAGATTTGTGCCATTATAATATTGTTTTTATCGTTGTTGTGAGCCGCGAGTCTTTGGAGAGGGGCATCATACAAATCTAATAAATTGAATTGAATTGAATTTCTTAGGGCCTCTTTGGGGAGGATTGAATATAGCACTCTTGCTGGGGGGTGGGACAGAACACATCTGCACATCACAAAGTTGCTGAAGTTGAAAAACAATGGTAGATAATAGTGTTTCTTAACCAGCAACCTGATGGACTAACTGCCAGAGTTCTCCATCCAGACATTGTGGCTAAGAAATTCTGGAAATTGAAGTCCACCTCTTAAAAATTATCGAGGTTAAGAAAAATGATATAGAAGAATTCTATGTCATCAACCAGTTAGCACCATCTGATAATTTGCCATTTTGAGAATTTTGTATGTGCTTTGTCCCATTGCACAAATCTGACTTCCCAAGCTTGCCTCGGTGATAGTGGTGGACTCCTCTACTCTCTTACCTTGGTTATATCCATATCCATATTGAGAATTTTCAAATAGGGGCAGGATAGCATTCCATGTAAGCCATCATGATCAGACCTGATCTAACTGTGATGTATCCAGAACACATGCTGTAAATCTTTTTTTTAAGTATTGTAAAACACTCTTAAGCAGCAGAAAAAGATCAAGACAACAATTTATTATTTCAAGGGATTAACCTTAAAATCTTACTTCTATAAAACAAGTCAACTCCAGTCTTGCAAGATCTATTTCTTATACTAAACTTCAACAGCTCAGTAACTAGAAAGAATTGTGCCCACAAGTTTGAATACCATAGCATAGAGCTTGCAAAAACTTTATCTCCAAATCCATTACCTGGGAATTCCCCCTATGCTTTCTTCACTTCAGAGCACTATTATGGGCAAGAAAGGAATACAGTGGTACCTCTACTTATGAAATTAATTTGTTCTGTGACCAGATTCTTAAGTAGAAAAGTTTGTAAGAATAAGCAATTTTTCCCATAGGAATTAATGTAAAAGCAAATACAGTAATGTGTGCGATTGGGGAAACCACAGGGAGGGTGGAGACCCTGTTTCCTCCCAGAAGATTCCTCGAGAGGCCCCATGGAGATTTCTCCCCGGCTTTTCCGGCCCTGCTTCCTCCCAGGAGATTCCTAGAGAGGCCCCACGGAGGCTTCTCCCTGCCTTTTCCGGTTACAGTTTCGGAGGCTCGGGTTCTTGAAAATGGTTCTTGAGAAGAGGCAAAAAAATCATGAACACCCAGTTCTTATCTAGAAAAGTTCATAAGTAGAGGCGTTCTTAGGTAGAGGTATCAGTGTAATTCTATTACTGTCCTTACACTATGCACGGTATTAAAAAAAATCTAACTTAAGCAAATCACCCAAGGCAGGGGTAGGCAAAGTTGGCTCTTCTATGATTTATGGACTTCAACTCCCAGAATTCCTGAGCCAACCATGCTAGTTCAAGAATTCTGTGGGTTGAAGTCCACATGTCATAGAAGAACCAACTTTGCCTATCCCTGATAGGGGATTTCATCCAACCGTTTACATGAAGCAAATTTTAATTAGACCAGTGCTTCCTGGATTTTTTTTTATTGTAACCCATGTTCTATAATAAAAAAACTTTTGAGAGATATTGTGTGAGCCAGAGATTGGCATCTCTGAGCAGCATGATATACACAATGTATCAGAAAGAGATCTGCATGTTTCCCAAATAAAATACAAATTCTATTTAATTTTTAAATATCACCTGAAAAAAGTCAGGTAACATCTTTTAATAAAAGTCAATATTTACTTATACCAGTAAAGGAATGTATTATAGAAAAAATAAAACAATAATACAATTTCAACTTTTGCAATTTCAATTTAAATTGAATACCGAGTGTCTCCTTCCTCCATCTTAGGGCATATGCAAAAAAAGAAAAAGTCATTGAAAGCCATTGGGAGCATCCACAACATATTCTCAAAATTTCTAATGTGCTACAAAGGCTAGAGATTTACTCTTGCCCAAGATATAAGGGGCACTGCAACTAATTGTGACAGTAAGCAGTTCTTGTGCTTAAATCTTTTCAACCTGAACTTTTGCAGCCCAAAACTGAATGAACGAGACACATCCAGGCTAATAATTAAAACACGAATTACCAGGCTAATAAATAAAGTGTAAATTAATTTTACTTATAGAAGAGGTTCGAGTCCCATTTTGACATATTAACAAATTATCAAAAAGCTTGGTTAAAGCTCCGTTTTTGGCCCCGGTTTCTGAATCGATCATGTCTGTTGAAACCACCGTTTCGTCTTCCATTCCTGAAGTCCGAGCTTGGATTCCGGCCTCCTTCACGTGGTAAATTTTCAAGCTCAGGCAACTCTGTTGCTACGGAAAGTTGCCAGCGTCTTGTATCTTGCCATGTTTCCTAATTTTAAAAAAATATTATTCTATAAGGAGAGCAGAGTTGACAAACTTGCATGCTGACTAACATAAACTACTAAACAGACAATAATTTTAAAAATAACATGAATTATTATGAACTACTTTTTGTACCTGAATTCAAGAAGTATTTTGCCTTCTTTCAGAACAATGTTTTCAGGACATTTCAAAACTTGGTATTTAAGATAACACTGAGAAAACTGTAAATGACGGTTGCTTTCATAAGTTTGAAACACCCTCATAAAACAATAATAGGAAAAGGCAACTTATTTGACCCTTGAATAAGAAAAATCCGTTCTTTTAAAAAGGGATGTACAACCACCACCAGCACATCCTCATCCTAAGTTTGAGATCATGAGATTCTCCACAATAGTTTCAGGGGATTCATCAGAGTGACAAAATGGGCATTATGATGTCATCATTTGCTCCTCCAATGGCCTATAATGTAGATCAGAGGTGTCAAACTCAATGCTGGTAGGCTGGATCTGGCCCACAGGGAGGTTAAAAATGGCTCACGGGGCTGGCCTGGAAAGAGCAAAGGTACCTGGGTGGGGGCGCAGGCACACACACACACAGGTACCCTGTTTTGGCGAGCAAGGTGCTGTAGGACAGTGTTTCCCAACCTTGGCAACTTGAAGATATCTGGATTTCAACTCCCAGAATTCCCCAGCCAGCATTCGCTGGCTGGGGAATTCTGGGAGTTGAAGTCCAAATATCTTCAAGCTGCCAAGGCTGGGAAACACTGCTGTAGGGGGCATCCCCCAACAGCTGGCCTGCAGAGAACTATAATGCTGATCTGGTCCTCAAGGAAATCCTGGTGTAGATCAACTAACATTCCAGTTTACTGTATCTCCTATTCAGCCGTCCAGAAAAAATATAAAAGGTTTAAACCAGAGGTGGGTTCCTACCAGTTCTGACAGGTTCTATAGAAACAGTAGTAATTTGGTGGCCAAAGTTGCTAGAACTGGCAGCGACCCAGGCCTGCCACGCCCCCGAACCAGCTCTCTCAGCCTAGTCAGGGCCATCTTGTTTTAAGCACTGTGCACCCGCACATCAGCACAGGGTGCCACTGAGCAAACCAGCAGGGGGGAAAAAAGCAGAACCAACCTCTGGTTTAAACTATGTGGATAAAACTTCATCCCTAAGGTGATAGAGGAATTTTGTACAGGCTTGGAAAGGCATCAAATAGCCAGCAACTGCCTCATGAAGGGCCAGGTCATATGTGACTCATCAGCCTTGGGAGAAAGAAGGTAGCTGGGGGCAGGGGCATTGAAGTGCAGGGCAGTGGGGGTGCAGGACACACTGCAAAGTGGTTAAATGGGCAGGGAGGGGGAAGATAGGTGGGTGGGAGAATTGAACCAGAGGTACTTACAACATGACTTATTAGCCCCTGTAACAAATCAGTCCTTTTTTCTTCTAGCATTAGGAAAACCCATAGGGACTAAATGTTTTGCTGAAAATGTAAAGGAGTTAGGCTATCTTTAAAAAAAATTCTTAATAAGTAGTCATTATATACCTACAGCACTCATTATTTAAAGTCAAGACAATGCAGCAACGTCTTGCTGCATGAATACGGAACAATCAAGCCAAAGCATTCATTAAACAGCATGAAGCAGACACAGCATTATCAACTTGGATCTAGCCAGGATCCAACGTTTGCTGCCAGTCAATCGACGGGTAGCCTTGCCTTACCTACAACATACCTAACTAACCTCAAAATCCCTAACCACCAAGAGCCTTTACTGGGCAAAATGACATGCCCCCAACTCAGCTGTCCTTGAAGGATGATAAAGATAGTAGCCCTGTGACCTTGAATCCAAAGAAGCAACAAAGCATGTGCTCCCCCAGTGCCTGTACTACAAAGACATTTATATTTATTATTTATTATTTAAATGTATATGTTGCCCTTCTCCCAATGGATTCAGGGCAGCATACAGAATAAAACAAAATCACAAAGTTTTAAACCCCAGATATTAAAAAAGACATGCATCCATCATTGCTAGCACACCACTAGCTTTTTCTCACCATTGAAGCATAAATACCCAGGACGTATTGGACAATTTTACATCCCTGCTGCTTTCAGTTATTCAGGATTCTATGCAGCAGTGCTCTAAATTGCTTGGATGATGGGCTGTGCTATAAACTAGACTTTATGAGTATCTATTAGAATGCTCTGTAATCTGATATAGTCTTTCACATACTAACCTTTTATGCTCCCCTACACCATCTAATGCTCCTAACTTTTCTTTTAGACTCTTAAAGACTTTTATGTATACTTTCTGTTTAGTATCTCCTAGGTTTTTAATCATTTTTTAGACTCTGATGTAACTTCTTTGTTTCTATTCTTTTTAAATTTCTGTGCCCCATCCTCTTTCTTATACAGTTCTTTGATTGTGATTAAGATTTGATTTGACACAAAGCAGAGGCAAGTGCAGCAGATCAGGAGAAACATGAGGTCCTGGCTTAATAAATGCAACCTGGATCACTAAAATTGCCATTGCAAACTGGTGTGGTCCCATGGTGTTTCATCTAATGACTACATCACTTAGCAGTGAAAATTCTGGGTCTAATTAGGGTTGTTAAGCAGGGGCCACCTGTACAGACTCCAAGTTCATTCTGGCATTTTATGAAGTCTTTTGCAAGACTTCTACGGGTCTATGGAGAGGGGTGGCATACAAATCCAATAAATTATTATTATTATTAATATTAATAGTGGACTGTGAAACAAGCATACAAGTAAATATGTAAGCATGAGCCACTCAAGATTGAGTCACATTGGAAAATAAAATCTTACCTTTATTTTACTTAATTCAGCTTTTGGAATATCAAAACATACACCCTTAATACAAGAAAGAGACAGAGTATCAGTCACTGACAAAATTCAAAACTTTTAACGAGCAGGATACTTGCATTAATATACATGTTTCAAGCAACAGATTAATCAGGAACACCTGCATTTAATCTACTGTCACGGTTTTAATAGTTGACCCACACAGGCATTCTGAATTGTAATTTATTCATAATTTTTAAACAATCATTCAAGTCCGAGTTTCTCCTATTTAAGTCCAAAACTCTCTTTAAGATAAAATTATCTGGCTATACAAACTTTCTCCAATATCTTATCGACACTGAATGCCTGATTTAAGTTTCACTCACTGCCAGATTAGGCAAGAAAGGAAGCAATTACTATAAACTGTATAGGCAGGAAAAAAAATGTTTCTTACCATTTTTCCCTTGAGAAAACACATTCTGGATATTTTGTTGTCTATGTCCTCACCCAATTGTTCTTTCAGACCCCGCCAAGCATAACCAGTGGCATGCATTTCTACCGAGCACTCAAGTAGCATGGTCACATAACCCTTTGTTTAAAAAAAAAAAAATGACATACATTTATAATACAGAATGCTATTATTAGTGCATGTACAAACATACCAATTACTAAAACTATTACCATATTGAATAATCAATTAAACTTGATTAAAGAGTGCTGAAAGATCTGCAAAACTATTTTTTCAATGAACAACTGAAAAATGGTATAACAGCATGGCAGTGGCAACATAATAAAAATTTAAAAAGGAAATACATAGATAGAATATACAGTAGAAGAATAGGGCTGGAAGGGGCTTGGGAGTCCAACCTCTCCTTGCTCAAGACAGAAGACCCACTACTATCCCAGTCAAATGGTTGTCCAATTACACATGTATATTATTACCGTACATATTTGGACATTACTAATGTATCTCTGAATGTGTTCATCAACAGTATAAGGATAATAGTCCATTATTTTTAATTTACACATTATTCTTGACAAATGTATATTTTATTTTATGTACGTTGAGAGCATATGCACCAAGACAAATTCCTTGTGTGTCCAATCACACTTGGCCAATAAAAAATTCTATTCTATTCTATTCTATTTACTTCATGAAGCACATTTAATATTTCTTGATACTGAAGTCATTGATTTGTAATATAGGAAACTCCAATTCTTAATTGTAAATTTCTTATACAATTACCATATTTATTTTTATACTTTCTTTAAATCTCTTTGAAATACTGTACATTCAAAATCACAGGTTTTAGAAGTAAGGAAAGCATTTGGACCAAACAGCAAACATATGACGTTTTAATTGAATATATTGCCATTCAATTGCTTTGGCACATTCCTTGTAGTTTTAAAGTATCATTAATAACTGATTAATTTATTTTGCAAAGAAAACATTTTTGCTGATTTTTTAAAAAAATAAGGGTAATTCCACCAAATCAAGTTTACATGGCAACAAGTTTACATGAAGTTTACATTTGAATTTCTTACCCTGTAATGACTAAATGTATTTAAATGCCTTCATTGTAGTAAATATTAAATAATTCCAGGAATATTTACTTAACTTTGGAGACACAATGCTTTTTATGACTTTACACCAATTTACTAGCCAGTTACACTTGGATAGATTACAATAATCCATTCCCTGGTAGCATCCTGCCAATTGCCATCAAGGTCATCTTCCTCACTCTCCTCAGTATCCACCCATGTACTAAGCTTCTATGCCCAGGAAGATTGGCCAGTCAAATCCTTAAAGGTGTTGTTATTTAGCTAGTTATTCAACACTAGCCGTGGGGAAATCATTGCCAAAGCTGTGTTTATATTTTCTTAATTGTGATTAAAAACTGTACCTGTGAAGACCTCTTTGAAAACATATGTATAATGCATGAATTTTAAATAATTCCTCAGATTACACATAATGCATTAGGAAAATCAGGATGTGCATAAGTAACTATTAAACTCCGTATATTTATTACCGCATCAGAGTTGAGCAAAGAGCGCTGCTCAATAGCTGTAGCTCCTGAGATATGAGCCAGGGCTGCAGCCAGAGCTTCTACAGCCCCTTTTTCTTCTATTAGCTGTTCAGCAGATTGTCTGAAGTAGTCAATGGCAGATGGGGGAACAGAATCCAAAGATCTGAATGAAAATGTTAAAGAATATTTACAAAACCACTAAAATGAAGAATGAACCATTTATGAAATGTTCAAACGGAAACTAATGTACAGTGGTAGCAGCATCCGTATAACATACATGGTGAGAAAAAGTGTGTGGATTCTGTCATAAAGCTGTTTATCTCATTTCAGATACAGTAATACCTCGTCTTACGAACCTAATTGGTTCCGGAAGGAGGTTCATAAGGCGAAAAGTTTGTAACACGAAACGTTTCCCATAAGAAACAATGTAAAAGCGATTAATGCATGCAAGGGGGGGGGATCACAAAATGGCGCTCCGCTGGGCGCCGGCGCCCGGCTGTCACCTTTTAAAACAGCCGGGGGGCTTCTCGGCGTTCTCCCGAACCCGAACTTTTGCCGAACTTTTCGGTTTCGGTTTCGGTAGGCCGCCGAGAAGCGCCGCCGCCCGCCTATCACCTTCTGAAACAGCCGGGGGGCTTCTCGGGTTTCTCCCGAACCCAAACCCGAAAAGTTTGGCAAAAGTTCAGGTTCGGGAGAATGCCGAGAAGCCCCCCAGCTGTTTCAAAAGGTGACAGCCGGGTGGCACCGCCCAGCGGAGTGCCATTTTGCAATCTGCGGTGGGTTCGTAAGTCGAAAAAAGTTCGTAAGAAGAGGCAAAAATTTTCCGAATCCCGGGTTCGTATCTCAAAATGTTCGTATCAAGGGGGGTTCGTATCACGAGGTACCACTGTACTAACTTTTACTTAATATTTAGGATTAACGTACCTGATTGCATCTTTACTGGAAGCTTTAATTATGTCTGTTGCTGTAGGAACACCTACACGTTTAAATGTAATGCCCTGAAAATAGAAGGCACACCATTTCACTGACAAACGTTGGTCAGAAAACTAGTCCTAAACACTTTAGTTGAAATGATAAAAAGCACTTTAAAGACTTTAAAGCTTTTTAAAAAACTACAACATACAGTGGTGTCACAATTTCCACTAAGAAATTCAGAAATGATTACCGCTTTCTGTTCTACTTGTTTCAGCTGATAATCTTCCCTGCGTTGATAGAAACAGATACACATCCCAGTACGTCCAGCTCGGCCTGTGCGTCCAGAGCGATGAATGTAAGATTCTACATCCTTTACAAAGAAACATTCAAATGGTATGCATGTTACAGAAAAGCCAACATTTTACTTACAAATATACAGAATGGTATACTCCCTAAAATACACTATTAATGAGAGCAGAAAAATGAAATGAAGCTATATTTGTGTAAACTATGAATTGCCTCAACAGAAAATTAATTATGTTATTACCATTGTGTGACATTTATAATGAGAATTCAACAAATTTTAAGAATGTTAAAATTAATAGATTAAAAAAATCTACTTGGAAACCACTTGGAACAGGAAGATGATATTTGAATAAATTTACACAATTATAGGTAGAATTTATGAAGAATTACCAAGTATTTGTGAACGTGCCTGGAGTAATAGCTGCTTTGGAATCCTTGTAAAACATTTGGAATTTGGCCCACCCTCACACCTCAATATACTGATAAGACAGTATAGCGAATTTTAGCTAGCAGTCTAAGAGACAGAATAAAGTTCTATTTTTGAAGAAATAAAAATAATTTTCCAACTTTATCACTCCAACTGTGCTGAGTTTTCAAGCAGAAAAGGCAAAGTAATTCAAACGAGGACCCCAAGTCTTCTTTGCAGCAAGCTTTAGCAATTTTTTTGTGTCATATTAACTAAGCAACAGCATCTTTTGGTACAAATAACTTTTCCCTCTGCCCAGAACCAGTTATTTTACCTTTGGTGGGGAAGCCTGTATTACTAGATCAACTTCTGGAATATCTAAGCCACGGGCAGCCACATTAGTTGCAACCAGTACTCCAAAGACTCCATTACGAAAGCCTTTCAAAGTGACCTCTCTTTGCTTTTGTGGAATATCACCATGTAAAGATTGTGCATCCTGCAGACATAAAAGAAATAAACTAAGAGAATTGTCCAAATAACAGGATTGATTTTCTTCAATTCAACTGAAATAGCAAAAATCTTCGCTTGACTATATTAGAGTTAACTCCTAATATTTTGAAAGTTAAACTGCCTCAAGACAAAAGCACTGTAGATAACATCGTAATACATATTTTAGAATTAGAAAAGACTCATCAGAAGTTCCTATATTTTCCTTCAGCTAAACTCCAGGATGTTATACATTGCAGAGCTAAACTTCCTTTTCCCTTGTCTTGCTCTCCTTTTGAATGATACCTAGTTATGTCTCATTTACTCAATCTCTCCTCTATTGCTGCTGCTCACAATGACAGACCACAGCCAATCTGCACCCAATTCCTGGATTCCGCCTTTTCCCTTGATTCTGACACCTACCTTTCAAATATGTGCAAAGAATTTTACTCCAATGACTATGGCTGCCACCCCAGAATATTCCCCCAAAAATCATTTAGAACATTTGAAAAATCAGAAAGTAATGGTTAGAAACATTATTAAAGAACAACTGAGGTATATTAAAATAAAGAAGAAAGAAATACAATATGGAAATCTGTCACAAGCCTTATTTTACTTGAACTCTATGCATCAGGTTTTGTAGTCAATTATATTAAGTCACAAACTGAACAAAAAGTATATATACATCTCCACCCCATGCCCAGTCAACGAAGCGGTGGAAGTGATGTGCCGGTGCCTGGAGGCTGTTGGGGCCTGGATGGGTGTCAACAGACTCAAGCTCAACCCGGATAAGACGGAGTGGCTGTGGGTTCTGCCTCCCAAGGACAATCCCATCTGTCCGTCCATCACCCTGGGGGGGGAATTATTGACCCCCTCAGAGAGGGTCCGCAACTTGGGCGTCCTCCTCGATCCACAGCTCACATTAGAACAACATCTTTCAGCTGTGGCGAGGGGGGCGTTTGCCCAGGTTCGCCTGGTGCACCAGTTGCGGCCCTATCTGGACCGGGACTCATTGCTCACAGTCACTCATGCCCTCATCACCTCGAGGTTCGACTACTGTAATGCTCTCTACATGGGGCTACCTTTGAAAAGTGTTCGGAAACTTCAGATCGTGCAAAATGCAGCTGCGAGAGCAGTCATGGGCCTACCTAGGTATGCCCATGTTTCACCATCACTCCGCAGTCTGCATTGGTTGCCGATCAGTTTCCGGTCACAATTCAAAGTGTTGGTTATGACCTTTAAAGCCCTTCATGGCATCGGACCAGAATATCTCCGAGACCGCCTCCTGCCGCACGAATCCCAGCGACCGATTAGGTCCCACAGAGTTGGCCTTCTCCGGGTCCCGTCAACTAAACAATGTCGGTTGGCGGGCCCCAGGGGAAGAGCCTTCTCTGTGGCGGCCCCGGCCCTCTGGAACCAACTCCCCCCGGAGATTAGAACTGCCCCTACTCTTCCTGCCTTCCGTAAACTCCTTAAAACCCACCTTTGCCGTCAGGCATGGGGGAACTGAAACATCTCCCCCTGGGCACGTTTAATTTATGCATGGTATGTCTGTGTGTGTGACTGTTAGCATATGGGGTTTTTTAAATATTTAAATATTTTAAATTTGTCTGATTGCTTATGATTTGTTTTTACATGTTGTGAGCCGCCCCGAGTCTTCGGAGAGGGGCGGCATACAAATCTAAGTAATAAATAAATAAATAAAATATATAAATGTAAATTGGGATTGGGATTGAAACTATCCTTTGGAAAAAAGATAAAGGTTCAAGGGGGACAAATCAAAGAAGAGTTCAATAGCAGAGAAGTAAAGGAGGTCAGATAAGCACCAAAAATTGTGTTCAGAAACTTTTGAAGGATCAAGAGGCATTGCAGTTATGGATCGTAAATAATCTTATAATCAAAGCTTAAAAAAGAAAAAGAAAGGATCAATCAGGTTGTGAATTTGAAAGTATTTTGAAACAAACTGCTCTAATGAATGTTCCATATCTAAATAAGTTATTAATCACTCTCTTGTGTTCTATTATATTTATTTCTTTTCATACTTTTGGGTCACTCTACCTGTTTTATTGAGGCATTAAGAGCCAGTTCAGTTGCTTCTTTTTTCGTCTCACAAAATACTATAGTTCGTCCATGACTCCCGCTGTAGACTTGAAGGACATCTCCAATCACTGCAGCTCTTTGGGACCAATGACATTCGATGGCTAAATGCTGGCAAAGTAAAGTGATATTCATTAGCTATTAGCAAAGAGAAAAGGATGGGGGTGATAGACATTAAAAATGTGAAATTCTGGTTGCATATTCATGCCCGACATCCCAATACTTTCCATTAGATTCTATGGACACCCTTAAAAAGGATGAAAATGGATAGGCTAATGGTCTAGCCAAAGAAATAGGAGAGATTGGGAAGAACAATAAGATTATACATAAAGAGGAGAAAAAAGAAAAGGGAAAGAAATTGGGGGTACAAAATGACAAGAAACTGGGGGAGTTTAGAAAAAGAGAATGGGAATTTAAAGAAAATAGGTGATTGGGATTTGATCATTACACATTAATCTTTTTTCTCTTTTTTAGTATTATTATAGGTATCACAAATTGTTTACTATAAGCAAATATGACTACTAACAAAAACTTAAAATTGTTAAATATTTGCATGAATTAAAA
Source organism: Erythrolamprus reginae (assembly GCF_031021105.1). Classification (NCBI taxonomy): domain Eukaryota; kingdom Metazoa; phylum Chordata; class Lepidosauria; order Squamata; family Dipsadidae; genus Erythrolamprus; species Erythrolamprus reginae. The sequence goes on along the minus strand of NC_091954.1, from coordinate 18,784,933 downwards.
GGAAGAAATATAAACAAAGTGAATGGAATATATTAATGGGATATAAATTGATATAATTAAGTTTAAAATTGGTAAATATCTATATGTTACTGGAAGAAAGATTGACCACAAATAAAGTAAATGATATAGTCTATAAATTTATGTAATTTGAATGATTATTAATTGGATTTTGATTAAATTTAGATTTAGTGAATATATATTATACCACCAAAAGGAAGATAAATTATGATGAAAATGAAGGAAATGATTGTGAATTTGGAATTTGTTTTCCTATTAGATAGGTTAATAATTAGATATTATATACAAATAATTTATAATTTGATGTTGAATATTAAATATAAGTAAAAGTAGATTCTTTTTAATGGGATAAGGGGTTTTAGTTATTAGGTAAGTAAATAAGGATGAGAAGGAGGCACTACGGCTCAGATTTAAGAAGTTAGAGATATATTACTTAGCATGTGAAGGTACATTTAATTTGTAAATTTGTTTATCCAGATGACAAAATTAGAAAAGGAGGTAGCAAATATTAAGAAATATATACCAAAGGGTAAACTTTATTGAAGATATATGATATTATAAGCATGTTTTTATCGTGGAGAAAAAATAAAAACCTTTTTGAAAAAAAAGCAATGTGTATGCCTACATGTTCATAATTTCCATCCAGATGCAGTAACAGTGCTGAACTTATGCTATTATAAAAAGTTAATTTACCTCTACAGTCATAGCAGTTTTTTTAGTCTTCTTTCCAATAAGATCAACTTGCTCATATTTGGTTTTCATATATTTCTTTGCTACATTGTAAACCCACTGAGGGCAGGTTGCAGAAAACAAGAGTGTCTGTGGATTATCTTCAGAATCTATAAATAAATAACACATATAATGAGCAAATTAGCATCCAATGATTTGAATTCACAATGTTTTGTACATCACTAATCACTGCTAGTCTCAAAGCATTCCTCAAAGTCTCAATTCATTCTCAGAGTCATGTTAGCACATCTGGGTGAAAACCAAATCTGAAGTCCTTAAGAGTTTCACCACCCAGTTGAAAGTTCAAATTTCTGCCCCCACTACACCCACAAGTTCTCCAATCATCAAGTGCCAGGCTGGCAGAATCTACCCATCTCCTTCCACGCAGGTGCAGGGGCGCAGAGACAAAGGATGACCCTGACTTTCTAGAAAGGGATTTGTTATGGCTACATGCTAACAACCTCATACTATCCTCCCCTCCCATTTTCCCACAATAGAAAATGCATGATATAGTAATATATAATGTGGCAGGCTAAAGAGTCCAAAAATGGCTTCAGCCTGACAGTTATGTAAAACATAATCAACAAGAGGACACATCTCAGAACAAAAACCAAATTGACAATTTGTATGCTGTCATTATTGTCACATACTGTACTTCCAATACTTTTGGATGGGACAACAAGAAAAGAAATAAAGAAATAAGTTATAATGGCTTTTAATATACAGGTGATCCTCGCTTAACAACCACTCATTCAAACTTGCAATGTCTCTGAATAAGTGGTACTTATGAACAGTCTTCAAAAGTTTCGACTGTTGTAGCATGCCTACTACTGGTCATTATTTGTGACATTTTTTGCCAATTTCCTACAAGCAAAATCAGTGGAGAACCAATAGGGTCGCAAATGATGACATGATGTCCTTGCTTATCAACAGCATGGAATTCTCTTACAAGACTGCAATTAGGAAGCGCTACAATGGCTGTCGTTAAGCAAGGCAGTCATGTGGCATCCCATTTTACAACCATGTTGCTTAGTGATTTTAATTCTACTCCCAAATGCCTTTGATAACCTGTATCCCAGGTTATTTTGATACAGGTTTTTAACTACATTCCAGTTCTTTGTATTCAGGCCCTACGACACATTACAATTTGCTCCAAATTAAATTAAATTAACCCTATGAAGTTAAATTTGAAATAGAACCAGTGATCGAATGGACCAACTGGTTTTCCTAGTCCTGCACTGAACATTAAAACCCAGGAACAGAAGATTCCAAAATGGAACAGATAGATACACAGACCACATGCTTACCTTTCTTGTAAGAATTCACTAAGATTTCTTCTACTTGTTCAGCAAATCCCATATCTAACATCTGATCAACTTCATCCAAGACGACATGTTTCAATTTAGAGATGTCCAATTTATTATTTTGGAGGTGATCTTTTATTCGACCAGGAGTCCCAACCAGGATGTCAATGCCATTTCTAATTAGATCCACTAGAAGGAATTTTTACATGTTATATATCAAACTTAATGCTTAACTCTAAAAATTATTGTAAGGCCAATGTTCTGAAACCTGTCAGCATTACTTATGAGTTTGAACTATATTAGTCACCAAACAAGTTCCAACAATTTCCATCTCCATGTGCTTAATAACACATATTCTAAATAATTTTACAAATATGAGAATCTAAAGCCACAATGAAGCATCAGGATAAAAAGTTCCTTCAAGAATGCATAAAATTAATTTGATTTTGTTTCACGTTGATGTTATATTTTCAGCTATTTCAAATAACACGTTAAAATAACTATATTTATTTTGTATTTATATTATATTTATTTATTATAAATGTATTTATATTTCTGAGTCCAACAAATAAACACGATGCATTACAATAGGTTTTTTTAAAGTATTATGGAGCAATATGATACACATTTTTAAAAAACGATAGACGGTTTTTAAAAAGATATTTTAAAATTGAAATATTATATCCTCAAAAAGCAAGTTGTATTTTCTTACACTGTCCATTATATGCCGTTCCTCCATAAAAACAGGCCACAGTCAGCTTCTTTGTAATATCTTTGAAGTCTCTGGCAACCTGCATTGCTAATTCTCTGGTTGGAGTCAGAACTAGTACCTAATTACAAACAAAGAATTATTTGTGGATTCTTGTACAAATAGACAGCACTAACAGCAAGATGAATCATCCTCCCCATCCCCCAAACATAATAAAGATGTTAAGGCAAATGGACCGGCAGCCCACCATGAATATGAGTGATTATATGGCTGAAGCGTAGACATCAGAGAGTTATTGTTAACGGCGAGTATTCTGAGCAGAGTCAGGTTACAAGTGGTGTGCCACAAGGGTCTGTTCTGGGTCCTATTCTTTTTAATATGTTTGTGAGTGACATAGGGGAAGGTTTGGTAGGGAAGGTTTGCCTATTTGCCGATGACTCTAAAGTGTGCAATAGGGTTGATATTCCTGGAGGCGTCTGTAATATGGTAAATGATTTAGCTTTACTAGATAAATGGTCAAAGCAATGGAAATTGCAGTTTAATGTTTCCAAATGTAAAATAATGCACTTGGGGAAAAGGAATCCTCAATCTGAGTATTGTATTGGCAGTTCTGTGTTAGCAAATACTTCAGAAGAAAAGGATTTAGGGGTAGTGATTTCTGACAGTCTCAAAATGGGTGAACAGTGCAGTCAGGCGGTAGGGAAAGCAAGTAGGATGCTTGGCTGCATAGCTAGAGGTATAACAAGCAGGAAGAGGGAGATTATGATCCCGCTATATAGAATGCTGGTGAGACCACATTTGGAATACTGTGTTCAGTTCTGGAGACCTCACCTACAAAAAGATATTGACAAAATTGAACGGGTCCAAAAACAGGCTACAAGAATGGTGGAAGGTCTTAAGCATAAAACGTATCAGGAAAGACTTAATGAACTCAATCTGTATAGTCTGGAGGACAGAAGGAAAAGGGGGGACATGATCGAAACATTTAAATATGTTAAAGGGTTAAATAAGGTCCAGGAGGGAAGTGTTTTTAATAGGAAAGTGAACACAAGAACAAGGGGACACAATCTGAAGTTAGTTGGGGGAAAGATCAAAAGCAACATGAGAAAATATTATTTTACTGAAAGAGTAGTAGATCCTTGAAACAAACTTCCAGCAGACGTGGTAGATAAATCCACAGTAACTGAATTTAAACATGTCTGGAATAAACATATATCCATCCTAAGATAAAATACAGAAAATAGTATAAGGGCAGACTAGATGGACCAGGAGGTCTTTTTCTGCTGTCAGACTTCTATGTTTCTATTAATGTATTTTTGCTCCCCCCTACACACAAAAAAGTTTGTAATTTATTGTGATTTCATTACCCTTGGTGTGCGGCCTCTTCTTCTTTCCTGTGGATCTCTATCAAGTTTTTCAATTAATGGAATGGCAAAGGAGAATGTTTTCCCTGTTCCTGTTCGAGCTTGGGCAATTAAATCTTTGCCTTCAAACACTGGCTTGAAAGTCTTCACTTGTACTGGAAACAGGTAGGTGACACCACGAGCTGTGGAAGAACACTATTAGGCTTTCTTTAGAAAAATATGTGTTTATCCTTAATTTTTCTATAACAAAACTTTAAAAAAGAGAAAGGAAAAGAAAATACAGGAGACTGCTAGAGACGTTTTTATTAAATACTTTACAAATTACTACACTCAGTCTCATGGAGTACATCCAAGTCCAGTCTTCTACCTAGAGGCAACGACATCCGTCAGATTGATGAATCAAATCTTCCTTTCTTCCTAGAACACTGCTTTTCAAGTTCAAGAATTTTAACATGTGTGGACTTCAACTCCCAGACTTAACAGAAAGTTAAAGTCCACAAATCTTAAAGTAGCCAAGACTAAGAAATGCTGTCCTAGAGATTTACCCAGATAGTTAAGCCCATAGATCAGTGATGGTGAACCTATGGCATGGGGCTCACAAGTGGCACGCAGAGCCATATCTGCTGGCACGGAAGCTGTTGCTTCAACATGTGTGTGCCAGCCAGCTGATTTTTGACTTGCACAGAGGCTCTGGGAAGGTGTTTTTGGCTTCCAGAGAGGATCTGGGGGGATGGGGGAGGGCGTTTTTACCCTCCCCCAGCTCCAGGGAAACCTATGGACCCCTGGGAGGGCAAAACACAAGCATACTATTTGGACCGGGAGTCACTGCTCACAGTCACTCACTCATGCCCTCATCACCTCGAAGCTCAACTACTGTAATGCTCTCTACATGGGGCTACCTTTGAAAAGTGTTCGGAAACTTCAGATCGTGCAGAATGCAGCCGCGAGAGCAATCATGGGCTTTCCCAAAAATGCCCATATCACGCCAACACTCCGTAGTCTGCATTGGTTGCCAATCAGTTTCCGGTCACAATTCAAAGTGTTCGTTATGACCTATAAAGCCCCTCATGGCACCGGACCAGAATATCTCCGGGACCGCCTTCTGCCGCACGAATCCCAGCGACCAGTTAGGTCCCACAGAGTTGGCCTTCTCCGGGTCCCGTCAACTAAACAATGTCGTTTGGCGGGACCCAGGGGAAGAGCCTTCTCTGTGGCGGCCCTGACCCTTTGGAACCAACTCCCCCCAGATATCAGAGTTGCCCCCACCCTCCTAGCCTTTCATAAGCTCCTTAAAACCCACCTCTGTCATCAGGCATGGGGGAATTGAAACTTTCCCTCCCCCTAGGCTTATAAAATTTATGCATGGTATGTCAGTATGTATGATTGGTTTCTAAATTGGGGTTTTAAATTAACTTAAATATTAGATTTGTTTACATTGTATTATTATTGCTGTTAGCTGCCCCGAGTCTGCGGAGAGGGGCGGCATACAAATCTGATTAATAAATAAATACTGGGCCCGTCAGAAGTTGGGAAACAGGCTGTTTCTGGCCTCCAGAGGGCCTCCGGGGGAAGCTGTTTTCACCCTCCCCATTGAATTATGGGTGTGGGCACTCTCGCATGTGTGATAGCGTACATGCACACACTTTTGGTACCCAGGAAAAAAAGGTTCGCCATCACTGCCATAGATCATGGTATATGTTTTTATTTTATCCTGAGGGACTAATTGTTGAACCATGGAATGACTAAAAAATGACTAGAGACCACCTCCCTACAGAATTATGCAGAATATCAATGGTAAAAGATTTTGATAGTATTCCGGTGTTTCCACCAATAAATTATAGCTCTCCTATTATTTTTAACTAAGCTATATATGGTTTGCATATCTACATGAAATGTTGTATATGGCACCAAGCATCATTATTCCTCAACTTTTATCTCTGAGCTTTTCTAAAGAACCTGACATTTATCCCTGAGTTTACACAATCTAATAAGAATCATAGTAACATCAGAGCAATACGCCAAAGTTTAACTCCTTATTTCCAAAAGAAAAATAATAACATACTCAATCGAAAACCAAGTTAACTTCTATGCAAATCCTTTGCAGACAGTAACTCATCAATGAATTTATGGATATTTCAGTTATACCGATTCTCATCTGCTAACATCAAATCCAAAGATCATCAGGCTACTATATGTAAAATATAAGGGCTGAAAACATTCAATGGGTATACCTTTCAGAAGATCAAGGGTTGCTTTAGAGATATCAAAATTAGCAAAAGCACCTTCCTTTTGTTCTGCTGTTAGTTCCTATTTTAAACAAAAATAAAAAGCAGTTACAGAAAGTGTTAAGATTTTAGTTCCAAAAAATATTTAAAGAACTGAAAGAAAAAAGCATCTACAGTACTCAATACCCACTTTCGAATATTCCCAGGGGAGAAAAATTAAATGCAAGGATTGTTATATGTATGCAGGTGTGTAATAAATAACATAGATGTGCTAAGAATGTTAAATACAAAATGCACCAAAGATAAATATCAGAAATACCAAGAGTAGGAAAATATAAAATAATGGAGGATAAATACTGTGTTTTGATATGTTGTGCATGGTAGCATATACCATATGGAATATGACAAAGAACACTGGTAAGTCAAAAAGGTTGTTTTCAGTTATTAATACATAGAGATCTATTATTTCATAACTTTAAGATCTGATTACTGCTGAGTTTAACAAAGATATGAACCTGCCTGTTAAGTTACATCACTGGTCCACTTAGCTTAATATTGAAAATTGGCAGCTCCTTAATAATGATGCGAGTTGCTGGCTCGAGGAGCTCTATATCTCAATATTAACATACGATATTTGAAATCAGAGATTGAGATATGCAGTCTGATTTTATGCTTTTTACTCAAACTCCAGTCAATAAAATCATGTTTTTATAATATGAAAAATACTTAATATTCAAATAAAAATGCATTTAAAGATTATACTTATGAGTCATCAGGATTACGCTTTGCCCTGACATAGCTGTAAAATGTCTGATCTTGACATTCTAAATAAAAGATACTTAGTACAGAGAATAAATAATCTCACCTGATCTTGATCACTTTCAGATTCTGTATGTGAATCTTCACAAGAATTATTATTCTTTTTTGAGGGCTTTACCCCATTACTCATGTGAGATATTGAGTTGCATTCTGAAATTACATCTTCATTTTTATCAGCCACTTCTTTCTTTTTTTTGCTTTTCTTTGCTTTTGGTGGCTCCAACTCCAAATCCAATAATTCAGTCTCGGCTAATGTTTGCTTTTTCAGTTTCTGCTTTTTTGTTTTATCTTTTTTATCCTTCTGCAAAGCAAACATATTCAAGAAAAATATTCAAATTATTAAACATACTTTCTTCAAATCCCCACAAATCATTTTCCTAATTCCATTCCTACAATGTTAGGAATATACTTTTATACAGAAGTAACTAAACAGAACAGAAATCGTTGCCACAGACATGTTGCTTCATTATTGAGCTAGACAGGAGGCATAAAATATGTGTTTTGTCTTGGATCTGAGACAAACACACTGCAATTTGAATTACGCGCTAGCAAAACTCAAAGATTGTGGTTCTGGGTTTTGGCTGAGACAAAACCTATAGGGATCTTAGGGTATGAGCAGGATAGATCTTGCACAACTCTTTTCTCCCTGGTCTAACAAATCCTACCCTGACACACATCTGCTTGGGACACAGGTGTTTTTAATTCATATCTAGACCAAATCAGTTTATTTCTGCTCTGTCCAGATTATCCAGAATTGCTCTGTGAATGTCCCAAAGGTGTTTTTTCAGGAGGCAACTGGACTTTCTTATCTTTTCTTTGAAGACCATTTTGCTTCTATTATATTGTTATATTGTGTTTTATATTGTTGTAAACGGCCCTGAATCCCACGGGATTGGGCGGCATAGAAGTCAAACAAATGAACAATTTTTTTAAAAAATAATAATTCAAAGACAAATGTTTTATGTTTTAAAATGTTATTTTAATAGGCTTATGTACATTGTTTTCTCTATTTCGTTAAAAATTGTAATATAATTATTAAAAATATAAGAAACAAAGAGTGATTTCTTCTTTCTTTCATTGCCAAAATCAACAATAATCATTATTTTGTAATGTTACTACTGTTAAGCAACCAAGTCTGAAAATTAAAGTATGCCCAAAGATGCATATTAAATTAAGGCTAAAAACAAGAAATCATCACAATGTTATACTGTATATTTAAATAAGGCAATTACCGTATTTTCCGGCGTATAAGACGACTGGGCGTATAAGACGACCCCCTAACTTTTCCAGTTAAAATATAGAATTTGAGATATACTCGCCGTATAAGACTACCCCTCTTCTGACTGTCAAAAACTGTCTAGGTCTATGATGTACTTGCATTGAGAAAAAAATCATTTCTGAACATGATAACACAATATTTTAATTACTAATGATGAAGATCTTATTGTTAAAATTATGAATGAATTATTTAGAGAGAGAGAGCCAAGTGGGAGCACTCTTCTGTCTATCTCTCCATATGTCTCTGTCTATCTGTCTTGTCTGCCTCTCATATTTCTCCTCACCACAATTAAGTTTATTATTATAACTCATCATAATTTGTCAACACAAAAAGGTGAACCTGGCTATTTTTCTTTCTCCTACCATCTATTCTGCAGGTATCTTTCAGTCTAACATGCAGCATGCTGACACCTATGTGAGAATCTATTATGGAATGAGAATCTGTATGTGATATCATGATATGGCAATCCAAACAGCCCATCCATTTTTTCCTCTTTCCGCACTTTCTGTCTTTATCCTCTTGCAATGTCACTTAAACAGATTTTAACTTGTCGGGTTTAATTAGTGACCCTGCCAATTTTCAGTACTGTGCAGTGTGCTATGATACAGAGCAGGGTGAATAATATGACCTCAGCTTTTAAAGTTATTTTAAAATGTTGCCTAAGAAATATGGAAAGATGATTCTTTTTGGAGGAAAAGTACATTTTCAATTGTTAAACATAAGAACAAATACAAACAGGCAGAAATAAATGCATCCAGTTTAACATTCAATTTTGCAACCACTAATAATGTTGGTCAAGTAGGTACAAAAATACCTGGGGAAATGATCAAAGTCTGGGAAATGGGTCCCTTGTCAGTTAAAAGGAGTGCTGATTTACCACCTGCTAGAGCAGTGATTTTCAACCTTTTTTGAGCCGCGGCACATTTTTTACATTTACAAAATCCTGGGGCACACCACCAACCAAAATTACACAAATCTAATAAATAAATACATACATACATACATACATACATATATACATACATACATACACACACACACACACAGACACACATAAATAACCCCCTCATATATACAATCCCATGTAACATCCCCTTATAAATACAGTCAATCATCAATCATCCCTCCTCAAATTTATACCACTGTCTCATTTCTGGGTTCTTCTCCTGTCTTTCCCCCTTTTCTCTCTCATGTTTCTCATTTCTCTCTCTTCCTCCCTTTTTCCCTCATTCCTTCTCCCTCTCACTTCTCTTTTTCCATCCCTGTCTCTCTCCCCCCCTTACGTGTGTGTGTGTGTGTGTGTATATATATATATACACACTCGAACCATTTCCAAAACCAGTTGAGGGCTGGGGTTTTTTTCTCTTTTATTCTTTTCAAACACAGGTGTGGGCTGGGGGGGGGTGTTTCTTATTATTTGCGTGCTTTTTACCATATGCTTCAAGAATCACCTCTCTCCCTCTCTCTTGTTCTCTCTCTCTCTCTCTTGTTCTCTCTTATTTTCTTTCTGAGGCTCCTCCCACAACGGTGGCTACAGCGGCGCTGGCGATCCGGCCGCTAGCCGCTCCGAGCGCTGTGGGAACGCCCACCCCTCTCACAGTCCGGTCCCGGGCTGACAGTAAAGGGGCTGCTTCCCATCCTCCTTCTCAGAAGGTTTCCTTCTGAGCAAGCTGGCAGGAGGATGGGAAGCAGCCCCTTTACTGTCAGCCCGGGACCGGACTGTGAGAGGGGTGGGCGTTCCCACACCGCTCGGAGTGGCTAGCGGCCGCATCGCCAGTGCCGTTGCAGCCACCGCTAATGTAAAGGGGCTGCTTCCCGGCAGCAGGAACTGCGGGGGGTAGCCGGCGTACGCTCCGGCTAACGAGCCCTTGCCGCAGCTATCCGCCGCTTCTTTCTTCTCCGCCTCGCCTCCGCTACTCCCCGCCGCCGCCTTTGCTCTCCCTGCCGGGCAAGAGGCAAAGGCGGCGGCGGGAGTAGCGGAGGCAAGGCGGAGAAGAAAGAAGCGGTGGATAGCTGCGGCAAGGGCTCGTTACGCCGGCTACCCCCCGCAGTTCCTGTCGCCGGGAGTGGCGCTCCACCCCAGCAAAGCCGGCGGCGGGAGCGGCGGCGTCCAGCCCTCTAGCCGGCGCCTCGCCAGCTATCCGCCAGATTCGAGTGCCGCCGCCTCAGGCGGCAGCGACAGCAGCAACAGCAGCGCGTTGATGAAGCCGGCGAGGGAGCTCCGGAATCGGTTGGCGCTCGCCCGATGCCTTGTTTTTTTATTTCCCCCTTTGGTTTCTCTTCACAGGCGGGAGTTCGGGAGGCAAGGGAGCGCTCGAGGAGACAGCGTCTTGCGGCATCGCCTCCCGTCGGGTTTATGACGAAGGGACGCTCAGCAACTTCTTTTTCCTTTCGGCGCCATAGCCACCCGCAGTCCCCGGAGCCGGCGGGTTGAGGCAAAGGGCTGCGTTTCCCTTCCCTCCCTCCCTCCTGCCCCCGTCCTGAATGGAAGCCCCGCTCGGCCAAGCAGCCTGGGATCTCCGCCGCTTGCAAACCGGGCGGGCGGAGCGGACCCGCGCTCACTTTCGGCTCCGGGGACTGCGGATGGCTATGGCGCCGAAAGGAAAAAGAAGTTGCTGAGCGATGCCACAAGACGCTGTCTCCTCGAGCGCTCCCTTGCCTCCCGAACTCCCGCCTGTGAAGAGAAACCAAAGGAGGAAATAAAAAAACAAGGCGTCGGGCGAGCGCCAACCGATTCCGGAGCTCCCTCGCCGGCTTCATCAACGCGCTGCTGTTGCTGCTGTCGCTGCTGCCTGAGGCGGCGGCACTCGAATCTGGCGTGGTGGAAAATCTTTGCCTGCCTCCAGATTTTCCACCACGCCAGATTCGAGTGCCGCCGCCTCAGGCGGCAGCGGCAGCAGCAACAGCAGCGCTTTTTCCTTTCGGCGCCATAGCCACCCGCTGTCCCCAGAGCCGAAAGTGAGCGCGGGTCCGCTCCCCCCCCCCCTCAATCCCGCTCCCGGCCTCCTCCCGCCCGCGGCTGTGGAATGGGCGCAGTATCCGGCCTATAAGACGACCCCCCACTTTGGAAAAGATTTTCAGGGGTTAAAAAGTCGTCTTATACGCCGGAAAATACGGTATATTCCCTTCATCCCAACCGATCTTCCTTTTACCCAAACCTAGAGCCTTCCAGATGTATTTTGATTCCAACTCTTGGAATAAATCATCTAACAGACATCCAAAATATTACTATTGATTGTTTCCTGATTGCTTATTTGTACCCTGTGACAATCATTAAGTTTGCTCCTCTTGTTATTGACAAATGTATCTTTTATGTACACTGAGAGCATATAGTATGTACCAAGGACAAATTCCTTGTGTTTCCAATCCCACTTGGCCAATAAATAATTCTATTCTAATCTATTCTATTATCCAGAGAGGGAGAAATTAGCCAGATATAAAATGTTTAGGAATCCTGAAAATATTCAGAAACAAGTAGAAATATGCAGAAATGGAAATATACTGAATATTCATTGTATAGGTCCCTTTTACCAACTTTTAGTTTTCTATCACAAAAGCTTTCATTATGAATACCTTAGCTTATCCATAAAATGATATTTGGTGCATTTATTGTCGTACACGCTACTTTTTTTTTACATGCTGATATATAAACCTTGAAATTTTAAGATTTATTTATTTATTCAATTTTTTAATGCCGCCCTTCTCCTTAGACTCAGGGCTGCTTACAACATGGTAGCAATAGCACTTTTTTAACAGAGCCAGCATATTGCCCCCACAATATGGGTCCTCATTTCCTCAGATCTCTGACAAGTTGGCAAAAAATTAAAAAACGGGCTGAAACAGTGGGGTTTTAAGAAAGTGGGAGGAGGGATGCATTCTGGCCTTCCCCTCCTGCACATGTTGGTACTTTTTTAGCACCAAGCTGAAGGAAAGAAGCTTGTTACACCTGTGCACAGCTGGCACATAAAATCTGGATTAGAAAACTTTTTTTGTGTAGAAAAGGAATAAGAGCAAGACGTGAGCCCTCCTCTTGGTATGAAGGTGTGTACGTATGTATGTGCATATATATCTGTGATTGTGTGTGTGTATACATACACATATATGAGAAGAGGCAATAGCCATCACGATCTCTGGAATGTTTAAAATTTATTTAAAACTACTAAAAAATTACTGAGCTTTTGTCAATCTCTATTGACTTCATCAGAGTATTCAAATCCCCATTGAAGAAACGCTTGCTTTAAATAATACAAGGGGTTACCCTTGAAGAGTGTTTGGAGACTTCAGCTAGTGCAAAATGCAGCGGTGTGCAATAACAGGTGTACCACAGTATGCCCGTATTACTCCATCTCTATGCGAGCTGCATTGGTTGCCAGTCGGTCTCCGAGCAAAATTCAAGGTGTTGGTTATCACCTTTAAAGCCCTAAATGGCTCAGGGCCAGACTGTTTACGGGACCGCCTCATACCTCACTGCGGCCAGTAAGGGCCCACAGTCGGCCTTCTCGACCTTGGGGAAGAGCCTTCTCTGTGGTGGCTCCGACCCTATGGAATCAATTGCCCCCGGAGATTCACATTATCTCCTCCCTACCGGGAAAGCTTTTCCGGCAGGCCTGGAATTAAGCCTGATTGTTGCAAGCATGGTTTTATAATATATGTGATTTTAGTGATGTTTTTAATTGGTTTTTTACTTATATTGTATGTATGCAATAAATAAATAATGCTGATCAATTTGGTTAATTCTTAATTCTCAATTCTTCAACGGGGATTTTAATACTCTGATGAAGTCAATAGGGATTGACGAAAGCTCAGTAATTTTTTAAGTAGTTTTAAATAAATTTTAAACTTTTCAGAAATCGTGATGGCTGCGGCCTCTTCATTTTTTAAGTATACCAGGAACTCGCATTTTTAAGATGATTCTTCACACACACACACACACACACACACACACACACACAAACAAACAAACAAACAAACGCACACACATTGGGGGAGGAAGGGCAGGGGACGAAAGACGCAAGCTCTACAACGGGGAAGCCCCCGAGCCCTCCGCTTCCGAGCCGGGCCGGGCCGGGCCGGGCTGACACGCAGCAAGCAGGCCGCTTGGCTTCTCGCGCAGCCGCGTCGTTTCCTAGCCCGCCGCCCCGCCTTCGGCCCCTCCTTTCTTCGGCCGCTGCCGCCACGAGGCCGGGGCCGCCTTTGCCCGGCCGCCTCCTACCTTGCTCTTTTTGGGGCGGCCGTCGTGTGACTCGTCGTCGGGCTCCGTGGGGGTCTCGGGCTCCATGTCGTCCTCGCTCTGGGACTCGAAGCGGGGAGCGGCGGGCATTTCCTGGGACTCTTGGCCGGGGAGGCGATGGTAGAAGCGGCTACTCGAAACCGAGGCCGGCGTGAAAGGAAAGAGCTCCGCCCCGACGGGCCCTGCGGTGGGAAGAAGGGCGGCGCCGGAGGAGGAGGAGGAGCGGAGCAGCAACGGCAGCGAGGAAAGCGCCCAGCTGGGCGGATGGAGACTAAGCTGCCTCGATGTCCGCCAAGCGCCTCTCCCGGGCTTCAGCTGCGGCGTCAGCCCGCGGAGCAGCCAGGTCGCCCACATGAAAGAAAAGCAGGCCGCTTGGGCCTTCCCGGTTGCTGTGGTGGAGAAGCTTTGTGCTTCGGTGGTGGCAGCGGGCCTGCTTTCGGCACAGCCGGAAGGGGACGTGGGCGGGTAGGAATTGCAAAACGTGAGGGGGAAAGTCTTCCGTGTGTTGGAAGAAATCTCCCCCTGGGTCCAGTTCCAAGCGGGGAGAAAAGATGCGGAAACATGGTGGCTGATTGGAAGGGCGCTTTAATGGGGAAGCAGAACCACCAAGTGCCGTTATTCTGGGTAACCGAGCCCTTGGTTTGAGGAGGAGGTGGGGTTTTTATAGTGTTTGTTCCACGGCATTTTGTAATTTAGTACAGTACTGAGCTCTCCAACCATGGCAACTTAAAGACTTGTGGACTTCAAGTCCCAGAATCCCTCAGCCAGCTTTGCTGGCTGAGGAATTCTGGGACTTGAAGTCCACAAGTCTTTTAAGATTTGCTGGCTGAGGAATTGCCAGGGTTGGAGGCCCCTGATTTCGAGGCTCGTTTTGTGTGTTTTGTTGTTTTATTTTAATTATTTGTTGCCCAAAGGGCGGCAATGAGGGGAGGGGGTGTTAAATCTTATTTAAACAAATGCAATTAATCCTAAATGCTGGCTTCCTTGGGGTTTTAATCCTGTCTTGAACGGATTACCAAATCTGCATTTCTAAAAGTTGGCCCCTTTAGTTTCTTCTACTTGGGCGAGAGAGCTGAGGCTCTGAGTTTCTTTTCTTTATAAACCTGTTTCTCCTTTAGGGGAAATAGAATATTCTGCCTTTTTAATGTTTCCTAAAATATTTCCTTATCCTGAGGGAGGTGGGTGCTAACTTCCTTCACCCGCAAGCTAGAAAGCGGAGGGTTTGCAGACTCTGGTTTGCTAGTTTGTGTGATATGAGGTGGGGGGAGGCTGAGAAACGGTTTACTCAGGGCTGGAGATGTTTTGGGAGGTGGCAGCTTGAAGCTTCTAATGGTGTTTTTTTTAAGCACTTCCATTGGGTCGGGGCCGCCACAGAGCCTTCTCTGTGGTGGCCCTGACCCTCTGGAACCAACTCCCCCCAGATATCAGAGTTGCCCCCACCCTCCTTGCCTTTCGTAAGCTCCTTAAAACCCACCTCTGTTGTCAGGCATGGTGGAATTGAGATATTCCCTTCCCCCTAGGCTTACAAAATTTATGCATGGTACCGTGTTTCCCCGAAAGTAAGACAGTGTCTTACTTTCTTTTTACCCCCAAAAGCCCCACTACGTCTTACTTTCGGGGTATGTCTTACATTGGAAAAATTGAAAGGGTCGCGTTCCCGAAGGCATCTCCCGAGTCCAGAAGGGCAGCCGCGGGACAGGAGCCCTTTTCCAAGTTCAACCTCAGGGCTCCAAGCCGCAGACGCGTGTCAGGGAAGCGTGTGTCTGGAGGGGAGGAGCCGCTCTGCGCAGTTGGGCAGCCCCACCTGCCTGCCGGAAAGGAGGCGGGCGAAGGAGGGTGCAGCTCCGGCCACTCGCCTCGGAGCCTTCGCTTTGCCAAGCCGAGGAAGAGGCGGTGGCGCCGCGGCGAGGCGAAGGAGGGCGCAGCTCCGGCCGCTCGCCTCGGAGCCGGTCGGCCTCGCTGGCCGCTTGCAGCTGAACCTCGGCAGGACTCGGTTGCTGGGACGAGGAAGAGGCTGTGGCGCCGCGGCAAGGTGAAGGAGGGCGCTGGGACGAGCGCCTTCGCTGCAAGCCGCCGCCCGCTCAGCTCGCTTCGGACCAGCACCGTCCTTCGCTTTGCCAAGCCGGGGAAGAGGCGGTGGCGGCGAGGCGAAGGCAAGGGGCGCGGGGAGCTTGGAAGCGACGTCATCAGGCTCCCCCCCCCCAGCAATACCCCCGTGTTTCCCCGAAAGTAAGACATATGTCTTACTTTCAGGGTATGGCTTATATTAGCCGACCCCCCTGAAACCCCCCATACATCTTACAATCGGGGGTGTCTTACTATCGGGGAAACACGGTATGTTTGTATGTATGATTGGTTTCTTAAATTGGGGTTTTTAAACTACCTTTAATAATAGATTTGTTTATATTGTTTTTTATTGTTGTTAGCCGCCCCGAGTCTACGGAGAGGGGCGGCATACAAATCTAATTAAATAAATAAATAAATAACAGTGCTTCTCAATTATTTTCTGTTAGGAAGGAAGAAGTAAACATTTCACGCCCTTCCTAACTCTCTACCATGTCTGTAAATAGTCTCCAAATTGTGCCCCGCTGTGAGAAACGCATCCTACGTGACACTCCTACAGGTACCTCCTTCATGTTCCTCAGTGTTGGGTAGTTCATTCTAAAAGAAAACGTCTCGTGAGTCCCAGAAGTTTGATTGAACTTGCAAAACGGTTTCTTTTAGAACAGATTGCCCTGGACAAGGAACGAGACGGAGATATCGGTACATGGGTCAGGTAAGATGTGTGTCTTGCAACCCATCCTGCCACCCCCAAATTGCGCCCCACCATGAGATGCACGCCCTACCTGACACTTGTACCGGTACCTTCATTGTGTTCCTCAGTGTTGTGCTTGGGGCAGCCCTTTCTAAAAGAAAACGTCGAGAAGTTTGATTGAACTCAAGATGTTTTCTTTTAGAATGGGCTGCCCTGCATATAACACTAAGGAATGCGGCAGAGGTAGCAGTACAAGTGTAGAAACATAGAAGACTGACAGCAGAAAAAGACCTCATGGTCCATCTAGTCTTCCCTTAATACTATTTCCTGTATTTTATCTTAGGATGGATATATGTTTATCCCAGGCATGTTTAAATTCAGTTACTGTGGATTTACCAACCACGTCTGCTGGAAGTTTGTTCCAAGGATCTACTATCTTTCAGTAAAATAATATTTTCTCATGTTGCTTTTGATCTTTCCCCCAACTAACTTCAGATTGTGTCAGGCATTATTATTATTATTTATTAGATTTGTATGCTGCCCCTCTCCGAAGACTCGGAGCGGCTCGAGACCTGCCCCGTCCAACCTGCATTCCCAAAATTGTGCCCCACCGCAAGGCGCCTATACTACCTGACACTTGTACAAGTACAGTGGAACCTTGGTTAATGAACACAATCCATTTCGGAAAGCTGGTTGCAATCTGAAATATGCTAAGAAAACTACATAGAAGAAGTGAAACTGCATAGAAATGGTTGCACTGATAGGAGATGAAATGTGAGAAAATTGTCAGAACAATAGGACAATTTCCATGCGATAGACAGAAAATAAGCTTGTTGTATATTCCTGCCTGTAGTGAGAAAGGTGAGGCAGTAAAAGGTCTGAGACTGAATGACTTATGACTAGGGACAGATTGTAAGAACTATATAAAAGGAACTCCCCTTGAAATGGACAATATGTGTGGTTTGGAATCTATTCCGAAGCATCAAGTATTATTATAGACTGAAATTTTGCAAAGGTCTCTACATCCGGGTGGAGCACAACAGTCTAAAAATTCCCAGAGTTCCTGGGACAACAGTATCATTTCTTTTCTGTTTGTTTCTAAATAAGAAAGCGGGGGGAAATTAAAAATGTAGAACTATGCCTCCTGCTTGTATTTTTTTCATTATTACAACAAACATTTCTGTAACTTTTGTCCAAATATTTACAAGGGTAATCCTCAATTTAAGAACTTTTGTTTGTTTAGTGAACATTCGAGGTTACAATGGTGCTGACTGTTGTAGCATCCCTATGGTCGTGTGATCAAAATTCAGGTGTTTTTAAGGGCCAGGGGATAAATATGGCTTCCTCTTCAGATACTGCATTCACACAGCTTAATATTTCTGTTTTTAATGACCTATCAACAATTTCCAGCTAAACCTGTGGTGGAGCTGAGTTTTTGAAAGCTAGTTTTTGGTCATCAGTTAAGCAACAACTATTTCCTTTTTGCTTTTTTCCCCAGCCAGATTCTTGCAAAGTTGAGGCTTGGTTTTAATTTGGAATGAGAGAGAAAAGAAGGGAGTTTGAACACAAAAGACCCATTTCTTGTATGTCGTGATGATGATTGCAACATCCAGAGATCCTGTTATCATCTTTTGCAACCTTCGTACAATCAAAGTCAAATTTCAGCTGTGTTACTAACTTATCCACATCCCTGAAATCTGTGTTACTAACTTAACAACTACAGTGATTTACTTAACAACTAGCAAGAAAGGTGTAGGGATGAGGCCCTGTGAAATTGTGTGTGTGTGCATGCAGAAAACTCCCTGCCCTAAGCGGGGCCCTTATTCCTGAATGACCTCACTTAGTTCACATGCCCAGAATGATCTAAGACACCTTCTCTGATGGTAAATGATCTCATCTAGGTCACGACAGCAGGATGCTCATTGAAAAGTGGGGGGGGAGAAGATGCGGGGGAATTCACCAGTGAAAATGCTGTTGCTCTCTTCTACCTTTGGCTGCTTGGAAGACTGTATCTAAGCAATAAACACTGCAAAGGCAGGCGGACATCATCGCATCCTGCCATGATTTGTCTCTAATTCCATCAGAGAGTTTGTAAAATGGGGCAAAACTTACTGAACAATTGTTTAGCAAAGGAAATTTTGGACCGAATTGTGTTTGTAAGTCAAGGACTACCTGTAATAGTATGATTTTCATTTGGTTCCAGAATGGGGAGGCCATAGTGATGTAACTTTGGTGACCATTTTGACCTAGTTTGAATTCCTTTCAACTTGCAGACTTCAGGGATGTGGATAAGGTTTCTGGAGAAGGGTGCCTTACTTCATTGGGCTGATTAACTCTCAAATCTAGAAGAGTCTGCACATTATTGATTATTTGGACTCAGTAATGTCAGACTTGCACCACAGATAAGAGAGTGCTTGATTGTCTTATACAGAGGTCTTCAAACTTGGCAACTTTACAACTTGTGGACTTCAACTTCCAGAATTCTCCAGCCAGTTGAAGTCCACAAGTTTAAGTCCACAAGTCTAAAAGTTGCTAAGTTGCTAAACTGGTAGCTGTGACTTCATAATTGTGTAATAATAATAATAATAATAATAATAACAGCAACAACAACTTTATTTTAAAAGAAATATATTTGACATAAACTAATGAATAACCACATGTTTATTTTTCCAAGAAAGCATCCTTGAAGTTACTAGGATCTGAGCTTATTACAGCAGTAAAAAACAGTAAAAATGTTTTATTACAAAGTATTCATATATTTTATGGAAGAAATAGCCAACATCTTACCTATATTAGCACATGTGTTAGTTTAAGACATTTACAGCTAATACATTAATAGATTTACAAACGGATTCACAAACTTGGATAAAAAAGGAGGAAAAATTAAACATTCATCACTGGTGTCAAGTGAAGCAAGGAATTTGGGGCAAGAAACTTTCTGCTGTGTAAAGTCATCTTTATAAATTCCAAATTCTTGAGAAAGCTGCTGCTTTTCTTTAGTCCATACAAAATGGCAGAATTAGCAGACACCATACTTTGTGCTCTGGAAAGAATGGCATTTTTGAAACAAAAGATTCACCAAAAAAAGTTTATTATGCATAACAAATGTTCTTTAAAAATATCTGACAGCTCCAAAACTTTTAGAAAAAATATTGGCTGTAGGAAGGTGGTTCATCGAAAAATCTGTTTAAAAGCCTTTCATTTTTAGGTTTCTTTGTACAGTCTTATAGTCATTTAGCTTTCAGAAATGTTCAAATATATAAAGGTTATATTTTCCATATTTACATGCATGCTGTTCTATAAAGCTAGCCAATCCTTTGGAAAACATACTGTATGTTCAATTATATTTTTCCAAATATGGAGCAGTAGTGAAATCTAATTTGTTTTACTACCAGTTCTATGGTGTGGCTTGATGGGCATGGCAGGGGAAGGATACTGCAAAATCTCAATTCCATCTCACTCTGGGGCCAGCCAGAGATGGTATTTGCCAGTCCAAACTATTCAAAATTTCTGCTACTGGTTCTCTAGAACCTGCTAGATTTCACCCCTGGTATGAGGGAACATAACCCTGTAGGTTGTTGCAGTTTATATCCATCCTGCCTGCTCTGTTTAGTTTTCTATGCCTGAAATAGCCCTTATCCTTTGTTACTGTGAAAGGTTCATGACAAGCCAATTGCAGCCAAAATACAGTGGTACCTCTACTTACAAACATAATTCGTTCCATGACCAGGTTCTTAAGTAGAAAAGTTTGTAAGTAGAAGCAATTTTTCCCATAGGAATCAATGTAAAAGCAAATAATACGTGCAAACCCATTAGGAAAGAAATAAAAGCTCGGAATTTGGGTGGGAGGAGGAAGAGGAGGAGGACAGTCACTGCCCAGAGCGAAGGGAGCATTTCTTTTCTTTGAGTGCTGGCAGAGGTTTATTCCCTCTCCAAATGCCCAGAGAAAGGAAATTTGTTCGCTCTGGACTGCCAAAGTCTCCTTGAGCGCCACTTAAAGGCTCTTCTGGCAGCCCAGAAAAGCCCAAGATTGTCAGGATTAAAGAGAAAATGGCAGGAAACTGGCCAGGCCTTAGTGCCGCTCTCAAATTTCCAGGAAAATTTTTCCGGACTCCGGTTCTTAAGTAGAAAATGGTTCTTAAAAGGCAAAAAAATCTTGAACACCCGGTTCTTATCTAGAAAAGTTCTTAAGTAGAGGCATTCTTAAGTAGAGGTACCACTGTACTTGTAAATTACCTCTCTTGGTGGTTGTTAAGGCATTGTAGAAACTTACTCTCATCTACCCTTACAACTACCCTAATCCAGACTTGTGTTGAGCACTGCAGTATACTATTGACATTACTATCATTTATACGCTACTCAGTAAGATAACCAAACATACCAAAACCCAGTAACAACAGTAAATCTTCCTGTTGGTTAACACACTGTTGGTTTGGCTGGGATGCTATAGGGTTCCTGCTTAGGCAGGGGGTTGGACTTGATGACCCTCATGGTCCCTTCCAACTCTAACAATAAATAAAAATAAATAAACACAATGAAGGGAAAAAAATGAAAACAAGAGTCACATATTGCCAGAGGAGCATCTGCATATTATCAATCCTACCTTCCAAATGTGCTTTTTTCAAAAGCAACTGGACTTTCTTGGGTGTTTCCTTTGGAAACATTTTGCTTCTCATCCAATAAGGTTCTTCAGTTCTGAACCAGAGAAGCTCCTTGGATGAAAAGTGAAAGGTTTTCAAAGAAAATACCAAGAAAGTCCAGTTGCTTTTGGTGGGGGGAAACACATTTGAGACAGCCATGGCCTGCATGATGAAGAATCTCCATAAGAGTTTCCAGATCCTACAATTTCCAGAAGAGCCAGATATTGGAGGCTTTCCTGAATACCAAAAGGGATGGTGAGTAGAGTGCTGTTCCAAAGGAGAGACAGTAACAGAGAAGGCATGTATGCCTTGTGATCACTGACGAAGAGAATTCCTCACGATGGGTGTAGAGTAGAGTAGCAGAATAGAATAGAATAGAATAGAATAACCATAGTTGGAAAGGACCTTGGAGGTCTTCTAGTCCAAATCCCTGCTTAGGCAGGAAACGGTTATCCAACATCTTAAAAACTTCCAGTTGAAACATGCCCTTCCTACCAGATATTATTGGACAAGTAGAAACACAAGCCTGGTCAGGTGTCAAGGCAGTAGGGCTTTAAAAGTGACAACCAACACCTTGATTTGCAACTGAAAGCCAACTGGCAATCAGACTCTTACAGTAGTGATGTTACCTGAGCAGATCAGGAGGCCCCGCTGTAATTTATGAACCACGTTCAAGGGCAGGTAGAGATTAAATTCAGCAATTCAATTGACATTTTTCCAGTACTGTATACCTAACCTTGAAGACCATATCAAGTGTAAATAGATGGAGATGTGCAATAGAAATAGCACCCCCATGTTTGCTCTTACCTGGGAGAATCTATCCCACTATCTCCTGTTATACTCTGATTTCCTGTGCCTTGTAAGTGGCTTTGGTCATGTTGGATTCCCTGATCTAGAGGAGCAACATCCGAGTTATCAAATGACTGCCGTGTTCCCACAAGGTTTGCCTTAATTTCCCAGTCTTTGGAGGACATCCTCAAGGAAGTTGTTTCCATGGCCACTTCGTTTGCCGACTTCTCCCAAATTCTCTTTGCTGCTTCCTGTTCCTCACTGAATTCAAGGACATGCCTTTCAGTATGATCAGTTCTCTGGCCTTGACCATAAACATCTTCGTTCCCTTCATTGTTTTTAGAAGACACTGGATGGTACGTACAAGTTTCTCCTTCCATGTTCATTTTATCGTATTCCTTTAAGCTGCCCTTGGATTTACTCTGACTAAGAAAACCACTTGCGTCATGTTGGCACGCATCAACAGTATCTGTATCTTTTGAGTAGCTTCGAAAGAGGCGATCGGCCTTTTCTTTTCCCAGTATTTTTGGACTTGTGTCTTCTCTTACGTCATTCAATTTTTCTGACCCCTTTCTGTATCGGAGTTGGTAAGATTTCAATTTGGATGATTCCATTTCTTCTTCCTGGACAGGACTATGAGCGCCACTGTTCTCCACTTTTTGATATTGAACTGGATCATCATAAATGAATCCCTGATGCTGCGAATTCACAGACTCAAGCCACTGGCTCATTTCCTTGGGCTGTATCTCACACTTAAAGTCCTTTTGTCTGTGCACAGCAGCAACGTCCGATTGTTTAAACTGGCAGATAATACCTGCATCAGCGGGAAGATAACAATCTGAATGCCGGCTTGGTAAATTGCACGTGTTTGCTTTGTCCCGGTGAGTTTGAATAGATTTTTCGGGATACTTTTTCTCTTCTTCCTTTTTGAATGTCAGATAAACCTTACAAGCCTCTTGCGTCTCCACTGCAAATTGGGAGTTCGTCCCTTTTTGCAGATTACATTTACAAGTAGCTCTCTCTGCCGAGGATGTCTGCCTGCCACCTGTTCGTAAAGTTTGGCATTGTTGGTGATCTGAGTGTTTTTTCTTGCCATCTTCAGCATCGCACTTCCCAGAGAGAGAAACTTTAGCTTTACACTCCAGGCTTTTTGAGAAATCTAAAGACTGGGACCACGAACGATGCCTCTCTGATTTAACAGCTTTGAAGTTTACATCACACTTTTTCTGACTTTTATAATCTTTGGATGACTTGTTCCTTCTATTTGGAATATCTTGAAATGGATTATTAATTTCCCTTTTGTAGAAAAAGTGGGGCTCCGTATCTAATGCATCTTCAATCGGCTTGTTGCAAACCATCGCTTTGCTTGAAAGATGGCATAATGGATACTCAACGGGGCTTGCTAAATTGTCATCAGACAGTAGCACTTCACTGGCTTTACATTTTCCTTGTTTTTCTTTAATATGCTGCTCCTTCCTGTGATACTTCGCATCTTTATTCTGTTTTTTCCAACCATGTGCTTTTGAAATATGCTTATGCTTCATGGTTAGTACTTCTGTAGAGGTTCCCTTGCTGATATAGTTCTTCTGTTCTTCCACTTTCCGCATTAGTGCTGTATGTTTCGTCAAGTTGTCAACAGTCAATATAGGATTGATGCGCTTGATGATTTCATGTTCAACATCCCGTGGAATGTTCTCCAAATTATCTTCGTCTCGGACGGGCCATTTCTCAGGAGGAAACTGAGCAGAAAATGTAGAGTGGGATTTCTTAGCCTTTTCTTTCTTGGAAGTGTTGCGCCGAAAGAAGCTGAGACTAAACTTTTTAGCCTTGTCTTTTCCCTTTGCGGAAAGTACCGAGTGGGTGATTCCATCAGTAAGTGACTCTGTACTTGGTTTTGCAACTGAAGACCTAGATTCACAGGAATCTTTTTGACTTTTTCCATTTGGCTCCTGGCTAATGAATCCCTGATGTTTTGTTGCTTTCATTTCATTGTGCCCAAGGAAACAGTAACAGGACTGACAATGTGATAGAAGAGGCAGAGGATCTAGTGTTGGCTCTGTAGCATCTTCCATGCTTACCAAGTATGTGAAAGAAGACTCGGGAAGCCATCTGTCTTCCAGCAAGGTCCTCTTGTTGCTCTTTGTAGTGTTATTAGAGATAAAATAGGTATTTGGGGTAACTATGAAGTATCCTTCCCCAGTATGGTAGATCTTTCGCTCTTTAATTAGCATGCCAAGAGTACTGTAGAGAATATCTTGGGTAGGAGTTGCAATACCTGGAATAATAAGGATAATCTTTATTAGGATCCATTCAACGTTTAAAATATTTTATTTCTATTCATTTTTCATACAATTGTTATATCATAAACATTGTTATATCTTTGTATACTACCAATTCATACTTGACAAAATAAATAAATAAACAAACAAACAAACAAGCAAATAACATTTAAAAATGTAGCATAAAGGCCTGTAGTAGGATGCTTTCTCCCAGTTGGACAATAGTGGGCAGCAAATACTTAATAAACATTGCAAATGACCTACTAAGTAAACCTGTAGCTTCTTCTAATGTAATCTTGTGATTGGTTGACTAGTTCCTTGCATTTTTATTAACTCTAAATATTAACTGAACTTCTTTTAAAAGTATCAAGCAGAAGAACCACAGTACTTTACCCCACAAGTTACTGGAACTGCTTTGGGGGTTAGGAAACCAACTGCTTCATCAATCCTATGATTATTGGACTGCAAAAATTTTAATGGAGATGGAAGCAAACGAATGTATACTCCTTCTTGTCAGAACGAAGAGGTTCTCATTTCAAAATTTATTGGATGGACTCCCTGAACCATCTGCTGTTTAGGGATTTGATAATTCAGTGACCACTGTTTTCTTGACTTGAATAGCTGTCCATCTCACCTATATGATTCTTGATCATATGACATATCATATCATTGTGATACGATCATATGATCATATCACAACAGTCAAAACCAACAAAAACTAGAAATAAATGCAACAAATTTATTTATTTATTTATTTATTTATTTATTTGATTTGTATGCTGCCCCTCTCCGCAGACTCGGGGCAGCTAACAAAAATGGTAAAAAGAGCATGTAACAATCCAATTAATAAAAACAACTAAAAACCCTTATTATAAAACCAAACATACACACAAACATACCATGCATAACTTGTAGTGGCCTAGGGGGGAGGAATATCTTAACTCCCCCATGCCTGGTGGCATAAATGAGTCTTGAGTAGTTTATGAAAGACAGGGAGGGTGGGGGCAGTTCTAATCTCCGGGGGGAGTTGGTTCCAGAGGGCCGGGGCCGCCAAAGAGAAGGCTCTTCCCCTGGGGCCCGCCAAACAACATTGTTTAGTCGACGGGACCCGGAGAAGGCCAACTCTGTGGGACCTTATCGGTCGCTGGGATTCATGCGGTAGCAAGCGGTTCCGGAGGTAACCTGGTCCAATGCCATGTAGGGCTTTAAAGGTCATGACCAACACTTTGAATTGTGACCGGAAACTGATCGGCAGCCAATGCAGGCCACGGAGTGTTGAGGAAACGTGGGCGAATCTTGGAAGCCCCACGACGGCTCTCGCGGCTGCGTTCTGCACGATCTGAAGTTTCCGCACACTTGCACAACTGTTAGAAACACTACTAAAACTCAAAACACAAAATTATGGCAGGTAAACATCAACCATACATCCCATTCAGATAGTCCTTGACATGCAACTAGCCCTTCAGTGAACGTTCAAAGTTGCAACAGCACTGAAAAAAGCGATTTATGACAGTTTTTTTTAAAAAATTATATATATTTGTCATACAAGTATAGAATTATAGTTTGTATTAACACAACGAAGTATAAAAGGTGATAAAAAGGGTAATAGGACAGAAGGACAGCAGGGACGGTAGGCACAATAGTGCGCTTATGCACGCCCCTTGTGGACCTCTTAGGAAAGGTCAGAGGTCAGCAGTAAATAATTTAAGGTTGAAGATCTTGGGGTTAGGGGAAGAATGGCCACATCACCATTGCCGTATCCCCATGGTCACATGACCAAAACGGGCAACTGTTATGATGGTTGCATAGTCCTGGGGTCACATCATCACATTTTGTGACCCATGAGCAAAGTCAATGAGGAAGCCAGATCTACTTAAAACCCTGTTACTATATTAATAGTTGCAGTGATTCCCTTAACTACTGTGGCAATAATAATAATAATAATAATAATAATAATAATAATAATAATAATAATTCTGAAGCATAACACAC
The DNA here is from genome assembly GCF_031021105.1 of Erythrolamprus reginae. Taxonomy (NCBI): domain Eukaryota; kingdom Metazoa; phylum Chordata; class Lepidosauria; order Squamata; family Dipsadidae; genus Erythrolamprus; species Erythrolamprus reginae. Next base: position 18,758,801 of record NC_091954.1, on the reverse strand, counting down.
CAGACATTGTGATCGTGGAGAAAAAGAAAGTATGGATCATCGACATCGCAATCCCAGGAGACAGCAGAATTGAGGAGAAGCAGCTAGAGAAATTAGTGAAATACAAAGATCTAAAAATCGAGCTGCAACGACTCTGGCATAAGCCAGTGAAAGTGGTCCCAGTGGTACTTGGCACGCTGGGCGCAGTACCAAAGGATCTCAGCGGACATTTGAAAACCATCGGAATTGACAAAATCTCCATCTTTCAATTGCAAAAGGCCGCTTTACTGGGATCGGCAAACATAATTCGCCCCTACATCACGCAGTCCTAGGTGCTTGGGAAGCGCCCGACTGGTGATGAAATACAAAATCCAGCATAGTGATCTCGTTTCCCGTGTTGTACTGACATAATAATAATAATAATAATAATAATAATAATAATAATAATAATAATAATAATAATAAATTTATTGTCATTGTCAAAAACAATGAATTGTCATTGGCAACGAAAGTCGTGTGACACCCAGAGACCAGTCCCACCATACCTAAAATCAGAATAGGTAAATTTAAAAATAGAATAAAAAATAGAATAAATGTTCCACCCACTACAAATTCCCTACCCTGAACCACTCAACCATCTACATGACAAACCGAGTAATATTGTCCAACAGTTCACTGATGGTGACCCTTTAGTTCGTTGTTAAGTGCGAGTACAACCCTGGGATAAAAACTATTCAGGAAACGTGTGGCCCGAGTTCTAGTTGTTCTGCATCTTCTGCCAGAAGGCAACAGTTCAAAGAGATTGTAAGCAGGATGAGAAGAGTCTTTGAGAATAGTATGCACCTTCCTAGAACAGCGAGATGTGAAGATGTCATCCCGGGTGGGTAAAATGAGGCAAAGCAACTGTCTTGGTTTGCCACAGAAATTTTGGGCCCAATTATGACTGGCGTCAAAGACTACCTATGCAATTACTTGGAAGCTCGTCATTGCTAACAGTTTTCCCTGAAGTCTAAAAGAGTGGGGCCCAATTGGAGTTTCAAGGGAATGATGTCCCATAGGAAAAGCACCAGGGCAGAAAACAGCCCATCAGATGACAGTCCTTAATACAGGGAGGGCTAACCTTTTTGTCATTGCGTGGCAAAAGCACGCACGCGACAGCATTAATGCAACGCACGTGCAAACCCCGGGAGTGCGACCTGTGCATGCACGTGCAACCCCCTGCACGTCTCTTGCCTCCCCCCACAAGTGCGAGGGACCCCCTCCTGCATTCACCCACCTCCCCTATTTTGTTGCTTTCAGGTTAGTGCAGGAGGCCTTCCAGGTGCAAACCAGGGCACAAGGGTCACATTTATTTTGTTTGTTTGTTTGTTTGTACTTATATTGCACTTATATGGTACAACAGTATACTCCCGCTATTGCACCTTCCGGCCACCAGAGGAGCTACAGTCTACGCACTGTAGTGGAGACTGTAATGGCGATGGAAGGGACCAGCAGGGGACGCCACATTATAACGGTACCGCTATGAACAGCTTTGAATGGTATTGTATGTTTTCCACCGTACCTTATGTAAACTTGACTACGCCTTATTTTTGGGGGGTGCCTTATATTAGCAAATTCTGCAAAACCTCTGACATGCCTTACTTTTGGGATACGTCTTATTTTCTGGGAAACAGGGTAGCATTTCACTGTTCTCACTGCAGCATAAACTGAAAGTTTATATTCAATATCCGCAACCCTTGATTTAGCCGATTACCTGGGTAGTGTTTTCCCAGCTGATGCAGTAAAGCTTCCTGTGTAACCGTAATATGAGCTGCGTTCATATCAGATATAGCACAGCACAAGACCTCTGCCAGAGGAACATACTGAGACTGGGAAATTGGATTCATATGCACTGGAGACACATCCCCTACAATGAAGATAAGGCGGGGAAGGGGTTGGGTGGGGGATGGAGGAGACACAAGAAAAAACATTAATTTTTGTACTTTTGAACAATTTGTCATCGTCAACCCCCTACACTGCATTCAAAAGCTAAGGTTTAAAGTTAGCCTGAGAAAAATTGTCATAAAATAGTTATAGATATCGGAGTGTGATAATAGTAAAGCTAATATTAATAATAATATATCTAATAATAAATCAAATGTTAATAAAAACCCACTGCCAGTTCTGCAGGAAAAGATTGCAGCTGAGCACATCAGTAAGCAACGTTTTGAAATGAGATTGTGATGACAGGTCAACATTAGACATTTGAGAAGAGGTAATTGTTTACGTTTCACTGAATTGCTTAAGGGTAAGAATTGGAATAGAACAGCGATGGCAAACCTTTTGTGTTTGCATGCCAAAAGGAGTGTGTGTGAATGCTAGCCTACAACTCTTCCCTCCCCCGCGTGCATGAGCAACTGCCCCCCACGCATGTGCACAGGCGTTTCTGAAGCCGGGTAGGTGAGGGAAAGCTGGAAGTTTGGGAAAACACACTTCCGGTTTTCCTGTTGTGCTGTTTTTTGCACTCCAGAGGGTTCAGGGAAGCTTCCTGAAGCTCCAGAGTGCAAAAAACAGCACAGCAGGCACAATGGAGGCGTGTAGGTTCACGCAATTCTGGTAAAAATTACTGGATTTTTTGCTTCCGTGCATGCATGGAAGCAACGAAACCGGCAATTTTTGCTGTCAGAAGGACATCCTAAAGCTGCAGCTGGGGCAGCGCCACTGGAGAGAGATGCCTGCAGTGCAGGAGAGCACAGAGAGGCCATGTGGCCGGAGCTTGGGGACACCCAGCTTGCTCCCCATGCCATGACACATCTTCTCCTTGCCCCTGCAGAAGGTCAGGCGCCGGAGCAAGGTAAGGACCAGGCGGTGTGGCAGAGCGGACGGTGGGTGGACCGCTCATGGCAAAGCTGCCGCTTGCATTGAGTGGCGGAGAATAGGGGGAGCGGTGTCAAGCGGGAGAGCAGTAGCGAGCAGCGGGGGTAGCAAGGTGAGCGGCATCGAGAAGCAGTGGCAGTGGGGGGAGTGGCGTTGAGCAGTGAGGGTAGCGAGGTGAGCAGCAGCGAGCAGCAGGGGCAGTGGGGGGAACGGTGATGAGCAGTGGGGGCAGCTGGGGGAGCGGCGGCGAGCAGCAAGGACAGCAGCGGTGAGCAGCAAGGGCAGAGAGGCAAGCGGCAGTGAGCAGCGGGGGCTGCGGGGGCTGCGGGGTTGGTCACCTAACTTATTTTGGCCTATTTGTAGGCCTTTTTGCTTCTGCACATGCGCAGAAGCTAAAAAACCCGGAAATCCCACGTGGGGTGCATGTGTGGGCTCCCGGCTTATTCCGGTAGTGTCGGAAATGGTGGCCTGTCCCTGGTAGCAGGGTAAGCCACTAGAACATAAATCAAAAACAAACCTCTCTTCCAGGGGTGAATGTTCCCGGTTTGCTTGTGCCTATCGGTTGCAAGAGAGCCGGTCGCGAAGGGAGTGTGAGGCTCCACCCACTCACCCAGACACCGCCATTTGAGTTCTTTTACCCTCTGCGTGTGCACAAAGTATTCTGTCTATGTTCAGAGGGTAAAAGAACCCCCCTCCCCGGGCAGGTGTGTGGAGCCTCACTCTCCCTTTGCGACCAGCTCTCCGACAACCAATGGGCATGAGCAAATCGGGAGCATTTCACCCCTGCCCTCTCCTTACTAGCACTGATAATGTTATCTAGTTTGAGTAATGAAACATCCGCAAGAAAACAACCAAGCTCAATAGAGCACCAATCCTAAGCTACAACATTTTCCTCTGGCGGAAGAAAGCCTCCTGGAGGCAAACTATGCTATAACTTACATACCGTAATTCTCAACACGTGAAAAATGACCCCAAACTGCATTGCCATTTTACAACTCTTTAAAAAATGCCAATTTTTCAGCTGTGTATTTTTATTTTTATTTGAGGACACATTTCTATGAAGTTTGAAGAGGAGGAATGGATGTGATTTGCCATCCATAGACATGTCATGTTCACTTTCATCCTTAATTTTGCAATTAGAAAAAAAGCAGTAATGCTGAGCTGGCCCCCATCCCCCCGTCCCCCCCCTTGTGCTTGACCCCGAGCTGAAGCACAACCCTGATGTGGCCCTCAATGAAATCGAGTTTGACATTCCTGGCTTAGAGATTGTTGTAAGACTCCGTCTAAGATATGTGAGCAACATGATATAGTTCGGAGTGAGAAATTACAGGAAAGCTCATCTTCCAGAATAGCTCTGACTATTTACAGCTAAACGCTTGAAAACAAACAAACCTGAGATCATTTTTCTTAAGTCAACAAAAAACAACAGTCCCTTTTGAAGAAGCTGTTAAACAGTTCTTGACCTCTGTTTTACCAATGGCTATGCTTATGTTTAACAGAATGCCTTCAGAGAGGTTCCAGAGACTAACTTCGTAAGTGAGGTTGCTAGGTTACTCCCACCAGGGATATAAATCAGGGTCAACCTGCTTTGTATGAAACAGAAGCGTGTGCACACACAAACACACACACACACACAGAGAACTGATTACTGTAAACAGAACTAGTTTCATACTTACCTGGAAAGGCCACCTTAAATGTTTTTATTTTTTCCATATGATTTATTTTCTCAGCACTGTATTGTAAAAATTTCTTACATGAGAAATAACAAAATACAGTGATACCTCGTCTTACGAACTTAATTGGTTCTGGGACGAGGTTTGTAAAGTGAAATGTTTGTAAGACAAAACAATGTTTCCCATAGGAATCAATGGAAAACCGATTAATGTGTGCCAGCCCAAAACTCACCCCTTTTGCCAGCCGTTTTTGTGCTGCTGGGATTCCCTTGAGGCTCCCCTCCATGGGAAACCCCACCTCTGGACTTCCGTGTTTTTGTGATGCTGCGATTTCGCTGAGGCTCCCCTCGCTAGGAAACCCCACCTCCGGACTTCCATTGCCAGCGAAGCGCCCGTTTTTGCGCTGATGGGATTCCCCTGAAGCATCGCAAAAACACGGAAGTCCGGAGGTGGTGTTTCCCATGGAGGGGAGCCTCAAGGAAATCCCAGCAGCACAAAAACGGGCGCTTCGCTGCAACAGAAGTCTGGAGGAGGCGGCGACTTGGGTTTGTAAGTGAAAATAATTTGGAAGAAGAGGCAAAAAAATCTTAAACCCAGGTTTGTATCTCGAAAAGTTTGTATGACGAGGGGTTTCACTGTATCAGAATAACAGAAGAGATCTTGGAGAAGTAGCGGGTTGCAGCCGGTATGCCCCAATACGGTATTAAATGACCAGCTGACCAGCGGGTGGGCTCATCAGCGTGAGATTTAGCTTCTACGTATGCGCTGGAAGCTGAATCTTGTGTGAAGATGCACTCGCCAGATTTCGGTAATTGCCGAAATCTCGCTTGCACATGCATCTTCACACAACATTTGGCTTCCGGCGCAAGTGCAGAAGCCGAATCTCGCACTGACGCACCTGTGCTCACTGGCCAGACATGTGCCCGCCTGCGCCAGTCACCAGGAGCGTTACGATAGCGCCAACAACGGGAAACCTTGCCAGCCTTGGAAGTCTTCTAATTCAAGCCCCTGCTCAAGCAGGAGAGCCTATACCAGGGTTGGCCAACCTTTTGGACCTCAGGGACCACTAAATTCAGAATTTTAACAATATTAATATTTATTAGATTTGTATGCCGCCCCTCTCCGTAGACTCGGGGCGGCTCACAACAATAACAAGAACAGTGTAAGAACAAATATAAGAATTTAAAAACACTAAAAACCCCATTATTAAAAGCAAACAAACACACAAACATACCATGTATAAACTGTATAGGCCCGGGAGAGATGTCTCAGTTCCCCCATGCCTGACGGCAGAGATGGGTTTTAAGAACTTTACAAAAGGCAAGGAGGGTGGGGGCAGTTCTAATCTCCAGGGGGAGCTGGTTCCAGAGGGTCGGGGCCACCACAGAGAAGGCTCTTCTCCTGGGTCCCGCCAAACGACATTGTTTAGTCGAGAAGGCCAACTCTGTGGGACCTAACCGCGGACAACTAATATGATCTGCCTAATGACTGATTGGGTAGACGTGGCTAGGTGGTGATGTGGCCAACTTGATGTTACTCAATGTCAAGGGGTGCCTCGCCAACTCGCACGAATTCTGCCACACAAATCCCAGCGACCTGGAGAGGGGCGGCATACAAATCCAATACATAATTAAATAAATAAATAAATAAACTCCTCTACTCGCTCCTCCCTTCCCAGCCACTCCTTGCCCGCCCGCCCGAGCTCCTTAGAGCCTCAATAGGAAGCAGTTGTTGGAACTAAGCAGCCACCACGAGAAAGAGTTGGCAAAACATCTGGCTCAGTTCAAATTGGATCTGACCGAGAAGGAGGCTTAGCAAAAACGCCTCAATTAGAACTAGGAGCATAGGCTTTCCAAGCAGAGGAAAGACCTGCGAGAGTGCAAGGCCAGGCACCATTGGAGACTCAGTGGGCTGAGATGGTCAGCCAGTTCTAGGCCATGTTACAGTTCCACTGGAACAAGGTCTTCTGGTTCTTCGCCACTGTTGTGGTTCAGCCTGAGGCAGATCAAAGACCAGCTGCATCTCTGCTGGCTCCATGCCCGGAGGAGGCTGACAGCGAAGAGGAGGGGGCTGGGCAGTCGGACAGGGGAGAGTACAGTCAGGAATGTGACGAGGAAGAACAGCAGGGGAGCCCCAGGGGGGGGCTCTCCCCAGCCAGTAGCTTGGAGTCTTTGGAGTCATTAGGTGATGAAGCACAAGCTGTCATTGACATGCGACAGAGATGTTTAGATCAAAGGAAGGATCAATTGAAGAAATATTATCAGCATTGAATAAGGAACACCAGGGCTTGGGTGTGGTCCTCATTAGCAGGGAAGGGTTTATAAGGCAGGCAACCTCTTGAAGCCATGTGGAGTGTTATCAGTTTGGAGATGCTGTAACCTGCATTGTTTTCTCGGTGTTTCTGTTCCTGGCTCGTGGCCCAGCAGTCTTGAAGACCTGTGGGAGGTGTATGTCTGTTATCTACAGCCTCCTCTTGGCAGCAAGAATCCTATATTGATGCATGGACAATTGCCTTCGTGTATATATTTGGAGTTCCAGTGTTTTCCTGCTTTGTAAGGACATTTTCTGTTAGCTTCGTTTCTCTTGAACATGATAAAACTGTGTTTGGATTCAACCGGTGTGTCTGGCTTATCTTTTTGGGTTGGTCATAGCTTCCGGAGTGACCCAGACAGAACAGCCACCAGCAATGCTTCCCTCCAATCTTCGGCCAAAGCCCGAGGCTGAAGCAGTCCCCAAGTTGGAATTTCTGCCCCCCTCTGACCCACACAAAAAGATCCAAAAGGGAGACACTCTGCAGCAACACAAGCCCCTCCAGAGATTAGGACTGCCCCCACCCTCCTTGCCTTTCGTAAACTTCTTAAAACCCACCTCTGCCGTCAGGCATGGGGGAACTGAGACATCTCCTCTTTCCTATGCAGTTTTATGTATGGTATGTTTGTATGTATGCTTTTTATATAATGGGTTTTTTAGGTTTTTTAATGTAAAATTGTTATTTTAGACTTTAATATTAGATTTGCTATTATATATTGTTTTATCACTGCTGTGAGCTGTCCCGAGTCTGCGGAGAGGGGTGGCATACAAATCTAATTATTAATAATAATAATAATAATAATAATAATAACAACAATAATAATAATAATATCCATCCCAAGGGCTGCAGTTTGAGGACCCCTGATTTAGTGCAATATTAAAAAATGCAAATAATTTTTCTGCGGACCTCCAAAATTTTCTCACGGACCACCAGTGATCCTGAAACCACTATTTGGTGACCACTGTCTTATATCATTTCAAACAAGTAGCTGTCCAGTCTCTTCTTAAAAACCTCCAGTGATGGAGCATCTACAACTTCTGAAGGCAAGCCATTCCTCTGATTAACTGTTTTCACTGTCAAGAAATTTCTCCCTAATTCTAGGCTGCTTCTCTTGATTAGTTTCTATCCATTGTTTCTCGTCTTGCCTTCTGGTACTCTAGAAAATAGATTGACCTTCTCTTCTTTGTGGCAGCCTGTCAAATACTGGAACACTGACATCATGTCCTTCTTTTCACTGGCTTAGACAAACCCAATTATTGCAACCATTTTCATATGTTTTAGCCTCCGGTCCCCTAATCACCTTGGTTGCCCTTCTCTGCACTCTTTAGAAACTCTACATCTGTTTTATAATATGATGACCAAAACAATGCAATATTCTAAGTATGGTCTTAATAAGGTTTTATAAAGTGGTACTAATACTACTTCTATCCCTCTTGGTAATGCAACCTACAGGGGGTGGACAAAAAAACGGAAACACCTTGAAAAATCATCAAAATATCTTTTAATATGGTGTTGGTCCACATTCTCCGAGGCATTGATTCATACAAATTGTGAATTGGTTCCAAAGAAATTTTAACCCATTCTTCAGTTAAATTACCTTCCAGTTAGAAACATAGAAACATAGAAGTCTGACGGCAGAAAAAGACGTCATGGTCCATCTAGTCTGCCCTTATACTATTTTCTGTATTTTATCTTAGGATGGATATATGTTTATCCCAGGCATGTTTAAATTCAGTTACTGTGGATTTATCTACCACATCTGCTGGAAGTTTGTTCCAAGGATCTACTACTCTTTCAGTAAAATAATATTTTCTCATGTTGCTTTTGATCTTTCCCCCAACTAACTTCAGATTGTGTCCCCTTGTTCTTGTGTTCACTTTCCTATTAAAAACACTTCCCTCCTGGACCTTATTTAACCCTTTAATATATTTAAATGTTTCGATCATGTCCCCCCTTTTCCTTCTGTCCTCCAGACTATACAGATTGAGTTCATTAAGTCTTTCCTGATACGTTTTATGCTTAAGACCTTCCACCATTCTTGTAGCCCATCTTTGGACCCGTTCAATTTTGTCAATATCTTTTTGTAGGTGAGGTCTCCAGAACTGAACACAGTATTCCAAATGTGGTCTCACCAGCACTCTATATAGTGGGATCATAATCTCCCTCTTCCTGCTTGTTATACCTCTAGCTATGCAGCCAAGCATCCTACTTGCTTTCCCTACCGCCTGACTGCACTGTTCACCCAGTTCTTTTAGAGACGATGGTGTTGGAAATTGACTTCTTACTTGAATCTCTAAAATCGACCATAAATGCTCAATAATGTTGAGGTCTGGTGAGATGAGATGCTGAACTTCATTAGAATGTTCCTTGTGCCATTCTTTAACACTTTAACACCCCCGCCATGTTTGACAGTTGGGAGAAGACAGTCTGGATGAAATGATTCTTTTGGCTGTCTCCAGACGTAAACACGGACGGAGGTCGGAAAAAGGGTAAATGATGATTCGTCAGAAAAAATCACATTTTTGCCACTGCTCGAGGAACAATTTCTAGTGGTTTCTACACCACTCTAAACGCTTTGAAACATTTGTCTTTGAGAGCAGAGGTTTTCTAATTGCAGCTCTTCTGTGGAATCCAGATTTGTGAAGCACATAAGCAAACTCCACACAGGAAAAAATGTTCCTTCAAAAATGTTCCAATACAGTGGTACCTCGGTTCTCAACCATAATCCATTCCAAAAGTGTGGTCGAGAACTGATTTGGTCGAGTACCGAATTTATTTATCCCCTGGGAAATAATGGAAATGGATTTAATTGGTTCCCAGCCCCTGTTAACTCGCTGGGAACCAATTAAATCTATTTTCTTTATTTCCTATGGGATAAATAAATTCGGTGCTCCAAGCTGCAGGAAGGGTGGGGGCGGCTGCAATCCCGGCAGCTTTGGGGGGCTCCTTTCCTCAATGCTTCGTATTATTACCTGTAAGCAGTTGCAAAAACTTTCTCCTTCCTGGCGGTGGCTTCCCTTCGAGGAGCAACAGCGCCGGGAACATCATGTAATGAAGGGAAGCTGCTGGAGCGGCGGCAACTGCTGAGATGGCTCCGGTGGCTTCCCTTCATCACGTGACGTTCCTGGCGCTGTTGCTACTCGAAGGGAAGCCGCCGCCGTTGCCGCCACCGGGAAGGAGAAAGTTTTTGCAGCTGCTTACAGGTAATAAGAGGAAGCAATGAGGAAAGGAGCCCCCCCGAAGCTGCGGGATTGCAGCCGCCCCCACCCTTCCTGCAGCATGGAGCTCTTATAGAGCTCCTCAGCCGCCTGAAGCTGCTGGGATTGCAGCAGCCCCCGGCGGTAACATTTTGGATAATGAACAAAATTTTCTGTGGCTGTTTGGTATCCGAATTTTTGTTCAGATACCGAAGCAAATTTTTGCCGAAAATTTTGTTCGTTATCCAAAATGTACGAGAACCAAAGCGTTTGAGTACCGAGGTACCACTGTACTCATAAAAAATAAATCAGCCAATTTTCCTTCTGTACAAATTTCAATTAGCATCTCTTTCCCGCTTTAACAGTCCTATATGCCTGATTAATTTAGCATCAAAAAATTACATAGGAAGAAGTGGTGCTAAATATATACTGCTTATCATCATCTTAGGACGAAATGAAACACAACTTCTCCTAATTTATCTTTAAAGCTTACCAAGAATATTTTTGGGGGCCTTGAGAAAGAAAGAACCTGTCATTCATGACGGAAACCAAATCCAAGCCCTGCTGATTGTTAAAATAGTGGCGGGAGGAATTGGGAGGTGGAGAAGAGGGATTTATTTACTGAAGCAGCCCCAGGCAACTTGCCAAAAATTAATGTATAATTGATGCACAAATTATTTTACCCATTTATACAACCCGGCTAATTGTTTGCATACAGAAAACCCGGTAACACGTTTTCAGGGCACAGAGTGAAACTCAAATGTGGGAAAGTCATTTTCATTACAGAGGTCAGATAAAAAAAATATACAGTGAACAAAAAAGTCTCTAGACACAATTTACCCACATAAAGAGATGTTTTGTTCTACTGCCTGAAATCTGAGCTTCGCTGGATTTAGCAGTGCCTTGACTGAGCAGATATTAAATTTCTATTTTTATTCAAATTAAAATGGGGCATAGCTCAGGTCTTCAGTGTTCTGATCAACAGATCTGTCTTAGGTGGGAATTCAATGTCACTTTTTAAAAATTGAAGGTAAATTCTGGTTACATTTAAGACCAAATTCTGGCTCTTTCAAACGGCCCTTGTAATATGACCGGTACTTGATCACTCGATTGGTGACACAGCATCAGTGAGAAAGTAGAAACATAGAAACATAGAAGATTGATGGCAGAAAAAGACCTCATGGTCCATCTAGTCTGCCCTTATACTATTTCCTGTATTTTATCTTACAATGGATATATGTTTATCCCAGGCATGTTTAAATTCAGTTACTATGGATTTACCAACCACGTCTGCTGGATGTTTGTTCCAAGGATCTACTACTCTTTCAGTAAAATAATATTTTCTCACGTTGTTTTTGATCTTTCCCCCAACTAACTTCAGATTGTGTCCCCTTGTTCTTGTGTTCACTTTCCTATTAAAAACACTTCCCTCCTGAACCTTATTTAACCCTTTAACATATTTAAATGTTTCGATCATGTCCCCCCTTTCCCTTCTGTCCTCCAGACTATACAGATTGAGTTCATTAAGTCTTTCCTGATACGTTTTATGCTTAAGACCTTCCACCATTCCTGTAGCCCGTCTTTGGACCCTTTCAATTTTGTCAATATCTTTTTGTAGGTGAGGTCTCCAGAACTGAACACAGTACTCCAAATGTGGCCTCACCAGCGCTCTATATAAGGGGATCACAATCTCCCTCTTCCTGCTTGTTATACCTCTAGCTATGCAGCCAAGCATCCTACTTGCTTTTCCTACTGCCCGACCACACTGCTCACCCATTTTGAGACTGTCAGAAATCACTACCCCTAAATCCTTCTCTTCTGAAGTTTTTGCTAACACAGAAAGTAGCATCCTTTGGTCTTTGGCTTATTTGTAAAACCTCCCCCCCCCCCCCCATCATTTATTTCCTTGAGATAATCAATTCAGACGAAAAAATCAAAATTTAAGCTGTACAAGAGTATGCTGCCTCTTTTACACATTTCTACCTGCCATTGCACCCTCAAACTCTACACCTGATTTTTTTTTCAAAAGCAGTCTCCTGAAATAAAAGTTAAAAATATTTATAATTAGTCCAGATCTAAAAAAATATTTCTAAAGATTACTGGAGATAATCAGAATCAACCTCATAGTAAGAGTTAAGGGCATCAAAGATCTCCACACCATTAAAGATATATATACAGTACAGTGATACCTTGTCTTACAAATTTAATTGGTTCCGGGACAAGGTTCTTAAGGTGAAAGGTTTGTAAGGCGAAACAATGTTTCCCATAGAAATCAATGGAAAAGTGATGAATGCGTGCAAGCCCAAAATTCACCCCTTTTGCCAGCCGAAGCGCCCATTTTTGCGCTTCTAGGATTGCCCTGAGGCTCCCCTCTATGGGAAACCCCACCTCCGGACCTCTGTGTTTTTGCAATGCTGTGATTTCACTGAGGCTCCCCTCGCTGGGAAACCCCACCTCTGGACTTCCGTTGCTAGCGAAGCGCCCATTTTTGCACTGCTGGGATTCCCCTGCTGGGATTCCCCTGCAGCATCACAAAAACATGGAAGTCCGGAAGTGGGGTTTCCCATGGAGGGGAGCCTCAGGGGAATCCCAGCAGCGCAAAAACGGGTGCTTCACTGGCAACGGACGTCCAGAGGCGGAGCATCCCAGTGGTGGTGGTGGGTTTGTAAGGTGAAAATAGTTTGTAAGAAGAGGCAAAAAAATCTTAAACCCCGGGTTTGTATCTTGAAAAGTTTGTATGATGAGGCGTTTGTAAGACGAGGTATCACTGTATATATATTTCTAGTTCTGAACTTCCATCTTAATGGGATGTCCCATTCCCCAAAAATGAGAGGGGAGAAGTATTGGAGGAGAAAGGAAAATCAATTAAGAAGACAACACTAATTGTGCTCTAGTCACTGTAGAACAGTGTTTCCCAACCTTGGCAACTTGAAGATATCTGAACTTCAACTCCCATAATTCCCCAGCCAGCATTCGCTGGCTGTGGAATTCTGGGACTTGAAGTCCAAATACCTTCAAGTTCCCAAGGTTGGGAAACACTGCTGTAGGTTGAATCAGAGGTTCAGAGCTGGTTCGGATTGGTTCGCCCAAACTGGTGGCGGAAATTTTCCCCCACTTGAAAGGGAAATAAACAACGAGAGATAATTAAAGGATGATGAAATTGATGCTGGGTGACCTTGGGCCAATCTCTTCCTCACCTGTAGAAAGAAGGAAGAGACCAAGGCAAATCATTTCTGAAACTGCAGCCAAGAAAACTTCAGGAACTTGTCCAGGCAAGTGCTAAGACTCAAAACCGACTTGAAGGCACATCTACACATCAAAGAATCTATTATAAGTCATGTTTTATACACAACATAAAAGCAAAGCTTCTACAAATCTTTACTTACAAAGAAAATTAAACATTCAAAATCCCACTGAAATGGATGGGATTTAAATTATTTACAAGGAGCTCGTCCTAGGTAACGACAATTTATAATACGTATCTCCATGGATTTTAATAATTTACTGTAGTTTAGGACCATATGTAACTAACATTTTAATAACTCCTATTAAGTCCCTTGTGCTCACAGGATTCACAATTTTGAACAGCTTCTTAAATCAGTGAAGGCAAACAGCCCTCCCCCAGTGGGCCGACCTCTAGGGAGGCACAGGGTGCCATAATTGCCACATCAAAATGAAACAACGGAGATAATTTTCTCAACGAGACGACCTCGGTTGAATCAAGATCGCTCCTTTTATTGTATTTCACTTTTCCTGACATGTGGTACAGAATAACCAATTCGCGAACGCCACATACATTAAGCCATCCTCCAACTACCATTCACTCATGCACTGTATAAGGCAACCTCCTCGTGACTTCCCTATAGATAATTAACGGAAGCTCCATTCTTTGCCTTTTCCTGGATTGTGTGTTTACTGGTGATTAGCAAAGGAATGAGAGTAAGGCATATATTTCCTTATATGGAAGTTAGCTATACGTTTTCTTCATGCTGTATATAAAGTTAATTATTTTCCACGTGGTCATTGATTCTGCAGCTCGCTTACTCAGCCTGGACTCTTGCTCCCTTTCTATAGAGGAAGAATAAGGTTTTATTCAGCATCCATTAGGCTAAAACATCACCCTCCAGTAATATTCCATTCCAATGTTCAGTGCCTATGAACCTATGATTACAACAATCAGAAAGCCTATTAAATGATCTCCCAATCCTCTAGCTGCTTGAGAATTTGACATGGCGCTATAACATTTCCTTCCAAGTTGGTCTTGGGTCACAGATGAAAACTAATGTTTGGAATAAACATCTTTATTACAATCATTCACTAGTCACTGTAGGCAGTCGGTGACTTCTGTCCACAATTCGGACTGGGAATTCCATGGCTAAGGATTGTGGTTATTAAGTGAGCTATCCGAAAACTATGATTGGTTTGATGACATTTTTGGCCATGGTGGTTAATCAGATGAGACGGTCATTAAACAAATTCTGGTTCCCACTTTGTCTTGATTTGTCAGAAGCTGGCTGGGAAGTGTTGTGGTTAGCTCTGGCCCAGCTCCTGCCCCAAGACTGTGGATGTGGGGGAGACATCCACATGCTGCAGGCCTGTTTTGCGCTCCCCCCCGGTGGAATCTGCTGATGAAGGCTCCTCTGACCAAGAAGACATGAGTGACAGGGAGGAGGAGAGTGGGGCAGACAGCTCAGAAGGAGATCAATTCTCTAGCTCCTCCTTGGATTCAGAACAAGAGTTAATGATACAGCCACGCATGCGGAGAGCGATGCATAGGCAGCAACTGAGAGATTATTATCAAAGAAAATGAGGCCACCTGTGGTTGGGTGGGGCTGTGGTCATTAGTGAGGCTGCTATAAATAGCAGCCTGTGGGTTTGGCCATTGTGGAGGATTATCTGATCCTTGTGTTTCGTGACTGTTTTACTGACTTGGACCTTTTGTGTGCTGATTTTTCCCCGCTTTGAAACTAAACCAGAGCAAAGTGTGTTTCACTTTGTGAAAGAAGAAGGACTGTGAATTGCCTCACAGCTGCAAGCTAAGTATCACAGAACTGATAAGGGACTTGTACAAATTACCAGTTTGTTTGGAGACGAGTGCTCTTTGCTATACAAAAAGAGGGCTTAGGTTAAGTGAATTTTCCTTATAAAGAACATTGTTTTGAATTTTCAAACGTGTGTGTGTGTCTGAAATTTGTACCTGTGAATTTTTGGGAGGAGTCTACCAGAGAGCCCGACAGAACAGGAAGATTGCAAATGGTGATCCATTGTAAATGCATGCCAAGTGCCAGGATCATGGCGTTACATCAAAGACGCTGCGGCAGTTCTAAATGTAAGGTAACTAGTCATAAGTCTTTTTTTCCCAGTGCTCTATAATTTCAAAGAGTTGTTAAAAGAATAGTCAAAAGTCAGTAAGTATCTTTATATCATACTGCAATTTATTTGAACTGATGCTTGCCCCCCACCAACCCCTGTAGCTGTTGCCCAAACGTTTTTCTTCAAATCATCAATACACCATTTGTATTTTTATTTATCTATTTATTAGATATGCTGCACATCTTTTTTTTCCCAATAGTTCAATATGACCTAACACTCCCTTCTCCCCAGTTTCCCCTACACAAAGATCAATTTGATCCAGGGGCTCCCTAATGAAGTGTTTCCCAACCTTGGCCACTTCAAGATACTGTATCTGGACTTCAACTCCCAGAATTCCCCAGCCAGCGAATGCTGGCTGGGGAATTCTGGGAGTTGAAGTCCAAATATCTTGGAGTGGCCAAGGTTGGGAAACACTGCCCTAGCGCTTGTCCATTATCTTGACCCCCTCCAAAATGCTGGCTTAATTTCAGGGATTTTAAGCAAGCAATAGCTAATGATGTTTTCTACACTAACTTATTAAAAAGGCAACTTTAAACTGATCTCACTCCTAGAGTGGAGATGAGATGAGGGTAACACCCAAGGGACTTATCCAAAAAAGGAAATTTATGGTTCAGTGCACCTGGAACAAGATAGCCTTAAGCAACCTTTGTTTTTAATTGTTAATTTCATTTTCTGAAGCCACGCCATGCTATATGTAATTTTACTAACTGTTTTCTTTTTTCCACCCCATGAAAAACAGCATTAGTTGTTGATTTGGAATGAATGTATGCCAGGGCATAAAAGATCCACTCTTTCCTTTATTAACATATGAAGTGTCAGAGGAAGTATAAACAGATGAGAACTATCTAGTCAGCAGGATCCCTTAGGTCTTGGTTACTCCTTTGTCAAATGAAGCAAATCTTCATTAACATCAGTATAGGATTAACTCAGGGTTTAAGAAGGGGAATAAGGAGGAATACTCATTCCATTTCAAAGTTAATTTCTAACCAAGGCTTTCTCTTCTGTTTCCACAAACACACATTTTTTTTGTTTTATAGATGTATTTCCTTCCCCACTCCTCACTAGCTGCAACCCATTGAGTTTGTATGAAATTTCTGTTTATTGACACACACCAAAAAAAAGGCCTGCATTGTTACAGTACAATTTAGATCCTATTGTGAAACCAGGTATCTTCCATAAACTGAAAGAAATGTTAGGAGTGGAGAGTTACAGAACATATTTCTGAGATGTTTCAACAAAAGTCAAAAATAATTACAGTTAATTAATTACCGTACTTATACCTTACTTAAAACCAAAATCAAAGTATCAAACGTAAGTTGGCCCTTTGTTATAACTTCAGCTAAAATCATTTTGTTTTTAATAATTTTCTTCATTTCCTGGTCTCTGTTACACTTGAGAGTATTGGACATTATTACAATAATCGATTACCGTAAACTAGTAAGAGTAAAAACCTTGGAGTATTGGCACCTGTCAATTAGGATGACAAAGAGGCTACTGGAATTGAGGAACAAGGAGGTGCCTTGCTCTACTTTGTGCAGCTTATAAAAACAGAAAGAAACAGGTGTTGGATTGTGCAGAGATGGACATGCTGTCAAAAAAGCTAGAGGGGAAAGAAGACTCCGAATATTACAAGATATGGGGAAAACGTTATAATTGGCTAGAGGAAAGAAATAAAGAAATAAAAACCAGCGATAAATATCCCAAAATGCAAAAATGCAAAGCAGTACCTTAACAAACCAAAAAAAAGGGGGTGGGGGGAATGGAAAATTCTACAATTGAAAAGTCTAAATTAGAAGGGAATGCAAATTTTCCAAAGGTATGCTTTATGTTTTTTTTGTTGTTGTTTTGTTTGTCATTGTAATGTTTGTATATGTATAAATAAATAACTAAATAATTAACTAACTAACTAACTAAATAAATAAAACAGAAAGAAACGTGGATGAAGGTGGCATTGCCAGAGAGTGTGGTAAGGGTGGATTAATGGAGTAGGACCTGACTCAAAGATCTCTTTGCAAATGTGTCATCTGCTTCTACATCAGACCTGCGCAAACGGCAGCCCATGGGCCACATCCGGCCCGCCCACTGTCTGTGACCGGTCCGCGGAGGTCGGGGTCCACTCCAGTGTGAGGATGAAAGAGCTCACCACGTCTGCCGGGACTCCTCCGGTTCCTGCTTTCCTGATGAATCATGAGAAAAGCAGGAACCGGAGGAGTCCCGGCAGACGCAGTGACCTCTTTCATCCTCGCACTGGAGCGGACCCTGAGCGGCCGAGCACAGAAACCATGCAAACACTCCGGCGCAGTGACTGTGGTGCACCGTGTTGCCGTAAAGCAAACAATTAGGGGTCTGCAGAGTGGGTCTGGGTGTTTAGGTCAGGCCAGGGTCTGAGTCTTTACAGTATTGGGTAGAACTGAGTTAATTATATTAGTCCGGCCCTCTACAACCATCCCAATTTCTCATGCGGCCCCATAGCAAAATTAATTGCCCACCCCTGTTCTACATG
Organism: Erythrolamprus reginae; assembly: GCF_031021105.1. Classification (NCBI taxonomy): domain Eukaryota; kingdom Metazoa; phylum Chordata; class Lepidosauria; order Squamata; family Dipsadidae; genus Erythrolamprus; species Erythrolamprus reginae. Next base: position 18,740,909 of record NC_091954.1, on the reverse strand, counting down.
TTGCACCAGCATAGCTGGCTGGAGAATTTTGGGAGTTGAAGTCCACAAGTCTTAAAATTGCCACGTTTGGTGACCTCTGTGTAACACAGACCTTCTGTCGCTAACTCCCTTTCTGATACAGCCCCTTGTTCTTCATGGAAGGCCCACCTTTGCAGAGGAGAAGGTCGGGAGCATGGGAACAGACAAGCTTCATTGGGCTCTCATTTAGCCCTCGGCCTCCTTTTTCAGGATCTTTTTTTACATGGTCATCTACCAGAGACCCTCCTCTGGTTCAGAGCTTTATCAGACAGGAGTTGAATGACTTTTGTTAACAACTGGTTAAGAATTAACCACTTTTTAATTCTTGAGGGCCTTGAAATTAAACTTTAATCAAACAAAAATCCCAGAGGTAGAAGCTTAATGGATGCAAGCTTGAACTTGAAACAGATGCTTGTTCTGAATTGTTTAGCATAGACTACATTTGTTGCCTTTCTCTGCCAATTAATAGTGGAACTGGGGATGTTCTGCAGTGAATTTGAATTTCAGATAAAATTGGCCTGCAGTCACTTCTAAATATCTTGACAACTTTTGCAGTTTTTTTAAAAATTAAAAACCTTTGATGAGATGGGGCAAGGAAATGAAGGAAAATGTATATCCTAGATTTTGATGTCTTATTTACTTGTGTCTGATTCTTGGAGACTGCCTGAGCAAATCCCTGATTCCTCCGCCCCCAAGACTTTTCGTTTTTGCTTTTAGATATTGCTTCCTTTGTAGGACTGAGAGAAAGTAAATGGCCCAAGATCACCCAGCGGACTTTGTGACCTAGGTGGGACTAGGAACTCACAGTCTCTTGGTTTCTATCCTGATGCCTTCACCACTATACCAAACTGATTCTTTTGTATATAATTAGAAGAATCATTTTGCTCTATTCAACCAAGAATTTTTGTTTTTATAAAGAGAATATCTGTGAATCTTGCCTTAGTGACTTCTTTAGCAAGTAGTACAGTATCTTTAACCCAAATGAATAAACCTAAAGTTTATATTCTTTTGAGAGTTATTTTCTATCTTTTTTATTCTATCAGGTTACTAAAAAAAAGGTTTGAAAGTACATCTTTGTAATCATTTTTCCATAATGCTAGACTAGGCTAGACTAGACTTCTTTATTGGCCAAGTGTGATTGGACACACAAGGAATTTGTCTTTGGTGCATACTATATGCTTTGGGTGTACATAAAAGAAAATATACATTTGTCAAGAATCATGAGGTAGAACACATGATGATTGTCATAGGGTACAAATAAGCAATCAGGAAACAATAAATATTAATATAAATCGTAAGGATACAAGCAACAAGTTACAGTCATACAGTTATAAGTGGGAGGAGATGGCGATAGGAAGGATGAAAAGACCAATAGTAATAGCAATGCAGCCTTAGTGAATTTAGTGCTTTCTACATTCCTTGATGGTTTTAAATCTACATATTTGTCTATCAATTCTCTCTCTCTCTCTCTCTTTCCCTCCCTCCCTATCTTTATTAAGACAGGATTGTTGATACTTTGGCTATCATTTCTTCTTTCAATTCTCTCTTACCAGAGTTTGAATGATAACCATCATTATTGCTGGGGGTTTTTTTTTCTTTTAATGTTAGGGTTAGATTTTTATTTTTGTCAAAGCATAGGCATCCTTTCCAGCCAGAATATGCATTTTCTGTTAACACTGAACGCTCTTTCATTAGATTCAGATCTAATAACCATGTGGATGGGTGAGTTCCAAGGAAGAATAGCGCTTTAGGTTGGACTGGGTAGTGGAAAAACATTGAGGAGGAAGAAAGCTTCAAACCATTTCTATACTTTTGCCAAAACTTCATGGGAATGTTTGCAAAGTCACCAGGAGTGGAATTTGAGTTGATAGTTTTGCTTTCCTTTCCTAACAGCAGCCAACCAGATGCCTCAGGAAAATTCAAAAACAAAAGAAAGTAGATACAGTGTTCCCTCGATTTCCGCGGGGGATGCGTTCCGAGACCGCCCGCGAAAGTCGAATTTCCGCGAAGTAGAGATGCGGAAGTAAATACACCATTTTTGGCTATGGACAGTATCACAAGCCCTCCCTTAACACTTTAAACCCCTAAATTACCATTTCCCATTCCCTTAACAACCATTTACTCACCATTATTACTGGTACTCACCATTGAATAAGACACTTAGTGATCCTGATATTTATAAACATAATTATTTATTAACAATAATTATTTTTTTTGTTATTTATTTGCAAAAATTATTGGTTTGGTGATGACATATGACGTCATCGGGTGGGAAAAACCGTGGTATAGGGAAAAAAACCGCAAAGTATTTTTTAATTAATATTTTTTGAAAAACCGTGGTATAGGCTATTCGCGAAGTTCGAACCCGCAAAAATCGAGGGAACACTGTATAATTTACCTAACATTCTTTCCTTTCTACCTTGTGCTTTCATCCATCAGTAATTTCCTTAGCACTTGCATAGCAAGTTATTTTCACTAATATTACTGTAGCCTGAATTAACCAACAAATCGAACAGACCAAAACCAAACAAAAATCTAGTTAGTGACAAGAATTTGTTTTCAAGAAGATACAGCCATAAATATAGTGACCCCAGGGTTTTCTTTAAATAAAGAAAGAAATAAGAAATTCTCAACAAGTTTGTCGAATCACTTGGTTTTTACTGTACTTTCATAAAACTCAACCAAAACCCCAAAATTCAAACTCTGCTCAGATAGATTCAATTCCAGTTTGTCTGCTGTCACCCCTGATATAAAGAATATTAAGATGTAAATGTATTGTGATGTAAAGTGCATGCTTTAAACTTTTTAATGCTTTAGTTTTACATTTTACTTAATTGCCTTGAGGATCATTCTTTGGTGAAAAGTTGAGATACAAATTCATTAAATAGATCAGTAAATGAAAAGTGTGGTGAGACATTTTCCTTCAGAATTTAAGTTACCGGTACTTTTTTTTAGTTCTACTAGAAACATAAAAGTCTCTAATGCACCATCCCCAGTTATTTATACATTATATTGGCTTTCCATAAGAACATATTGTTGTGAGCCGCCACGAGTCTTCGGAGAGGGGCGGCATACAAATCTAATTATTATTATTATTATTATTATTATTATTATTATTATTATTATTATTATTATTATTATTATTAGAAGAGCCATGCTGAATCAGGCCAAAACCAATAGATTCCAGCATTCTGTGTCACACAGTGGCCCATCAATTGTACGTGGGGATGTTGAGCAGAAAGAGAAGGCAAAACCCTCCCTTTCCCCTGATCCCCAACAAATGGTACTCAAGGGAACCCTGCCTGCCTCAACCAACATAGAGGCGGCACATGGACATCCATTTCAATAACCACCGATACACTTGGCGTCCATGAATCTGTCTAATCCTGCCTTGAAGCTATCCAGGCTGACAGCTGCCACGACCTCTTCTGGAAGTGAATTCCATAAACCAACGACCCTCTGGGTGAAGAAATATTTCCCTTTATTTGTCCTCAGTTTCTTACCTATGAGCTTTAGGGAGTGCCCCCTCGTCCTAGTATTGTGTGACAGAGAAAAGAATTTTTCTCTATCCACCTTTTCTATCCCATGCATGATTTTATACACTTCGATCAAGTCACCTCTTAAACGCCGTCTTTCAAGTCTAAAGAGACCATGGCGTTGCAACCTGGTTTCATAAGGATGGTGCTCCATTTCCTTGATCATTCTTGTTGCCCTTTTTTGCACCGTTTCCAGTTCCATTATATCCTTCTTGAGGTGTACACAGTACTCCAAGTGTGGTCTCACCATCGATTTGTACAGAGGCAATACAACATTTGCCGACCTATTTTCGATTCCCTTCCTAATCATGCCAAACATGGAATTTACTATTTTTTTTACTGCTGCTGCGCACTGGGTTGACATCTTCATTGAGTTGTTCACCAAAACCCCAAGATCCCTTTCTTGGGTTGTCTCAGAAAGCTTGATCCCCATCAGTTGGTAGATATAATTGGGGTTCTTTGCCCCAATATGCATAACTTTGCATTTGTTTAGGTTAAAAAACATTTGCCACCTTGTGGCCCACTTACTCAATTTCGAGAGAACTTTCTGGAGCTCCCAATAATCAGTTTCACTTTTCACTGACCGGAACAATTTAGTGTCATCAGCAAAACTTTGTTACCTCACTATTTATTTCTACATCCAGATCATTAATGAATAAATTAAAAATTAAATGTTGGGGTACACCACTTCTCACTTCTTTCCATCCAGAGAATTGTCCATTTATTGCCACACTTTGCTTCCTACAATTAAGCCAGTTACCAATCCAGGACAAGACCTGTCCACTAATTCCAGGGCTGAAGAGCTTTTCTTTTGATTTGTGTTATTTGTTATATATATTTTAACCTCTCCTCTCTTATAGCAATAGCATTTAGACTTATGGACTGCTTCATGGTGCTTTACAGCCCTCTCTGTGCTGGGGCAACATTTTACAGACTTTGGAAGGATGGGAAACTGAGTCAACCTTGAGCCAGTCAGGTTTGAACTTCTGGCAGCGTGAGCAGAGCTAGCCTGCAATACTGCATTCTAACCACTATGGCACCATGGCTCATGGTGTTGTAAGCTGTTAAAGAGCAATGGAAGAAAATCAAGAAATAACACAGTAGTTCAAAAATAAAATAATATTTAAGACACAAGAGAAATGAACATGTAGAGAGAGATATCCATATATAAGCTAGAGTTGGAAGCTTGTTGGGGAGGTGGGGGGCTCAGCACTGGCCCATCCGTGGCGGGCGGGGGCGGCTGCAGCTCCCTTTCCTTCTCCCACCGCCTATGTTTACCGCCGGCGTCTCCTACCAAGCCGGCGGCGGTCGAGCTGAGCGAGAGGAAAAGGCAGGGCGACCATGGTGGCTCCTTGAGTGGAGGCACAGGTGGCGGCAATAAGGAAAGGGAGCCGCAGCCGCCCCCGCCATCACAGATGGTCCAGTGTCGAGCCTCTCAGTTGTGGCCTCCCCGCCCCCCCACAACGGGCTGGCAGGGGGATGGGGAGCACATGCACAACATTCAAAATAAAAAAAATCTTTGACGGCCTCCGCACTTTTGTCGCTCCCCGCCAACTCAGCACCCGGCTCCATTGCGCAGCCTTGGAAAAGACTGCATGGGGGGGTTGTTTTTCGCAGTGAGTGGATGGGAGATTCGGGAGCTTATTGTGTATGTGTAAAATCACGTGTGCTGCCGTGGGCCGGATAAATGGCCTCAGCGGGCCACATGCGTCCCACAGGCCGTAGTTTGGGGACTGTTGCTCTAGCCTCAACTCTGGGTCTAGGAGGACTCCTAAGTTGCGGACCTTCCCTGAGGGGGTCAAGATCCCCCCCAGAGTAATGGAAAGACAGATGGAATTGTCCTTGGGAGGCAAAACCCATAGCCACTCCGTCTTGTCGGGGTTGAGCTTGACCCGGTTGACATCCATCCAGACCATGGATGGGTGTCAACCCATGGGTACTAAGCATTGTCTAAATAAGGGGTAGAAAAGGTGCTTTCACAAGGAATGCTAATTAGGTGCAAAGTCCAACCAGAAGCAAATGGGACTACTTTTAGGAGCCAAGCCCATAAGACGTTGAAATTAAAACTCCCACCAGAATAATTTTCACTTTGATAAACCATACTGTATTGTTTCTTTTCATTTTTGGAAATAATCCACTCCAAACTGTGCAGTTTCTTCGCAGTCCTATTTGAGTGGGAAAAGTAATAGAAACTCATGTTTTGTAGCAGTCACATACCTTCCTCCTGAGAACGTTATATTGCGTATGTAATATCGGTTCAAGAGGAGGATACCAAGAAAAAGACAGGATAGGGAGGGTAGAGGCTAACATCTGGAAACACTCTGAATTCTCACTAAAGAACAACTGTGGGCTTTTTTTCTGGTATATTTCTGCTATTATTGAAACATTTCCTCTGCAACTAATAATTATCGCCTTGTAAATTCAGACATTTTTTGGCAACAGGTGTTGTGGTTAGCTCTGGCCCAGCTCCGGCCCCAAGGACTGTGGATGTGGGGGAGACATCCACATGCTGCAGGCCTGTTTTGCCCCCGTTGGAATCTGCTGATGAAGGCTCCTCTGACCAAGAAGACATGAGTGACAGGGAGGAGGAGAGTGGGGCAGACAGCTCAGAAGGAGATCAATTATCTAGCTCCTCCTTGGATTCGGAACAAGAGTTAATGATACAGCCACGCATGCGGAGAGCGATGCATAGGCAACAACAACTGAGAGATTATTATCAAAGAAAATGTGGCCACCTGTGGTTGGGTGGGGCTGTGGTAATTAGTGGGGCTGCTATAAATAGCAGCCTGTGGGTTTGGCCATTGTGGAGGATTATCTGATCCTTGTGTTTCGTGACTGCTTTACTGACTTGGACCTTTTGTGTGCTGATTTTTCCCCGCTTTGAAACTAAACCAGGGCAAAGTGTGTTTCACTTTGTGAAAAAAGAAAGACTGTGAATTGCCTCACAGCTGCAAGCTAAGTATCACAGAACTGATAAGGGACTTGTACAAATTATCAGTTTGTTTGGAGACAAGTGCTCTTTGCTATCCCAAAAGAGGGCTTGGTTTAAGTGAATTTTCATTATAAAGAACATTGTTTTGAATTTTCAAACGTGTGTGTGTCTGAAATTGTATCTGTGCAATTTTGGGAGGATTCTACCAGAGAGCTCAACAGAACAACAGGTATGCCCCTCAGTTCTACAGATTCAAACAGGATAATGAATATAGAAAGAACCATCATATGGCTTAATTATGGGCATGCTGGTTTAATTTGCACCTTCCTTTTCTTTCCAGAGAACTGATTGTTCCCTCTCTTGTATGTCTTTTGCACTTATTTCAATCCTTGTACAAAATTTATTTTAGGCTGGAAGGGTCTTCTTATCATGGTGACTGAATACGGAAGGGTTAATCTACCCACTATTTGGGGGCAGGAAATAGCGATCATGTAAGGTTTCACACAGGCGCAATCACAGTTCAAAAGTTCTTGCAAGACCAGCCAAACTTCTCCATACGAAATATCTTTCCACCCAGAGTGTGGCCTCAGATGTTGGACCTTGGCCATCCCAAGGCTTCTTGCCAAATCTAAAGAGATCTGAAACATTAATCACTGTAATACAAAGCAGATTCCTCTTTTCTAAGTTATTTTGGGAAAGCCATCGGGAGTTCTGTAAGCTAATTGTAACTGACTGTGGACCTGCCTGTAAGAAATATTCTACAGAGGTTTTTTAATTGGGTATATCCAATAATAAATACAAAAAAGATTTAATGGTTCACATATTGGTAGCAGCCAGGATAGCCTTTGCGCAAAAATGGAAAGATACTGAGATTCCAAAAGAAACAGATATTCTTAAGAAAATTTTAGATTGTGCTGAGCTAGATATGATGATGAGAAGGTTAAACAATCAAGAAGAATCAGAATTTTATGATATTTGGCAGAAGGTTTATATTTGGTGGGAAATAAAGAAAAAGAAATAAATGTATTATTTTGAATATCTGAATTTAGTAGATAAATCGTAATAGTTAGTGACTATTTCATCACTTCCTCATTGAAGCTATAAAAGCTCATTATTCTGCTCAGTCACTTCCTTTTTACTTTTGCCTGAGAAGGGGGAGTTGTGTTTACGCTTTGTGCTTGTATACGCTTCGCGCTTATTATCTATATTGTATTTTGCTTTGTGCTTCTATCTTGTGATTGCTCAGTGCTTATTATTCTGTATTTGCTTCATGCTTATTCTGGATTGTTTATATTTTGTTTATATGTAAATAATAAAGTATATACTCGACTATAAGTCACTCCGATTATAAGTCGAGGCACCTACTTTTGCCACAAAAACTGGGAAAATTTATTGACTCCAGTATAACTCGAGGGTGGAAATTGCAGCGGCTACTGGTAACTTATAAAAATGGAAAACAATAAAATTACATCAATTGAGGCATCAGTAGATTAAATGTTTTAGAATATTTATTTCAAAGAAAACCAGTAAACTAGCTCTGTAAGTTTAAAAGAGGGTAAACAGGTATACCCCCCAAGGCAGGTATAGGCAAAAAAAAATGCAAGTACTTGCCAATGTTCCCTCTAATTTTTTTCCGGTGTGGGCAGAAAAGTATAGTGTCTGAGCGGCATTCCCTTTGGGACTGGGCGGCATAGATAGATTAGATGGACGAATGGATGGATGGATGGATGGATGGATGGATGGATGGATAGATAGATAGATAGATAGATAGATAGATAGATAGATAGATAGATAGATAGATAGATAGATAGATAGATAGATAGATAGATAGATAGATAGATCTCTTGAACCATTTCCAAAAACAGGTGAGGGCTGGGGGGTTTTCCCCTCTGTTATTATTTGGGTGCTTTTTACCATATGCTTTAAATCAAGAGTCACTTCTCTCTCTCTTTTGTTTCTCTCTCTTTCCTCTAATTCTCTGCCTCAATCATTTTCTCATTTCTCTTTTTTTCTTCCCTTTTTGCTCTCATTTCTCTCTCTCTCTTCCTTCCTCTCTTCTCTCTCTTGCTTTCTTTCTCTTTATCCCCCTCTTTCTCCCCTCTCTTGTCCCCTCTTTCTCTCTCCCCCCTCTTGCCCCCTTTCTCTCTCTCCCCCCTCTCTCCGTTGAACCAGCCACTTTCTCTTAACCAGATTGTTTCCAGATTGTTATGGGTGGTTGCACGCTGTCTTAAGTTCCTGAAAAAAGGCAGGATATAGAACTAACAAGTCAATTAATATGAATGAATGAATTAATTAATATGGCAAAGAAAGAAACTTTTTATTATATATTTTTCCAGGCCACCATCTAAGGCATTAGCTGTTTAGGAGATTGTCCATTAGAACCAAATGGTTTGTTACACAGAGCAGACAACTCAAGAGTAAAAATATTTATCCGGTGCAAACAAAACCATGATCAGAAACTCTTTCATGAATGATAAACTGTTCACTCAAGTGGCACCCAGAACATTTGCCATTGCTGCCGAAGAGGGAACAGCATTTTTCCACTGTGGATGTCCCCCCTTCAGTAACTTTAGAAGGACACACAAATAATTCAAGTGTGTTACTAGGCTACTCGGGTGACTGCTTTGTTTTTTTAGCCATGCCTCGAGCACCTGAATCCCTTTTTTGTTCCAAGAAGCCAGTTAAGCAAGATTAACCAAGATAAAAGTGTCATTTATTCTTCTTAGCTTCCAATCTTACTAAAGCATTGGTGAGAACTCTGTTTTAGTATAAATTTCTCAGTGATTGCTACATTACAGTCCGAGCCAAACTATCTGCCATTAGTTAAACTAGAAGTCTGAAAGAAAAAATGTTGCGTTCATAACCACCATTAAATGTTTAGGCAAAAGAATAGAATAGAATAGAATTTTTATTGGCCAAGTGTGATTGGACACACAAGGAATTTGTCTTGGTGCATATGCTCTCAGCGTACATAAAATAAAATATACATTTGTCAAGAATCATGTGGTACAACACTTAATGATTGTCATAGGGGTCAAATAAGCAATGAAGAAGCAATATTAATAAAAATCTTAGGATATAAGCAACAGGTTACAGCCATACAGTCAACATGGGAGGAAATGGGTGATAGGAATGATGAGAAAAACTAGTAGAATAGAAGTGCAGATTTAGTAGAAAGTCTGACAGTGTTGAGGGAATTATTTATTTAGTAGAGTGATGGCGTTCGGAGTCTGGTAACACCTTTTCTGAGTAAAATTTTTATTGATAGACACTCTAGAACAGTGGTTCTCAACCTGGGGGTTGGGACCCTTTTTGGGGTCGAACGGCTGTTTCACAGGGGTCGCCTAAAACCATGGGAAAAGACAAATTTCCCATGGTGTTAGGAACTAAAACTTCTATTCCGGTGCTTGGAACATATTTTTACAATCCGACCAATCAGGCGCTTACAGCGGGTGTGTCCCTTTGACCTTTCTGCCAATCAGCTTAAAGCTCTTTGGGGAGAATTGGTGCTAGACTTATGGTTGGGGGTCACCACCATAGTTCCCTCTAAGCTGAGCAGTGAGCAATCGCTCACTTAAAAATCATCATCAACTCAGAGTTTTACAAACCTGCCCAGAAGCCGAGAGGGAAAGAGTGAGAGGGAAGGAGAGAGAGAGGAAGAGAGGAAGAGAGAGAAACAGATAGAAAAAAGAGAGGAAGGAAAAGAAAAAGAAAAAGAATGGGAGTAAGGAAGAGAGAAAGAAAATCAAAATCTAGTTTGAAACTAGCTCAACTATTTAAGTGGCATTTGGATATTGATAGAGTTGCCCTATTATGAGCTCACTGTTATAGACACACAGTACAGTATTTTATTTTGAAATTCTCTGAGGCAAAACAGGGTGGGTTTTTCATTTGTTTGTTTGTTTGTTTGTTTGTTTGTTTATTTATTATTTCTGTGCCGCCCAGTCCCGAAGGGACTGCCGCTCAGACACTATACTTTTCCGCCCACCCCCCAAAAAAATTATAGGGAACACTGGTCACCACAACATGAGGAACTGTATTAAGGGGTCGCGGCATGGGAAAGGTTGAGAATCACTGCTCTAGAAAAACTGCAGAGAAGGGCAACAACAGAGAATGCAGCTGCGAGAGCAATCATGGGCTTTCCCAAATATGCCCATGTTACACCAACACTCCGCAGTCTGCATTGGTTGCCGATCAGTTTCCGGTCACAATTCAAAGTGTTGGTTATGACCTATAAAGCCCTTCATGGCACCGGACCAGATTACCTCAGGGACCGCCTTCTGCTGCACGAATCCCAGCGACCAGTCATGTCCCACAGAGTGGGTCTTCTCAGGGTCTCGTCAACCAAACAATGTCACTTGGCAGGACCCAGAGGAAGAGCCTTCTCTGTGGCGGCCCCAGCCCTCTGGAACCAACTCCCCCCAGAGATTAGAATTGCCCCCACCCTCCTTGCCTTTCGAAAGTTGCTTAAAACCAACCTCTGCCGCCAGGCATGGGGGAACTGAGATACACTTTCCCCTTAGGACTTTACAATTTTATGCATGGTATGTCTGTATGTATGATTTGTTTTTATATAATGAGCTTTTAACTGTTTTTAGTATTGGATTTTGTTTTATATTGTTTTATTGCTGTTGTTAGCCGCCCTGAGTCTGCGGAGAGGGTCGGCATACAAATCCAATAAATAAATAAATAAATAAATAAATAACAACAGCAGTGGGCTACGAGGTGGAATGCTAAATTGTGCTCGCCACTGCGCCTTGTAAATTCTTGCAGGGCCAGCGTGATTTTGCTGCTGTACCTGTGGAGGTAGCAAAATCGCGCATGGAGCTGCAGGTGCGTCCGTCTTTCGGCATGGACAGAAGCAAAAAAAACCTCGCCAAAACACAGGCGCACCTGCAGTTCCATGCGTGATTTTGCTGCCTTCACAGGTGCAGCAGCAAGATCGCGCAGGCCCCGCATGAACTTATAAGCCGCCGTGGCCAGCGCAATTTAGCATTCCAGCTCGTAGCCCACCGCCGGGCAACAAAGATGATTAGGGGACTGGAGACTAAAACATATGAAGAAAATTTGGAGGAATTGGGTATCCCTAGTTTAATGAAAAGAAGGATTGGGAGTGACACGATGGCAATCCTTCAATATTTAAAGGGCTACCACAAAGAACAGGGGGTCCAGCTATTTTCCAAAGCATCAGAAGGCAAGACAAGGAGTAATGAATGGAAGCGTTTGCCCAGGTTCGCCTGGTGCACCAGTTGCAGCCTTATTTGGACCGGGACTCACTGCTCACGGTCACTCATGCCCTCATCACCTCGAGGCTCGACTACTGTAATGCTCTCTACATGGGGCTACCTTTGAAAAGTGTTCGGAAACTTCAGATCGTGCAGAATGCAGCCACGAGAGCCATTGTGGGGTTACCTAGGTTCGCCCACGCTTCTTCAACACTCTGTGGCTTGCATTGGCTGCCACTCAGTTTCCGGTCACAATTCAAAGTGTTGGTAATGACCTATAAAGCCCTTCATGGCACCGGACCAGATTATCTCAGGGACCGCCTTCTGCTGCACTAATCCCAGCGACCAGTTAGGTCTCACAGAGTGGGCCTTCTCCGGGTCCTGTCAACTAAACAATGTCGTTTGGTGGGGCCCAGGGGAAGAGCCTTCTCTGTGGCGGCCCTGGCCCTCTGGAACCAACTCCCCCCGGAGATTAGAATTGCCCCCACCCTCCTCGCCTTTCGTAAGCTCCTTAAAACCTACCTCTGCCGTCAGGCATGGGGGAACAGAGATACTCTTTCCCCCTAGGCCTTTACAATGTATGCATGGTATGTTTGTTTGTATGTATGATTAGTTTCACAATAAGGGTTTTTTAGTTGTTTTAGTATTGGATTTACATGTTGTTTTTTATTATTGTTGTTAGCCGCCCCGAGTCTACGGAGAGGGGCGGCATACAAATCCAATAAATAAATAAATTAAATAAACAAACAAACAAACAAACAAAAAAATAAAATAAAATAAAATAAAATAAATAATAAGCCTATCAAAGCTTATCCAATGTGCAACTAAGGAGAAATTTCCTGACATAAAAATAACAAATGGAACTGCTTGCCTCAAGAAGTTATGGGCGCACTGAAGGTTTTTAAGAAGAGATTAGACAACCATTTGTCTGATGGTATAGGACAGGGGTGTCAAACTCACAGCATCACAGCGGCATCACATGTTGTATTGGGACTTTTTTCCCCTTCGTCAGGCATGGGGGTGTGGCCAGCACGTGACGCTTTCGGCCCACGAGCCACATGTTTAACAGCTCTGCCCTAGTACCACCGTCTATTATTATTATTATTTATTAGATTTGTATGCCGACCCTCTCCGTAGACTCGGGGCGGCTCACAGCAATGATAAAAACAATATACAGTATAGTAACAAATCTAATAGTTGGAATCTAAAATAACAGTAATACATTTCAAAAAGTCTAAAAAACAAGAAACCCCAATATATAAAAACATACATACAGTCATCATACACAAAAACGACATAGGCAGGGGGAGATGTTTCAGTTCCCCCACGCTTGACGGCAGAGGTGGGTTTTAAGCAGTTTACGAAAGGCAAGGAGGGTGGGGGCAGTTCTAATCTCTGGAGGGAGCAGATTCCAGAGGGTCGGAGCTGCCACAGAGAAGGCTCTTCCCCTGGGCCCCGCCAAACGACATTGTTTAGTTGACGGGACCCGGAGGAGACCAACTCTGTGGGACCTAACCGGTCGCTGGGATTCGTGCGGCAGAAGGCGGTCTCGTAGATACCCTGGTCCGGTGCCATGAAGGGCTTTATAGGTAATGACCAACACTTTGAATTGTGACCGGAAACTGATCGGCAACCAATGCAGACTGCGGAGTGTTGGAGTGACATGGGCATATTTGGGAAAGCCCATGATTGCTCTCGCAGCTGCATTCTGCACGATCTGAAGTTTTCCGATACAATGACATCAAACAAACTTACTAATCGGATGCTTTCCAGCTGACTCAGAATTCAACTCTTATAACCCAAACACATCTGAAGACTATCAAAGTCTGAGGCCAAACTAAGAAATATGACCATTTTAAATGACTGCATTTAAGGATTGCATCACATAAATAAACAAAAATTCAAAATGTGAATTTTCAGCTTCCCTCCTCTGAAAAGTTCCATAAAAACCACCTTGCAATCCTTTTTTAATCAGATCCCCAGAACTTAATTGGATTTACTCTTGCAAGAATTTTTTTTTGCTGACCAATATACTGGATGAATTGTAATTTTTGGCAGCCATACATGTGCTGAGGCCTCCCTTGTGGATCCAGTTGCAGGATCAAGGAAAGAGTTGTTGCCTGTACTTATCAAAAGAATTTGGCATTTGGCTTTCACTTCTGCGGAATCAAGTTTCTTACACTTTTATTTATATGTAGGTGTCACAAAAATGCATAAACCCACCATTTTGTAATCTTAAGTAGCTCAATCTTTGCCAATTGAAGTAAAAATATACAATTTTAAATGGTTAAGAGCCTGGGTTTAAGATGGAGAATTATAAAGAACTTATCATTTATTAAAACAACAGAAACTGCTAATATAGTTAATGTAATTGAGATTCTAATTTTATTTGCGGGTATATTTTTCCCTTTTTTAAAAAAGAAAAAGAAAAAAAAGATAGTTTGTTTATCTAAGGTCATTGGGTCTCTCCAGAGCTCAAATAAAAAGACTTTTCTTTTTAATTAACAGCAATAGGAGATTCTCAGAAGCTCCAAAGTCAGATTATACTTAGCTCCCACCCCAAACAAGAGGAAAATCTGGTTGTCCTTTCTGCATCTCCCTGTGTCCTCAAATACACAACTGCATGGCCATAGAAGTTAATCAGTCTGTGCCACCAGAATGGCTGGACCATTTCTTTAACGTTCATGCCATGAGAATTATCACAGTTACCAAGTTATCTAGTTCTAGAAGTACTTGAGTGGTTAGCATTTCCCCAGGAATATCCCAGAAAACAAAATGCTCCAATTTTGTTTTTAATGCTATGTATTATGCATTGTGACAATGACATATAGACTATACCTTGCCAAATGCATATGGAATTAACTTGCTAGTCAACTTTGCATTGATAGTGACTAATACAATCTCCAAGGGCAATGCGCCCATCAAAATGTTTTGTCCTTGACCAATTAGACAACCCAAAAGATTCCGGAGTGGTCTTCGAAGTTCCCCATTGGCCTGGCTGCCATGCCGGTTGATCTCATTATAGCTATTTTCTGTAAGATGCAAAACTCTGGACACAAGAATTCATGCAATGTGGATAGTTGTTGTTTTTTTAAGCTATAAAATAGCAAGAATGAGAGCAAGAATAATCTCACATTGGATGGCCATTGTCCTTAAGCAGGGGGTTGGACTAAAAGACCCCAGAGATACCTTCCAGCCCCATTATGATTAAATGCAAGCAGGAGCTTGCAATTTTGTCTACCGTACTGTGTATAGCAGAAAACCATTCTTGCACGTGCCTCAGTCTCTTTTCTTTTTTTTCTTTCTCACTCCCTCCTCACTCTCTCCAACTTTTACATCTACTTCCCTTCCCTTCCCTTCTTCTTTCCTTTCTTCCTTCCTTTCTCCCTCCCTCCACTCCACCTCTTCCTTTCTACAACTACTAACTTTCTCCCTCTAAACCTTCCCTTGAGTGATTTCAATTCCAATAAATCTCATATTAAACAGACTGATGGTATATTACAAAATAGTTATATTCTTTTGGTGTCTCTTTTTATAATACAGTGGTTACTTACGAACTTAGAAACATAGAAGACTGACGGCAGAAAAAGACCTCATGGTCCATCTAGTCTGCCCTTATACTATTTCCTGTATTTTATCTTACAATGGATATATGTTTATCCCAGGCATGTTTAAATTCAGTTACTGTGGATTTACCAACCACGTCTGCTGGAAGTTTGTTCCAAGGATCTACTACTCTTTCAGTGAAATATTTTCTCATGTTGCTTTTGATCTTTCCCCCAACTAACTTCAGACTGTGTCCCCTTGTTCTTGTGTTCACTTTTCTATTAAAAACACTTCCCTTCTTGACATTATTTAACCATTTAACATATTTAAATGTTTCGATCATGTCACCCCTTTTCCTTCTGTCCTCCAGACTATACAGATTGAGACCTTCCACCATTCTTGTCGCCCATCTTTGGACCCATTCGATTTTGTCAATATCTTTTTGTAGGTGAGGTTTCCAGAACTGAACACAGTATTCCAAATGTGGTCTCACCAGCGCTCTATATAAGGGGATCGTTCTGTGACCAGGTTCTTAAGTAGAAAGGTTTGTAAGAAGAAGGAATTTTTCCCATCGGAATCAATGTAAAAGCAAATAATGTGTGCGATTGGGAAAACCACAGGGAGGGTGGAGGCCCTGTTTTCTCCCAGGAGATTCCTAGAGAGGCCCCACAGAGGCTTCTCCCTGCCTTTTCCGACCCTATTTCCTCCCAGGAGATTCCTAGAGAGGCCCCAAGGAGGCTTCTCCCTGCCTTTTCTGCTTACAGTTTCGGAGGCTCAGGTTTGTAAATGGAAAATGGTTCTTGAGAAGAGGCAAAAAAATCTTGAACACCCGGTTCTTATCTAGAAAAGTTCGTTAGTAGAGATACCACTGTATATTTTTTTTAAAATGTTTATAATTGTTTTGTCATCTGGATTACTTCATTTCTTTAAGACTCCCAATCTTTTACTTTTGTGTTCACTAACTATATTCATTTTCTATCCAATTATAAAACTTCATCCAGACATTATAATATTCAGATTCTTCTCGTGTCTTTTAAATTTCATTGTCATTCTATTCATCTCGGCACAATCCAAGATTTTTTAAAATACGGGTACAGTGTTCCATCGATTTCCGCGGGGGATGTGTTCCGAGACTGCCCGCGAAAATTGAATTTCCGCGAAGTAGAGATGCGGAAGTAAATACACCATTTTTGGCTATGGACAGTATCACAAACCATCCCTTAATACAGTGGAACCCCGACATAAGAGCTGCTCTACTTAAGAGCAACTCGAGATAAGAGCTGGGAGGGGAGAGATATTTTTGTTCTACTTACAAGCCCAAATTCGAGATACAAGCGCCAAGGAGCTGTCTCCTGAAGCCAAACGCTAACTTCCGCGTTCGGCTTCAGGAGACAGCTGCGAAGCGGCGCGCGTGTTTTAAAAGGTTGCAGCCGGCCTGGGGGGCTCGGGGGGGTGCTTGCAGCTTTCTTTCTTGCTCTTTTTCTTTCTCTCTTTTACCTTCCCTTCCTCTATTTCTTCTTTTCTTTCTCCTTCCCACCTTCTTCCCTCCCTCCCTCCCTTCACTCATTCCTCTCTTACTCTCCCCTTTCATAAGTTTCCTTGCTTCCTTCCTCTGTTCCTGTCCCTTCCCCCTTTCTTTCTTTCTTTCTTTCTTTCTTTCTTTCTTTCTTCCTTTCTTTCTTGCTCTTTTTCTTTCTCTCTTTTACCTTCCCTTCCTCTATTTCTTCTTTTCTTTCTCCTTCCCACCTTCTTCCCTCCCTCCCTCCCTTCACTCATTCCTCTCTTACTCTCCCCTTTCATAAGTTTCCTTGCTTCCTTCCTCTGTTCCTGTCCCTTCCCTCTTTCCTTCCTTCCTTCCCACCCTCCGTCCATTCATTCACCCATTCCTCTCTTGATCGCTTAAAGCCGGTCCCTGGTGCAAAAAGGGTTGGGGACCTCTGTCCTACAGGATTGGGTGGCAGAGAAGTTGAACATATGTAAATTTAAAAGTTTAAGAAAGTTTACAAGTTAAGTGAAAGAAACTTCATTATTCATTTATATGTACATGTACATTTCTTCATTAAAAACATGTCTTTCTGCATAATTTAGACTAACTTTGTGAGTTTTTTGAGGGCTGGAACCAATTAAAATTATTTACATTAATTCCTATGGGGAAAAGTCGTTCGAGATAAGAGCTGCTCGACTTAAGAGCCCAGGTCCGGAACGAATTAAACTCGTATCTCGAGGTACCACTGTACTTTAAACCCCTAAATTACCATTTCCCAATCCCTTAACAACCATTTACTCCTCATTATTACTGGTACTCACCATTGAATAAGACACTTAGTGATCCTGATATTTATAAACATAATTATTTATTAACAATAATTTTTTTTTTTGTTATTTATTTGTAAAAATTATTACCGGTAGTTTGGCGATGACGTATGATGTCATTGGGGAGGAAAAACCGTGGTATAGAAAAAAACCCGCAAAGTATTTTTTTAATTAATATTTTTTGAAAAACCGTGCTATAGGCTATTCGCGAAGTTCGAACCCGCGAAAATCGAGGGGACACTGTATATCTTCTTCGGATGAAATCACATGTCTCGCTCTCAAGTACCCGCCAAGCATGAATAAGAAACCGGGTACTTTACTCAGCCCCTAGAAGTCTGTTGAGATAAAACAGGCTGATGGATTTGAGAACCACTATTCCAGATTACCCTGGATGTTTATATGCTACTAATAGCTTCTCTAGAGATGACACAATCTGGAGAGGTTAATATAATATTAGAGAATGTTTAACAGAGCGACGCAGGCCTCGAGATGTTCAGAGCCATCTCCATATTTGGTTCTTCTGCCACAACAGCCCTTTTGTATAAGAACAAAATGACTCCCCACAGAACTCCATACACATAGGCACTATTGCCATTTCAGCAGGAATCCAGGCTTTACTTCACGGTTTTAAACTTTTCATGCTGGTTTATTTGTTTTTTCCCCCCCTGTTGGTTTCATATCCCATTTGGTTTTTACAAAGCTCTTTTAGCGTATTATTTATGGCATGTCTAAAGGCTTTTGATACCTGTTGTTGATGCCAGGATAAGGGATCTTTCAAATAAATATGTTGGCTTTAAATCATCTGTTGCTTTTGATGTTTTTTTCCTCTACGTGCAGAAAACCAACTGGTACATGTTTCCAATATAGTTTTTAAAAGGGATGGATTCAGACATTATTATTATTATGTCAGTACAACAAACGAGATCACTATGCTGGATTTCGTATTTCATCACCAGTCGGGCGCTTCCCAAGCACCTAGGACTGCGTGATGTTTGCCTATCCAAGTAAAGCAGCCTTTTGCAATTGACAGATGGAGATTTTGTCAATTCCGATGGTTTTCAAATGTCCGCTGAGATCTTTTGGCACTGCGCCCAGCGTGCCAAGTACCACTGGGACCACTTTCGCTGGCTTATGCCAAAGTCATTGCAGCTCGACTTTTAGATCTTCGTATTTCACTAATTTCTCTAGCTGCTTCTCCTCAATTCTGCTGTCCCCCTGGGATTGCGATGTCGATGAGCCATACTTTCTTTTTCTCCACGATCACAATGTCTGGTGTGTTATGCTTCAGAATTCGGTCAGTCTGAAGTCGGAAGTCCCACAGTAGTTTTTTGCTTGCTCATTTTCGACCACTTTTTTGGGCTTATGATCCCACCAGTTCTTTGCCACTGGTAAATGGTAGTTCCGGCACAAGTTCCAGTGGATCATCTGTGCCACAGCATCATGTCTATGCTTGCAGTCAGTCTGTGCGATCTTTTTGCAGCAGCTGAGTATGTGATCGATTGTTTCATATGTTTCTTTACAGAGTCTGCACTTTGGATCATCTGTTGATTTTTCAATTCAATTTGTTCTAATGGCCTGTTCTTGTGCCGCCAGTTATTATTATGTCAATACAACACAGCAATTATTATTATTATATTATTATTATTATATTATTATTATTATTATTATATTATTATTATTATATTATTATTATATTATATATTATTATTATTATATATTATATTATTATTATTATTATCATCATCATTATCATTATTATCATTATCATTATTTATTAGATTTGTATGCCGCCCCTCTCCAAAGACTTGGAGCGGCTCACAACAAAAACAGTACAAATCCAATGATTAAAAAACAATTTAAAACCCTTAATATAAAAAAAACCAGTCATACATCTCAGTCAAACCATACATAAAACAGAAACGACCCAAGGGAATCAATTTCCCCATGCCTGAGGGCAGAAGTGGGTTTTAAGGAGTTTGCGAAAGACAAGGAGGGTGGGGGCAGTGTAACATCTTTTGTTAGTTCTGAATTAGTGTTATGGGAATCAGGAGCAGATTCCTCTTACCTGTTGCTACCAGTGATCTACACACGCATGAGGATTCTCACGTGCGTGCATGTGCTACACATGCACACACGCATGTCCCCAGTGTGATTTTGCTTCATTTTTTGCTTCCTTGTACTGGGAAGCAAAAATGTGCCAAAATCTCACAAGGTGACACGCGCGCATGAGAGATTTCAGTGATTTTTTTTTTGCTTTTACGCATTTATCCAGGGATAAAATGTTCTTGATTCACTCGTGCTTGTTGGTTGTCGGAGAGTTGGTTGTGAAGGCAGCACAAGGCTCTGCCCACCCACCCGTACGCTGCCATTTGGGTTCTTTTACCCTCTGTGCATGCACAGAACAGTGAACCAGGAACATTTCACCCCTGAATAAGAAAGAAAGAAAGAAAGAAAGAAAGAAAGAAAGAAAGAAAGAGGGAGGGAGGGAGGGAGGGAGGGAGGGAGGGAGTTTAGTTTAGTTTAGTTTATTTAGATTTGTATGCCGCCCCTCTCCGAAGACTCGGGGCGGCTAACAACAATAAAAAACAATGTAACAAATCTAATATTAAAAAGTAATCTAAAAAAACCAAATTTAAGGACCAATCATACCAACAAACATACCATGTATAAATTCTATAAGCCTAGGGGGAAGGGAGAAAAAATTTTCAATTCCCCCATGCCTGACGACAGAGGTGGGTTTTAAGGAGCTTGCGAAAGGCAAGGAGGGTGGGGGAACTCTGATATCTGGGGGAGCTGGTTCCAGAGGGTCGGGGCCGCCACAGAGAAGGCTCTTCTCCTGGGTCCCGCCAAATGACATTGTTTAGTCGACGGGACCCGGAGAAGGCCAACTCTGTGGGACCTAACCGGTCGCTGGGATTCGTGTGGCAGAAGGTGGTCCTGGAGATAGGAAGGAAGGAAGGAAGGAAGGAGGGAGGGAGGGAGGGAGGGAAGGAAGGAAGGAAGGAAGGAAGGAAGGATCTCTTTGCCGTTATAACTAGATACAATTGCTTTCCTTTATATATACTGCTCAAAAAATAAAGGCAACACTTAAACAACAGAATATAACTCCAAGTAAATCAAAACTTCTGTGAAATCAAACTGTCCACTTAGGAAGCAACACTGATTGACAATCAATTTCATTTTGTTGTCAGCACATCCAACTTTGTACAGAACTAAGTATTCAAAGAGAATTATTTCATTCATTCAGATCTAGGATGTGTTCTTTGAGTGTTCCCTTTATTTTTTTTGAGCACTGTATATACAATAGCTTTCCCTTATATAGTTTACCTTAGACCTTTGACCATCTTTCATTGCCAACCCTCAGAAATGCAAAGCGATTTTATGAATTCTACATTATGTGAAGCGATCTTCAGGTGCCCAAGAGTTAGCGGTCCTTAAGTGTCATTCCAAACGAAAAGCATCCCCTCCCTTCCCGCTCATCTTGGCACGTACGGAGAAAGAAGCCGCCCCACCAAGCACAGGTATGCACCTGAAAACCTCACCTGAGCTTTGAAAACTCAACCAACCAACCCCCTCCCTCAGAACCCCCAAAGAGCGACACCTGGCCCTTCAGCCATCCCAAACAGCCCTCCAAGGCAGTGTTTCCCAACCATGGCAACTTGAAGATATTTGGACTTCAACTCCCAGAATTCCCCAGCCAGCATTCGCTGGCTGGGGAATTCTAGGAGTTGAAGTCCAAATATCTTCAAGTTGCCAAGGTTGGGAAACACTGCTCCAAGGTGCTACTCGCCTGCGCCGGTTCCAAAAGCAGTGCGCGTCCTCAGGATGGGCGTGCGCTTGGGAAGATGGGGTGTGTGTGTCCCGATTAAGGCAGGGCAGGGGAAGTGCGGAGGAACCCCGCGGGGAGCTTCACTCACCTACGGCTCGGATGTGGAAGCCCTTGGGGGCCCGCAGCGCCCTGCGGAGCCAGGCGTCGCGAAGGAGCTGCAGGGTCGCCGGGGGGCCTTGCAAGAGCAGCACGCCGCCCCTCAGCCAGCCCTGAAGCCGCACCCGCCCCACGGCGCGCGCCAGCCCGGCGTTCCAGTAGCAAGCGGCGTTGGCGCGGCGGAACGCCTGGAAGACGGCCGCGCCGCGCGCCTCGTCCTCGCGCCAGTCCGCCTCAGCCTCCTTCCCCTCAGCCTCCTCGGCCTCGGCTTCGCGGGCGTCCCGCGAGCGGCGGCGCAGGACCAGGGCGAGCGAGCCGGGTGCCAGCTGCACGGCGCGGCGGGGGAGCGGCGAGGGCGACATATCTGAGGCGGCTGAGGGGCGCGTTGTGCCCGTCAGCAGCGCCGCCGCTACCAAGGGAACCGAGTTGTTCCTGGCAAGGGGCGGGGAGAAGCTGGCCCGGCTCCAAGCGAGGGGCAGCGGCGGCCCCGGAGCCAGAATTACTCGCCCGCCCTCCCGCTCTCCGAAGCACCTGGAGGAAGGAAGGAGGGTGTGTGTGTGTGACAGGCTGGCCCGCGCTGCAGTGCGCTGCGCTCCCGTCTGCAAGGCGCGCCATTGGGCTCGCGCGGCCTTTTCTCGCGCGGCTGGGCCCCCGCCGAAGCTTCCTGCGTCGGATCCTCGTCTGAGGCGAATCCTAGGCTGGTGGGGAACGACGTTGCCAGCCGATCGAAATACAATAGGTTGCGGTCGGGGAGTGAGTCTTAAGTGAACAAAAAAAAAGTTTACCTCGGCTGAAAGCTAATAGGAGTGATTAAACCTTTAGTCAAAAGGAGTTCGGCGTCTCTTGGAAAGCTACATTGCACGCCGGTAATCAGGATAACGATGCGCGAAGTTATAACTTAAGGCAGTGTTTCCCAACCTTGGCAACTTTATTTATTTATTTAGTCCAATACATAATACACATTGAAGAGAATATTTAGTAATATAACTAAAGAAACGAATAGAAGAAAAGATATAAAAGTATAGGTGAACAAATTTGAAAGGAAGAAAAGATAAATGAGATAAGGAGACAATTGGACAGGGGACTGAACACTGGTGCACTTATGCACGCCCCTTAACTTGAAGATATCCCGACTTCAACTCCCAGAATTCCCCAGCCAGGGAATGCTGGGAGTTGAAGTCCAGATATCTTCAAGTTGCCATGGTTGGGAAACACTGACTTAAGGGAATAGAATAGAATTTTTAATTGACCAAGTGTGATTGAAAGCCATTCGTGAGTAGCTCCAACTTACTCTAAGTACTAGGACCCAGCTGAAGTTAAAGTTGCCAAGTGCATAGAATAGAATAGAAATTGTGAACCGCCTGTCCTAGGAGAGGGGCAGCATAGAAATCCAATAAATAAAATAAATAAAATTAGAACGGAATAGAATTTTATTGGCCAGGTGTGATTGAACACACAAGGAATTTGTCATTGGTGCATTTGCTCTTAGTGTACATAAAAGAAATGATACATTCGTCAAGAATCATTAAATACAACAGTTAATGATTGTCCAGGTTTATATAAGCAAACAAATCAGATACCAGTTTGTATAAATTGTAAAGATAACCATTTATATTGTTTATATTGAAGGAGAGCAATAACGCTTCCAGTGAATGCGAGTGACCAATCAGATTTTTCAAAGGTAGAAGAGCAACTGCCCGTTGGTTAACCACCAGCCTCTCTTAAAGGTGTGAAAAAATGCTGAATAAAAAGCAATTCTAGTAAACTCAGGTGACCTGCTGAAATGATCAAAAGGATGAAACATCCCTGAGAAGAAAGGGCAGGGGAAAAGTGGGGGAGTAAGGTTACTAAATAAAGTATTTATTTCTAAATAAGGAATACTATTTCAATTTGTACTTTACTCTACCCTACTCTTTACTGCTCCACCCCCTCAACAGGAATAGTGAAACTGGAGACAAGCACATCTGTAGGTATTTGGAGATCGGAATTTCTGTTAAGCAAAGCAGTTGTTAAGAGAGTTGTGTCCAATTTTATAATCTTTTTTGTGCCCTGATGGTTAAGCCAATCCATTCCATTGAGTCACACAACCCTTAAACAAATCTGCCTTTCCTCACTGATTTCTTGTTAGAAGCCCTCTGAGAATGTCACTAATGGTAATCACATGATCCCAGGACCCTGCAACCATTGTCAATACATGCCAGTTATCAAGTGCCTGAATTTTGATCACATGACCATGGGATGCTGTTACAGTTCTTTGTGTAAGGACCCCCTTGTAAGCACTTTTTCCAAGGGTCATTTTAACTGATCACCAAACATATAGATGGTATGCTTGTATGTATGAGTGGTTATTTAAATTGGGGTTTTTAAAGATTATTTTTAATATTAGATTTGTTTACATTGTCTTTTTATATTGTTGTTAGCCGCCCCGAGTCTTCGGAGAGGGGCGGCATACAAATCTAATAAATACAAATACAAATACAAATGGTTGTAAGTCAAGCACTGCCTATACTATTTCAGCAAATTGTCTCTTCAATTCTTTGGGATCTCTGCAACAGTTGTTAGTGACTCAGGATTGTCCAGGGCTAGGATCAAAAAGATTATGATGGGATCAGTAATGGGTTTCACTTATCTTTGCTACAGTTCCAGAGATGTACATGTGTGTACTTCTGCGCATGCAGATAATTGGCGATGACGTCTGGGTGATGGGGCAGAGCCTCCCACTGCCACTGCTACCTGTTCGCCCGAATCGGGCAAACCAGTAGCAACCTACCAGTGGATGGGATGCAATGGAAGCTACAGGGTAACTTTCAGTCTCACTGTTGTACCCTATGCCATAGGCTCTTTGATCTGTACATAAAATTGCTCATAAAATGCTGCTCTTAAAAGTGGTTTTAGGACCCTGGAGGTTTGGACCCTTATGACCCTGGTGGCCCTTAAACTCAGAATAATTTGCTAGCTATTGAAGATACTTGAAAAATTTTTAAACAATTATACTATTTTCCTTGGTTTTATTTGTTAAACATACAAGCTTCTCTTTTCCATTTATATATTTTATGTTAATATTTAATGGTTTAAGATTTTTACATGATAAAGTAGGTTTCTGATTAAATTCAATCAAACAATTATTCTGGGAATGCAACAATTTTAAATTTTAATATGGTGAGTAATAATAAATATAACACGCAAACAAAAGTTTTGGAGGGTCCTCCATAATTTTAAAAATGGGAAATGCTCTTGAGAAAACTAGGAAAGATCACTTTAGAGATGCTTCCTACTCCCCTTTTCCTTCTATGGACTTCTTCTGTTTTATGGTTGTCTAGGCTGCAGCTCTGTCCCGTCTCCCAGGCCATTCCCATATCCCATAATATCACCTGCTATACCAGCAGGTACATTAGAAAATATGCTCTTTCCCCTCCCCCCACCCTCCACGCCGCAAAATACTTTGATGACTCCACTAAGTTCTCCTGTCCTTCCCCACCAAGATCAAGAGGCACCAAGTGAAGTTTCCATTGAAACCCCCAGGCTAAAGCTAAGTTTATTCAGTAGGTAAAGTGCAGAGATACATGCTATCAGGTAACCATTGCCAGGACAAGAGTTGTATACCATAATGATTATCAAAATAGCTGACACTAGAGCACAGTGCGCAAGCACTGGAGCGAGGCCCCAAAAAGTAAGGGCCGAGTGGGCCACTCACGGCGGGACGAGTAGTGGATCGGGTGGTGAGCAGGCAAATTGCCTAACTAAGCAATGTCCAGAACAGAAAGAGGTGCATTACATTTAGATAATTTAAGATATTTGAATAGTATACATATTAACTTAATGTCTCATCTATAGAAAGCACTGTATATACTATTTAGAGAGCATCAAAATAAGAAAGTGATAAGAATCACTTAGCACTCCAACAGCCTTTAATCTAAATAAAAGGTTTGCTGGTCTTTAGAAAACAGAAACATTTGGTATGTCATTTTAAAAAAAGTGATTAGAATTTAACAAGTTGAAAAAGTACATAAAGAGCAGCCTGTTTAGCCCCCTCTTCTTTTTCTACTTTTAGTCTTCTGCATAATTCCAAATATTACTGTAAAAGTATAAAACCAGAAAAAAAAAGATCATTCGCATCCCTCCAAGTGAGCAAAATGCTGTTAAAGACTGCATGCATCTCCCTCTCCCCACCCTCTCCCTACATAAATATATATCCAAACTTGCAAAACACTGATAAAGAAATAAAGTCAACATCAATTTTTTGCAAGTTTGTAAAAATATGGTTTAGTGTCTGGATGGCTCTGGAGTGGGGCTGAAAATGCAAAAGGGAGCAGTGAGCTCCCTCCCATATTTGGGTATGCTGGGTAATTCGACAGAAACACACACACACACAAATAATAATGAGCCAGATGTGAAAAATCAACAGTTCTTTGAAATGTAGCAACCCTGCAGGGAGCAATTCTGTGGGCTTTCATGTTACTGGCTTATCCTATTCTGGGGTCTCAGTCCAACCACTTCCTCTGCAGCTCCCCCATTTCTTTACTGCATTTGCATTCTTTAGAACCTCGACCCCATTATATTTATCTTCTTTCCGTTGAATGACTCTTAACCTGTTGCAATCACACCTCCTTGCATTTATTCTCACATTTCCTGCTATGCTTCTCTCTCTTTTCCCATTTCTTTGAGATGTTGTAACATCATCTAAGCTTTTTCCCCCTTTTCCCCTACTACCTGTCTGATTCACCATGTGTTAAAGACTTGGAGATGTTCCCTGGAGATCATTTTCTGGGCTGGACAAGGAGGTTTACCCAATAAATACAGGAAGAGTATGTGAGCATATAACCCTGTATATCAACCTTGTAGAATGGAAACATGTTCCTCAGCATGTTTAGTCAGCATGGGTAAAAGTTCTACATGCCCTTAGTGAAACTTGCTAGCCAATTCTTCAGTGAGAAAGGAAGTTTTCTCCCAGATGAAAGTGGCTGGGGGAACATTACGGACTACCTGACCTCCCAAGGTCATCTTTCAATACAGACTTTCTGTACAAGTTGCTTGCACAAACAGCACTTTGTTGCAAGTTGATGCTCATACAAACCTTCCTTGTGGGAAATGGAGAAAGTGCCATTTGTTTTGTATGACCTGCAGTGTCTCTTTTGATCTTTACATTGTGTTGCATCACTATTTAAAATTTGCTTCCTGGATTAAATAGGTAATAATGTAAACATTATCAGTTTGATTGGGAATGGGAAGTGTTTATTCAAAATGCTTTCACAATCAACTGTCAGTATTGGATGGCAAGGAGCCCAACAGACCAATTTGAGACATTTAAGGCTTCTTCCTTTTATGCTACCAACAATAACTTGGTGTCAATCTGGCAGCTACTTAATTATATCACCTATTCTACATCTAATTCCAAATTTCATATTAAGTTACTCCTTTCATACTGAGAAAACTCAAAATATTTGTCCCCAAGTATACTCTTCCATACCACATTATGTTGTTAACGTAACAAAAATGTTGTGTTACATCTGAAATTTAGATATTTTATGATGTGGTGTGAAATGCGTATAATACCTTCATTTGAAGACAGTCTTAAGAAATTAACACTGGGAAGGTAAATAGCCAATTTAATGAAAGCCAATATAAAACTAGTAGCAATTTTTCCAAATAAAGCATTATACTGACATCTACTGGCCTGGTATGTCTTAGTCAATTGTACATTCTCATAAAATTTTTAAAAAGTTGCTAATATATTAATGTAGGGATAGAACATTTCAAGGATTACAAAATATGCAAAATAAAACAAATATGTTTTCATATAAACCCCAATTTATCAATGTTCTATAATTTCCTTATTCTTTTCCTCAATTACTGTGCATCAAAACAGTAATAAGTACTTCCAAGAAAACTCACAATTCAAAGGGAAAAACTCTGACAAAAATTCAAGAGTATTTAAAAATCTTTACTGGCAAAATTAAGCAGCATGCTATGATTTATATACCCGATTTTTTTAATTTAAAAAAACCTAAATAGTCTGAAAGAACACCTAAGAATGGTATCTCTATAAATAATGTAAATTGTTTGCACTAAATCTTAAAAGGAAACTTTTGGTAATTAAATACTTGCTATTTTCCATGAAGTTGATGAACTTTATTAGCATTCAAACTATAACCAAGTTTACCCTAAAACATTTTGCAATGCAAAATTATTTCCACTCAAGGAGTGTCTAACAAATCGAGGGCTGTGAATTACAAGCAATCTTTTGAAGCAGGCTCACACATTTAAAAAACTTTATACAACCTTGCTTGGACTAAGGTATTTATACTACTAAATTAAACATGCATCACTTTCATACACTCCAGTTTCATGATTTATATTACATTATGTAACATTTTCCCCCCCAGCAAACAGCATGTTTGTCATACGTTTGCTCCATTTTCTTTGGATGTTTGATCTTTATCTTCATTCTTCACATTGCCCTGTAGAAAGAGAAGACAGTGAATCAATGAAAAGCTACAATAACCAAAATTAAGACATTCTGCTTTTCCTATTCCCAGGAAATTTTGTAGAAGAGTTACAGTGAGCTTTACCTTCTTAAGAACCAGGTGTATTTCATCCATAACAGTTGCCAAACCTTTGATGGTCTTAGTCAGCTGCCCTTCAAACTGTAGATTTGTATCTTCTGAGATCTTCAGATTCTCTTGAAACTGGCTGAGCTCCTTTTTAACCTCTTTAATTTCTGTCGAGAGGTTTTTGTTTAAATTCTCCAAACTCAAGATAGTCTTTTCATCGTCATCTGAAAAATGGAATGATTTGTAAACCTTCAATCTGCATCTTTCTAAAAGGTTTAAATGGTTACAGAAGACAAAGGAGTAAAATACTGTTGTGGTTAGCTCTGGCTCAGCTCCTGCCCCAAGGACTGTAGATGTGGGGGAGACATCCACATGCTGCAGGCCTGTTCCCCCCACCCCCGTGGAATCTGCTGATGAAGGCTCCTCTGACCAAGAAGACATGAGTGACAGGGAGGAGGAGTGTGGCAGACAGCTCAGAAGGAGATCAATTCTCTAGCTCCTCCTTGGATTCAGAACAAGAGTTAATGATACAGCCACGCATGAGGAGAGTGATGCATAGGCAACAACAACTGAGAGATTATTATCAAAGAAAATGAGGCCACCTGTGGTTGGGTGGGGCTGTGGTAATTAGTGAGGCTGCTATAAATAGCAGCCTGTGGGTT
This sequence comes from Erythrolamprus reginae, assembly GCF_031021105.1. Lineage (NCBI taxonomy): Eukaryota > Metazoa > Chordata > Lepidosauria > Squamata > Dipsadidae > Erythrolamprus > Erythrolamprus reginae. The sequence goes on along the minus strand of NC_091954.1, from coordinate 18,712,201 downwards.
TGGCCATTGTGGAGGATTATCTGATCGTTGTGTTTCGTGACTGCTTTACTGACTTTGACCTTTTGTGTGCTGATTTTTCCCCGCTTTGAAACTAAACCAGAGCAAAGTGTGTGTCACTTTGTGAAAGAAGAAGGACTGTGAATTGCCTCACAGCTGCAAGCTAAGTATCTCAGAACTGATAAGGGACTTGTACAAATTACCAGTTTGTTTGGAGACCAGTGCTCTTTGCTATACCAAAAGAGGGCTTGGTTTAAGTGAATTTTCATTATAAAGAACATTGTTTTGAATTTTCAAACGTGTGTGTCTGAAATTTGTACCTGTGAATTTGTGGGAGGATTCTACCAGAGAGCCCGACAGAACAAATACTAGGCTGATACCTTAATCTGTAAAACAGAGCTAGTGAGGGGTGTTTTTTTTTTTAAGGACATGCAGAGTGCCTTTGAGTCGGTGTTGACTCCTGGATTAGTCTTTGCAGTTTTCTTGACAAGAAGTTGTTTGCCCTTGGCTCCTACCTAGGGTTTGGGGGGGAAGAACTGACCCTAGGTTGAAATTCTTCCGGTTCGCTTGTGCTCCTCAGTCATCGGAGAACCGGTCGCAAAGGCAGCGTGAACTCACCCTCCTGGACGCCGCCATTTGGGTTGTTCTTTTTACTCTGCGCTTGCACAGAACACAGAATCCAAATGGTGGCGTCCAGGTGGGTGGGCAGAGCCTCACGCTGCCTTCGCAATTGGCTCTCAGATGGCCAACAAGCATGAGTAACCGGGACTGGCCCAAGGTCACTTCGTTAGCTCTGTGCCTAAAGTAGCACCAGAAGACAAAGTCTCCTGGTTTCTAAGCTGATGTCTTAACCCAGAGGTCTTCAAGCTTGGCAACTTTAAGACTTGTGGACTTCAACATATCAGGAAAGACTTAATGAACTCAATCTGTATAGTCTGGAGGACAGAAGGAAAAGGGGGGACATGATCAAAACATTTAAATATGTTAAAGGGTTAAATAAGGTCCAGGAGGGAAGTGTTTTTAATAGGAAAGTGAACACAAGAACAAGGTGACATAATCTGAAGTTAGTTGGGGGTAAGATCAAAAGCAACATGAGAAAATATTATTTTACTGAAAGAGTAGTAGATCCTTGGAACAAACTTCCAGCAGACGTGGTTGGTAAATCCACAGTAACTGAATTTAAACATGCCTGGGGTAAACATATATCCATCCTAAGATAAAATACAGGAAATAGTATAAGGGCAGACTAGATGGAGCATGAGGTCTTTTTCTGCCGTCAGTCTTCTGTGTTTCTATGTTTCAAGTCCCAGAATAGCTGGCTGGAGAATTCTGGGAGTTAAAAGTCCACAAATCTTAAAGATGCCAAGTTTGAAGACTTCTCTCTTAACCTCTAAACCAAACTGGCTCTAGTGTCTTTACTGTCATTATGTCCTTTTTAATTAAAATGACGAGGGCAAGACTATTCAAAGCAATTAACCTGACTCAGTCTATTTGTTAATTGGTGCACGTATCAGAAGTATAGTGTGCATTTGAAAAATATTATACATGTGTATTATACTTTCTTTGCTTATAACAACAAAAAAGCAACAGTAATTCGGGTGTTGCATCTAATGACAGCTAGCAGAAGCTTTTCTCTCTTTTTTCCAACCCAACCTAACCTTCAATTACTTGATTTTTTTTTCATACATTCTTCTTCCAGCCCATTGCCAATTCTTTCAGAGATATAATGCCTTAAGCCTTTCTGAATTAATAAAAAAAATATTCACAGTTAAAATATTCCTGAACTGGGACAGCCATGTTAACAAGGTCAGCCAATGAATAGGCCTAGCAAAGAAATGAGCCAATAAGAGCTAAACACTTCTAAGTCTGGGCAGAGAATTGAAACTGAAAATTTAAGAAGCTTAAGGCTGGGCGTGGCCTACTCTCTATGCTTTGTCTCTGAACTGAAAGCTTGTCTGTTGCTGGAAATGAAACTGCTTGTAACTGTTTCTACATTGAAGAAATAATATACTTATGTTATTGTAAGTGTGTGTATGTGTTGTGATTCAGTCTGAGGCTCCTCATGGAACGGCTGGAACTCTGCCGGCTCCATGCTCAGAGGGGGAGGACGAGGAACAGGAGGAGGAGGAGGACCAGGCAGACGGGGAAGAGGAATGTCAGGACGAGGAGGAGGGAGAACAGCCTGAGACCCCCAGGGGGGAGCTCTCCCCAGCGAGTAGCCTGGAATCATTAGATGAGAACGCACAAGCCATCATAGATATGAGGCAGAGAAGGGCAGCACAACGAAGGGGACAATTAGCCAGGTATTTCCATCCCTAATAGGCAACAGCTGGGTTTGGGTGTGGTTCTCCTCAGAAAGGTTGAAAAGGCAGGCCCGCACTTCCTGTATTGTGGAGAGTTATCTTTTGGGAGTCCTGTGACCTTGCTTCGATCCTTGGCGTCTCTGATTCTGGCTTGTGGCCTCGAAGGCTGAAAACTTGGGGGAGGCGTGGGTTTTATTATCTACAGTGGTGTGTGTGCCAGCAAGAAGCCTGTTGTATTGTCTGGCCGTCGTGACTCTTCTGTGAAGCTTCATAGCATTCCAGTTTGTAGGAACAGTTTTCGTTATCTGTGTTTGTTTTCAAAGATATAAAATGACTTTGCTTTTTATCAGCGTGTCTGGATACTCTTTTTAGTTGGTGTTGGCATCTGGGGGAACCCAGACAGAACAGTATGTAACTATGTTAATGAATCCAGTTGAATTCAGTGTGTGCTTCTGGAAATTGATTTTTCTGCAACAAACTCTGGTATTCACGCTCACCTGTTTTTGATTCCAGTGACTGAAGTTTCTGTTCCATTTCAGCTCGTGCTTTTTCACTCTTCTCCAATTTATGCAAAAGACTCCCCACATCCACCATGGCTCCATTATAGACAATGAGGCCAACATTTTCTTCTGATGTTTTGCATTCTTGTTTTATCGCAGGAGATGGTAGAAGCAGCCTGTTTCCTATAGGAGTTAAGAATAATCATTATTACAATTTAGTACAACCAAATTTTATTTCCAATAAATGCAATAAAATGTTTTTAACCTCTATTCTATCCCAGGCCTACGCAGCTTGAAAACAAAGGAGGAATCCATGCGCTGTTATTTCAAAGCAATCTTTTTATATATAAAGTCTCATTTTTACAAGCCGAAGATGCATGTGAGATAATCTTGGTAGCTTCTCAGTGAGGGTAATTAAGAGATAACAGTTCCTTGGCTAGGCTGCTGCCAAAGATCAAAGCTACTTGCGCATTCCTTCATGAGATAAGGAGTCTCCAGTTTCACAGACTTACTTTTACAGCTTCCCAGCATCTATGCAGACAGGGCATTTTTACTCCAAGGATTTTAGCAGGAAAACACCAGGTGGCTAGCATAACCTGGCTAAAACCTCAAACACCATCCAACTCCATTGCAAAATGTTGAAACTGCACCCCGAATTACCCATAGTCCATCCTTATATACCTATAGGAAGTGGTCAACGATTCCTTAGAGTTACAAACTACTTCCTTTTTCCCATACAAGCATTCTTGTTTTTTTCTTAATTTTCTAAAGCAGGCATCTAGCAAAGGCTCCTGATCTTCCTTTTCCTCCTCTAAGTCAGACTTTACTGTCATTGAAATATCTGCCACCTCTGGTGGTCCTTAAGGTTCATCCAGGTCTATTTCTCCCTCACTCTCACTCTCTGCATCAGCTGGCAACACCACTGGCCCAGAGTACCAAGATGGGCCTGGCTCACCCTCCTCAGAATCTATCATTACCAGAGTTGGATGAGGAGCACTCACAACAACCTCCAATTAATTCAGTTTTATATATTTGTCTTTCTGTTTATTAAAAATATATTTTTCTTACTAAAAATATAAAAACATTATTGATATTTTATTCTTTTGTTGTTACATATCTATTCTTAATTTGTATATTCAAATGTCAGGAAGCTTAATCCATGTTGTTCATCCAAAATAAACAGAAAATCTTTATCGCTATCAATAGTCCAGATAATTTATATTTTATTTCCTAATTTTTCAGTTTGTTTTAAATTTTTTAATATCATACTTTTTCTACATTTTTTAAACATTAAAAATGAATAATCTTTTTATATGTAATGTCCTTTCAATTTCATGAACTACTGAAACACGAAACTAGAAGCATAACTTAACAGCAAGACAGTGATAACCGTTACAAAAAAATTAGCATACTGAAAGTATTCCAGATTTGAAATATCTATTAATAAAAAAAATATGCTACCGAATAGTTCTTCCGATGGAGTTTCCATTTCTTCTGGATTTTCTTCATCTTTAGAAGTATCTGTCAGTTTTCTATAAAAGCAAGATTCACGAAGTACTACTTTACTAAGTAGTTTCTTAACCTAAGGTTAACAGAAGAAGACAGATTATTATTTTAAATAACTATGTCTTATTCAATAAAGATATTACAGAATAAGTACAACAAACAATTCACACAATTTTTAACTTGAAATGGGTTTATTTTTTACATAAAATATTTTTCTCATAAGAGTGGTCTTCAACAAGACCACAGGTAGTGTTCAGTTAATGATCTTAATTGAGCCTGGCAATTCTACCACAGAGTAAAACAAATCATTAAATGGGAAACTACATGACCACCATTTTGCTTTCAGCCTGGAAAAAGACATGACTAGTTTCACATCTTTTGGCTTTTGTCTCCTAACCATTCTCCATTCCTTATGAATGCTTGAGTTGCTTACACTCTTGTACACATTGAAAACAATGTGATCATACTGTAGCCTGGGATCCATATGTGCTCTAACCAAGCACCTTACAGTACTTTCTCTTTTTCTTCCTCTCTGCTTATGTGATGTGGGTGGGCAGAACAGAAAAACCAATCCAAGTGATTTTTCTAGGTAATTTCTCCTTTGCATGATCCTTTCCTGCTGCTGGAGTGATCACATTGCTTTCAATGCATTCATTGTAAACAAACAGCTTACAATCATTTTCTCTCCAATCAATCTGTTCATGTGTATGTGTGTGTGGGGGGGGGGACGACCCAGTGGTCAAACACAGGGTACTGGCATATTGATAGTAATAGTGATCATATGACTAAGGGGCACTGCAAAAGTCATAAATGGTTTTTAAATGGGCTACAAAGCTATTTTTTTCAACCATCATAATGGTTGCTGATGGTCAGGAAGCAAACATTACAATAACAGACCTGAGCTCTTGAGAGGTGTAGTCCAAGCGTGTACAATATCTCTTCCAAATCTTTTTCAAGAAGATATGCACAATGGCATTGATCAAAATAAACAAATGCCATCAGAAGATCTCGATTAGTAGTTATCATCTGGGTCTTGTTTCTTTCCTAAGAATACAGATAACCATTTTTGTTTATTATTTACTAACACTTGTTTATTGAATTAGTTTATAATAGGAAACCTTACTACAATATTATAACAATAACTACTATTAAAGAGCTAAACAATGAAAGGGCTCCACTTCTAGCAAAAAAAAATTCATCAAATTCAAGCGGGAATTGTTTTCTTATACAGAACATATTACATACATAGCAAGGCAAGCTATTTAGTGTGTAGGTTTTTTTTGGAGAAAACACCTTTATTGAGAAAATAATCAAAACCACCCAATAGCAACGAGACTGAAATATAGCATAAAAACAATTTAATAGCATATTAGCAGCCGGCGAAAAAAGTAGAGGGGGAGTTAGTACAATCCTTTTTTAAAAAACATTTTTGGAGGGGATTTTCTTAAATATCTTTTCACAATCTTCATACTTCCATTTTGATCTTCATTCTATAGAGTTTATTCTATGCATGTTTATTTATTACTTTCCATTTTATTTTATTGTTTGTTTTATCAAATAAAAAATAAAACCTAGAAAAAAGTGACAGTCCAAAATGTTTTTTGCAAAATGTTCAGAATTCTTGCCTGCCAACTTAAAAAAAATAGCATTAGGAATTAACCTTACTATTTTCTGAAAACAAATTTATAACATGAACTATTTGCAGGCCATTCCATGTGAATAGAGAAGTGCGTTCATTTTAAACACAAATTTCAAATGAAACAGAATTAAAGCACACCCCTTAATCATATAGCAACAGGGGGGTCTCTACATCCATGTGCCAACATGAAGTATCATAAAAGACCAGGAGTCCCCAAACTTGGCAACTTTAAGATTTGTGGACTATGCTAGCTGAAGAATTTTGGGAGTTGAAGTCCACAAGTCTTAAAGTTGCCAATTTTGAAGACCTCTGTATAAGACAATCAAGCACTCTCTTATCTGAGGTGCAAGTCTGACATTATTGAGTCCAGATAATCAATAGTCTGCAAACCCTTCTAGATTTGAGAGTTAATCAGCCCAATGAAGTAAGGCACCCTTCTCCAGAAACCTTATCCACATCCCTGAAGTCTGCAAGTTGAAAGGAATTCAAACTAGGACAGAATGGTCACCAAAGTTACATCACTATGGCCTCCCCATACTGGAACCAAAATTGTAGATCAAATAGAAATAGAACAATTAAAAAAATAATGCAAACTAATAATGGAGTTATATCTAGCTGCAGTATTTTGGTGACAGAAAGGCAATGTAAAAGTATTAAGCCTGACAGAGGCTAATATCTTCTAGGAGTAAGGTGCCAGCCCAGAACTAGGAAGCTGTGAGTTCTAGTCTTGCCTTAGGTATGAAACCTGTCTGGGAGACCTTAGGCTAGTCACTCTCAGCCCAAACTACTTCACAGGATTGTTGTCGTCGAGAAAATAGGAGAAGAAAGGAATATTAGGTACAGCCATCACCTTGAGTTACTTGTAAACAATAATAAAGATGGTATAAAAACCAAATAAATAAACGACATACCTTATCTTTAGAAGCTCTCTCTTTGCAATGTCGATTTCCTTCCCTTCTGTCATCTCGTCTGTTCATTTCCTCATCATCCCTATCTATAAAAACAGATAACTCAAAACTTCTTGTGCTGTCAAACTATGTAATTTTAATTTTTTGTATCTGTCTATTGAACAAATAGCATCAGAACTAAAAGATACAAAAGGAAAAAAAGAAAAACTCTTGGATCTGTGATGTTTAAATATGTGGGCATTTACTTTGGTTTTTTTAAAAATAATACAGTAATAAAGAGCTTAAGAGACCCAACAATTAAGGTTTGATTTTAAAATTAATCATTGTCATAAGGTCTTGCATATGTATATTGTGAATGGATTTTTCAAATTTAAATGTGTATTGTTATCCATTATGTAGTCAAATGGGTCAGAAAAATCTAGCAAAAACTTTGTCCATTCTAACAAAAATCTTAGGAATTGGAACACATCTAATTAAACTGTAATGTATTTTTCCATATTGTTTGCAAGGTTTCTTCACCTAAACATTTACATATACAGTAGTGTTTTCCTCTGGAACCAGCAAATTGGTTCCAAGATCTAAGAGAAATTTTGTGTGTTTGGAGGTCACTTTCACTTCAACAGCCCTCTCTCTCCAAATCTCAATAAACACAAATGAAGATGACCTACTAGCAGATCTCCCCTCAGATACACCAATGAACAAAAATACAATCAGATGTATGATAAGGTTCACAAGAGAATATGAACTTTTACATGAAACATTCTAAAAGCTGTTCCAGTTTTCCCAATATTTATTTGTAAAAATGTATTCTTAATACAAATTACAAAATGGGTCAAAAATAAAAATAGCCAGAGTATTCTGCTGACACTTCAATTTCTGTGCCAAAAATATTTTTATTAATTAATGCAGTATTTTCCCCCTATTCCTTAAGTTTGATTTCTGGTGTGCTATTATCTGTATTCATTGCCTAATAGTAAAACATTTCATCTAGATGTTTTAGCATCTTTTTGGATGATAGGCATATTGTTCTAAGGGCAGAAACATATAAACAGTGCTTCTTTTCCTTTCTTTAATTTCTTACGCTTACTACTTTCTTTCTCTGCTTTATGGGACATTGTTTAGAATAGAATAGAATAGAATAGAATAGGATAATTTTATTGGCCAGGTGTGGTTGGACACACAAGGAATTTGTCTTTGGTGCATATGCTCTCAGTGTATATAAAAGAAAAGATACACTTGTCAAGAATCATGAGGTACAACACTTAATGATTGTCATAGGGGTCAAATAAGCTGAGTTTGCGTGAAACTTGACTTTGGTCTTCACACCTGGCAAGTTTAAGGCTTGTGGACTTCAACTCCCATTCATAAGATAGCATGACTGGTGGAGGAATTATGGGAGATGAAGTCCACAAGTCTTGAAGCTGTCAAGTTTGAGGTTTATAAACAGTATTCTGCTACACTGGTATTTTATTGAACGATATAATACTACACCATTTGGTTCACCTTTTTCCTTGTTTTCCTCCTCTAAAATCTGGGTGCACCTTATATACCGGTGTGTCTTATACACCGAAAAATACGGTACATATTTCTCAACTTGCTAAAGACTTTTTCCTTACAAAAGGAAAAAAAAGTCCTGCTAACATCATTTGCAAAACAAAAATATAATAGCTTTTTAAAATTGTTTTAGCTCAATAATGTAACTTTTCATTGTTTTTATATGAGATTTTTATGTTTGCAAGTTGCCCAGAGTTACTGTGAATGAGAGTTGGGTGGCCATAAAAATGTTCTTAAATAAATAGAATGCTAAAGCACTTTTTTCCACATACTAGAATAAAATAGAATTCTTTATTGGCCAAGCGTGATTGGACAAACAAGGAATTTGTCTTTGGTGCATATGCTCTACATGCAAATATATCAGAAAACTGAAAGTTCTACTTCCTTTTAATTAAAAAAAATATCTTCAACATACCATCATCTTCATCTTCTGCATCTTCTGCTTCCATTGGATCATATTCTTCCTGATTATTGTCATCTTCTGTTTCATCATCATCCTTAGCATCATCTTTCCTTTTATCTTCCCTCTGTAAATAGCCACAAAATATTAATCCTATCTATGACTGGGCACGGGGGCACTGTGGCTCAGTGGGGGGGGATGTGGTGGCTCAATGGCTAAGACACTGAGCTTGTCAAACATAAAGATTGGCAGTTTGGTGGTTCGAATCCCTTGTGCTGTGTAATAGAGTGAGTTCCCGTTATTTGCCATAGCTTCTGCCAATCTAACAGTTTGAAAGCATGTAAAAATGCAAGTAGAAAAACAGGGGCCACTTTGGTGGGAAGGTAACAGTATTCCATGCGCCTTCAGCATTTAGTCATGCTCGCCACATGACCATGGAGATGTCTTTGGACAGTGCTGGCTCTTCGCTTAGAAAGGGAGATGAGCACCGTCCCCTAGAGTTGGGAACGACTAGCACGTATTTGTGAGGGGAACCTTTAACTTTACCTATGATTGGGAAAAACTACACTTTTTGGAGTATAAACACACCTTTTACTCCCCAAAACAGGGTGAAAACATGGGTGCACCGAATGTAGCCCCACCCAGCCACCCGCACCCTTTAGTCTCTGCATCGCAAATTTACCTCCTTGCAGCAAACAGTGAAGTCCAGAGCCTGATTAGCCTAAGCAATTGAGTATCAGCCTCCAACACACAGCTAAGCAATTGAGTATCAGCCCCCAACACACAGCTGATTCAGAAACAGGAAAGCCACTACTAGAATTGAAAGTGAAACTAGCTGGAAGGAGTCAAATTGCTCCGAGGTGGACTGCTGGCAATGTTGGATGCTGAAACTGCTAGGAGGTAAGTCAATAACTATAAATCTATATTGTCTATAGATTGTTCAAATTATTAGATTTATTTTTTAAAGGCTGCTTTATTATTGTTTTACACAACTTAACAAAATGAAGAAGCTTTTTAAAATAAATGCTTGATCTGAAGAGGGCCAGTGCTATTCTATCTTCTTTTTAATAGCAGACTATAACTATACTTCCAGAAAGCCATATCAAATTTAAAGGTTTGTAAAAGTATAATCTGAAATGTAAAAGTATCCCTTTTAATATTAAGATAAGACGGCTGAGTTAAACTCCGAGTTAGTCATGTTTGGAGTACCGTAGATCTATTTAAATAATTGGGAGAAGTTAGTGTGACTACATTTAAGAAAACTTTCTGGCATTAATATTGCCATAATGTACATTTCTCCAATTCTTTGCTATTCCTATGGGTCAGACATACATGCACAGAAATACACAACAGGCAAACAGAGAGGCAGAGGCCTTTTTTCCTTCCCCCCCCCCCCAAAATTAAGGTGTGTCTTATACTTTGGTGCATCTTATACTCCGAAAAAATATGCATTTAACCCTCCTTGGACCAGTTAATGGCATGCAAATAAAGTTCTAAAACTCTCAAGTTCTTAGCAAACAAGCAACCATTGCTTTTTCTTATAAAAGGGAAAAAAATCACTTGGGAATTCCTACCAAATAAAATCTGAAAATACTTACTATCAATATCAGCTTAAGTTGGTTTCGTTAACATGTATGTGAAAAAAGAAGTAAAAACATACAAGAGGCAAATTGTTTCCCAGAAACATGACACCAACCTTTTTGTCATCTCTATCATCTTTTTTATCTTTATCATCTCCAGATTTTCTCCTTTTGGGCTTAGGGTCATCATTTTCGTCATCTCGGTCTTCCTTTTTCTCTTTTTTTTCATCTTTCTTGTTCTTTTTATCTTTTTTATCTTCCTTATCCGGAAGAGACAACAATGCTTTGTAGATTCGTACACCAAAATCCCTCTGGAGCATTTCATTGAAAAGTTCTGCAAATAATGAAACCTGAAGGAAGAATATTGAAAAGAACCAGTCATTACTTTTTTTATAGGTATTCCTAATGGCTATTCTTTTAACAGCTTATGATGGCTTCAGAAAAAGTGATTTATGACCAGTCATGTCACCTCTGTGGTCATGTGATAACAATTCAGATACTTGGCAACTGGCTTGTTAATTTTAAAACATTTTGCTGTCACAACATTGTGATTTGTGACCTTTCCAATTGACTTCCGACAAGTAAAATCAATTTGGGAAGATGGGTTCGCTTAATGACAGCGTGACTCACTTAACAACCACAAAACTGCTATGCACCTAATGATTGCAGTAAAAATCTTTATAAAATCAGATGTGGTCACATGACTCGTTTAATGATTGACCACTTAGTGACCAAAATCCCAGTCTCGATTGTGGTCATAGGGTGTGGACAACCTGTACCACCTATTACCATACTTGTAAAAAAACAGAACAGTCAAAATTAAACAGATATTGAACCACAGTTGTAACAAAACCTGAACTTCTGTGTAGAATCTTTTCTCTCTCTCTCTCTCTAAATCTGACATCAGGCATGCTCTTATTAAAAACAAAGCTGTAGAATAAAATTAAAAATAAGAATAAAAAGAATTCACCTTTAGATTAAAAAAGAAACATTAGTCTAATGCAGTGTTTCCCATCCTTGGCAACTTGAAGATATTTGGACTTCAACTCCCAGAATTCCCCAGCCAGAATTCTGGGAGTTGAAATCCAGGTATCTTCAAGTTGCCAAGGTTGGGAAACACTGGTCTAATGTAATGGAAACAGATAGAAGTCAAACATCTGAACTGCTGAAATACCAAAATGAGGAAAGAGTTACCTCAAAGGAATGTTCTTTGTTATCTTCCAGTCTGTAATCCAGAAGAACACTAAGGGACATAATACTGCAGTCAAACTTCCCACTTTTGGCTGCCCAATTGGGATGCACGATGATGGCAGGTTCATCGGGTAAAACGTATCTTCTCTCTCGACGCTGACGTTCTACTTCTTCTAACCGTTTCCTCTCTTCTTCCTAAAGAACGGAGAAAACAATTTGAAGGTAAACTTTTCATGTTCTATGACCTCAACAAGCAAAAAGAGAGAGAGAGAGAGGGAGAGAGAGAAAGAGACCGTTTTGGCCTACCACCTTAGTGAGAAGGGAACATTCAAGTAGGGCATTCTCTGTGTGGATAGCAATGTAAACGATAAAATAAATCCGGGTGTATATTCAGATCTTTATTTAGCAATAAAGCACCTGCACATTGAAATAGTAGTAGTAGGAGATGTCATACCTGGCTCCTCCAGAGTAATTCTGGGCATGCCTCTCGAGATTTTGGTTCCTGTCTTTGAGAGTAATTGGAGGAAAAATGGACCCAGAGTCAGGCCTTCTCTGGGCTGAACCTAAGGCTGTGGGATTCTGTCCCTCTGGAGATGAATTTGGTGTCTTGCCTAAATAAATGGGCTTTTCGAAGGCTGTCAGGATGGTTTGGAATGACTGGGCTTTTAGGAAAGGTTTGATAGTTGACTTGCAGGTTTTAAACTTTTGTTTGGATTTTTATGGCAAATTTGGACAATTGTTCTGACATTTTTACACTGCTGTATTTCTGGCATATTTTTAGATCGTTGCATGTTTGCTTATTGGAATTTAGCAAGATTACTCCTAGACAACATAAACTATTTGAAATGAAGCAACAAAACAAAACATACATTATGTTAAAAAGTATGATTAGTATAGACATTGCACTAGCATTTAGACTTATATAAAGCTTCATATAGTGCTTTACAGAAGTCTCTAAGCGGTTTAGAGTCAGTATATCACTCCCAAAAATCTGGGTCCTCAATTTACTGATATCAGAAGGATGAAAGGCTGAGTCAATCTTGAGCGGTCAGGATCAAACTCTGGACAGTGGGCAGAGTCAGCCTGGAGTACTTCATTCTAACCACTGTGCCACCCTGCAGGGATTTATATTTACATTATAATTTATATTATAAAAGAAAATATAATTGACTTAGTTCCTTTTTATGGTTTTTTCATCCTTGTTGAAGATATACAAATATTTACATGGAAACAAATACCTTTCCACCCTGTAGTTTTATCAACAGGAACCAGAGAGAGGAGCACCCACGTTACAATTAAGCCCAGGTTCTGGTGATTTTTAAGAGTTCAAAGACAAAGCAAGGCAGGAAAAGGCTGATTCTGACAACCTTGTCCTTCTTCTCTCACATACTTAACCATTAAAACTTATGAATTGACACATAATGGATCAGCACATAAACATTAATTTGCTAGCTGTCCACCTCTTTGTCATCTTCAGATTTCCTTTCTTCTTCTTCCTCGTCCTCTTTTTCAGATTTCTCCAATTCTTTCTGTTCCTCTTTCTGCTCCTCCACTTTTAGTTGTTTTGTTAGCCGGGCTATTAGCTGGGATTTCAGACCTTTCGAGCTAAGAGTCCGACTTTCTAATTCCTTGCGTAGGTCATTCACCTAATTGATTTAAATACATAAATTATATATGTACTGTTTATACAATCAGGCACCTTGAGGAACATATCCTCATCCATTCTAAAATATAATGGAATTGAACTTTAGCAAGTAAACAAAAAAAAATTGATTACATTTAAAGTAGCCCCTTAAAAAAGTATACTTTTTAACATTTCAGAAAAACAAAAACATCCTTCAATATTTTTAAGAATTATGCTTTAAGTCAGGGCTTCCTAAACTTAAGATGCGTGAACTCCAATTCCCAGAATTCCCCAACCATCATTGTTGGCTGGGGAATTCTAGGAGCTAAATGTCTTACATGTCTTACAAGTTTGGAAACCTTTCTTTAAGTATCGATTTGGGGATACATCCAATGATGACCCTGGCATGGACAGAAGGGAATCTATCAGCACAACTTCCTCCTTCAGCTCTTTCACTTCTAAGGATCTTTTGGAGCTCTGAGTTCAGGAGGAATAAAAGGGAGGGGCATCTCATGGTACATGGCTGTCTTAATACTGGATCCAGTCTTCGCTGCATTTACCTTCATTGCTTTAGGATCAAGTTTGGACCAATGAGTAGGAGTAGATATTTCCTTAGCTTCCCCATCATCTTTTTCCTCTTCATCCTAAAAAACCCCCAAAGAAATACATTTTTCTTCAGGAAAGAATTAAAACAAAGATCCGTCTTTTTTAAATTCTGCAGCTGATTTGGGCAAGGTCACAACTGTTTCATCAGATAGTCTTCTCCTAAAGTGACCATTTCAACAAAGCCACATACCACATTCTGCTATTTTAATAATGATCATAGTGCCTCTCTCATCAGCCAATAAGAGTCTCCTCTGTGAAACACAAAAGGGTGATAAAAAAAACCCAACAAACAACAAATATCAGGGATAGACAGACGTTTCTGGTCACCACTAACCACATAGCTTATGATTTTCCCCAAATTTCAAACCACCCAAAATATTCTCGTTTTGTTAGATCTTTTACAGAAACCAAGATGCCAACAGCCATGAAGCTATGTAATTTCAACATTTTGCCTATTTCCAAGCACCAATATATATATATATATATATTTATATATATTTAAAGGCTGACATGAGAGAAAACTCAAGGTTTGTTTGGTGTTTGTTTTTTTTTGCTTTACACAATTCTTAACACTGAATCTTACTCAACAACTGGTCCCAGATTCCACCAACTAATTCTAAGGTGTCAAAGATTTGTGAATTCAATGCAGTTTTAATTCCACCTGTTGCATCCGCACACATTTTAAGTTAGTACACTAGCTGAAATTAAACAAAAAAGGATTCTATACTGCTGAGAGCTGCTTTACCAGTCATTGTTACCAGTTATGCCCCTTCTAGGTATGTTTATAGTGTAGCATGTGATGTGCATTTTGTGCCTGTGTTCCTGCGCCTGTGAGAAGCAGAAATAGAAAAAGGGATTAGCGTTCAGTGCCTGTTCTCCATCAGCCTCCTTGCGTTCACCCTGAAGCTTCTCGACCAGCTGCTGCTTGTATCCTCGGGAGAGGGTTTCCCACTCTGAGCGGGTGGGAAGGCAATGCCAAACATCCGGGAAAAATAAAACCACTGTCTCCACATGAGCTGGAACCGTACGCCCCTTGTGGGTCTCCTCAGGGCGATGGTAGCGAATCTCTGCAAAACGGTACCTGTTGCAAGGGAAGAAGCATGTTGGAAAAAAAATTCTAGAACACATTTTATAGAGCCTAGTTCACTGCAGCACATCAAGTAAAGAAACTTTGCTGCGACAACCTGAATATTTTTTTAAAGAAAAAAAACAAAAGCCATATATTCTCTTTGGAAAACGTGAAGAATTTATTTTAAGACACCTGCTCAAGAATATATATTGATTGCCAAAGGCAACACATTGGCTACTCCGTATCAAAACGCGCAGCACCAGACTGCATTTAGGTTTAGTAGAATTATCTTTTAAATTTTAAATTATCTTTAATAGAATTATCTTTTAAATTTTGCAAAGCATAGACAGGTGAGTTAACATCAAACTAGAAAATCCAACAGGAGAAGATATGGCTACCCCAAACATCTAATTGCAACACGAAAATAATGAAATGAAGTTTCCTTGACGATCTCCTCCAGCTATGCATGAAATGAAAAATATTTTAACATACAGGCATTGCAAAATTCACACAGCAAATACGCGATTTTAAAAGCTCTTTTTTTTTTCCAAACCTTTTGGCACCAAATCACATTTGCATTGTTAACTAAGGCAGCAACTTGAGTAGTTTACCTGGATAACTACTGGATCCTGATAAAGAAAGGAAGAGGCTGGCTTTGATAAAATCATTTCAATTTATGCATGCTTCAGGTATTATTTCAAGAACGCAATACTTACCATTGTGTGCAAACACTTAAATCAATTCCTGTTAGGGCCCTGCAACACCGGATAGCAGTTTTAATCAGCACAGATGGGTCTTTCTCTGGGTCAGGTCCATCCAGTGAAGGTGACCAATGTCCACCAATAGCCATGGCTTCATCTTTCCCTTTCATACCCACTAAAAACTAGACAAGAAAGTTACTTAATTAACACTTAACTACAAGAAGAAGAAAAATCTCTGAACTGCAAAATAACAGCACTGAAATCCTAAATAAGTGTTGGTAGGTTTCTTAACATAAGCAAGTCTTACTGGATTTGCAAGTCTTATAGCTCAGCCTTATATGGCAAATTCCATGTGAATAAAATTTGGTTTTATTTTAGAGTTGATGAGTCTGTGACCAATAATAAAGTAGCAGCAGTTCTTGCAAAAAAAGATGAGTTCAGCTTTTGTTTTCCACAATATATTTCAGTAATGGAATAGGTTTAAACATCATTACCCATTAGTTTTGCAAGTTTCCCGTGTAGGTTCTGCCATTGGACAGAAGCTGCATACAAAACAGATGGAAATAGTCTAATAAAATAACTTTGTGAAAGCTAGTGCAGAATATAGGCTTTAAAATGTAACATGATTTTACATGGCTAAAAATAAGCAGATGCTAACTTGACCAGCAATCTGGACTTAAGACACAAGAATGCAATCATGTTTCAAATGCACCCAGATAAATCAACACAGAATTAAACATCTCATCCACCATATATTCAACATGATTGCTGGCAAGGAATGATGGAAACTAAAGCCATACCACCAGAACTTTGTAACAAAATGTTTTTACTAGAATTTCTTTTAACCTTTATAAGTCTAGCAGGGTGCTGAAAACCATCCCGGATTTCTTGTGAATCTTCAGCAAGGGCACATGATTTGTGATAAAGATCTTCCATGCTTGGACTAGCCATGAGCATCACCTGATGGAACAGAAAGATAAGCATCATGTGAAATAAGCAATGCTACAAAATGTAGTACAAAACCTGACCCTCCAAAGATAATTACAGAGGCATTTGGGGTGTGAAAGGGGGAGTGGTTCTGATTTGCCTTTTTATGCCAACTCATCAACAAATGGACAAAATCTGATGCAAATATGAGTGACGTACATGAAAAAGTAAACATTTACATATTGTATATATTTTAAAGAGGCTAATTTAAGAAACTCAAGATTACTTAATGCTTAATTTTTGATTCAATGCTCTTTAGATATTCAAATTACCACCTTAAAAGCATTTACACTCTACATGTAAGTTTCAAAGGCCCACTAAGAGTTTGTAAACAAATACAAAAGTAACTGCCTATTCCTATCAATTTGAAAAAACCAAACTTTAGTGCTCAGAACAAAATAATTTCACCACGGCATTCCTGTTTTCTAATGAATTATATGATGTTCAAGCAATTCAGTTACACTTTATTTCAAGATCAGACAGGGACAAAAAGGCTGAATCCAGATCCGGTCTAGTTCCTGAGCCCTCTATTAAAAATAAAGATCACAGGTATAAAAGCTTCTGATAGAACTAAGGTTTGAACTGGGTTTGTAAAGAAGATATGTGGCATCTGAGATGCCACGCACACCTTTGCACTGTAAAGATGATCAGCGTCTGCTGGATCCAAAACAGCGGTGTTCTTATCCAGGGGGTCGACTTCTCTTTGCATTACATAGAAATTGCAGTAGTTTCCCAGCTGAAATGGTCTTGGCATAGGAAAGGCATCTACCCAAGTAAATTGGGCATCAAAGAAGTCACTCGGAATATATAAGTTCTGGTATCGTCGCCTCAGTTCCATCATATCACAACTAAGGCTTTAAATGATAAGAATATTTATTTTACAAATGTAAAGACATCCAAGCATATAAAAAGATCACTACCAAATATAGAGTTGAGCATAAACAGTCAGTTTGGTTTGGATTTAGAGAAAATTGTAATTTTAAGGCATTTGGACAGAGCACACTCAAAACAGCAGCCTATTATTATTATTATTATTATTATTATTATTATTATTATTATTATTATTATTATTAGTCCAGTCTTCATTAGAAACATAGAAACATAGAAGTCTGACAGCAGAAAAAGACCTCATGGTCCATCTAGTCTGCCCTTATACTATTTTCTGTATTTTATCTTAGGATGGATATATGTTTATCCCAGGCATGTTTAAATTCAGTTACTGTGGATTTATCTACCATGTCTGCTGGAAGTTTGTTCCAAGGATCTACTACTCTTTCAGTAAAATAATATTTTCTCATGTTGCTTTTGATCTTTCCCCCAACTAACTTCAGATTGTGTCCCCTTGTCCTTGTGTTCACTTTCCTATTAAAAACACTTCCCTCCTGGACCTTATTTAACCCTTTAACATATTTACCGTATTTTTCGCTCTATAAGACGCACCTGCTGATAAGACGCACCTAGATTTTAGAGGAGGAAAATAGAAAAAAAATATTTTGAGCCAAAAAGGGGAGAGGAAGAGAGGAAGGAGTGAAAGAAGGGAGTGAGGGAGGAAAGAAGGGAGGAAGGAAAAGGAAAGCAAGAAATGAAGGGAGGAAAGGAAGGAAGGAAAGAAAGAAAGAAAGAAAGAAAGAAAGAAAGAAAGAAAGAAAGAAAGGGGGAAGGAACAGGAACAGAGGAAGGAAGCAAGGAAACTTATGAAAGGGGAGAGTAAGAGAGAAAGGAGGGAGGGAGGGAAGAAGGTAGGAAGGAGAAAGAAAAGAAGAAATAGAGGAAGGGAAGGGAAAAGAGAGAAAGAAAAAGAGCAAGAAAGAAAGCAAGAAAGAAAATGAAAGAGAAATAAAAATAGAGAGGGGGAATGAAAGAAATGGAAGGAGGGAAGGAAGGAGAGAAAGCAAGAGAAAGAAAGAAAGCAAGAGAAAGAAAAAAGAATGAAAGAGCAAGAGAGCAAGAGAGAAAAAGAAAGAAAGAAAGAAAGGCAACTTCAAAGAAAGGCTCACTGAGCATCTCTCACTCTCTCTCTCTTTCTATCCCTCTTTCTTTCTTTCTCTTCCTTTCTCTCTCTCCTCTTCCTTTATCTCCTCTCTCTCCCTCCCTCTCTCTTTCTCTCCCCCCTCTCCCCCTTTCCCTCTCTCTTTCTCTCTCTCCCTCTCTTGCTATCTCTCCCCCCTCTCCCATTCTCTTTCTCCCTCTCCCTCTCTTTCTCTCTCTCCCCCTCTCTCTTTCTCTCTCTCCCCCCTCTCTCTCACTCTCTCTTTCTCACTATCTTGCTGTCTGTTGCTCTCACTCACTCTCGTTCTCTCTCCGTTCTTCTCAGCGGTGAGGCGCGCACGCCCTGCCCGCCTCACCTTTGCCGAGAGCTCTCAGCAAGGGGGTTGTAGGAGGCGGGGCCGGCGGCAAAGGCGATATTCAATGTCGGGGGCGCACGGGCGGTTGCACGCGCTCCCTATCTCCCTGCTAGCCCACTCGGAATATTCAAAATAAGAAAAACCTTCACCGGCAAAGGATTTTCTTATTTTGAATATTCCGAGTGGGCTAGCAGGGAGATAGGGAGCGCGTGCAACCGCCCGTGCGCCCCCGACATTGAATATCGCCTTCGCCGGCCTCCACTGAGAAAAGCCTTTGCCGGCATTTCCTCTCGGCGTCAAGGAGCGGCGGGCGGAGAGAGGGAAGGGGGGGCAGCGGCGTCCCTCCTGGCCTTGGCGGGCCGCCCGACCCTCCCCACCTCCTGCAAACGCGGCAGGTGGCAAGGGGAGAGCGAGGAGCCGGTTCCGGCGGGCGCGGGGCTTGGCTGGCTGGCGGGGGGAGCGCCGCTGGTGGTGCGGAGGGAGACCCTCCTCCGGGAGGGAGGGGGCCAGGCAGCAGCCAGCCAGCCGGCGGGATGGCGCTTCCGAGTTCGCAGCCTCCCCCCCCCCCTCCCTGCCTGCATCTTCGCTCCATAAGACGGGGCTGATTTTTCTTCCCAGTTTGGGAGGAAAAAAACTGCGTCTTATGGAGCGAAAAATACGGTAAATGTTTCGATCATGTCCCCCCTTTTCCTTCTGTCCTCCAGACTAGACAGATTGAGTTCATTAAGTCTTTCCTGATACGTTTTATGCTTAAGACCTTCCACCATTCTTGTAGCCCGTCTTTGGACCCGTTCAATTTTGTCAATATCTTTTTGTAGGTGAGGTCTCCAGAACTGAACACAGTATTCCAAATGTGGTCTCACCAGCATTCTATATAGCGGGATCATAATCTCCCTCTTCCTGCTTGTTATACCTCTAGCTATGCAGCCAAGCATCCTACTTGCTTTCCCTACCGCCTGACTGCACTGTTTACCCATTTTGAGACTGTCAGAAATGACTACCCCTAAATCCTTTTCTTCTGAAGTATTTGCTAACACAGAACTGCCGATACAATACTCAGATTGAGGATTCCTTTTCCCCAAGTGCATTATTTTACATTTGGAAACATTAAACTGCAGTTTCTATTGCTTTGACCATTTATCTAGTAAAGCTAAATCATTTACCATATTACAGACGCCTGGACAGTTGTCTACAATTCTAGGGGCCGTAAATAGAACTGCGAGTCTGGAAAGGATGCTTTTTTTAGATTACAATGAATAAAAATGAAGATTCTTCGCCTTACCCATTCCATATTTCAGGCTCTTTCCATAAATAAAAGTAAGAAATGAGATGTATTAAGCAACGTACCAATCTAATGAGAACTTGGAAAACTGCACTGTATAGCGAGGCACAACACGCCGGGGTCTTCGGGGGGACCTGTCTCTCTCTCTTCGAGGTGATCTCTCTCGGGAACGTTTTCTCTGAGGTGATCTTTCTCGTGACCTGCGCCTCTCACGCTCTCTCTCACGACTTAGAACAAACATGAAATATATTTATATACATATATATATATATATATATTTTATTTTAATCTCTGTGGCATTAGGAATGCACCAAACACAGTCTATTATTCCAGCAGCAAGAATTGCCAATGAAATTTAAATAATATTCCTATACATTTTCTTTTATCAAAATATTGCTTTTATCTCATCTTTAAATAATTATCAATGAAAGAAAATTTACTGGAATTTTATAACACACCTTCTGTCATCTTTTCTGTTAGCCATGGGATCCCCTCTGTCATTCCGGCCTGAAAATCTAGGCGGTGGATCTAATCTTCGGGCTGGCTGAGGTTGTGAAACCATTCGAACAGGAGGCTGTAGCAAACCAGCTTATTTTTTTTTGCCGGGGAAGGGGGGGGGGAGAGAGAGAAGGAAATCACAAGTTTTATAAGTTTCATAATATTGTATTAATAAATCTGTTTGGATTACTTTCTGTATTTTCAAGGCAGGAAGGTAGAGAAATACTTTCTAATAAATCAAAGCCTCCATTAAGCAAGATTTAACAAATCAGGATGAAAGTGGTTTTTAATGGGTATACTGAACAACATACTTAGTTTGTGGCTTGTAATTTGTGCCAGATCTTGCCAACAACAGGATCCAGCAATGGCTAACAGCCATAGCATTTACTTACAAAACAATGTCGATTGGCGGGACCCAGGGGAAAAGCCTTCTCTGTGGCGGCCCCGGCCCCCTGCAACCAGCTCCCCCCAGAGATCAGAATTGCCCCCACCCTCCTCGCCTTTTGTAAGCTCCTTAAAACCCACCTCTGTCGTCAGGCATGGGGGAACTGAGATACTCTTTCCCCCTAGGCCTATACAATTTATACATGGTATGTTTGTGTGTGTGCTTGTTTGGTTTTTAATAAGGTTTTTTTTTTGTTATTTTAAATATTAGATTTGTTATATGCTGTTTTTATTATTGTTGTTAGCCGCCCCGAGTCTACGGAGAGGGGCGGCATACAAATTTAATAAATAAATAAATAATAAACCGCTTTATAGTGCTTTACAATCCTAAGTGGTTTACATCGTTCCAATTTGAGTACCGTATTTTCCGGCGTATAAGACGACTGGGTGTATAAGACGACCCCCTAACTTTTCCAGTTAAAATATAGAATTTGAGATATACTCGCTGTATAAGACTACCCCTCTTCTGACAGACAAATACCGAGGAGCACTAGACAACCAAGACGTGGAGGAGGGAGGCTCGAGCTTGAGAAGGACAGATCGCTTTTCCCCAGGATGGAGAGGGGGAGAGAGAGGGAAGGAAAGAAGAGAGGGGGAGAGGGAGAGAATCTCTCTCCCCCGCCCCCCGCCCCTCTCTCTGTGACATAAAAGGACAAAGCTCAGCCAGAGAGGAACTCTCCGGTCAAAGATCTCTCGGCAAACACACTATGGAGCAGAATCCAGTTTCCTTCTTCAACGGCGGTGGTGGGTGGGGTTCGGAAAGTAGGGAAACGCGTCGGTCAGGACTGCTGACTTTGTTTCACACTGCTGCTGGGTTGGCTGGCTTTTTAAATATTTGTTTCATACAAACGGACCAACCCAGGAATAAACTCACCCACCGCTGCCTTGAGGCGCTTTAGACTTGCCTGGAGACTCAGAGAGTAAATATTAGTAGTTCTGATTTCGCGAGCACCCCCATTCATGCTTTATTTTGTGAGATCGGGAAAGGGGGGGACGAGGAGATTACGGTAACGCCAAGCCACTCGGAGGAATACGAACGCTCATCCTCTCCGTTGAACTGTCTCCCCACCCTGCCTCGGGTCGCAGACCCTTTCTCAGCCCCCGGGAAAGCTGATTTGCTTTGGATTTGTCCTGCAGCGCGGATCAGCTCCCCCCCCCCCTCTTTGTTTGGAGCTCAGACTCCCGGAGCTCCAGCCCTCTCTGGAAAGGTTCCCGATGAGGAATCCACGCAGAGCCAAGCAGGCAGCTCGGCAGTTCTTTGCACGTCGCATCTAAATACATCGGCTGGACCCCACCGCTTTGCCGCCGCTCCCGCCGCCGGCTTTGCTGGGGTCGAACGGCACGCCCGGCGGCAGGAACTGCGGGGGGTAGCCGGCGTACGCTCCGGCGTAACGAGCCCTTGCCGCAGCTATCCGCCGCTTCTTTCTTCTCTGCCTCGCCTCCGCTACTCCCGCCGCCACCTTTGCTCTCCCCGCCGGGCAAGAGGCAAAGGCGGCGGGAGTAGCGGAGGCGAGGCGGAGAAGAAAGAAGCAGCGGATAGCTGCGGCAAGGGCTCGTTACGCCGGCTACCCCCCACAGTTCCTGCCGCCGGGCGTGGCGCTCAACCCCAGCAAAGCCGGCGGCAGGAGCGGTGGCAAAGCGGCGGGGTCCAGCCCTCTAGCCGGCGCCTCACCAGCTATCCGCCGCTTCTTTCTTCTCCGCCTCACCTCCGGCGTATAAGACGACCCCCCACTTTGGAAAATATTTTCAGGGGTTAAAAAGTCGTCTTATACGCCGGAAAATACGGTATATGTGCTGCCAAAATGAGCACCCTAAGTGATTTACAGAGACAGCATACTACCCACAACAATGTGGGTCATATGGAGATTGTTTGGAATTTTATACATCACCCATGTTACATTGAAAAATGCACATGAAGGGAATCTTTTTTTCCCTTCTAGGTCAGGGACGTGGCTAACGGATCACCTGGGAATTTAAAACAACCCCTTCCAATCAGGTGGCAGTAGAGAACTTTGCCTGCCCAAGCCACTGATGACAAAACGCAAAGTATAGATGATCGTGTCTGGCCCCATCTATGTTCCTGAGCAGCACATGAAAACATACTGTACCTCATCACAATAACCAAAAGCCCCAAGTCATGCTTAGGGAATACCTTTCTGCTGTGGCTGCTGTAATAATGGCTGGGGCTGCGCCTGAAGCAAAGGCGTTATAGAAGCAGCTGATATTTGTGCCTGCAAGAGAGGCTGGGGCTGCGGCTGGACACTGAACGCAGGCTGCTGTGCGATGGGCTGGAGCCCTGGTGGAGGAGTCTTGAGTAAAGGCTGGGTCTGACTTTGATTCTAGTAAGGGGGGGAAAAAAGAAGGTCATGTGGCGGCTCAGCTTCACCTCAAAAGGTGCCAATAACAGTAGATTGGAAAGTCAGTTTTGTCATATGGGTGGCTGTGTGAATCTGGAAAAATGAATGAGCAAGAGCTTAGGGTTACCTGGTTTGGTAGTGTCTGAATTCGCTGTGCGTTCCATTTGAAAGGCATATTAGGATTGTATGTGGCTTCTACCAAAACACGGTCTCCGACTTGAGGAGTCTTCCCTTTAACAGCGCTGCAGAAATCAAGAAGGCCACAATATTACTTTTATGCTGCTCTCTAATAGATTTGTGCTTTATTTTAGCTTTATGCAGCATCCTCTTCAGGTGAAATTGATTCCTAAACTAAAAAATCTAGGTATATTTTCTGGGTGGAATAGTTTTCAGAAAAACAGAAACGGGACTAGTTGAGGATTTAAAAACCAAGCGAATTAAGTTAAAATAAATAACACTTCATCTGCAACCTTCTGTATGCATCTTCTTGGAAGCATCTGGGGCGTAGTTCACTACTAAAACACAATTTATTATTCAAGCTGCCATCAATTATGTGCAAACCAGAGATTAACCTACTTGAGTTGGAAGAACACATCTTCATCAACGAAACCAAAATTGTCATGGAGCTTGGTAACCACCCCAGTGAAGACCCGCTGTTTCTGGGGCTGAGTCTGCTGCTGACTTGACCGTGGTGCTGGATACGAAACAGTTATCTGTGCTGCTGGTTGAGGTGTAGAGAGGCTAAGGCTTGTTGGCAATGCCACAGCTGGCTGAATTTAAAAAAAAAAACAAAGAAGAAGTTGGAAGCCATATAAGCATTCGGAGCTTCCTGAATGTTAGGAATTAACCCATATTCTGGTAAGGAGTGGTACCAAGTGATGGAATGGCACCTGTGAGAAGCACAAAGGGGGCAAGATGACTACGCGAAAAAGGTGTTTTTCCCCCCTTGTTCCTGTCTGTAAGCCCCAAGAATCTCAGGTAGGTCAACCAATGCATCAAAAACACAACCTGCACATAAGGCAGCCTTTTCCACCAAACCAATGCCAGAGTAGAGGGAAATTTTGAAGAAACAGTTGTCCAGTAAGCAGGTTGGGTGTGTGGTGCATCCCCTGACACATCCATTTAATTTTGTAAGCAAATAAACATCTTATATGCGATATTCACTGTGTGAATTTTCCCTTAGGACAAAAGACCACTATCAATAATTAAAAGCAAGCTTAATCTTTTGTCATCTAAACATTTTCCATGTTTTCGGATTTCAAATTTGCTGAACTTACTATTTTATTTTATTATTGCCAGTTCCACCATATATTGTAGTAATTTTTACCCTTATTCTAGTCAACTAAATGCCTTTTCACGCAGCTTTGTAAAGATGCACCTTCATTTTTAAAATAAGCATGTTTTGTATCAAAATAATATTTACCATTAAGCATTGTGGTATTTACAAAGTGAAAGCAATCTGCTCTGAAAAAAATGCTAATTTCATTTTTTAAACAATTTTAAAATATTTTCAAATGATGATATTATTGTTTGAAATTCAAGCCATACATATTTGGAAGTTAATTTCATTGGATTGAAAATGTAAAACTATGAAATATATCTGATACTTTATTTTAAAATATAAACTACCCAACATAAAAGATGGTATATAAATTTGATAAGTAAATATATTCAAAGGTTTAATCAAAATATTATATATATGCACTGCAAAATCTGTCATACTTACACACATATTCATATTAGGTTTTATGACAACAAAATTTTTAAAAAGCTGACTAACCTGAGTTAAAAGTGTTTGCTGAGGCTGCTGCAACTTAAAAAATAAACAAGATAATTAGTTTTTATACTGCACTTTAGGATTTCACCTGTTATTTACATGTATAAAATATTGCAAAATATTACATTGCTTATGCCTGCTTTCTACTTTTGCAGAGCAAACAGTTTACAAATTGCATGAAACATATGTAACATATTTTAAATACTAAACTAATATGTAACCATAGCATTTCCCATTTTATGCTGAATTGTTCTACCTCTTCATGGAGAAAATTAGATACAAAGGAATAAAAACATCCTTCATTAAAGGATAAGAAAATGTTTCCTTTATTGTGTTATTTAAAACCATGTTCCTCCCTTTACTATTCTGTATGGAGGAAATTCGATGCTGCTGCTAACAGCTGGTTTGCCTATAAAACTAAAACTAACTGTATATGCACCCAGACTGCAATATTCACATAAATAAAGTTAACCATTTTTTATTTTTATAACAAAGAGATGTTCCAACTATTCAAAACTAATAGCAGTATTTTCCAAATCTTCACTATACTTTTTGCTACATTCAATATAAGCTAAATATATCTATTACATGCATTCATTCATTGAATAGTATAGTGACTAAACCCATGACAAATGCTGCTTATTGATACAGTAAGCAATGGTGCTATATATTAACAAGCATTTCATGGGTTTAAAGACATGCAAGTAAACTTCAACTTACGACTACAATTGAGCCCAAAATTGTGGTTGCAAAGTGAAATATTTGTTAAATAAAATTTTGCTCCATGTTATGAACTTCCTTGCCATAGGTGTTAAGTGAATCACTGAAGTTATTAAAATTAGTAACATGGCGGTTAAGAGAATCTGGTTAGCCCACTGACTTTGCTTATCAGGTTGCAAACAGTGATCACATGACCCTGGGACATGCCGACGCCATACATTCAGTGCCAATTGTCTGAATTTTGATCATGTGACCATAGAGATGCTGCAATGGCTATAAGTGTGAAACGTCATAAATCACTTTTTTCAGTGCCATTCTAACTTTGAATGGCCATAAAATAAACTGTTGTAAATCAAAGACTACCTGCATTTAACTTTAAAAAGTCTCCTTTGGACTCCTATAACATATCAGTAAGTTTTTTGGCAACAATAAAAAAAGTGTTTTGTTTAAAATGTACTTTAGCCCAGTCCGTAAAAAAAAAGCCCAAGTCAGAGATGACAAAAGAACCATAAAGAGTTACACAAACCTGCTGTTGTACACTATAGAGGGTCTGCTGAGGTTGTGAATATTGCTGAAAAACATACAAATTGGGAATAATTTATATATTGCCATACGACAATCTCAGATGTAAAATATTAAGCTAACAAAACTTTGATAATATTCTATTGGGTACATAAAACTAAATTGAAATACAGAAAATACAAAAAATATTTTTTGCTCAAATATTCTAGATTCTACAACATGAATGGATGTGCATTTGTCTCATTGGTTTTTGTTATATTTCTGACGTTGATAATTTTTACTCTATCTTAACTTTTGGGGGGGGGGGCTTATAGTGTGAATATGTGAGAAAAATGTGAGCTGGAGGCGAAAAGAGGTTCCCCCCGAGTGTGCAAACACGAGGAGACGGGGCCTGACTGTAGCCCCTGGCTTGGTATGAATGGGATAGCAGGCCTGCCAAGGATGAGTGAGGCCGGGGGGGGGGGGGGTGATAGGGGTTATCTCTGGAGCAGTAGAGGGCTGGGAGAGGCAGACTGGCAGGAGCCAGGGAGGGAGGTAGGCCGCCCGCAGGGAACTAGGACTCACTGCTTAACAGCGATTCCTGTCATAGAGCTCAATCCATATAACTGGCGATAGGCGACATCAGGACCCTGGGCTCAGACTGCTGCTGCTTAATGCCAGGTCGGTTGTAAATAAAGCTCCCCTTGTCCAAGATTTATTGTTGGATGAGGAGGCTGACCTGGCATGTGTGACTGAGACCTGGCTGGGCTACAAGGGGTTGTTCTGGATAGTTGTCAATAAGCTCAAGCTCAACCCCAATAAAACAGAGTGGCTGTGGGTTCTGCCTCCTAAGGACTATTCTATCTGTCCATCCATTAATCTGGGAGGGGAAATTTTGACTCCCCCAGAGCTGATCCGCAACTTGGGAGTCCTCCTATAATTGCAGCTCAGGCTAGCGCAGTTTCTCAAATAGTGGGGCAGGGCCCCCTTGGGTGTGGCAGAGCGATGCTGGAGGGGGGGTGCGTGACCCCAGGGAATGTGCTTTTTTTGCCATGGGAAGTAGGGTTTTTTTTGCACCGAACAATAGCACAGCACAGAACAGGAGATATGAAGTGCATATAACAAATCCTTAAATCCAAAAAACAAAACAAAACACCCAAATTTTAAGAGACAGTATGGAAAAATATTTAACAGGGATGAAAAGAAAGGAGTGAGGAGACAATGAGACAAATGTAAGTCTCCCGAAAGCTAAGACAAGAAAATATGACAAAGAAGCCTATGTAGCGCTTGGCTTCACTGTGGCTACAGTGGGAGACGAGGAAACATCAGTATGTTTACTGTGTCTAAAAATTTTGTCAGCGGACAGCATTAAGCCAAATAAATTAAGACGTCACTTAAATATATTACACCACAATCATGCTGATAAGCCTCTTGAGTTTTTTCAGCAAAAACGTGTTGAATATTGCAAACAATCATCGTGGCGGAGAGTTGGGGAGGGGGGCACAAAATGTTTACTTCTTCCTGTGGTGGGTGGGCATAACAGAAAATCATTGAGAAACACTGGGCCAGAGCAACACCTCAGCTGTGGCTAGGGGGACTTTTGCATAGGTTCGCCTGGTGCACCAATTGTGGCCCTATTTGGATAGGGAGTCAATTCTCACAGTTACTCACGCCCTCATCACCTCGAGGCTCAATTACTGCAATGCGCTCTACTTGGGGCTATTCCTAAAGAACGTTCAGAGACTTCAATTAGTCCAGAATGCAGCCGCACGAGCTGTTGTCGATGTACCCAGATACACCCATATAACTCCATTACTCCACAAACTGTACTGGCTTCCAATCGGTCTCCGAACGCAATTTAAGGTGTTGGTTATCACGTATAAAGCCCTACATGGCTTAGGATCCGATTATTTACAGGGCCATTTTCTGCCTCATACGTCCCAGCTACCGATTTGATTGCACAGAGCGTGCCTTCTCTGGATCCCATCAGTCAAGAAATGTCGACTGGCGGGACCGTGGGGAAGGGCCTTCTCTGGGATAAATCCGGTCCTCTGGAATCAACTGTCCCCAGAGATTCGCACTGCCCCCACCCTCCTGGCCTTTCAAAACGTTTTAAAATCTTGGTTTTGTCGGCAGGTCTGGGGCCGTTGAGCAACAACACTCTGCTCCGCCAGTTGTACGAGTGACACATATGGATGAATGTTTTTTAACATTGGGGTTTTAGATTTTGTATTTGGTTTTTATTGTTTTACGCCACCCTGAGTCCAACAGGAGAAGGGCAGTTTATAAATATAAAGAGAACACAATTTAATAAAATGAATAGCAGTTGCCGAAAAGCACGAGTGTTAATTTAACGGTCCCTCTTATTCTTTTTTCATTTACATCAATTATTTTGGAAGATGGAAGTCATATCCTTGAATGTTTTTATTTAAAACTTGTGTATGGCTCTTGGTTTCCAAAATCACACTTCTAAATGAACTAAGTCAAGTTTTACGCTCAAAATACTTCTGGCTCAAAATAAGGTCTCAAAGGAGATTAGATAAAACTTGCAGAGTCTTATTAACTAGCAATGTGTAACATGTTCCCCCAAAGTACAGAGGAGCTCTGCTGTACATGCCCAGACTTAAAATGCAGTACTTCCCCCCAAATAAAAAATATCCAATTTTGCAACTTATTCTCCTTTGATGTTATCGCCGTCTACATTGGGTGAGAGGGTGTTCCTTTTACCTGCTGTAATGCGGCAGCTGCAGCGGCAGCTTGCTGTTGCAAAGCAGCTGTCTGACTGAGCTGATAGTTTGTTGGCGTCTGAGTACTGAGTCCTGCCGCCAGTGCAGTTTGCTGTGTATATATCGTAGGAGATGCTCCAAGTAATGAAGGCTGTTGTACACCCAAAGCAGCTGAAAGGAGAATGCTCAGCATTAGGAAAACCTAATTTTGACTAATGGGATTTCAAATCAAATCCAGCACTATAGATTTTAATAGCATCAAGATTTTGTAGACTTCAATTCTTCTTACAATGTGCCCAATGATGACAGTACCTTGATTTAGAAGAAAAGTCTTATTTCAACATATCACTTGCTTCCTGATGGAAATCCTATTACAGAAGGCCAAATAGCCTTGCCATCTTAGTTTATGAAAGGGCTTGACATTTTAAATGAGCATCACAGCAGAGAAAATGGCTCTAAAGTAATTAAATAAACTTTCTGAAATTAGTTCCATCTTTTTATAATCTTTTTTTATTCATCTCCAACTTCATATTAATGTATGGCTTCTTCTGTCCTGTTGTTGCTCATCTCCATAAAATGACAGATCTTTTTCTAATTTACAATATTCCAAAATATTCTATAAAAAAAGAACACCATTGCGAAATTGAACTTGTGTTCACATATATCTGAAAGGATTCCAGAGATATTCATGCACTGTATATATTTGTCTTTCATGCTATTTATCTCTTTGCTGAATATTTAGCCTTGAAACATTAATCAATTAGATGAAATAACTGTGGGCCTTAAATAAAATATACCGTAAAAAAAGTCAATCAACATCATTGGTGCGCAAATATTATGGTATGTAAACAATGGTTTACATTCATCATGCTCTGAACATAAGAACATAATTAAACCTGCTGAATCATCCCAAAATTCTATTTCTAACAGCGGCCAAAACTATATTTTACAACAGGTGCTTGTAAGCAGGAAATAACATATGTTTCTTCTGCTGATATTTTCCTACAAGTAGTCCTCATTCAGCAACCACAATTTGGTCATTAAGTGAAAGAATCCCCAAGAAAAAACACAACTATGCTTACACTCTGAATTCAGTTTTCCCTTGCTTTACCAACTTACAAAGCTTGTAAATGAGAGGATTGATCACAAAGTTACTTTTTCATCACTGTTGTAATGGTGAAAAGTTACTAAATAAGGCAGCTAAATAAGGCCTGCTTGCAGCATTTGGAGGCATGCTGATTGAAATACAGAAGTAACTTTTTCTAAACTAATAATTTATAACAGGCAAAAAAGTTAACTAAATTCAAAAATCCCCAAAAGAAAAATTAACATACAAAATTATAAAAGAAGAAAAAAATGAAAGCTGAAAAAGCCAGAGTATATATATTCAATAACATATGTATACAAAGTTGTTCAGTAAACATGGAAGGCATAATTCATCACACTTGTCTATAACTAATCTTATCTTGATGAATTCAGAAAACTGCTGATTATTTGGAGCCCTACATTTCTAATAATGAGAAATAAGTGTTTTAGCTGTAAAATAAGCTTCAAAAGATTATAAATACAGTAACTGAAAATATTGAACATGTTAAAAATAATGTATGTAATGATTTGTTTCCCAAATGTTAACACCGTTGAAACACAGTTAAATTAATCTTTAATTACTGCATGTCTAATAACAATTTATTTTGACCTTTTCCATATAAATTCAATGAAATCATTTCTGAAATATTATTTTTTGCTACTACTATATTAGTGTCAGGAGCTCCAAAGTACTTCCAAGTTAAAAGGATTGAACAGTGACATCACGGTTGCCTGGGTACCAAGTAGGGGCTCCTTTAATGTCCCCATTAAATTGCCCACCAAAGTTGTATCCATCTATCAACTTATGATCACACACTTTTGAAATATTGGGTTGGCAGGAGCTAATTTACTCCTCCAAACTTAGCCACCTAATGCTGAATATAAATTAAGATCCTGTATGAATAAATTAAAGAGCCAGCAGAGTTTTTACAAGAGATTCTACTTGTTATCCCCTCTGCTGAGACAACTGCATATTTGAACCTATATTTGTTTTTGGTTTTTAAATGATCAGCAATTCGAAAAAGAGCAGTTATCTGATAATTGCTAGCTTCCCTCAGGAGGGCAAATCCTTTGTCACTGACACTGATCTGATAGGCAAGTCACATATTTTGCTGGGCTATCAGTGCAAATTTAAGTTTTTAAATAATAATGGGTGGGTACCATCAGAGCTTCTTGGTTAATTACTGTATAATCTTTTGAAATATCCCAAAGCAGGGGTCCCCAAACTTGGCAACTTTAAAACTTGTGAACTTCAACTCCCAGAATTCTCCAGCGAGCTATGCTGGCTGAAGAATTCCAGGTTGAAGTCCACAAGTCTTAAATTTGCCAAGTTTGAAGACCTCTGTCCTAGAGCATCCTCTCTTTTTATTTCAGTTCTATTTAACTAGTCCAATTCTCTAAGAAAGTTAATCTCCTGTATCTTTTGCAGAAAAAAAAGTTGCTATGACTTTCACGTTTCTTCAACACTCCGTGGCTTGCATTGGCTGCCAATCGGTTTCTACTTAAGAACCTGGTCACGGAATGAATTAAGTTCTTAAGTAGAGGTACCACTGTATTATAAGTTAAGATATATCACTCAGGCAGAAAAAAATTTAGTCTAACCCAATAAGTCAAACAGCTCTCCTTCACAAATTCAGCAGCACCAGATAAAAATCCTCTGGTTCCTGTTTACTCTCTTCTTTCTAAAGACTATTGGTTGGAGCTAAGCCACCATGGCTCAAGCTTAAATAAATCATTGTTAAAACAAACCACAATTCAGCAAGTTTAATTTGCAAACACAGCAGTTCATCTGCATTATTGAATGTTATGTTCGTGCTGTTTCATATTTGACAAGATTCAATTGTATAACTGAATACCACTATCTATCTAAAATAGATATTAAGCCGAAAATAGAACTGTTTTAAAAGACATTTAAGCATATTTTTGTTACATAATAAATGGAACAGAACATCGGTGGGCTACTAGCCGGAACGCTAAATTAAGCTCGCCGTGGCTCATGTGTGCTTGTGGGGCCAGCGCGATTTTGCTTCTGCACAGCGCTGCATGTTCACCTGTGTTTCAGCAAGGTTTTTTTGCTTCTGCGCATGCCAAAATACGGGCACACCTGCAGCTCTGTGTGTGATTCTGCTACCTCCACAGGTGGAGAAGCAAAATCGCACTGGCCCCACAAACACTTACGAGCCGCCGCCGGGAGCACAATTTAGCATTCCGGCTAGTAGCCCACCACTGGAACAGTAGAGGGGGATTGTGAAAATAAAATGGGGGGGAAATATAAATAAAATAGCATGTAGGTTTCTGAGATTTCTGGAACAGAAAAAAAATAGGAAAAACAATCATACATAAATATTGATATAAAAGCTTACAACTGCTTCTCCACAAATGTTAGTCATTCATCAGTGCAACTTTTTTCTATTCAAAATGAATATCTGCATTGTTTTCAATCCACTTAAAATGTTTTTTCAAAGCTAATCTTTTTACATTTGTTTTATTTCCATTTACTCAGCTAATCAGAAAGGAATCAGAAGTAGTAAGTTATTGTTTGGGAAAGTGTAAACTGACCTGGCTGAGACACCGCTGTAGCTGTAAACTGAGTTGCCCATGGGGGATTCTTCTGTCCTCCAAATTGTGCCATAATGAGAGGTGAAATTCTTCTCCCAGTTTAATTTCTTTTTTAAAAAAGGTGACAATTAACACTTTAACATACAGTTAATTCCTCTATGTATAATATACAAATGCACATAATCTGATCCACAACAGGTAGAGTTCAAACAGTCAATCCTCAACCATCAAACACAGGGACTCATCAAGAACACTATTAAGTTGTTCTTCTAGTAGGAAAATGCATCTCCACTATAATCCGACAACTGTGCTTACATCAGATGCTGAACAACAAGGCAGCCAAACAGATGTAACCAAGTTTATGAAGCCCAAGTGATCACTTGATAATTTGATATGTCATGCAAATCTAGGAAATTAACTCAGTGGTTAAGCATCCCATATTAGTCCGCCGGTATTGTCGTGGATAATCATGGTGTGGCAAATTATGGCATCCAAATAAGATAATAGAAATTGTCAGTCTATACTAATAAACGACTTTAAGAATTAGACAGTTCACTCAGGGAAAGGGAAAGAAAGGAGAGGAAGTTGAAAGGTAGGAGATTGAAGATGGAGAGGTTGGAGAAGAAAGGGGGAGAGAAAGTTAAAGAAAGTAGAAGGGTGAGAAGAGGAAGGGAAAGTTGAGTGAATAGCAAATGGAAGTCCAGACTGGCAGATATTGATAGTATTCCGATTGAAGTCAGAGCAAGATATTTTTGGTGGGTTTTTTTTTCTTTTATTACTACGTTTGGTTTATATGGATGTAATTACTTGATACATGACAGAGAAAAATAAAAAATAAAACTTAAAAAAACCCACCTCATCCAGACGCACAGCAAAAAATTTACCAGCGCAAATAACAAAAAAAGAAGTTTCTAAAGTAAGTTGAGCTTAAAAGAAAAACAAACCAGGAAAGCACTTGACTTTAAAGACAGGACATCACCACACCCAGGTTACACCATGAAAACACCTGAAGACTCTATGCTGCCAGGCTTGGGGTTATTAGACTTTAGCACCTTGACCCATTAATGCTATGTATGTTTGTGGTCTGAGTGGGAATGCCTGACTTTTAATAATTGGGGGTTTTAGATTAATTGGATTTAGGATATTGTATTGTTTTCTTTTATATGCTGTAAACCGCCCCAGTCCTCGGAGAGAATCCAATCAATCAATCAATCAATCAATCTCCCACTGTCAGACCGCCCTACAAAATAGACAAGAAATAAAAACAGGTGATCCAAAATTCAGAATCAGAACTGAAAAACTAAAAGCGGCGCTTGTTAGCAGGCCTGCGCAGAATAGCAAGCCTGGTTCCCGCGGTCCCAATTTCCTTTTTGGGTAAAAAAAAACCTCGCGTGGAATCAACCCACCCAAAGAAAAGGTGCCCGATAGGGAATTTGTGAGACGCAAATAACCGTGTGAGACAAGTGACAAAGAAGAAACTCTCTTGTTGGGATTATAGTCGCCCCGGCCCGCAAAGGTTCCGCGAAAGGACTACGAAGGGCAAAGGCGGGT
This sequence comes from Erythrolamprus reginae, assembly GCF_031021105.1. NCBI lineage: Eukaryota > Metazoa > Chordata > Lepidosauria > Squamata > Dipsadidae > Erythrolamprus > Erythrolamprus reginae. The sequence continues at coordinate 18,677,790 of NC_091954.1, read as the reverse complement.
CTCTTGGGGTACCGGATCAAATCCTTGCTCAGGGAAGCGTCCTGAGTGGCGAAGGAGAAAGAACCCCGAGCCGCCGCCGCCTCCTCACGGCCCGTCCATAATGCGGGACTGAGGCCTGCCGCCCCAGGAGCGCTTCTCCCGCCCTCTTCGCCCAGGCCTGCTCTGAGGAAATACGAGGGCTTCCCTTCTTCCCCGAAAGCATCAGTCCGTCTCCCCGCTCCCGCGCAAACAATGCCGCTCTCTTCCCGGCGCTTTACCTGAAAAGGGCCGAAGACGGACTCGGAGAAGCCATTTCAAAACTCCTTCAGCACCCACCAGGCGACGAGCTCAAAGCGCAGGCGTAGAAGGAATGCGCGAGGTACTAGGGGAGTTGAGTCAGCTCCGGCGTCGCGCACAAGAGTGACGTTTCCCAAGCCAGGCCGCCTTCGCCCTCGTGCACGTGCTCCGGGAGGCTGCGATGACGGGTCTCCAAAACAAAAGAATGGAAGCGCGTGTGGCGCATGCGCCGAAAGAAGCATCTTTTTATTTCCTTGCTCGAATGCGATGGGGGGGGGGGGGAAACCTGTCAATGAGGTTGCGTTGCGTATATTTTGCCACCATCTTGTTACGAGACAGGTGATAAGTGTGTGCTTTACTTCCGGGAAGAAGAAAAGGTGTTGCTTTTGCGCAACTACTCATCGGCCGTTTAACACTTCCAAGAGATAGAATAGAATAGAATATTTATTTATTTATTTAGTCCAATACATAACACACATAGAAGAGAATAGATATGTAATAATATAAATAAAGAAAAGAATAGAAGCAAAGATATAAAAGTATAGGTGAACATATTTGAAAGGAAGAAAAGATAAATGAGATAAGGAGAGACAATTGGACAGGGGACGGAAGGCACACTGGTGCACTTATGCACACCCCTTAATAGAATAGAATAGGATAGAATTCTTTATTGGCCTGGTGTGATTGGACACACAAGGAATTTGTCTTTGGTGCCTATGTTCTCAGTGTACATAAAAGAAAAGATACATTTGTCAAGAATCATGAGCTATTAGGGGATTTCGATGCAATAGCAGACAGTAAAATTGACTTGACAAAAGTATACATAGGAAAAGTATTAGAAGACAATTACTATTAATATGGATATGGTAAAAGAATTCTATCTTTATGATGTCTGGTGAAAATTGAATTCTAAGAAACAATACACATTTTACTCCCATCCTCATAGGTCCTAATCCCGAATCGATGTGGTATGGACAAATTTGACATTACTCATGGATACAGTAAATATGGATACTAATGAATAGGTAGGCTAATCATCACTCAGTTTTAATGCAATGGAAAGGAAACAGAAAAATCAGAACCAGATGGAGACCAAATCAAAATAATTTACAGGAAGAACAATATTTACAAAAAATAGAAAAGGAATTGGGTGGCTACTTCCAGGAAAATCCCAAAGAGCAAACCTCATTACAAAATGTGCGGGATATGATGAAGGCTTGTGCGAGAGGAATATCAATCGCTTATATAGCAAGAAGGAATAAAATACATAAAAATTGAATACATTGAATAAAGAATTGAGAGACAGAATTATTGATATAGAAACTCATTGACATACATAAGGAATATGGTATTGACATACATAAGGAATATGGAATATGGAGATCTAATAAAACATAGAAGCAATCTGATCACACAAATAGCCCGAAATATTAAAAGGAGGAAGAGTAAGTCCGAATCTGATCGAACACTTGTAAGACTTATGCCGCCTTGATTGCATCTGCGGAATCCCGCCTGGCCACTCTGTTTAGGGTGACCTGCTCCCTTCTTAACCAGGGGGGAGTTGGGGAGCCCTTGCAGAGTAGTGCCGAGGATTTTAACACGTTTTTCGCTGATAAAATCGCTCGGATCCGGGCGGACCTCGACTCCGATTGGATAACAGAGTTGACTGACAACGAGTCAGTCGAGGTGACTGGGGCCCGTACTTGTCCATCTGTCTGGGAAGAGTTTGATCTGGTGACACCTGATAAAGTGGATAAGGGCATTGGAGCTGTGCGTTCCGCCACCTGCTTACTGGATCCATGCCCCTCCTGGCTGGTCTCGGCCACCAGGGAAGTGACACGGAGCTGGGTCCAGGAGATTGTCAACGCTTCTTTGGGGAGGGGATCCTTTCCGGATCCCTACAAGGAGGCACTTGTGCGCCCCCTCCTCTAGAAGCCTTCCTTGGACCCAGCCATTCTTAACAACTATCGGTCAGTCTCCAACCTTCCCTTTATGGGGAAGGTTGTCGAGAAGGTGGTGGCGCTCCAGCTCCAATGGTCCTTGGAAGAAGCTGATTATCTAAGCCCTCAGCAGTCAGGATTCAGGCCCGGCTACAGCATGGAAACTACTTTGGTTGCGTTGATGGATGATCTCTGGTGGGCCCGGGACAGGGGTTTATCCTCTGTCCTGGTGCTTCTCGGCCTCTCAGCAGCTTTCGATACCATCGACCATGGTATCCTTCTGTGCCGGCTGGACGCCCTCAGAGAAGGTCCACAACTTGGGCGTCCTCCTCGATCCACAGCTCACATTGGAGAAACAGCTGTGGCGAGGGGGACATTTCCCCAGGTTCGCCTGGTGCATCAGTTGCGGCCCTATTTGGACCGGGGGTCACTGCTCAGTCACTCATGCCCTCATCACCTCGAGGTTCAACTACTGTAATGCTCTCTACATGGGGCTACCTTTGAAAAGTGTTTGGAAACTTCAGATCGTGCAGAATGCAGCTGTGAGAGCAATCATGGGCTTCCCTAGGTATGCCCATGTTACACCAACACTCCACAGTCTGCATTGGTTGCCAATCAGTTTCCAGTCACAATTCAAAGAGTTGGTTATGACCTATAAAGCCCTTCATGGCATCGGACCAGAATATCTCCGGGACCGCTCTTCTGCCGCATGAATCCCAGCGAGCAGTTAGGTCCCACAGAGTTGGCCTTCTCTGGGTCCCGTCGACTAAACAATGTCATCTGGCGGGACCCAGGGGAAGAGTCTTCTCTGTGGCGGCCCCGACCCTCTGGAACCAGCTCCCCCCAGAGATTAGGATTGCCCCCACCCTCCTTGCCTTTCGTAAACTTCTGAAAACCCACCTCTGCCGTCAGGCATGGGGGAATTGAGACATCTCCCCCAGCCTATATAATTTTATGTATGGTATGTTTGTGTGTATGTCTTGCTTTTTAAATAAGGGTTTTTTAGAGATTTTTAATATTAGATTTGTGATACATTTGTTTCTTATTGTTTTATTGTTGTTGTGAGCCGCCCCGAGTCTGCGGAGAGGGGCGGCATACAGAGCCGGGGTGGCGCAGCAGGTAGAGTGCTGTACTGCAGGCCACTGAAGCTGACTGTAGATCTGTAAGTCAGCGGTTCAAATCTCATCACCGGCTCAAGGTTGACTCAGCCTTCCATCCTTCCGAGGTGGGTAAAATGAGGACCCGGATTGTGGGGGCAATATGCTGGCTCTGTTAAGAAGCGCTATTGCTAACATGTTGTAAGCCGCCCTGAGTCTAAGGAGAAGGGCGGCATAAAAATTGAATGAATAAATAAATAAATAAATAAATAAATCTAATAAATAATAATGAATAATAATAATAATAATAATAACCTTTAGTACCAGTGTTCCCAGCTGACCAAACCTAACTGGCCCATTCTTTAAACAGAGCGCTGAACCAAAGAAATCATAATTACCAATTAAATACAGAGGTAACCACAATATGAACATACTTTTAGATATACTCCTTTTGTAGAAAGAAGTAATCTCTAAATGAAGGAAAAATTAAAAACCACATCCAAAATAGAAGTATAAAATTTATTTGAAACCATCCACAATGTTCTGCATTATCAGGAATGATACAGTTTGTAATTTTGTTTTTGGAAAAAGCCATGACAAAAAAATTAAAGTACATTTTGCAATGACAGCAACTTTATCTTGCCTTTTAGGTCATTTTTAAAGAAACATTTAAGGTTTAAACAGATAGGACATACACAAGAATAAAAAACAGAAGAAACCATCTCCACAATAACAATTCTTACATGTATGTTTCAATACAATTTCAATGCATCTTGCTACATAAACAAGAAATCATATACAACTGCTGTGCACCAAGGAGTAGCTTAGTATGATCTTTCAAGTAACATGCAGTCAAAACTCACACTTTTCAAGTACTGCTGGTAAATGTTCCCTTGTCTGAAAATGGTTTTTCTCTCCCAGAGTAATGGAATAGTTTCTTTTTCCTGTAAATTTTGTGAAATAGTGAAGTGCTTTTCTTCCATTTATTAACTAAATACAATGGTAAATGGTAAAAATGTATCTGCCTTTTCATTTTTCCACCAGTAGATCTTAATATAGTAGATTGTTTAAAGGGGGAAAAAATCTAAGTTAAATGATAAAAAATAAATATGCACCCCAGTTTTATTAAACATACATACCACACACACACACAAATACAAGAAATATTACTCAACAGCAGAGCTCAAGGTTTTTTTCTTATTTAGCATAAAACTTTCCAATTTAATTTTTTAAACATTATTAGAACTTAAGTTATTGCTCGTGCCATTGATACTAGGTTTACATTTAGAGACGGTCTAACAGATTAGTCACAGCTAAATTCATTTGAAATCAAAGGGGGACACACACACACCTTGATCCTATGCACTTTCATTAAGAGATCATTTGTCCAACACAACTGCAAAGGGAATCAAACTAAATCCTTCATCAAACACTTCTACGATTTCCTCTCACAGATCTTAGTGTGGAATACCTCTTAACTAGATATACGTAAGCCCAACTTCATTTACAGATACAAAGTGGAATCCTATGGACAGTTACTCCAGTGTGAGTCCCACTGAATTTGTGGGGATTTACCTATGTGTAAACATGTAGCACAACCTTTTTCATATGAGGGACCGTGTTGTGGTTAGCTCTGGCCCAGCTCCTGCCCCATGGACTGTGGATGTGGGGGAGACATCCACATGCTGCAGGCCTGTTTTGCCACCCCCCCCCCGTGGAATCTGCTGATGAAGGCTCCTCTGACCAAGAAGACATGAGTGACAGGGAGGAGAGTGTGGCAGACAGCTCAGGAGATCAATTATCTCTTTCCTCCTTGGATTCAGAACAAGAGTTAATGATACAGCCACGCATGCGGAGAGCGATGCATAGGCAACAACAACTGAGAGATTATTATCAAAGAAAATGAGGCCACCTGTGGTTGGGTGGGGCTGTGGTAATTAGTGAGGCTGCTATAAATAGCAGCCTGTGGGTTTGGCCATTGTGGAGGATTATCTGATGGTTGTGTTTCATGACTGCTTTCCTGACTGACTTTTTGTGTGCTGATTTTTCCCTGCTTTGAACCTAAACCAGAGCAAAGTGTGTGTCACTTTGTGAAAGAAGGACTGTGAATTGCCTCACAGCTGCAAGCTAAGTATCACAGGACTGATAAGGGACTTGTATAAATTACCAGTTTGTTTGGAGACGAGTGCTCTTTGCTATAGCAAAAGAGGGCTTGGTTTAAGTGAATTTTCATTATAAAGAACATTGTTTTGAATTTTCAAACGTGTGTGTGTCTGAAATTTGTACCTGTGAATTTTTGGGAGGATTCTACCAGAGAGCCCGACAGAACAGACCGGTTTCGTGGAAGACATTTTTTTCCACAGACTTTTGGGGGGGGGGGGGGGAGATAGTTTCGGTTTTGCTTGCTCACTCGCCATTCACTTCAAGCAGTGTGGCCCAGCTGCTAATGGGGATTAGAGAATCTGATGTAGTCCCCTCCAATCACAAAGCTGCATTCTTAAGCTTACATCTCAAAAGCTCCCAAGGTTGAGAAACTCGGCTCTAGATCAGGGGTCTGCAACCTTGGCCACTCTAAGACTTGTGGACTTCTGGGAGTTGAAGTCCATTAGTCTTAAAGTTGTCAAGGTTGGAGACCCCTAATCTAGATACCAGCCCTACTTCTGAAATACACCACCCATTCGATTTTTTTTTAAAAAAAGCTTTCCAATATCTTGAAATATATGATTTTTAAAAACCCTAATAATAAAACATTTTCTTGTAATGATAATGCATTATATTACAAAGCATGACCAGCTATCCTGTTTTGAGTCTTAGGCAACAAATACATTCAGCATTAAAGGACATAAAATACAAAGCTTCAAATCTGCCATCTTTTGCTAAAACAATTAAATGACATTCACACTTTATTCTAGTTTTGCATTTTTGTCATGTAAAGCGTTTATGACACATGGGAATTATAGCAGGAACATAATTATAGGTACACGCTTATTATAAAGCATGTACTTTTTATAACTACATACCACTCTAATCTTCTTCAAATGAACTTTGACCAGTGAAAGATTTCAGTTTTCTCAGAAACCATTCAACTAAATGAGCTTGTACTTACAAACCTAGGCCTCTACTGGTACAAGTTTTAATTCTACTTTCAGCAAGAATATATTTACTAAGATGAAACTCCTGCTAACAAGAGTATGACTTTGCTTTGTTTTGTATACTTGGAACATTACATGTGATGGTTACATGCAGAAGCAGTTATGCGAAAGGCAAAGTGAGAATTGGGTCCATTATTAATTGTATAATAAAGAAATTCCCCAGAACTGAGCCACAGAGCAATACATAAAAAAAGCTTCATGTGAGAGGCTTATACCTGAATATATAAAAATTTTGTAGCAATCCTTCATCAGCAATATTTTACCTTGTTTGGACAGATCACAGTCATTTCATGATTTGCTATCTAGAGGAACAGAAGAACCATATACCGTATACCTATGCACGTATGTATAGATATTTTATTAACCTCCTATGAAATCAGTAGATGAACAGCATGGAAAATAGTGACTTTCCTCATGGCGCCCTGGTTCAATCCCTTGGAAAAACTAGCACTTGGATCCTCATTAAGAAGAATCTTCAAGGCTGTCAGTGCAGCCACTTGTCAATTAGATCCTTGTTGAGCCTGATTGGCGGGTGTCTAGCAAATGAGTGCAAGCAGTGATAAAGTATTAACTGCAAGAGGGAACATTCCCAGGATGGCCCTGGTTCAATCCCTTGAAACTAGCACTTGGATCCTCATTAAGCGGAGTCTTCAATGCTGCCAGGGCAGCCATCTGTCAATTAGATCCTTGTTGAGCCTGATTGGCGGGTGTCTAGCAAATGAGTGCAAGCAGTGATAAAGTATTAACTGCAAGAGGGAACATTCCCAGGATGGCCCTGGTTCAATCCCTTGAAACTAGCACTTGGATCCTCATTAAGCGGAGTCTTCAATGCTGTCAGGGCAGCCATCTGTCAATTAGATCCTTGTCGAGCCTGATTGGCGGGTGTCTAGCAAATGAGTGCAAGCAAGTGATAAAGTATTAACTGCAAGAGGGAACATTCCCAGGATGGCCCTGGTTCAATCCCTTGAAACTAGCACTTGGATCCTCATTAAGCGGAGTCTTCAATGCTGTCAGTGCAGCCATCTGTCAATTAGATCCTTGTCGAGCCTGATTGGCGGGTGTCTAGCAAATGAGTGCAAGCAGTGATTTTCACTGCAAGAGGGAACATTCCCAAGGCCTTTCAAGGGGGCCTTGGTTCAACCCCTTGAAAAAACTAGCACTTGATAGACCCCCCCTTGCATGAACAATTTTCGTTCAATTTCTCATCTTTTTAGAAAAGGTGGTGGAAAAGATGGGTGCTTGTCAGCTTCACAGTGTCTTGAATAAAATTGATTTTGTGAACCCTTTTCCATCAGAATTAAGGCATGTCGTGGGACAGACTGCATCGTCATACTTGTCAAGCTCAGGCAAGAATGAGATAGATGCATCCATTTTCCTGGATCTTAGTGCCCTTCAATAGCATTTGGGCATGGTATCTTCCGAGGTTGATAGTGAGAGATCTCTAATCCACTCTGGCATGCCACAAGGCTTGGTACTCTCCACTGCTTTTCAGCATCTATGGAAAACCTGGAGGCCTGGATGGAGGGACAGTAGGGTTTGACTGAACCCTAGGAAGATCAAGTGGTTTTTTGTGCGGGGCACTGCTGCACTATTGGTAGCAAGGTCAATGGAAGCTTGCTGAGATCCTCACCCTGTGTTGATTATGCTGTAGTTTCCTTCCTATATAGAGGCCTGGATGGGGCATAGTAGGCTTTGACTGAACCCTAGGAAGATCAAGTGGCTTTTTGTGCGGGGCACTGCTGCACTATTGGAAGCTTGGCACACGCCCTTCAGAGTTCTGCTGGAGGTCTCAATAACTTGAGTGTATTGCTCACGTTTATCATCAATCTTGGAAACAGGCAGTGGTGGTTGAGTCTTCTTTGTACTCTTCAACCCAGGCAATCCAAATTACACTGTAGTTTCCCTTGTACATAGAGGTTATGGAGGCCGGGATGACTGAATCCTAGGAAGATCGTGGCTTTTTGTGCGGGGCACTGCTGCACTATTGGTAGGAAGGTCAATGGAAGCTTGCTGAGATCATCACCCTGTGTTGATTCTGCTGTTTTACACTTCTTTTACAGGCTGGTCTTTCTCTCACTCTATCAGGAGAATCATTTTAGCTCAGCTACTGAATCCAGAGCACAGTTGCACCTGTGGCGTCCTACTACAACTCAATAATCTAGTGGTATAATCGTGCAACTCAAGTTTCTTGCCTTGAAACCAACTCCAGCTGAAACATTGAGCTATAAGCAGAACATCTTGCTATTATTACATTTGTCAGATGATGATCAAAGATGGCTGGAGATACCCAGTTAATAAAAGATGCTGACTAACTTTTGCTGGTGAGGCTACAAGAAAACTATTTAACTGCTTAGTTATATTGAAGGGAAAAAAATAAATTAATTGATGGAATTTAAAGAAATTTAAAATGGAGCTTTAAAAAAACACTTTGAAGTATTGTGCAAATGCATTGGAAGTTGTTCATCCAATGAACTATATCACCTTGGCTACTTTATCCCATTATTTGGGGAAAAGATACAGCTATCCCAGATATGCTAGATTATCATAGATATTGGACATACTTTGTATTATTTATTATTAGCACCACAAGGGTCTTACAACAAATTTGTTAAGTTTGAACATGAGGAGGGGGGAAAAAACCCAATGGTGACAAATTAAAAAGCACGAACCTGAACAGCCAAATTTCCCATCCAATCCATCTTTCAATATAAGTATCCATTGCTGATGGGAAAATCTCAGTTCAGCTCTTTACAATATGGTATGAATTAAATAATTTAAATCAGGGGTGTCTAACTGGTGGCCCATAGGCCGGATGCATCATGTGCAGGCATGGCCACCCCATGTCTGTAAAGGAAAAATATCACGATATATGACGGCAATGTGACGCCGTGAGTTTGACACCAGTGGTATAAATCCGCTTTTTTAAAAAAGGGAAATATAATCAAAACATTATTGGCAGCATATCCATTTCATCAAAATTCTACATTCTACTGGTATGGTTTAATTAACAATCTTGTATACAAATCAATTATCACATTCGTTCTGTCGGCAAAGCAGACTATTTGTTTTGAGTTGTTGATTTTAATCTCTTTAATTTTCACAAGGAGGGAGAAATCTATCTAATATATGATAAGCTATGGGAACAAAACCATCAAGGAAAGTAATCCTTTATGGATTGCACATTTGACCAAATGTGAGGGGTTACTCACTTTTGCTAAGAAATATTTCTGGATAAAAGAATATAGCTGCCCCACAGCTACTGAGAAAAGCAGATATATTAACTTTTTTATCATCCCACTTTTCTTCATGTAACATGGGATGGCCTTTCTGTTAGCTTTTTAATTTCAAATTTCCATCCTGGTTTGGTTCACTCTCATCCTTCCAGTGCATACCACCTATGCAGTTAGAAGCAATAGAGCTTTGCTGTTCTATTGTGCTCTTATTTGTGGATTAACATAACAAGTGTATACAATTTTAACTTCCCTAATACACATTCACTCTGTTTTAATATGGATAGATTCTTCTTCAACCTTGGATGTAAAACGTTAGTAGTAGGAGAAGTATTTTACTGCTCATACAGTTAAGGCATATAAGAAAAATAAGATAATCCAGGTGAATAGCCTTTAATTGGAAGTGGGTAAAAGAATACTTTCCAAGCTCTCCAAGTATGGTCTTTTCAAAACAAGCAAGGATTTCATCTGTCCTAACCACTTAATCTCTTCAAATATCAGCAAAGCCTTGGGTCAGTGAGTGAAGAGAACAATTTGTTCCTCTTTTCTAAGCCTCAAATCTGATGGGTGTGTGTGTGTTAGAGGACAATCTAAAATAATTTCAGAGAAATAGTGAAATGCAAAGTCCCATTCTGTGAGTAAATGTATGTGTATATGACAATGGATTTGTCACTACAGTTATGAATGTAAATTCAGTTAATCAATGTCACTGTGCTATTTAATCAGGGCCAAAGGAAACACATAGTGTAACTGAATGACAAGGCTCAAAGGAAATGATTATATCTGAATATAATTAATATAATGGTGTGCTTTTAAACAATGTATTGATGGGGTACAAGCAGCTTTTCTATCCTTGATTACATTCTAGTTTGGCTTAATGAAGAAAACTGAAATCTAACATTTGAAAGCCCAAAATTGTACTATTTCCCCAACAAACAGAGATTGTAAACCCAATCCTGAGCTGGATCCAAATTGTTTCCCTCTCAATTCAGTCAATGTCAGGGTTAACTGAAATTCCATTGATCCTTTGTTTTTAACTAGTGTATTGACTTTTACTAGATTAGAGATTATGAAGGTCAAAATTAATTTGAAATTTCTACAATTACCTAGTAATTGTAAAAACTGCTGAAGCTCCTAATGCGTGGCTGAATTTAGATAATAATCTGTAAATTTATAATGCTTTAAGTTTGTTCCTTTGGAAATAATGTACAGTACCAAAATGAAGTTAAAGAAGAACAGGTGTTTATACATAGGACAGGAGTCCCCAAACTTGGAACAGCATAGCTGGCTGGAGAATTCTGGGAGTTGAAGTCCACAAATCTTAAAGTTGCCAAGTTTGAAGACCTCAGACATAGGAGACACAACTGTGTAGCTATATCTGATGATTTCTGAAAACACTATCCCACAAAACATTCTGCCTGTTGCAAGGATACTTCTAAGCAGAATGGAAAAGATAGGTGGAAATAGCTCAAAAAGCAGTAAGAACAAAACACTATTTCAATGGAGAGACTTAACAATATCAGCTATCATGTTCATCTGAGAGTACCAAGCCAAGGTTAAAAATACTTTAGTGCCAGTCTGTAAAGGATGCAGCAGACTATGAGGCTCATCCCAATATTTGAAACAACCAAGTCATCTACACAAATTTGTTAATTTATATTATTTAATGCAGATTCTGAATACATGGCACTGCAAAGTTTGAAAATTCCTACTTTAGAGATGTTTCTGTAACTCCTGGGGCTTTTTAATCCTTTTTTTAAAATTATAGCATTTTTAAATGACAAGTTAGCACTTGTCATTGTCTGACAATTAACTGCTTTGAAGGGATCACATACTGAATGCCTGAGTGCTTTCATCACAGGCCCAAAATCATGAGATGTATTCTTCATAGATAATTTCATCAATAAAGTCTTGTTTCAATAAGATCTTCAAAACTATGCATTTTATTTCCTTTCTGGGTCTCTGGCAACTCTAGACAACCACATTGAACCTTAGACCATACAGACCTTCGGGCTACTGCAGGTGCCTGAACATTTTGCTGCTTGCAACTGCCCAAGGAATTGCTCTAACAAAGTAGGTAAAGTTATCATAAATCTTTGCTGCTACAAGCTAATTCACAAAATACATGTGTCCATGATAAATATTTGAAATGTTACAATAAATAACTTACAGGTGTATATACAGTATATTCTCACTCTGCATGCATGACCGATGGATGTTGGCTTGTAAAATAGTAATTGAGATACTACAGTGAGAAACATTATTTTTTAGATGCAACCATCATTTTATAAGCTGTATTGTTTTTACATATTTATGATAATTAAAATATATGGCTGAATCCAGACCAAACCTTAACAATATTTGTTAATTTCAGCAGTATGTTTTTAATGTTTCGGTAACCTGACTTATCTAATGCTGGGGTCTCCAACCTTGGCAACTTTAAGCCTGGCGGACTTTCGCTCCCAGAATTCCCCAGTCAGCAAAGCCGGTTGGGGCATTCTGGGAATTGGAAGTCTGCCAGGTTTTAAGTTGCTAAGGTTGGAGACTCCTGATCTAATGAAACATTAGCCGTTAAAAACAATCATGCGTTTTGACCTTTAATTCATTCTATGCAAATATACCGTATAGGACCTCATCAGTGGACTTCCAAGTAATATATTATATTCCTCATTGTCTGAATTGGTGGACATAGGTGGTTTCCCTACTTATTGTTGTGTAAGAGTTGATATCTGCTAGCAAATATAGCAGGACATTTTCTAGAGCAGTGTTTCCCAACCTTGGCAACTTGAAGATATTTGGACTTCAACTCCCAGAATTCCCTAGCCAGCATTCGCTGGCAGGGGAATTCTGGGAGTTGAAGTCCAAATATCTTCAAATTGCCAAGGTTGGGAAACACTGTTCTAGAGGTATACAGAGGAAAACATTAAACCACTCAAGCATAGTAATTAGAGTTCTTCTACTTAGAAATGCCAAATCTTCATAATTTGAGTCAACTTTATATTTCTATCATTGCCACAATCTGAATTTTCTGCTGTAGTATCTATATAAAAGGAATCAAAAGGAATTTAACCCTAAACAGTTTATTACCGTGTTTCCCCGAAAGGAAGAGTGTCTTACTTTCTTTTTACCCCCAAAAGCCCCACTACGTCTTACTTTCGGGGTATGTCTTACATTGGAAAAAAATTGAAAGGGTCGCGTTCCCGAAGGCATCTTCCCAGAGTCCAGAAGGGCACGCGTGGAGCCACAGACGCGTGTCGGGGAAGCGTGTGTCTGGAGGGGAGGAGCCGCTCTGCGCAGTTGGGCAGCCCCACCTGCCTGCCGGAAAGGAGGCGGGCGAAGGAGGGCGCAGCTCCGGCTGCTCGCCTCGGAGCCGGGCGGCCTCGCTGGCCGCTTGCAGCCGAGCCTCGGCAGGGGAAGAGGCGGTGGCGCCGCGGCGAGGCGAAGGGCGCGCGGGGAGCTGCCGGAAAGGAGGCGGGTGAAGGAGGGCGCAGCTCCGGCCGCTCGCCTCGGAGCCAGTCGGCCTCGCTGGCTGCTTGCAGCCGAGCCTCGGCAGGGGAAGAGGCGGTGGCACCGTGGCGAGGCGAAGGGCGCGCGGGGAGCTTGGAAGCGACGTCATCAGGCTCCCCCCCCCCGGCAATACCCCCCGTGTTTCCCCGAAAGTAAGACATATGTCTTACTTTCGGGGTACAGCTTATATTAGCCGACCCCCCTGAAATCCCCGATACGTCTTACAATCGGGGAAACACGGTAGTAGTGTACACCCCGTGAATGTCAAGTGGTAACAGTACTGTCCTACATACATACATTCAGAAATCAACCCATTATGTTCAATGAGACATTATAAGCTTAAACAAATTGACAAACTAAAAAACATAGAACTAGAAATTATAACTGACAGAGGGGCTGAGCAAAACTAGGACAAAGTGTATGTTTTCCACATACACTAGTGAAGGATTTTCCCAGGATTCATTCCACCTCAGAATTACTAGAAAGCATGATTAAATTAGAAAAAAACTGTACAGATGGGTTGCTGGATGATTTCACCCTACTTATTGTAATGACAGCTATTATGTTTAATAAATTTCAGGTTCACAAAAAATATACAGTTCTTAAAATGTAAATCTAAGGCACACAAAATTACCATACCAATTAATGTATATATTCAAGAAGCAGAAAACTGCCGGTAGAAAATGATATAACATTGACTTTTATTATTTACAATTGTTACATAGTCTTTATCTGAACTAATCATAATCTTTGAACTAAGAAAAATGCAGCATATGGGTGTTTTTTTACAAAGTTTGTTTTAAAAATAGAAAGACTGGGCTGTTTTTCTCTTTATTTACTTTTCTAAATATTATGACTCAGGTTGTTCAGTAAGCTGTTGCATAAAGATTTCTAATGGTATTATGAGTAGGTATGAAGATCTGATCTAAAATTAAGTTTGAAAGCCATGCTTGATTATATTAAGAGGGAACCTCTTCGTAAAATTATAGACCGTAACAGGTTTAACTTTCTCAACCCTCACCAAAATAGGTGAAACTGGCTGGATTGCACAGTTCTGATTTTAGTAAAAAAAATTGTCTCAGCTTTCAAAAGTGGAAATGCTCTGGAAAAGATAAAGATATCTAGCACTGACATACATATAATTTAACGTGACCAGCATCATTCACCTATTAAATCAGAGATGGAGAAGGGACAGACATCAAGCAGCATTCAAACCTGCTGTTCTTGTCTTCACTTTGCCTAAAAATGTATCTGTACTGCTAGATAAAAATATGGGTAATGGCCCATTTGCATGGATGAAATGGAGAAGCTCTACCATCGGGGTATGGGAGTGTTGTGGATGATGGATGTCTTGAAGGCTTAGATCAGTGTGAATGTCTAATAATATACAAATGAACTATGGAAATAAGTGGAATAAATTCTACATTCTGAACTTCAGAATCATAGCTGACATAAAATAAACCAGTTTTCCCCAACCTAGTGCCTTTAATATGTTTTTTTTACTTCCACTCCAATAGAATTCAGCAAATTCTTTGGAGAAAGCTGGTACAAGCTATATAAACCAACTATTTCTTTGCTTCTGAATTATATTTTCAGATTAAATACAGAGGGGTAGACATTTAATAAAAGCACCATGTCTAAATTTTATTTTAAAAAAACAGATCTAAAAGTTTATTTCTTACAGCACCATTATAAGATATTATCAAGTATGTTATCACAAATCTTTTATTTCTGGTTATTCTGGAGGCATTTATGTACATCATGAAGCCGGAGGAGGAGAAAGCAAGAGATGTAAAATCAAGAGTTAAACTCATGACTGCCCTGATTAAATTGGATTATTAGCAAATAATTCATTCTTGTATATAAACGAGGTGTGTTTACTCACAAAAGCTCATAATATGATAGCAATTGGCTAATTCAAATTACCACACCATAAAAAAAGAAAAGCCTGAGATAGTCCCATAATGTTTAAAATTAAGATGCTGTCATTAGGACAAATGGATGCTAGGTGATTTAATTAATTTATTATTGGAATCAAGGTCTGGTTCCCATCCACATCCAGCCCTACTCAAATTGGGACTGGTCAAACTCACTGATTTTGCTGTAATAATATTATGTAATTTAGACCATGGCCTGTTTTTAATTAAGACTGATAAAATCCCTGGCATCCAGTTGTCTAAAAATATAATCTTGTTACTTAATTTCTTCTTCCCTTTTCTTCATTCCAAATATACCAAACTCTCTTGATTCTAGCTGCCCGAAGTCCTGAACTGTATTTTAATATTTTTGCTTCTCACTGGAACTGACAAAAGCAGTTTTGATCACACAGATGCTGTTGTATCATGTTTGAGATTGTCAATTTTTAATATTAAAGCTCTGTGAGTATTGGATCATTTAATGCTGCTTCTGTTAAACAAAGGAGGTGGCTGCTTCACATAAAAGGTGCTAAGAAACGAGAAGATGTTGAGAAAACCCAACTGTGGTTATTTCTGTTAAGCTAGTTAGCAGCTTTCAGGTCTTTCAGGACATCATTCTTCCTCTAGTACTGAACTGGGAACTTCAATTTAGTTAAGTTACGTCTACAAAATGAGTTGACCAATCCAGCCATTGCACTTAGTAGTTCAACTAACAAACTCTGGCACATGAACTGCAATCTGGAACACTGAATAGTGTTCCCAGGTTGGAAATATTTGCAAACTCATTGATCCTGTAATGCTGCATAGGGTTACCATTCAGAAAAGAGGAAATGGCATGATTGTTACATGGTCATTTTGATAGCAAGACATCAAGACATTGTATTCTGGATGGGTCTCCAAGACAGACTGCTGCCCATTACAGACCTAATATATCCTGGCTGGTGATACCAGGTGGGATGGGGAACTATGCACTTTTTTTGGAATTAATCACTTGGGATATCTCAGTGGGATGTCTGATTCAGAGATGAAGGAGAGTGGAAAACTGCATATAATAATCAGATGTTCACTTACCTAGCAGAAAGCCCACTGAACATTGAGCTTCAAGTAAACCTGCCTAAACCAGGTTGATGGGCAGCTCACCACTGAAGAACATTTTGGATGCATAATAAATTCAGATGTGTTCCTACACTGCTCAGAGGGCAGATCTCATAAAATCCAACATGTTAACAAGGCATTGCAATTTATGCACTGAGGCCCTAGAAAAATTGTTCCTGATAGGGTGACTTCAAGATGTATGAAACTACACCCCCGGATGATGTCTAATGGTATAGTCCCATAGAACTTGGAATGCACCCATGAGATAACATGTGCCCTTATTGCTCAAATTATAAACTATTTTTTAAAAAAGACCCTGGAAATACAAGTATAGATAAATGACTTAATTTATATTCGCAAATAATGAATTTTCTGGACTTTGTTACCCTTTCTTATTTAGAGACAAAAGCGATGTAAAAAAAAAGAAGTGAGAATCTAAAACCTAAATATTTTCAATATCTATGAATTGATGTAGCAATATGGAACTTTATATAGTACGAAAAAATAAATTCCTTGGTAGAGAATGCGCAAACCTTAGACAAATGTGATCCTTATATACTATTTCAAGTTAACTTTAAAAATAGAAAGTGCTTTTAAATATATATATTTATATGTATTTACATTTATAACCTCCAATCATTACTAGTGATATCTGTTTGCATGTGAATGCATGTGGATCATACACACATGCATACACAAACTATACATACATGAGAAAAATCTATATACAAATAAATCATCATTGGTTCTTTCTCCTTAAGCTGGGATTCACAGCAAGTGATTGGAAGCTGTAAGAGCAATGGCACCATGAAGAAATAAAATCAGCTTATTTTTAACTGTTCAATATGATTAAGCACCAAGAGCTGCATATAGCTAATACTGTCTAATTTGATTTTACATAATAAGATGAAATCAGTTAAAATCTTTTATGAAAAGCCCGTTTATAATAAACAGACAATTCAAAGCACCAAAGTATAAATTCCAAAAAGGTAATAAACCAAGTAATTCAATCAGTTAATAACCTACCCAAATTTTTCTTAAAATATGTGTGTGCCACGCGTGCATGCATGTGAATACACATGCACATATATATATATATATATACACACACACTTGAGAATCACCAGATGTTAAAATATATAAAGTCACAGTTTAAAAACAAAATAATTCTTTACCTCAGCCTTCAAAATGGTTGAGATGAACAAAGAGTAAACTATATGAGACTTTGTTCTTTTAACAGCACCTTTAGGATTGCGTAACACTGCTCCAAGGCAAAAGTTGTGTCGTTGCTATAAGAGATTATGCCCAGTGGTTGTAGGGCCCTGCAACTCGTGTGAGGGCATAAGTAGACACCGTTAGAATATTATCATGAGTTACTGTTAATGCTCTGCGAGATGGAATTTGGTTGAATTCATTGTCTTTGTAGAAAATCTCTTGGGTTGCATTGGTTTGATTTGCGTTCTTGTCCGTGGCTGGCAGATTGGGAGTTTCAGTTCCCAATTTTCTAGCTTCTTTCTCCTTTGCTCTCTCTGCCATTTTGGCCTCCCACAGGGCTATCCCATGTTTTGGCTCATTTAAACTTTTGTGTTGGTAAAAGACCAGAGAGATCCGCGTGGGGTGATTCCTGTTGGGCTTTTTAAGAGGCGTGGTGGCATGAAGTTCTCGCCGTGCACATTCAATCAAGATGGAACCATGGGATGGTGCTACAGCTACCCCGCCAATGTCATTATCTAAAAAGTTATGCTCGCTATCCGACCACATTTCTTCTGCTTTTTCTTCAGAATCCGCATGCTTTAAGAGCTGGCTGCTGGACCCATTTTCTACACAACTTGGGCTTTGCGGTAACACACCCTTTTGCACTGGGTGCTCTTGGGACGAACCATCACTAGAGACGTCTTCTGGGGCACCCAGTTGCAAAAGTGACTCGCAAGAGGCCTCTGTCTGGGATACAGAGGAGGACTTTAAGTTAACTTCACAACTTTGCTTGTTAACTAATTTGTGTTCAGCAGTCAGGGGCAGGTTCTCTCTGTTGACTACTGACCTAGACATAGTCAGGTCTTGAAGAAGCAGAGGCACACCATTTCTCTTCTCATCCATCACAATTCCAGTATAATCACGAGTGGACATATCAAAGTTATTGTTACCTTTGGATGTCATGTGAGGTTTATTACTACTGCATTGTAAATACCCGTAGGGAGTAGAAACTTCTTCTTGGCTATTAGTTACTGGCATTAGACCATCACTTAATGGAGAGCAAGAGGATAAACTATCCAGTTTTAAAGGAGAGGATGAAGCACACTGCTTCAACGGGGAGCAATCGGTAATAATGCCTAAATTAGGTTTTATGCTAGGAAAGTATTCAGCTGTTTCCATTTCTGTCTCAGGTTGCACGATATTCATTTTGACCCCTGAGGAGGAAAAAAAAAATAAGCTGGTTTCAAATATAAAGTTCTGTTTCCCCCCAGAGATGTTTAATAAATGCATACACGTTTCACCTATCCATTTTAATTCCTCCCCCTCAATGCAAATGTGACACATTTGCCATCACATTTTCAAGTACAGTGTTCCCTCGATTTTCGCGGGGGATGCGTTCCGAGACCACCCGCGAAAGTTGAATTTCTGCGAAGTAGAGATGCGGAAGTAAATACACCATTTTTGGCTGTGGACAGTATCACAAGCCATCCCGTAACACTTTAAACCCCTAAATTACCATTTCCCATTCTCTTAACAACCATTTACTCATCATTATTTCTGGTACTCACCATTGAATAAGACACTTAGTGATCCTGATATTTATAAACATAATTATTTATTAACAATAATTTTTTTTTGTCATTTATTTGCAAAAATTATTAGTTTGGTGACGACATATGATGTCATTGGGCAGGAAAAACCATGGTATAGAAAAAAACTCGAGAAAGTATTTTTCGATTAATATTTTTTAAAAACCGTGGTATAGGCTATTCGCGAAGTTTGAACCCGTGAAAATCGAGGGAACACTGTACCGTATTTTTCAGAGTATAAGACACAACTTTTTCCTCCCAAAAAGAGATTGAAAATTTGGCTGCGTCTTATATTCTGAATGTAGCTTTTTTCGAAGCTTGTGTTTTTTCAGCTCTAACTAGGTGCTAACAATCTTCCCAGCTCTTACTGGCTTGCATGCTCTTTCATTGTTACTCTCTCTGAATAATGTTTTTTTAAAGCTCTAACCAGGGGATAAATTAATGTGCTGAAGCTGACCAGACTAAGGACGCTAGCCAGGTGAATATCTGCTAAGCAGATTCTTTTCCCTATCCTCCTCCACAAAAACTAAAGTGCGTCTTATATTCCAGTCTGTCGTATACTCCGAAAAATATGGTACATTTTTATCCAAGTGACAAATTATTTTCATGAAAGTAACGATACTAATTTCAATAACAACAGCTTGCACAGTATACAGAGGTTATCAGCTGTAAGGCTTTGCCATCACATATTTAAATCAAATGTACTTTTATACCAGATATAATAGATAGTTCTGAATTATCTCCAGGATTGCTTTCTGCCGCACGAATCCCAGCGGCTGGTTAGGTCCCACAGAGTTGGCCTTCTCCGGGTCCCGTCAACTAAACAATGTCGTCTGGCGGGACCCAGGGGAAGAGCCTTCTCTGTGGTGGCTCCGACCCTCTGGAACCATCTCCCCCAAGAGATTAGGATTGCCCCCACCCTCCTTGCCTTTCGGAAACTCCTTAAAACCCACCTCTGCCGTCAGGCATGGGGGAATTGAAACATCTCCCCCTTGCCCATGTAGTTTTTGTGTATGATTCAATTGTGTGCTTGTTTTTTTTATACTGGGGCTCTTTTGGATTTTTTAACTTAAAACTGTAATTTAGATTGCGAAATATTAGATTTGTTACTATGTTTTGTTTACCATTGTTGTGAGCCGCCCCGAGTCTATGGAGAGGGGCGGCATATAAATTCAATAAATCTAATCTAAATCTAATCTAATCTAGGTATAGGTGATACTCGATTTATTACAGTCCAGTTAGTGACTGTTCAAAATTGTAACAGCACTCTTACATTAATGACATGATTCACTTAACAACTGTAGTGATTTGCTTCAGAAGTGTGGCAAAATAGATCATAAAATAGAGCAAAACTGACTTAACTGCCTTGGTAAGTAAGCAACAGAAATGTTGGAGTCAATTGTAGTCGTAGGTCCAGGGCTACCTGCTATTTATAGTACTGATATGTTTTGCTCTCAACATTATACTTTGATCCATCCTGATACTTCACATTTTAAACACCCCAAATCTGAACTTCTATACAACTATTATTTGAAACTCTGTTGTACCTACTTGAACTTTGTGATGTTTTCTTGGTATTTTCTGGCAGCCCATTTTTTCCAATTACAGCTGTGGAATGCTTTTTTTCAGCTAAACTTTGCTTTTTTGCATTTGCTTTTTTCTTGGTTGCCCTGCGTGGCTCAGCTAACATCCTCACTTCTCGGGGGAAAGAGGTTAGCACTTGGATTGCCCCGGTTTTAATCTTGGCTTCCAGGCCCTCTTCTGTGCCAAATTCATCTGTTTGGGATATTTTGTAAAGAGGCAACACATGAAGCTGCTCATCATTTGGTATCACACCTACTGTACGGTTGTCTTCTTTTGTTAAAGTACAAACCTAGGCAGAAAGGGGAAAAAAGCAACTATTAATACATATTTATTTACTTATATATTTATTTATTGGATTTGTATGCCGTCCCTTGCCGAGGACTCGGGCGGCTCACAACATATCAAAACAATATACAATATAAATATTTTTAAAATCCAATTAATATAGCTAAAAGACTTTAAAAATTCTATTGGATTTACATGCTGTTTTTATTATTGTTGTTAGCCGCCCGGAGTCTACGGAGAGGGGCAGCATACAAATCAAATCAAATCAAATCAAATCAAATCAACAAACAAATAAATAAATAATAACATTTAAAATCATTCATTCCCATTCACCTAGCAAGACATACTAAACTCGTCGGCCAGGGGACTAGGGTCTAATGATCCCAAGCCTGGCAGCACAGATAAGTCTTTAAACTTTTACTGAAGCAAAGGAGGGTAGGGGCAGTGGAAATCTCTCGGGGGAGCTGATTCCAGAGCCCCCCCCCCCCCCCCAAAAAAGACTCTTCCCTTAGCTCCTGCCAAATGACATTGTCTAGTTGACGGGACCTGGAGAAAGCCGACTCTGTGGGACCTAACCAGTCGCTGGGACTCGTGTGGCAGAAGACAGAGGTAATCTGGTACCTGATGCCTTGTAGGGCTTTATAAGTCATAACCAACATTTTGAATTGCGTCCGGAAACCTATTGGCAGCCAATGCAGTCCGCGGAGTGCTGGAGAAATATGGGTATGCCTTGGAAGGCCCATAACCGCTTGCACGGCTGCATGATTTGAAGTTCCTGAACACTCTTCAAAGGTAGCCCCATGTAGAGAGCATTGCAGTAGTCAAACCTTGAGGTTATACGGGCATGAATGCCTGTGAGTAAAAACTCCCTGTCCAGATAGGGCCGCAACTGTTGCACCAGGCGAACCCGGACGAATGCCCCTCTCACCACAGCCGAAAGATGATGGTCCAATGTCAGCTGTGGTTCGAGGAGGACGCCCAACTTGCGGACTGTGTTTCCCCGAAAAGAAGACAGGATCTTATATTTTTTTGACATCCCCTCCCCAAAAGAAAAACATAGCCTTGGCCTTATTATCGGGAGGGAGGCTTATTTTTCAGGTCCAAGACACACATCTTACTGGTATCTAGCAGCTCCATAGTGCCCCTCGGATGGCCTGTTTAATTCTTTTTCTAGCTTCAGCCCTTACATAGAGTGGGAAGCGCACTTGCAAAGTGGCCATTGCCCTAGTTGGGGTTTGGAAGCCGCAGAGATGGAGTTTGGGGGATAGAAAGACTTCTGCTTTTGGCTGCAAGCAAAGAAAGCAGCAGAAGTCTTTCTTTCTCTCCTCCCAACTCTGGCTCCATCACTTCCAAACCCCAATTAGAGCAGTGGGGTTTGGAAGAGATCGTTTCTGTGGGGTGCCTCAGGGATCGTTCTATCCCCCCTACTATAATAATAATGATGATGATGATAATAATAATTTATTAGATTTGTATGCTGCCCCTCTCTGAGGACTCAGAGCGAGTTTAATACTGTTTAATATCATAGAAACATAGAAACATAGAAGACTGACGGCAGAAAAAGACCTCATGGTCCATCTAGTCTGCCCTTATACTATTTCCTGTATTTTATCTTACAATGGATATATGTTTATCCCAGGCATGTTTAAATTCAGTTACTGTGGATTTACCAACCACGTCTGCTGGAAGTTTGTTCCAAGGATCTACTACTCTTTCAGTAAAATAATATTTTCTCATGTTGCCTTTGATCTTTCTCCCAACTAACTTCAGACTGTGTCCCCTTGTTCTTGTGTTCACTTTCCTATTAAAAACACTTCCCTCCTGAACCTTATTTAACCCATTAAGATATTTAAATGTTTCGATCATGTCCCCCCTTTTCCTTCTGTCCTCCAGACTATACAGATTGAGTTCATTAAGTCTTTCCTGATACGTTTTATGCTTAAGACCTTCCACCATTCTTGTAGCCCGTCTTTGGACCCGTTCAATTTTGTCAATATCTTTTTGTAGGTGAGGTCTCCAGAACTGAACACAGTATTCCAAATGGGGTCTCACCAGCGCTCTATATAAGGGGATCACAATCTCCCTCTTCCTGCTTGTTATATCTCTAGCTATGCAGCCAAGCATCCTACTTGCTTTTCCTACCACCCGACCACACTGCTCACCCATTTTGAGACTGTCAGAAATCACTACCCTACATGAAACTGCTGGGTGAGATCATCCGTAGGCTTGATCTCACACCGATGACACTCAGCTGTACGTTTCCACCCTGTGCCAATTCAGTGAAGCAGTTGAAGTGATGTGCCGGTGCCTGTGAAAGTCTGGATGGGTGTCAACAGGCTCATGCTCAACCCTGACAAGACCAAGTTGCTATGGGTTCTGCCTCCCAAGGGCAATCCCACCTGTCTGTCCATCACCGGGGTGGGGGAGGGAGGAATCCTGAGGAATCCTCAGAGGGTCCGCAACTTGGGAGTCCTCCTAGATCCACAGCTAAGACTAGAACAACATCTCTCAACTGTGGCTAGGAGGACTTTCACAGAGGCCTATTTGGACAGGGAGTCTTTTCTCACCTCGAGGCTTGATTACTGCAATGCGCTCTGCTTGGTGCTACCCTTGAAGAATGTTTGGAGACTTCAATTAGTCCAGCATGCAGCCGTGAGAGCCATGTTGGGGATACCTAGGTATTCCCACATCAGTCTAGCACTCTGTGAGCTGCACTGGCTGCTGATTGGTGTCTGAACGCAATTCAAGGTGTTGGTTATTACCTATAAAGCCCTACAGGGCATTGGACCAGATAATTTATGGGACCGTCTTCTGCATCACATATCCCAGCGACCAGTTAGGTTGCACAGAGTCGGCCTCCTCTGGGTCCCATCAGCCTAACAATGCTGACTGGCAGGTTCGCAGGGGAGACCCTTCTGTGTTGTGGCCCCAGTCCTCTGGGACTAACTCCACCCCAACCCACCCCAATCGCCTCCACTCTGCTCGTCTTTCGAAAGGCATTAAAAACACATTTACGCTGGCAGGCCTGGGGACCATGAGTGATAGTTTCACTCTGGCCATTAGCATGAATGAGGAATAATTGATTGTTTTTACACTGGGTTTTTTTTTTAAAGGTTTTAATTGTATTCTATTTTTATTGTCTATTTAACCCTTCAAAGCTACCCTGAGTCTTCAAAGAGAAGGGCGGCCTATAAATCTGATTAGATAGATAGATAGATAGATAGATAGATAGATAGATAGATAGATAGATGGATAGATGGATAGATGGATAGATGGATAGATGGATAGATGGATAGATGGATAGATGGATAGATGGATAGATGGATAGATAGCGATAGATAGATAGATAGATAGATAGATAGATAGATAGATAGATAGATAGATAGATGGATAGATAGATAGATAAGTAGATAGGCAGGTAGGCAGGTAGGCAGGTAGGTAGGTAGATGTCTCTCCACATTGCTGAGGGTCGAGGGGCTATCTCCCTCTCCCATGGCTCCAGGACCTCGATCCCTGTCTCGCAGGCAGGAGGGTGTTTGAAAATGCTGCCAGAGGCAGAGCCCAGAGGAACTGAGCCAGTACCGCAGAGTTTGTGCATCTTGTGTTGGTGCCTATGAACACCTGCCTGTCGCTTGCTCTCTCTCTCTCTCTCTCCTGGTTGGGAACCGCCCTTTTTGCGGGCACTCTTTTGGCCGGAAGAAAGAGAGAGCAAGCGGGAGGCAGGTGTGAGCACACTCCATGGGACTGGCTCAGCTCCTCTGGGCTCTGCTTCCGGCGGCATTTTGAAACACCCTCCTGCCTGCGAGGAAGAGGTGTGGCAGTCCCATAGGCTGTGCACGTCTTGTGTTGATGCCTGGAAGATCAGGTGACTGGTGCACATATGTACGCCAGAAATCAGGAGCTGCTCTTCCTGTTTCCGGAACTCCCATGTGTACGCACTGAGGAGCTATCCTTTGGTTTCTGGTGCTCAGCGTCAAAAAGGCTCACCAACATTGAGCACCAGAAACTATACCGTGAAAGAGAAATCCCTCCCCTACGGAAGCTCAGATAACAAAGGCCATTTAATGTAAGATTTCCTGCTGAATGGTGTGATTAAAAAGACACATTTGTGAGATATAATTGGTCCAACGGGCCTTGTCTTGACTGGGCTCCCTTATGCCTCCAAACTAAAAAGTAAATAATAGTGATGGCAATTCTGAAAAGGCAAAGGATTACAGTTTTCCTTCTTAAAACTAAAGAATATTGCATCAAGCTTGTTTGGTGGCCCAGTGGAAACCAAATTGACCATCTGTACTGAATACAGTGTTCCCTCGGTTTTCGCGGGTTCGAACTTCGCGAATAGCCTATACCACAGTTTTGAAAAAAATATTAATTAAAAAATACTTCGTGTTTTTTTCCCCCTATACCAGAGGTCCCCAACCTTTTTAGCACCAGGGACCGGCTTTAAGTTAGACGAGTTTTCTACGGCCCGGTGGGGGGGGGCTTTGGTCATATGGGGGTGGGGTTATGGAGGGGTGGAGCTTAGTGACGCAGCCCTCCACACTTCTCCACAGGGCGGGGAGAATGAGGAGGCTCCTTTGGCGGCTGGGGGCTGCCTGGCTTTGTGATTTTGACTGGGGGGGGACTTAGGAAGGTCCTACTTCTCCCCCCCCCCCAGCCAAAAACTCAAAGCCTATCTGCTGGATACGGGCGATGAGCGGGACGAGCGGCGCCGAAGCCGGTGGCTTTGGCAGCTGCTGCAAGAGGCTCTCCGCTCTCGGGAGAGTTTAACAACAGAGGCTCTTTGGCTGCCCGGGGCGCGCGCGGGCGCACACACGCACACACCCGGAGACCTTTTCCCGTCTTCTTCTCCTCGCTCGCTCCCCTCATAACCAGCCGCCCCGCTCGCGGGGGGATGCCCGTTCATAGCTACCAGCCCGCCAAGTGTCGAGGGGGCTTCTGAGGCTGAAGGGAAGAGCCGGAATGCCCTTCCCGCGTTTAGATTGGGGGAAACGGAGGAGGCGGCGGGTTGTTTTCTCCTCGCTCCAGAAACTAGGCGATCGCGCCCCACCGCCGCCGCCGCCTCCTCCGTTTCCCCCAATGGCAAGCAATCTAAACGCGGGAAGGGCATTCTGGCTCTTCCCTTCAGCCTCAGAAGCCCCCTCGACGCTTGGCGGGCTGGCGTAGCTACGAACGGGCATCCCCCCGCGAGCGGGGCTGCTGGTTATGAGGGGAGCGAGCGAGGAGAAGAAGACGGGAAAAGGTCTCCGGGTGGCCCCGCTTGGCTCCGTCTCCCTCCACGCAGGATGGGCTTTGGGTCTCCGACGCCCTCGCCCGTTCCCTCAGGAGCGATGAGTGGGACGTCTTCTTCTCCTCGCTCGCTCCCCCTCATAACCATCCCTCCAGCGTCGAGGGGGCTTCTGAGGCTGAAGGGAAGCGCCGGAATGCCCTTCCCGGGTTTAGATTGCTTGCCGTTGGGGGAAACGGAGGAGGCGGCGGTTCTTTTCTCCTCGCTCCAGAAACTAGGCGATCGCGCCCCACCGCCGCCGCCGCCTCCTCCGTTTCCCCCAACGGCAAGCAATCTAAACGCGGGAAGGGCATTCCGGCTCTTCCCTTCAGCCTCAGAAGCCCCCTCGACGCTTGGCGGGCTGGCGTAGCTACGAACGGGCATCCCCCCGCGAGCGGGGGCTGCTGGTTATGAGGGGAGCGAGCGAGGAGAAGAAGACGGGAAAAGGTCTCCGGGTGGCCCCGCTTGGCTCCGTCTCCCTCCACGCAGGATGGGCTTTGGGTCTCCGACGCCGCGGACCGGCTGGAAAACCCCAACGGCCCGGTCCCGGTCCGCGGACCGGCGGTTGGGGACCTCTGCCCTATACCACGGTTTTTCCCACCCAATGACGTCATATGTCATTGCCAAACTAATAATTTTTACAAATAAATAACAAAAAAAAATTTGTTAATAAATAATTATATTTATAAATATCAGGATCACTAAGCGTCTTATTTAATGGTGAGTACCAGTAATAATGGTGAGTAAATGGTTGTTAAGGGAATGGGAAATGGTAATTTAGGGGTTTAAAGTCTTAAGGGATGGCTTGTGATACTGTCCATAGCAAAAAATGGTGTATTTACTTCCGCATCTCTACTTCGTGGAAATTTGACTTTCGCGGGCAGTCTTGGAACGCATCCCCCGCGGAAATTGAGGGAACACTATATAAGAATTTAGTGCATCCCAAGCTCCTCCTGGGCTGACAAGTCCTGAGTTCTGCCCCATGAACAGCAATTAAGAAGGCACTGGTGTTGACTAGATTAGCGTAGTAAAGAGGAAGTGATTGTAAGGGAAAAATGCAAAGGGGGCTTAGGGGAAGGGTGGGGAAGAAGGCAAGACATCTGGGACTTGATCCCAGGCCAAATCTGTCATTTACTATAATGGATGTGTCACTTCCTCCTCTCCAACATTCCTCCATTCTTCAAATCACATGATTGTGGCCTGCATTTCAGGCCTTGTCCACAATGAGAGGAGAGACCCCTAAGAAATAGATTGATCAGCAAATGCTAACCATCCAGTCGAGAAGATAGGCAACATTGCTGCAGCTCAGGACTGGGAGCTGAATGTCATGGCTCACTGCTAAGACCTTGAGGAATTTCCTGGACACTTGACTTGGCACAGCTTGACTAAGCTCTAAACTCTATCCAACCTATAGTATGAACTCATACTATAAATTAGGTAAGAAGGTTTATTGCCTGCTAGGAAGAAGCTGTAAAATAGTTTATTGCCTTCTGTCAACATGAAAGTTAAATTTCTTTTTTATTCCCACCGAATTCTGATCCAGGGGTAGCTTCTTTCTCCCACCCACCTATTCCTCTTGTCTAAATTATATTTCTGCCCTGCACTTTTTGGCCTTGAAGCTCAGGGGATTGACACCTCTGCTCTGATAAATTATTTCCAACAACTTATGGCATTGTAACTAAAGATTTAGAAGTTAATTTTGCACGAGACTGAAAAAAACAAACTCTCAAATAATATTTAACTTCAGTGACCAAGAAAGTTATAATGACTGTACATTTATTGCACTTTATATCATTTATGGCAGGGGTTGTGAAACCATATTCGCTGAGGAATTCCACAAGAGTTAAAACTGCCAAGTTTGGGGACCCAAACTGAAAAAGAAAGGAAATCAAGTAAAAAAAGAGGGCATGCAACTATGACCCAGCTACATGGCAAAGAGGAGACAACACCCCAAATTTGACTTACCACAGTGCTTCCATTGTGCATGTTGTGAGTATCCTTGTGTGCATGGGCACAGAAATCAATGCAAGCTGTCACACCAGAGAAAGGCCGGCCTTTCTTGCTCCCAAGACGACAGTCAGGCCCCAGATGCTCATTCTCCACCTTAGAAAACAAGGCAGCAGGCTCTTATTTCAGGAACAGAGTAAATCGATGAATTTAAACATATTACTATACTAAGCTTGAAGCTGAAGATGATACAACATTTGCAGAGGGACACAAAAGGGGGGACATTACAAGCACGTGGGCAAGGCAGCCCTTGCAAGGGAGGTTTGGGACTGCTTTTTGTGCTTTAACAATGATCACTTTTGGATATTTCATTTGGGGATTATGTTTTTTCACCTCAATAGGTACTGTTGGTTTTCAACAAACATGGAAAGATAAAAATATGAGAAGGCATAAGAGCAGCAAAAATACCCGTAAAAGATTTGGGACCATAACTTGTCTATTCCTGCAGAAAGCTACAAATCATTGTTTGTAAACCATAAAAGAAGAATTTACACATTGTACTAGCTTAAAATCCAAGAAACAATCCTGGGCCTTAGTGCGATCTGAGGACTCAGCTAGTAAGTAAATGCCTCTTGGGGACATGTCACTGATCTATCACAGTAAAAGAATGTGATGAGACAACATGAAATATTCATCAACCTACCTGGTTGTGGAAAGCATCAGGGGCAAGTTTTTGATATAATGGAGCCACATCAGTAGCTAAAGTCTGCAAATTGTTTTCCAGATTTTCTTCCTGGAAATAGAGAAAGTAATTACCCTCTAATTGTATTGTTTATGAATAAAGTAATTAGTAAAAGCAACGTTAATTGCAGTTTATATTCGATACTTAAGTTTCTTACTGTAATAGTAAAACTACCCATATATTTAAAAGTTGGTGAGACATGAACTTCCGGAGGTGACATCAGCACGAACTGGTACGACAAAACAGGGCTAAGTTTCTAAAGTTCCCTTTTCACAGCCTGAAGTCTTAAATAAGCACTATCAGCCCTGGAGAGGCAGATAGAAAAAAAGAGATATTCCCAAGCACCTCAGTGAGAAAGGCAACCCCACAAAAAGCTGGGAAGTGTTCTGCCGGGCTCTATGTTATGAGTCTCCCAAAAATTCAAGGGTACAAATTTCAGACACATACACACTTGAAAGTTCAAAAACAATGTTCTTTATCACAAAAATTCAAAAGAAACAAAGCACCCTTTTTGTATTGCAAAGAGCACTCGTCCCAAAACAACCTGGTAGTCTCTACAATCCCCTTAATCAGTCCTTATGTACTTAGCTAGCAGCTGTGAAGGAACGTCACAGCCCTCCTTCTTCCACAAAGTGAAACACACACACTTTGCTCTGCTTTGGTTTCAACGTCGTGAAAAATCCAGAAACAGCAAGGCACGGTCCTGAAGAACAACGACCAGATAATCTTCCAGAACGGCCAAACCAGCACGCTGCTATTTATATCAGCAGCTCTAATTGCTGGAGCCCCACCCAAACACAGGTGGCCTCTCTTATCGCCTGTAATATTTCTTCAATTGGTCTCTTTGATACATAATTCTGGGTCTAACACTTCCTCATCCGAATTGACCAAAGATAATGGAGATTGGCTTCCTGGGCTGGGTGCCAAGCCACCCTCTTCCAAGTCACCCCCACCTTCTTCTTCGTCTGAGGAAACTGCACTACCTGACTCTGTCGTCAATAAAACAGGCCTATGACATGTTGATGTTTCCTCTGCATCCACCTCCACATTCCTTGGGGCAGGAGCTGGGCCAGAGCCAACCAAAACAGGAAGAAACCAGCCATTTTTGCAGGTTCAAAGCGCTGACAGCCGAGGAGCAGGAAGTGAAAATTGATCAACACAAAGCATTGCTGTGAGCAAGGCCAATTGTTGATTCAAAACGGGGTGTGAGGTTGCATGTGCAGTGGAATGCGCACATGCACAGCGTGGGGCACATGTGTGATGCAGTGCACATGTGAGGCATGTGCACATGCATGGGGTGCACACCGATGTGTGCCCACGTATTCATTATGGGTGCTGGCACATGGCAGTGCTGGTGAATGCACACATATTTTTGGCACACAGCGCTAAAAAGTTTCACCATCACTGCATTAGACAAAGCAAGAGGGTTTTCCAAAGTGAACAGCCCTTTGGAATCAAAGACGAGCAAGAATATAGGGAAGAATCTGAAAATAGCAATCAGGAGAGTGCCAAGAAGAAGAGAAAGGAGAACAAGAAGAATGGAGAGAACAGAAAAAAAACGAATAGTAAAGGAAGGAACAAGAGAAAAAGTACAAAGAGAAACAAGATATACTCGATTAAGAATGACTAATAAGTAAATGGAGGAAGAGATAAAAATGGTTTTGATAAATATAAATAAATAAATAAATAAATAAATATAAAATACAAATATAAATGGCTTAAATTCATGAATCAAAAGAAAGCAGGTATTTACACAGTTGTAAAGATTGGATATGGATATTACAAATTTGCAGGAGGTACATATTGAAACATCAAAGTTAATTATTAGAGCATTCAAGATTAAGTCAATTATATGTAGCTTTAACATAACAAAAAAGATTAAAATCAAAACAAATGTATACAGAGAGAGAAGGATCTTATTGATTGAAATAGAAACAGAACAAAACAAAATATTCCTGGTCTCAATATACACACCCAAATGACAATTAAAGGGAATTTTATAGAAAGATACATAATTTAATAAGGGGTTTAGAATATGAATGTTTGATCGGTGACTTTAATGTAACTATGGAAATGGGAAAAGATTATAAAGTGATAAAATGGATACTATAAAATATGGGGGAAAGAGTAGGAGTGGCTAAAAGATAAGATAATAAATTGATAAATAAATAAAGAAGATGGCATTGGAGTCAAAAGCTAGAAGAAGAAAAAAGGAATGTAAAATTGAAAGGTTATAGGAGAAACGGTAGAAATAGAGTACATTAATATTATAACGGATAAAAATTGATTTATGAATAATATGCACAATATGGATAAAAGAAAATAAAAAATGGAGGGAAATTTTGTGCAAGAATAAAGGTTTTGACAGCGCAAGAATATGGATAAGAAGGAAATTGTATAAATTTCTGCCTGCCTGTGTTTAAAAAATGTCTAATAAAAATTATTTAAAATAAAATAAAATAAAGTTGGTCAGACAAAGTGGAAAATATTTTTTTCCTTTGCCCAACAGCTATTAACAATGTTAGAAAGCCTATCAGGCTGGCAATGAAAGAAAGATTTTTCTTCTTCAATATACAACAATTGCAATTGAATTTTCCGTTGCTAAGCGATGTGGTCATAAAGCATGACCACATCGCTTAGCAACAATTATCCCTTAAGTCCCAATTACCATTGCAAACTGAGTCCTATGATTGTTCAGTGAGACACCTTCTTACAGGGATCCTACAACCACAATTAATGGCAGGAAGTTGCCGGGCCAGCAGGCATTTGAGTGACTTCTGCTGGGGGGAGAAGAGGGGCAAGGCAGCCTTAGCGACGTTTCAGGA
This sequence comes from Erythrolamprus reginae, assembly GCF_031021105.1. Taxonomy (NCBI): domain Eukaryota; kingdom Metazoa; phylum Chordata; class Lepidosauria; order Squamata; family Dipsadidae; genus Erythrolamprus; species Erythrolamprus reginae. Next base: position 18,646,145 of record NC_091954.1, on the reverse strand, counting down.
GAGTGTGTGATGGTGTGAGAGGGCACGTGAAAGGCAGGCAGAACAGGAAGCTTGCATCTCAACCAGCAAATGCTCTATCCTGCCCATTGGCAAAAAGAATCAGAACACCAAATACAAGCTGAATAAACAAGGCCTTGCAGATGAGCCTCATTTTGTCAAAGCTCTTGGAATACTCCTATCAAATGAGCTACAGTAAGTGCCAAAGCCCACTGAAACATCATTGCCAAAAAGGCTTCAAGAGTTGTTAATCTAATCTTGTGTAGCTTCTTCTCCGGTAACCAGATCATACAAAACATTAGCCAGACCAATCCTTCAATACAGCTCATCTGTCTGGAACCCACACCACACCAAATATTGGAGATAAATACATTAGAAAGTGTCCAGAGATATTTTACTAGAAGAGCCCTCTACTCCTCTCCTCGCAACAGAATACCTTACGCCAGTGTTTTCCAACCTTTTTTGAGCCGCGGCACATTATTCATATTTTCAAAATCCTGGGGAACACTGAACGGGGTGCGGGGGGGTGCGGGGGGTGCTAAAGAAAAGTTTGGACAAAAAAAAATCTCTTCCTCCATTTCACTCTATTTCTCCCTCCCTCTTTCTCTCTCTTCCTTCCCTTCTTTCTCTCTCTCCATCCCTCTCTTTCTTTCTTCCTCCCTCTCTTTTTTGCTCTCTTTCTCTCTCCCTCCTTCCCTCCCTCTGTATCTTTCTCTCTCCCTTGCTCTCTCTCTGCCTCTCTTGCTATCTCTCTTTCATTCTCTTTCTCTCTCTTTCTCTGTCTCTCTTGCTATCTCTTTCTTTCTCTCTCTCTCTGTCTCTCTTTCTCTCTCTTGCTATCTCTCTTTCTCTCTCTTTCTGTCTCTCTTGCTATCTCTTTCTCGCTCTCTATCTCTATCTCTTTCTCTCTCTTTCTCTGTCTCTCTCTCTGTCTCTCTTGCTATCTCTTTCTCTCTGTCTCTCTTGCTATCTCTCTCTCTCTCTCTTGCTATCTCTTTCTTTCTTTTTCTCTCTCTCTCTTGCTATGTCTCTCTTTCTTTCTCTCTCTCTCTGTCTCTCTCTCTCGGGTGGGGGGGGGCGGGTGGGCTATAGAAAAGTTTGGACAAAAAAAATATCTCTTCCTCCATTTCACTCTATTTCTCCCTCCCTCTTTCCTCCCTCCCTCTTTCCATTGTATATCTCTCTCCCTCTTTCCTCCCTCCCTCTTTCCTTTCTATCTCTCCCTCCCTCTTTCCTCCCTCCCTCCCTCTTTCCTTTCTATCTATTTTCTTTCTATCTCTCCCTCCCTCTTTCCTCCCTTCCTCTTTCCTTTCTATCTTTCCCTCCCTCTTTCCTTTCTATCTTTCTCTCCGTCCCTCAGCGGCGGCAAAGAAGAAGGAAGGCAGGCTGCAGAGGGCACCGAGGACAAGAGCGCTTGCTCACTCCCTCGCCCTCTGACTTCCCTCCCTCGCTGCTGAAGGGACGAGCGCGGACCCGCTGCAAGAATGGTTTTTTTGCTTTTTTTTTTCCTTCCCCACCTCATGGGAGAGAGAGAGAGAGAGAGAGAAAGAGCAGCGCCCTGTCGGTTCCGAGCGCAGCCAGGGAAAGCGGCCTCGAGCCGAGTGAAAAAACTGCGGGATGCGGCAAAGGACTCCTTGCCAACCAAAAAAGGGGTGGCGAAGGCAAAGCCTGGGAGGCGGGGAAGGGAAGAGCGGGAGACCCCCAGACAGAACGGCTGAAGGGAAGGAAAGACGGAAGGAGGGAGGGATTGAGAAGCGAAGCCAGGGAGGACTGAGAGAAAAGGGGAGTGGCGCGCGCAAGAGAGGGGCGGGGCGGGCATTCCCGAAACGGACGGAGAAAGCCTTCTCTCGCAGCGAAAGCGCTCCCAGCCAGGGGGCTGCGAGAGAGGGCTTTCTCCGTCCGTTTCGGGAAAGCCTGCCCCGCCCCTCTCGCAGCCCCCTGGCTGGGAGCGCTTTCGTCCCGAGGAGCTTCGCGGCACACCTGACTGTGTCTCGCGACACACTAGTGTGCCACGGCACACCAGTTGGGAAACGCTGCCTTACGCAACCAGATTTGAAATCTTGGGCTTAGAAAGCTTAGAATTATGTCACCTTTGCCACAATCTAAGCATAGCTCATAAAATTATCTGCTACAACGTCAATGACTTTTTCAGCTTCACCCACAACAATACAGGAGCACACAACAGATACAAATTCAAAGTGAACCGCCCCAAACTTGACTGTAGAATATACGACTTTAGCAACAGAGTGGTTAATGCCTGGAACTCACTACCTGACTGTGGTTTTGTCATGAAACCCCCCAAACATTACCATTAGACTTCCACTTTGACCTCACCCGATTCCTAAGAGGTCAGTAAGGGGCGTGCATAAGCGCACAACACTGACTGCGACCGACCGGAGAGGTAGGAAGAGAACCACTGAAGAACAGTGCCTCCCACTCCCAACCCCTCCAGCCGGCGCAGAAGGATACCATGGTCGATGGTATCGAAAGCCGCTGAGAGGTCAAGAAGCAACAGGACAGAGGAGAAGCCCCTGTCCCGGGTCCACCAGAGATCATCCATCAACGCGACCAAAGCAGTTTCCGTGCTGTAGCCGGGCCTGAATCCAGACTGTTGAGGACCTAGATAATCGGCTTCTTCCAAGAACCGCTGGAGTTGGAGCGCCACCACCTTCTCAACAACCTTCCCCATAAAGGGAAGGTTGGAGACTGGACGGTAGTTATTAATGTGTAAGGGTGTGAGGGTATGTATGTGACATGTTCTGTAGGAAGGTGCAGAATGGATTGGGGAGAATGAGGTTGTGAGCGGGTGTGCTAGAGGGGCAAAGTGATTGAGGAGGCCTGTAAGTATGAAGGACAGGTTGGGGAAGACGTGCAAGAGGGTATCTGAAAATCACAGTGTGACTTGGGGCACGTTCATGAAGGCCAAGGATTGTCTTACCGGTCACATCTACCCGACCCATCAGAGTGGGGGAGGCAGGGAATGTTGCGGTTCCCATCCCCAAGGGAGACACCACACAGGTGAATGACTCAGTAAGACTTTTACATTATAAATTATTCAAGTTTGGAAAATATTCCATTATTTATGATATCCATTAATACTGTAATAAATAGCATTCCTCCAAAACTCATTCAGACAACAAATGTCTACCATATTAAAAATAGTGAGGTAATTTTAAACAATGGCAGAACAATATCACAGTGCCCACTGCACAATAGAAACATAGAAGTCTGACGGCAGAAAAAGACTTCATGGTCCATCTAGTCTGCCCTTATACTATTTTCTGTATTTTATCTTAGGATGGATATATGTTTATCCCAGGCATGTTTAAATTCAGTTACTGTGGATTTACCAACCACGTCTGCTGGAAGTTTGTTCCAAGGATCTACTACTCTTTCAGTAAAATAATATTTTCTCATGTTGCTTTTGACTTCAGATTGTGTCCCCTTGTTCTTGTGTTCACTTTCCTATTAAAAACACTTCCCTCCTGAACCTTATTTAACCCTTTAACATATTTAAATGTTTCGATCATGTCCCCCCTTTTCCTTCTGTCCTCCAGACTATACAGGTTGAGTTTCATTAAGTCTTTTCTGATACGTTTTATGCTTAAGACCTTCCACCATTCTTGTAGCCCGTCTTTGGACCCATTCAATTTTGTCAATATCTTTTTGTAGGCGAGGTCTCCAGAACTGAACACAGTATTCCAAATGTGGTCTCACCAGCACTCTATATATGTCCAAAGGAGTCCTATTTCTCAAGCTGCTATAACTTACTATCATTTTTTGTTGCAATCCTTGAATGTTTCATTAGATCATGGGTCTCCAAACTTCATGGACTTCATGGACTTCAGCTCCCAGAATTCCTCAGTCAGTCATGCTGACTGGGGAATTCTGAGAAGTGTAGTCCAGAAGTCTTACAGTTGTCAAGTTTTGACACTCCTGCATTAGATGGTTACGTTTTTACTATTAAAAAGGGCAAATGAACAAAACCCAGAGAGCTTAGTTTGTCTCATCCAGATCTTGTGCTGTGAATAATTGTAAATGTGGGTTGTTGAATAGTATCACCCAGAATCTGCGGTTTATAGACTGATTTGATTAATTCATTCCATAAAATATCTCATCCTAATTCTACGAGATGCTCTGAACCTGGCGTGCTATAAGAAAGTCATAGTCAACGTTAACTCTCTTGTTATGCTAGAAAAGCAGAATAAGTCACAATAAAGCAGAACAAAAAATGAAAGAGCAGTTTTAAATTCTTCGTACAGCAGGGAGAGGGTAAAAGCAAGAGGGCAACTGCTTCTTGTATCTCCTTCTTGAGCACTGTTGAGCAGAATAAGGAAATCACAATAGCACAAATCCATGTAAGTGTGTTGCCTGTCCAAAAATTCTTCTGGACTACTTTCTAGACAACAGATTTTTCTAGTTTTGTATCTATGCTACAAGCTATTCTTACCTAAAGAGCATAATTTTATACTTCTTTACATTTAACCTCATCTCACTCCGTGTCCAGTGGTTCGAATGTTCCATATCTGTCTTTACTTTCAATCTATCTTCTTCTGCAATTTGCATTCTATACCTCCTAGCTTTATGTCATCTGTAAAATGATCAATATTTAATATTTAGCTAAAATAGAAGGTTCTAATAAAAAAACAATGACAAGAAGCATTTTCATTTGTTTGCTCTATGAAACCTTTTGACCACCCCAAATAATTGTACAGCCAAGTGCCTGCTTCAGGGATATGTAGTGTTAGTACAAGGTACATGTGTGTTAGGGATTGCCATTGTAAACTGCATATTGTAAACTGTACCAAACTTGTACTGTCACTTTAAATGTTACAGTTGCTACTGTAAAACTAATGTGCACTCAAAGAGTTAACATTTACTTGAAGAGTTAATGTTCAAGGCTATGTCCTCATTGAAGCTATAAAAGCTCATGATTCTGCCCAGTCACTTCCTTGTTGCTTTACTTTTGCCTGAGACAGGGGAGTCGTGTCCAAGCTCTGTGCTTGTATAAGCTGCGTGCTTTATCTGTATTGTATAAGCTTCGTGCTTTATCTATTATATTTAGCTTTGTGCTTGTTATCTATATTCTGTATTGTTCTGCATTTGCTACGTGCATATCTTGGCTTGTTTATATTTTGTTTATATGTAAATAATACTTATTTAACTAAGTCTGTGTCTTGGCTTTATCACACATCCACGCTCTGTTAAAATTCTCTGCTCAGTATTGTCGAAGGTTTCATAGCATAGCTAACCGAGACAAGCCAACATGTAGTGTGCTAAAAGTTAGCAAAACTTGTACGTGATGAGAACTGACACTTGTGACACATATTTTTAAAACAAGGGAACATTTTATAAAATTGATGGCTGGTACACATTAGTCACTGTGACTAATGTCACTGTGCGCATTCAGTCTTAATAGGAAAATAAAAACACACTCTAAATTTATTCAGCTTACGGTACCTGATCATACTTTTCAGTTTTTTGACGGATAGGAAGCAACAGATGAGGCTAAGGAAAATTAGATTTAGTTCCCAGGTAATGAGCACAGGTGCCCTTGAGAGCTCTCTTCCTTGCTCTTTTCTCTTTATACCAATGACTACACCTCAAGGCAGCAATCCCCAAACTATGGCCCGCGGGCCGGATGCGGCCCGCTGAGGTCTTTTAACCGGCCCGTGGCAGCACACGAGATTTTACCGATTGATATAATAAGAGGGAGAAATAGAGAGGAAGAGAGAAATGAAGAGGAGAGATAGAAAGGGAGATAGAGAAAGGGAGAAATAGAGAGGGGGGGAAGGAGAGAAAGTGTGAGAGATACAAAGAGGGAGAGTTAGAAAGAGAGTGAGTGAGTGAGTGAAAGAGAGAAGAGAGAGAGAAAGAAAGAGAAAGAGGGAGAGATAGAGAGGGAGAGGGAGAGAGAAAGGAAGAGGGAGAGATGGAAAGAGAGAGAGAGAGAAAGAGAAAAATGAGAAAATGATGGAGGGAAAGAACGAGGGAGAGGAAAATGAAACAAATGAGAGAAAAGGAAGAGGGAAGAGAGAAGTGGAGAGGAAGGAGGGTGGGAAGGAAGGAAGGAAGGAGAAATGGAGTTTGTTGATTTAAGTTTAAATTTACTTGTTAATAAAGAAGTATAAATTACTTTATTACTTAATTGTTAATTACTTATTACTTCTTTATTTTAAATATTGTATTTGTTCCCATTTTGTTTTTTACTTTAAATAAGATATGTGCAGTGTGCATAGGGATTTGTTCATAGGGTTTTTTTTATAGTCCGGCCCCCCAACAGTCTGAGGAACAGTGAACTGGCCCCCTGTGTAAAAAGTTTGGGGACCCCTGCCTCAAGGGAACCCTCTCTGAGGTTCTGAAGTTTGCAGATGACACAACGGTCACTGGCCTCATTCAAGTTGTTTATGAGTCTGCATATAGAAGAGAAGTTGGACACCTGGCCCTGTGGGGCAGCTGCAATAATCCGAAGCTGAATATGCTTAAGGCTATAGAGATGAGAATGGATTTTAGGAGGAGACCTTCTATTCTACCACCACTCACCATATTCCACAACACCTTAGCAACAGGAGAGTCCTTCAAATTTTGGAGTTCTATAATCTCCTAGACCAGTGGTCCCCAACGTTTTTTCCACCAGGGACCAGTTTCAGCAAGACAATTTTTCTATGGCCCAGTGGGGGCGGAAAGGGACGTGGTTGGGGGTGGGATTAAGCATGGGGGTGCTGGTCTTCCCCGCCCCTCTTTCCCGCCATCGTCCTGTGGCCGGCAGAACCTGCCTTCCAAGCCCTCTTGCCCAGCGGGAGCTAAGCGCTGGAGAGAGGGGGTCAGGCTGGCCCTCCTGCCTCCCCCCAGCCAAAAACGCAAAAGCGCCCCGCGGCAGAAGCCAAAAGAGGCTTGAGCCTCTCGGTCTTTCCCGCCCCTCTGTCCCATCCATCGTCCTGTGGCCGGCAGAACCTGCCTCCCGAGGCCTCTTGCCGGGCGGGAGGCGAAGCGCTGGAGGGAGGGGGTGGCGGCATGAGGGCCGGCAGCTGCTGACTCCACGGACCGGTGCAACATGCCCCGTGGCCCGGTACTGGTCCGCGGCCCGGTGGTTGGGGACCCCTGTCCTAGACCCTTAACATTAGAACCATCATTAAAAGACCCAACAAGGAATATTCTTCCTGTGTCAACTCAGGAAGTTCTGGAGCTGTCGATATAGTTTTACAGAGGAATTATTGAGTCTGTCTTATTATTGAGTCTGTCATAATATAACTGACTGGTTTGATGCAGCAACTTAACAGGCAGGTATAGATTCCAATTGATAAGATTGAAGAAAAGAACAATTTCAACTAGCCTGCCTTCCATTGTTGTTGTTAGTTGCAAAGTCATGTCTGACCTATCACATCCCCATGGACAACATTCCTCCAGGCCTTCCTGTCCTCTACCATCCATTTAAGCTCACGCCAACTGCTTCAATAATTCCATCCAACTATCTCATTCTCTGTCGCCCCCTTCTTCTTTTGCCCTCAATCTTTCCCATCATCAGGCTCTTCTCCAGTGAGTCCTTCGTTCTCATTAGGTGGCCAAAGTATTTGAGTTTCACCTTCAGGATCTGGCCTTCTAAAGAGCAGTCAGGGTTGATCTCCTCTAGAACTGACCAGTTTTATCACCTTGCAGTCCAAGGGGCTCGCAGGAGTCTTCCCTAGCATCACAGTTCAAAGTCCTCAATTCTTTGGCCCTCAGCCTTTCTTATGGTTCAACTTTCACAGTCCAACTGGGAAAATTATAGCCTTGGCTATATGCACTTTTATTGGCAGGGTGATGTCTCTGCTTTTCAGTGTGCTACCTAGATTTGCCATAGCAAGGAGCAAATGTCTTTCAATCTCTTGGCTGCAATCCCCATCTGCCTTCCATAACAGCCCTTTATATTCCACAGGTCAGGAAGAGGGCTGAGAAGGTATCTGCACACCCCTCACATCCTGGACATAGACTATTTCAACTTCTCTGCTCAGGCATACCTAGCCAAAACAAGTAGACATAGGGCCCGTTTTCCCTCTTGAGCCATCAATAATAATAATAATAATTTATTAGATTTGTATGCCGCCCCGAGTCTTCGGAGAGGGGCGGCATACAAATCTAATAAATTATTATTATTATTATTATTATTATTATTATTATTATTATTATTATTATTATGCTGAACAACTAATTCTAACACTGCTGCCTAATGGCAGTACATATTTACCCAAGTAGTATGGCTGCAGCATTATTATTTAGACTTATTATCCTTCATACTTCCCCCTCTTATTGGCATTCTTACTGATAATTTTATTATTACCAGTAAGAGCCATAGAGGCACAGTGGTTAGAAGGGAGCAGTGCAGTGAGTTCAACGGCTCTAGGTTGACTCAATCTTCCATCCTTTGGAAGTTGATAAAATGAGGAGCCAGATACTTAGGGGCAATATGCTGATTCTGTAAACTACTTAGATAGGGTTGTAAAGCACTATGCAGTATATAAGTCTAAGTGCTATTGCTCTTATTATGATTATCATTAATCTGTCGCTTTGCATGTACACTGAGAGCTTCTGCACTGGAGACAAATTCATTGTGTGTCTAATCACACTTGACCAAATAATTCAATTCAATGCATACAAATTGGTAAATTATGGTGGATGGATCAGAGGAATGAAAGCATGGCATTTTGGAGGTGATAGGAAGTGAGATTTTATGTGCTCGTTTATGTGTAAGACAAGTCAGTACAATGATTTACTGTGTATGAATAGAACTTGCTCATAGTAACTTGCTCATCTAAGCCACATAGAAAGGATGTAATCTAATGTGATTCCACTAATTCTGAACAGCTTTAAACATTTATAATACCTTTGTAGTTTAACCATAGCATTAAAATTTGTATTATGGAAGAAGGAATGGAGAATACTTACTTGGGTGTGATCATCTGTGAGAAGTCTAAATTTCCTGGGGATTTTGCTTCGGGCAAACTTACAGCCATTGTAATACATGCTCCAAGAACAGCCAAATGAAAAGGATGCCCCACACGTCTCTGGATCGAGACCTTGACAGGCACAAGTACGACTAGAAAAATTAACCAAAAGGCAGGTAAATCAGCTAATTGGGCAAGATCTTCAGCAAATCGATACCCCAAATCTCTGTCAATCTGACACATACATTGAAAGCTAACGTGGGGAATTTTTAGTTTTAGATGATGCAGTTATAATCTGTGTTATTCTGAACAGAATAAACTAGACTACAGCGAAGTCTAAACCTATGGCACGTGTGCCACAAGTGGCACGCAAAGCCAGATAGATTGGCACATAAGCTCAGGTCTTGGCGGGCCCCAGGGGAAGAGCCTTCTCTGTGGCGGCCCCGGCCCTCTGGAATCAACTCCCCCCAGATATTAGAACGGCCCCCACCCTCCTTGTCTTTCGCAAATTACTCAAGACCCACCTTTGTCGACAGGCATGGGGGAGTTAGGATATTCCTTCCCCTAGGCCATAACAAGTTATGTATGGTATGTTTGTGTGTATGTTTGGTTTTTTATAATAAGGGTTTTTAATTGTTTTATTAAATTGGATTGTTACATGTTGTTTTTTTTATCATTGTTATTAGCTGCCCCGAGTCTGCGGAGAGGGGCGGCATACAAATCCTAATAATAATAATAATAATAATAATAATAATAATAATAATAATAATAATAATAAAAAATTGCCTTCCGCACTTAGTTGCTAGTATTATGGAAGACTCAAAACATGTTGAGACAAAGTCTGTTTCTGTTATAGTAGCTTCATTTCCAGAAAAGGACCGACCATTCTGGAATTGTCAAATTGGGATGTTCTAAAAGGAACCTCAAAACATTTCTTGACTGGAATGCAAAATTTTGCACCCACCTTTCCAATATTTTTGCGCCACTTTTCCGGCGCACAACTACATACTTTAAATTGGTTGCCCCAATCATTACTATGTAAATAACATAAATTTATGTGAGTTAATTAGAACCACATCCACATCAGATAATTAAGTTTCTTTAAGCTTGGTTTCCAACTCAAATCAGATTTGATTGCCAAGAAAAAAGTATTTAAGTTTTATTAGGATAGGAATAAGATAAAATTCTGATTTCAGGCATCATATTAAACAAGTCTGAAAGGGAATTTGTAAAGTTTAACCACAGCAGCTATCAGTAAAAGGTAATTTGGAATGATGAAGCAGGGGTAGTACACTGCTTCTTCACATTAAGAAAGACTTCCATTTATACCGAGTTTGTATTTTGCCATCTATTTAAAAAATATAGAAAAAATGCACTTTATTCTATTATTTCTAGAAGATATCAAAAGCAAGATACAAAGCTGCGGATAATGAGGACATTCTTAAAAAATGGAAGAAAAAAATTATTTTCATATACAGTAATCTGGTTTTGCCAGCATAAAAAATGAAAAATGAGACAGTCCATTTTGGTTCTTTTAACACATAATATTCAGAATGCTTTCTATTTTCTACTAAAAAAATAGAAATTATTGTATGTATCTTTTTCAACTGTAATGACCATAGTGCAGAAGACTGTCAATCAAGTAAGATTGCTAGTTTCTCATACATTCTTTATATTTTAAAATCATAGTATTAAAATATTTTAAACCATACTTACTCTTCATTTAATGCACATCGACGGCTAGTTGGACAGCCATATTTTCTGAGACTCTGGGTCAGTTCCTTGTACAATGTGTCAGCAAGAAGGTGAGGAATCCCTTCCCAAGCCAAAATAAGTATCACAATCACAGCAGTTTGACAATGATGACCTGCGCGCTGACGAACTAAGCACAGCAATTTTTCTTCATCGCTACTTCTCCGTATCACCTGGAAGACAAAAGAATGGTTTGCAGGTTAATCGTGGAACATCCCAGGATGGAAAGGTAGCTATTATCTCTGTAGAGCTATATTAGCCCTCTAGAGAGAGCTATGATATGAGGATGAGCAAGTTCAAAGTGAGCACTAAGCCCCACAGTGCACATTGAAAGGCAAGGTTTTAATCACCTTGTCACACTTGTTACTTTTATGTTTTTGACATCCGCTCCTCCACCTCAAGGGGGATCCAGATAAAATTATTAGATTTATTTTGCAGATAATATTAAACAAAAGGTTTTTCCCCCCTCTTATGGATTTCACCACTCTTCCATGGATTAATTAATTAGAAGACATCATAGCTTGAAATCTCTTGAAGACAGTTCTTATTTCTGAAATTCCAATTATATAGTTTTTCCTAAAATAAGATCAAGACACACCAAGAAACAGAAAACTGCAATATAACTTACACACTCAGCAAATCTCTTTTCTCTGTGGGCAAAACTTTGGTTTCCTAAATGTATTCACTAGTATTTATTTATTTATTCATTCCATTTGCATACTGGTGTATCTACTTGCTTATTAGAAAACAAATGTTAAAAAAACTTAAGAAACAGACTTTTTTTTTTTAAAAAAAAGATGTGAACTTGGAGAAGGGCTGCTTCAACTACACACATTTAATTTGTCTTTTAGAAAATCTTTTTACCACTCATCTATTTGCCAAATGTTGTCCATTTAAACCAAGTCAGTCACAAAAGGTTTGCAATTAAACCAGACAAGCCTGGGAGGATAAATCACATTTAAGACAAAGGTCACAGAGTATTTGTTCAGTGCTGCTGGATCACAATGATAAGGGCTGGAAATCATCAGAAGGGCAACGAATCAAAGTGAGACTTGCCTAAAGTGATGACAATTTCTTCAGACAGTTTTTCACATTAGCGGTGTTTAGCAAGCATGTGCAAAATTGGGACAGATTTTCTCATTTTGTATCTCTGTGGCAGGGTGGGAATTCTCAATAATAGAGGAGAGAGGCATCCTTAGTTAGATTCAATAGCTCTCCTTCCAATACAATGTCTCCCTCTTATAATGCCTTACATTTCCTTTAACAGTCAATCAATCAATATCAACTTTATTTGATTAGTCAATCAACCATATCAAAGCGAGAAAAAGGACCACATCGGTCGTCATAAAACTGTGACTGGTTAAAATACAATAAAATTGGCTAAAATAGAAGGAATTTGAATAAATAATAAGTTAAAATGCAGTATAACATGCTAAACTTGAGTAGTAAAACATGAGAATATAACTCGTGCAAAGGATTATATTAAACATATCTAAGATACTGATATAAAATATTCTTAAGTGAATTCATCTCCTTTGCATGCCACCCCAATATGTTCTATAAAACGTATTCTCATCTGAACAGCCCTGACTATAAACTTAGCGGTTCTAGAAACTACATATATATTTGTACCCTGAAGAAAATATGATAACAGTTTTCCATTTTTTTCCCACATCCCCTTTGGAAAAAGACAGGTTATAATCTTTACTATTTCACCCGCATTGCATTAAACAAATCAGATCTATCATTGGAGATAAATATCAACAAAATTTTAAATTACATGATGTATAGTATACAGGCAGTCCCGGACTTACAACAGTTCACTTAGTTATCGTTCAAAGTTACAACAGCATTGGAAAAAGTCACTTTTTTTCACACTTATGACCATTGCAGCATCCCTTATGGTCACATGATCAAAATTCACACATTTGGCAAATGACTCATATTTATGACAGTTACAATACCTTGGGGCATGTTATCACCTTTTGCCACTTTCTGACAAGCAAGGTTAATGGGGAAGCCAGATTCACTTAACAACGGTATGACGAACTTAACAACTGCAGTGATTCACTTAACAATTGTGGTAGGAAAGGTCATAAAATGGGGCAAAACTTGCTTAACTGCCTTAGCAACAGAAATTTTAGGCTCAATTGTGGTCCTCTAAGTCGAGGACGACCTAAATTTTTCCATATTATTATTTTAGAAGTATCTAACATTTTTCATGCCTGTGCCTTACTATTATTTTAAAATAGATATACAGAATAATATTTGTTCTATGACTTATGACCACAACTGAGACCAAAATTTCTATTGTTAAGTGAAACAGTTATTAAGTTTGCCTCATTTTTACAACCTTTCTCAATATAGTTAAGTGAATTACTGTAGTAATTAAAGTTAGTAAACTGTCTGTTAAGAGAATCTGGTTTACCCATTGGCTTTGCTGGTCAGAAGATCACAAAAGGTGACCACATGATCCTTGGACATTGCAATCGTCATAAATATGAATCAGATGCCTAGCATCTAAATTTTGATCACATGATCATGGGGATGCTGCAAAGGTTGTAACAGCTAAAAATGGTCATAAATCACTTTTTTCAGTACACTTTGAATGGTCATTAAATGAACTGTTGCAAACCAAGAATTACTTGTATTAGTAAATGATAGAGAATTTTAAACTATCATTTTTCTCAACATTGCAAATGAACGTTTTTAATAACCATCCGTTTCCCCAATATCCTAATATAAAGAAATTATGAAAATTGGGAAATAAATTCTGAGCTGCTGTCCTCACCTCTAACTTTATATTTCTAACAATACAGTACAGTTTCCCCAGTCATGTAGTATCTGTTAATTTTCCAACAGGTGTAATTCAAAAGACTTACTCCTATCTACTTCAGATAACAATTATGCAGAGCAAAGAAATGTACAAGGAAGGCATATGAAATAATATATCTCAGTGGATCCCTATACAGCACCACTAATCGACCCTTAGATTTAAGAGTGCAGCCCTCAACGGCACACTTCTATCCCAAAGCTGATTACAACATATTCCTTTTGGAACAAAAAGCAACTGCTGCCTTATCATCATTATATTATGCAAACATCCTGTATAAAATCATTGTGAAGGCAGGGGCAGCAGTAGGCTGTTTATTCCTAACTCATTCTTCAGGGAGGAAGGCTAATTACTTAATGTTATCATTTGAAAGTAGAAATACAGATTAGGTTACGGTAAACTAATGTACTGTGGAATTTTTTCCCCCTAGACTGTAACTCTCACACAATCTTGCCACTGTAGCTGATGGAAATTGAAAGTCCGAAATGACTTTTCTTTCACAGTACTCAAGAGGCCCCATGAAATTCACAGTGTATCCCCCTTTGTAGCCGACAACCAATCCTGATTTCCTTTTCTTCACTTTCTCTAGATCCAGGATGGCGAACTTGTGGCACACAGTGCCCTTTCTGTGGGCACACAAGCTGTCGCCCTAGTTCATCTCTACCACACATGCACGGGCGCCTCCCACTCGCCAGCTGGTCATCAAGTCTCTGCCGCGCATGCAGGGGGGGCGTGTGCATGCGCAGGTTACGTACAAGGGCGGGGCGCAAGGGGGGTGGCTGCATGTGCATTGCATTTTGGAGATTCAGTCTCAAAATGGGTGAGCAGTGTGGTCAGGCGGTAGGAAAAGCAAGTAGGATGCTTGGCTGCATAGCTAGAGGTATAAAAAGCAGGAAGAGGGAGATTGTGATCCCCTTATATAGAGCGCTGGTGAGACCACATTTGGAATACTGTGTTCAGTTCTGGAGACCTCACCTACAAAAAGATATTGACAAAATTGAACGGGTCCAAAGATGGGCTACAAGAATGGTGGAAGGTCTTAAGCATAAAACGTATCAAGAAAGACTCAATGAACTCAATCTGTATAGTCTGGAGGACAGAAGGAAAAGGGGGGACATGATCGAAACATTTAAATATGTTAAAGGGTTAAATAAGGTTCAGGGGGGAAGTGTTTTTAATAGGAAAGTGAACACAAGAACAAGGGGACACAGTCTGAAGTTAGTTGGGGGAATGATCAAAGGCAACATGAGAAAATATTATTTTACTGAAAGAGTAGTAGATCCTTGGAACAAACTTCCAACAGACGTGGTTGGTAAATCCACAGTAACTGAATTTAAACATGCCTGGGATAAACATATATCCATTGTAAGATAAAATGCAGGAAATAATATAAGGGCAGACTAGATGGACCATGAGGTCTTTTTCTGCCATCAGTCTTCTATGTTTCTATGTTTCTATGCATGCATTTGTGTGCGCACAGGCATACTTTTGGCACTTGCTCCAGAAAAGGTTAGCCATCACTGCCCTAGATATTTCACTCCCATATCACATAAGGAGCTACAAGGCATGAAAGGAATACATTTAACGCCTAACAATAAGCTTAGACAATCACAATGTTTGAATATATGCTATCAATACCCACTCAATCACTGTTCTTGTTATAAAAACATACAAACATGCGGATGATACCCAGTTATACATCTCCACCCCATGTCCAGTGAACGAAGCAGTGGAAGTGATGTGCCGGTGCCTGGAGGCTGTTGGGGTCTGGATGGGTGTCAACAGACTCAAGCTCAACCCGGATAAGACGGAGTGGCTGTGGGTTCTGCCTCCCAAGGACAATTCCATCTGTCCGTCCATAACCCTGGGGGGGGGGGATTATTGACCCGCTCAGAGAGGGTCCGCAACTTGGGCGTCCTCCTCGACCCACAGCTCACATTAGAGAAACATTTTTCAGTTGTGGCGAGGGGGGCGTTTGCCCAGGTTCGCCTGGTGCACCAGTTGCGGCCCTATTTGGACCGGGAGTCACTGCTCACAGTCTCTCATGCCCTCATCACCTCGAGGCTCGACTACTGTAACGCTCTCTACATGGGGCTACTTTTGAAAAGTGTTCGGAAACTTCAGATCCTGCAGAATGCAGCTGCGAGAGCAATCATGGGCTTCCCAAGGCATGCCCATGTTACACCAACACTCCGCAGTCTGCATTGGTTGCCGATCAATTTCCGGTCACAATTCAAAGTGTTGGTTATGACCTATAAAGCCCTTCATGGCATCGGACCAGATTATCTCCGGAACCGCCTTCTGCCGCACGAATCCCAGCAACCAGTTAGGTCCCACAGAGTTGTCCTTCTCCGGGTCCCGTCGACTAAACAATGTCATTTGGCCGGACCCAAGAGAAGAGCCTTCTCTGTGGCGGCCCCGACCCTCTGGAACCAGCTCCCCCCAGATATCAGAGTTTCCCCCACCCTCCTTGCCTTTCACAAGCTCCTTAAAACCCACCTCTGTCGTCAGGCATGGGGGAACTGAATTTTTCTTCCCCCTTCCCCCTAGGTTTATAGCATTTATACATGGTATGTTTGTTGGTATGATTGGTCTCTTAAATTGGGGTTTTTAGATTATTTTTTAATATTAGACATTTAATAATGTCTTTTTTATTGTTGTTAGCCACCCCGAGTCTTCGGAGAGGGGTGGCATACAAATCTAATAAATAAATAAACAGAAATAAAAGACTAGAGTAACCTCTACCACATATTTATATATTCCAATATTATGGTGTACATGTATTTGTACTTCTCTTTTCTGTTCAGCTAGATTAATATTGCATAATCATACTCATTCAACATATTGTATAGTTAACACACAACCCCTTTTACCACTGTGTGTAGCATCAGAGATTAAAGTCATGGGCTGATACAGATGGGTGTGTGACACAGAATTTACTACTATCTGCCTGTGAGTAGAGACAAGGAGGAAAAAGAAATTACATATTTGTCTGCATCAGAAATTCATGAGAAAAGGCCTGTTGAAGTACAGTATTTGCTGGCCTACCTGGTGTTTCACAGACAACAGACCTACTTTGTTTCTAAGGGATCGTGGGATCCCACAGGTATATCTGGAGCTTGAATTGACAAAGTCCACAAATGAAGGAACAATGTGCTAGTTATGTGTACCTCAAGACCATTTTTGGATTACCACATTCCTGCTCCTGTGCTCTGATATATGGTATAGGATCAGCCTCTAGCCCAAATTTATTTTGAGGATAATGGCATTTGCATCATTCCTCTACCTTTAATTTCTTCCATTTATAATGAGCAGGGAGAAGATTTTTTTTTTTAACTTCTCAAGTTGAAATACCTTTGCACTGATTCAGTGATAGCATTTGAATGAGACAATACAGTGTTCCCTCGATTTTCGCGGGTTCGAACTTCGCGAATAGCTTATACCACGGTTTTTCAAAAAATATTAATTAAAAAATACTTCACGGGTTTTTTCTATACCACAGTTTTTCCCGCCCGATGACGTCATATGTCATTGCCAAACTAATAATTTTTGCAAATAAACAACAAAAATATTTATTGTTAATAAATAATTATGTTTATAAATATCAGCATTACTAAGTGTCTTATTCAATGGTGAGTACCAGTAATAATGGTGAGTAAATGGTTGTTAAGGGAATGGGAAAAGGTAATTTAGGGGTTTAAAGTGTTAAGGGATGGCTTGTGATACTGTCCATAGCCAAAAATGGTGCATTTACTTCCGCATCTCTACTTCACGGAAATTCAACTTTCGCGAGTGGTCTCGGAACACATCCCCCGCAGAAATCGAGGGAACATGTATTCCAGAATATTTTTATAATGTATATTCATGTAAGATGTACATATCCAATTCCTTTGTTAATATATAGATAAAATTCTATGAAAATAATCTTTTCCAATGATGCAAAAGGATGTAATCTAATCTCTAAAATGTTTTTTGAAAGTTAGTGTCATGGCCAACGATATTTCCTAAAGCAACTTAATTGCTTGGGTTCTACTTACTTGAAATATTTCTCTTAGATTGGTGAAGCAACTGTCTCAACCCTTGGCAGGATCTCTGGAATAAGGAACAAGTTCTCTGTGAATAAAGATTACTTGAGCTAGGTTGTCCCTTCAAAATTAGCCAAGCTAACTAGTATGCAGGTTTTTTGGATTAATAAACTTTAGAATGTAGAAATGACCTACCACTATAGTAATAATTATGTTCAGGGATTAAATGAAAAACTAATTTCCCTTTAAATTTGTTTAAATTAAGAGAAAAACGGCAGAATGGAGACTTCAGATGACCGCAATTGTCAGCCCAGATACAAAGCCAATTTGAGCTAATATTGCAGAAATTTACAACACAATGCAATGGGGAAGGAGCCAGAAATGAAACCGGTAAAGAAAGCCTGCTCTGCAAAGAATCAAAAATAAATCAATGATGCCAACCAAACACCATATGTTATAAGCTTGTTCCAACTGAAGTATATACAGTAACTGGAGTGATATTTCGATGCTAAGATGCTGCTAGAAATTATATCTAACCTGCTTTTTTTCCCATTAACGAAGAAAAATACAGTAACAAACATAATTTTACTTGGCTCAGCCACCACTGCACGCAACACCAGCTGTTGATACAAATAATGTGAAGAGAATTCTTGTCTATACTGTACAAATCTGTATTGTTCTGTCATGGTCCGTCCTAATCTTCACCAGGTAAACAAGGAACACCCTCTGGATCACCCCATTCAATTCAAATGACCAGAAATTGATAGAATATTTGTAGCTCAGGGTTGAAATGAGGGGTCCTTGAGCTTGGTGCCATGAACTTGGTGATTTTCTTGCAGACCTTTCATTATCATACTAGGTCAGAGTAGCCAAAGTGGGCTTTTCTATGACTTGTGGACTTCAACTCCCAGAATCCCTGAGCCAATCATGCTAGGAAAGGGAGCCGCGGCCGTCTCCGCGGATGGGCGGGTGCCGAGCCTCTTGGTTGTGGCCTCCCTGCCCAACCCCCCGGCGGGCTGGCAGGAGGGTCGAGGCACAGGTGGCGGCACTAAGGAAAGGGAGCTGCGGCCGCCTGCGGCCGCCCCCACCCACCATGGATGGACAGGTGCCGAGCCTCTCAGTTGTGGCCTTCCTGCCCCCCCCCCCCAAATAATGCCACACAGTAGGTTTAAGAATTGCAGCTTTGTCTTGGCTCAGTGACCCTACTGATTTCAACACCTACCATATTTTTCCGGAGTATAAATGCACACACCCCTCCCCCAAAAGAGATTGAAATTTTGGGTGCCGTCTTATACTCTGAATGTAGCTCTGCCCACCTGCCGGCCTGTGTGTCCACTTCCTGGCTGCATAAATTGCCACTGACAATGGCTTGTGTTTTGGGGCTCCATGAATCCACTAGTGCTCACAACCAGTGAACTAATGTGCCGATGCTCACCAGGCTAAGGACACGGGTAGGCAGAGGCAGAATCCCCCCCCCCCCCCATTTTCCTCCCCCAAAGCTAAGGTGTGTCTTATACATCGAAAAACAGAGTAGCTTTTCATTTCCATGCTCATGAACACTTAACATAGCGGATATCCTTTGTCTTGAAATCCCCAAATCATGGAACTCTCAATCTTCTATGGTAAATGTTGGATTACCCTGGTATATTGAAGGAAAGTCACAGCTCCTTTTTGCCTCTAGGCCCAATATACCTTCAATATACCAGGGTAATCCAACAGAAAAAACATATAGCCCCTCCCTGGTACAAAGCTGAAGGGATCAGATCTGGTGGCCTAGAGGTTAATTCTCTGCCTTACAAGGCAGAGGCCCCAGGATCAAATCCCAGTAAGGGTATGGCTAGCTGATGAGGCCAGAACAAGGCTGAAATACAGCAAAAACATGTACTGTAGTTGTTGTATTTATACAAATTATACATCAGTTTTTTCATAGTTTCTAATCCTATGTCTTTCTCCCACATTGTCTCTTCAGTTTCCTATTCCTAGTCCAATTTATAATAATAATAATAATAATTTTAGATTTGTATGCTGCCCCTCTCCGAAGACTCGGGGCGGATCACAACAATAATAATAACAATGTTACAATGGAAACAAATTTAATATTAAAAAAACAGCTAAAAAACCCATCATTTAAAAATTATGCAACACACGCATGCCATACATAAAATGTAAAAGCCTGGGGGAGGTGTCTCAGTTCCCCCATGCCTGGCGATACAGGTGAGTTTTAAGTATTTGCGAAAGACAAGGAGGGTGGGGGCAGTTCTAATCTCTGGGGGGAGTTGATTCCAGAGGGCGAGGGCCGCCACAGAGAAGGCTCTTCCCCTGGGGCCCGCCAAATGACATTGTTTAGTCGATGGGACCCGGAGAAGGCCAACTCTGTGGGACCTTATCGGCCTCTGGGATTCGTGCGGTAGAAGGCGGTTCCGGAGGTATTCCGATGCCATGTAGGGCTTTAAAGGTCATTACCAACACTTAGAATTGTGACCGGAAACTGATCGGCAGCCAGTGCAGGCCACGGAGTGTTGGAGAAACGTGGGCGAATCTGGGAAGCCCCACGATAGCTCTCGCGGCCGCATTCTGCACGATCTGAAATTTTTGAACACTTTTCAAAGGTAGCCCCATGTAGAGAGCATTGCAGTAGTCGAACCTCGAGATGATGAGGGCATGAGCGACTGTGAGCAATGACTCCCTGTCCAAATAGGGCCGCAACTGGTGCACCAGGCGAACCTGGGCAAACACCCTCCTCGCCACAGCCGAAAGATGATGTTCCAATGTTACCTGTGGATCGAGGAGGGCGCCCAAATTGCAAACCCTCTCTGAGGGGGTCAATAATTTCCCCCCCCACAGGGTAATGGACGGACAGATGGAATTGTCCTTGGGAGGCAAAACCCACAGCCACTCCGTCTTGTCAGGGTTGAGTTTGAGCTTGTTGACACTCATCCAGACCCCAACAGCCTCCAGGCACATCACTTCCACTGCTTCACTGACTTATTTTGTCCAAACGTCATAATATTCTGAATCTTTGTGTCCTTTATATTCAATAGTTAATATATCCATTTTGGCACAGTCATATACCTTCCTAATTATGTTTTCCATAGGTATGTTAGAGTCTTTCCAATATTGCGCGTACACAATCCTGGCTGCTGTTATAATATAAAATATTATTAGATATTTGATATTTTTATGATATTGTCTTTTACTTATGTCTAATAAGAGGAGTTCAAGAGTATACTCTACAGTTGTATCTACTATTTTCTGCAACTAGTTATTTTAGGACAATACTTTTTCACTTCAGGGCATAACCACCACATGTGAAAGATGGTCTTTTATGCTAAATTTTCATGGAATTACTGGCTGGGGAGTTCTGAACTGAAATCGTAAAATTGCCAAGATTAAGAAATACTTCCTTAACTGTAGCAGTTCAGCACATTTGAATTCTTAACCAAATATGTCTTTAAAGTCATCTCTAGATTGCAGAAAGGAAAACACTTAACAAGGTTGGAATTACATAAGCAACAGACCCTTGCCTTTTTCAAGGTTTATTAAATAAAGGTATGTAACCTTTATTAAAGTTTAATAAATTATATTAAATTATACTACATGAACTCTACTGTGATACGTACGTAACAGTGTTGTGTGATATATCTCAAGTTCATTTTCACAAAACAAGGAAAATGGGATTTTACAACGTGAAACATAGAATTCTGCAGTTTAACTTTCTACTTTACCAGACATCTGATCGTTTCCAACGCAATTAATAAGCTGTGCATAATTAATAACTTTATTTTCAGAGTAACAGAGTAATTATTGACACTCCAAGTACCTACTCTCAACCAATCTTTTTCCAGATTCTCCAACACAAACTATATGTTACAAATTAATCATCACCATTTATTCTTGGAATTATCTCTTGGGCCCTGTTTTAACAAGGTTTCTCAGATTTAGGATTTTCTCCACTCCTTATGTAACATCTACATAAAGCTGCCAATGAGCTAATCTATTGAGGTGGGATGCACTTACCTTCCCTACCTGTTCGTAAATGTGAGCACACATGTGTATGTGCACAACCTTCTGCACATGCCCAGTAGGCTGTGCATGATGTCAGGGTGGGTTGGCGGAGCCTCCCACAGCCGCCGCTACTGGTTTGCACGATCTGGATAGAACTGGCTGAATACCAATCCTGATTAGCATTCTTCTGATGTTCACTAGTTAGTTCACTAGCTTTTCCTAAACTTTTTGGCCTTTAAAAAGTGCTTGAAGATATGGTTGTGCCAACATGATTGGGATGGTGTGTGTGGGTGTGTGTAGAAAGTCCAGTGATGGTGGTAAGCTTTTTTAGTGGTTATACTGACTAGGATGTATGGTTGCTGATCAAGTTGTGTTTTGTATTTTAATAGTGGTTTTTAATACAGTTGTATATTTACTGATTTTATTCATGTTTTATTGTTTTATTGCTACTATTTTTAATTAATTAAAAATGAATGAATGATCACTTTTATCAGCCAAGCTCATACAGGAAACCCATGATGACCTAACATTCCTTCCTTCATTTCCTTAATAGCTGTACTAAGCAGAATTTCTCCATCAACTATTACCCCAGTTTGGGATAGAAACCAATGTTGTATAGAACTCCCCATACATGTTAATGAACTTATTGGGAACACTAAACAGAACTATGTTTTTCAGGGTATGTTCCGTTGCTCAAACACACGTAATAAATTCCTTACGCTACTTTATCACAGATGATTATGATTTCAGAAGCAATGAAACCACATGTTGGTATTCGTTCAAGACTAACCATGGAGCTTTGAGTCTGAGAGATGAGGAGGAAGAGTACCTGAAGGTCCAACCTCTGAGTATAATAAAAATTGGCTGCCTTCCTGTCTGAGGATTAAGTTCTTTCCTACCACATATCTGTTTCATTCAAGATTCTGTTGGATAAGGGCTAAAGCGAAGTCCAATGATCTCAAACCCAACCAAGAAATGTCTCCACATATCTGTGGCAGACATCTTAATTTAAGAGTAAAACAGTTCTACGCTGGCAAGCACCAGTAGGCAGACCCAATGGAAACTGTACAACTCAGGGAACAAGCCAACACTAACACACACTAAATCAGCACTCTGCAGAGCTGGCAATAAGAAACTCACAAGGTAACTCTAAAAACAACACAGGAGCTGTGCCTGTGTTTTATTTAATATATACAGTACACCTTTTAAAAAGAATTCAAACATATTTAAAACTAAACTTTGCTTAAAAAATTGCCTTATGCTTTTACTGAGAACAATGAGCATTGTTTATTTCAAGGACAAATAAAGCACTACAGTGTTCCCTCGATTTTCGCGGGGTCAAACTTCGCAAATAGCCGATACCACGGCTTTTCAAAAAAATTAATTAAAAAATACTTTGCGGGTTTTTTTTATACCACGGTTTTTCCTACGTCCTACGTCATACGTCATCGCCAAACTAATAATGTTTGCAAATAAATAACAAAAAAAAAATTACTGTTAGTAAATAAATGTTTATAAATATCAGGATCACTAAGTGTCTTATTCAATGGTGAGTACCAGTAATAACGGTGAGTAAATGGTTGTTAAGGGAATGGGAATAGGCGTTGATTGCTTACCTGAACGCCTCTTCTCGTACGGTGAGCGGGTACAGCAGTCACATGGGTTGCTCATGTCCAATCCGGTGGAACTGAGCCTAGTATTAAAAAAGCTTGCTGGATCCGCCCCTTCCCCAGAATTCGCGAATCCGTAGACTAGGCTCAGATGTGAAGCTGTTTAGTGTTCAACTCTCATTGTTAGAGGAAAGAAGGTTATAGAAAGGTATAGAAGACACATACAAGGGCGGGAAGTGACTGCTGTACCCGCTCACCGTACGAGAAGAGGCGTTCAGGTAAGCAATCAACGCCTATTCTCCGTACTGAAGGAGCGGGTCCAGCAGTCACATGGGACATACCCAATAGATGGTCCCTAGGGTGGGATTAATTGCTATCGTGAGAGATAACGGATTGGAGTACCCTTCTGCCGAAGGCAGCGTCCGCTGAGGCGTAAGAGTCAATCTTGTAGTGCCTGATGAAGGAATTTGGCGAGGCCCAAGTGGCTGCTTTGCAGACCTCCTCCAACGGGGCTTGAGTCGCCCAAGCGGCCGAAGTGGCTGCGCTCCTGGTGGAATGCGCTGTGATGTTCTTTGGAACTGAGAGGGAGGCCAACTCGTAGGCCTTAGAGATAGTCCCTCTGATCCAACGGCCTATCACTGTTGAAGACACTTTGGCACCCATGACTCTGGGGTGATAGGCTATAAAAAGTGCTTCCGACCTCCGAAAGGGTCCTGTGCGTTGGATGTAGATCCTCAGCGCTCTAATGAGATCCAGGGTGTGCCATCTAATTGCCAAGGGATGGTCCCGTTGGAGACAGAAAGAAGGTAAGACAATATCCTGGGTTCTGTGGAACATGGAACTGACCTTGGGTAAGAAGGTGGGGTCCAGTCGTAAGACTACCTTGTCCTGATGGAATTGGCAGAGATCCTGCCTGATTGAAAGGGCAGCCAACTCCGAAATGCGTCGGGCAGAGGTAATTGCCACCAGGAATGCTACCTTAAAGGATAGGTACCTGAGGGACGCAGATTTTAGGGGTTCGTAGGGTGCCTGCGTGAGGGAATGGAGAACCCGTGGCAAATCCCAGGATGGATATCTGTGGACCTTAGAAGGTCTGAGGTTGGCTATACCCTTGAGGAATTCCTGAACTTCTGGAAAGGAACGGAGAGGCTGTCTGCGGGGCCCTGCTAGAACAGAGGAGATGGCCGCCAGATGACGACGGAGAGTACTGGTGGAAAGGCCTTGATGGAAACCTTGCATAAGGAAGGAAATGATCCTGTGTATGGGAATGCACAGGGGAGAGAGACCCTCCTGTAGGCACCACTGGTGAAACTTGGACCATGTATGGTCGTAGATTCGATTGGTCGAACCTCTTCTGGCCTTTAAGATGACCTCCACTGTGTCGGGGTCGTGTCCACGCAGATCTAAGTCTCTCCTGATAACAGCCAGGCGGTGAGGTGGAACCACTCCGGGTCTGGATGGAATGAGGCCCCCTGCCGTAGCATATCCCCCGAAACGGGGAGTCGCCAGGGGTCCTGGACGGACAGCTGTTGGAGGTCCGCGAACCAGGGCCGGCGGGGCCAATGAGGGGCGATTAGAATTACTCGGGCCCTCTCGATGAGGACCTTGTGAATCACGTCCGGAAGAATTGGAATTGGAGGGAATGCATACAGGAGTCCTGGGGGCCAGGGGCTCCTGAGGGCATTGGTTGCTTCTGCTCCCGGGGATGGGAACCTGGAGAAGAATCGAGGGAGTTGGGCATTCGTTTCGGTGGCAAAGAGATCCAGCACTGGTAGGCCGAATCTGAGGCTGATTTGATGGAACAGGTCTTGATGTAGATTCCACTCTCCTGGATCTATCGTTGCTCGAGAGAGCCAATCCGCCTGGACATTGAGGCTCCCCGAGATGTGATCGGCTAGGAGCGACTGAAGGTGTTTTTCTGCCCAAAGGCCTAACTTGAGGGCCTCCCTCATGAGAGCCTTGGATCTCGTGCCCCCCTGTCTGCAGATGTGGCTTTTTGTGGCTATGTTGTCGGTGAGTATGAGAACGTGCCGGTTGGGGATGCGAGGCTTGAACTGTTTTAGAGCCAGGGAGACGGCTCTTAACTCTAGCCAATTGATTGGCCTGGAAACTTCCTCCGGTGACCACGTACCCTGGGCTATCATCCCCTGGGCATGGGCGCCCCATCCTGATAGGCTGGCATCTGTGGTGATGACGAATTGGTCCGGGGACCTGAAAGGGGATCCTTTGTCCATGGCCGAAGACATCCACCACCTGAGAGATCTGCGAACCATCGATGGAATGGCAATGCGACGACTTGAGTTGCTGAGCCCTGATCTCTGAAAAGGTAATAGAAGCCACTGTAGTTCCCTGGCATGGAGACGAGCCCAGGGAATGATGCCTATGCACGACACCATTTTACCCAGAAGGGAGGACAAGGTGACTATGGAGACTGATTGCAGTGGTAAAATGTGAGAAATCAACTCCCCTATATTATGTTTCCTCTCAGGAGAGAGGAAAACTTGGGATGATTCTGAATCAATGATAGATCCCAGATGCAATATGGAAGTAGAAGGCTGAAGGTGGCTTTTATCAAAGTTAATAGAAAAACCATGGGTCTGTAAAACTGACATGGTGACAGAAAGGTTTACCTTTACTTCCTCTAGAGAATTTCCATGAACTAAAATGTCATCTAAATAACATAGAATGTGGATGGGCTTGGCCCGGATATAGGCCGCCAAGGACCCCAAAAGCTTTGTGAAGACTCTAGGGGCCGAGGAGAGACCAAATGGCATAGCCCTATACTGGAAATGTCTGCCCTGGAAGGAGAAACGTAACAATTTTCTGTGGCATTTGGCAATGGGGATATGGAGATAGGCCTCAGTGAGGTCTAAGGAAGCCATGAAGTCCCCCGGATGGATAGCTGCTAAAATAGATGAGAGGGAATGCATCTTGAACTTTCTATATTTGATGAATAAATTCAGCCTTTTGAGGTCCAAGATAGCTCTCCAACCTCCGGAGGTCTTAGGGACCATAAAGAGGATGGAGTAAAAACCCCGGCCTCTCTGACCGGAGGGGACCGGCTGGATGGCTCTAATGGATAATAAATGGGAGATGGCTTCCTCCATCCGGGTATGAGCAGAGGGAGAACTGGGAGAAGGGCAGGTAATAAAACGTTTGGGGGGGGGGGAGAAATAAACTCTAAAAGGAGACCTCTTTGAACTGTATCAATGACCCAGGGGTCCTTGGAAGATTGGCGCCAGCTAGAGGAGAAGTAGGCCAGGCGCCCCCCTATGGGGACTGAAGGGGAATTACCATCTGGGCTTTTTAGAAGCCCTGTTAGAGGACGCTCCTCTCTGGTAGCAGTATCCCTTACCCCTGGGGTTCCTACCTTGGGAACAAAAACGAGGGGAGTACTGACCTGGATTCCTCTGGTAAGTGGGCGCCTGATCTTGTTGGCGCCCCGGACGACGAAAGGACTGCGTTTTAGTGGTCTTTTTGGTAGTCGGGCCCAATACTTTTTTCTTGTCCGTGGTTTCAGTTAGGAGTGGGTCTAGAAGATCTCCAAATAGGAGGTCGCGTTTTAATGGCCCTAAGGCTAACTGCCACTTCTGACGTACTCCTGCCTGCCATGGGCGAAGCCATAGGAGTCTTCTGGCCGTGGTGGAGGCCGCAATGGACTTGGCTGCGAATCTGGTGGATTGCAGTGTGGCATCAGCCACGTATTGGGCGGCCGCAAATACCTTGTTGAAGTCCTGTTGACCTCTTAAGTCATCGGGAGGAATATGTTGTTGAAGTTGACGAAGCCATAGGAGCATGGCTCTAGAAAAAAAGGAAGCAGATGCGGAGCTTTTAATAGCCCAGGAATCTGCGGTGAAACCTCTCTTGAGCATCTGTTCAATCCTCTTGTCCTCTGGACGAAGAACCTCTTCTGCTTCGCCTGGAACTGCAGCCGCAGAGTGTAGGGTTTTTACCGGTTCATCAGGCTTAGGGCAGGATAAGAGATCCTCATAAGAGGGGGATAATTTATACAATCTTTTGTCTTTGGTGGTAGGGTTAAGCCCTGATGCTGGAAACTCCCACTGTCTAAGCAAGGCATCTTTAAACAATTTAGGCATAGGGATTACCTCGTTATCCTCTTGTTCCTCTGTGAAGTAGGGTAAGTTCTCTTCCGGAGGGTCAGTGGAAGTAGTGGCTTGCTTCTCTTGTGCCGCTAGCCCTGTGGAAACTCTAGCCTTGAGAAGGAGAGATTTGAACAATTGAGAGGGAAAAATAGTAACTGGAGAAGGAACCTTGATTTGGGATTCCTCATCGTCCGAGAGGCCTTGACATGGATCCTCATCCTCTTCCATATCCTGATCATAATCATCCTGAGAAGAATCTGATTCTTCCTGAATAGGAGCTCTGACTGTTGAAGGAGAATTCAAGGGACGGAAGGGACGAGGAGGAGGAAGAGGTACAGAAGGCACATTGATGGCAGAGAGCTTGGCATCAATGGCCTTGGACAACACAGAGAAAATGGATTGGAACTCTGGAGGGAGGCTAGAAATATCAGCAGGAGTGACAGAAGAATCTCTGATGGCCTGAGAGGATGCTGGCTGGGAAGATTCTTCAACGATATCTGGTTCCTCTGGACCTAAGCCCCATAGATTAGGTTGGGGTCTGTCTAGGTTTGGCTCATCCAGAGATAACACAGAGACACCAGAGAGAGGCAAGATAGGAGCCTCTGGGGGGTCAAGACTGCTGAGCACTTGGGCCTGCACTTTCAAGCGTTTAGCAGATTTATCATGAATTTTTTGTAGGGCTTGGTCCCTTCTCTTCTCAGCCTTGGTGGTTCTGGTCAAGGGGCGGGCTATGGCAGAAGAGGGGGCCAAGGCCTGGGGGATACTGGTTATCTCATCACCTGTAGGCCTGGCCTCTCTGGGACCCTGATTGGTGCCTCTCTTGGGAAAGGAAGCCATAGTCTGACAATTTACAGAAGACAAGGCTAGAGCCAAAAGAAATCTGATTTATAAGGGGGAGAAGAATTCCAAGCTTTCCCAAGAGGAGAGGGATCTTGCTCCTAGGCCTCGGAGCTGCTGCGACTTGAGAGCAATCTGGGCAAACCCAGAGTTCGTGTTCCCAAATACAGCGTGGCCAGCCTCCCTAAACTTCAATTAAAGTAACCAAGGCACCCTGGTTGGAGGACTGGCCGGTGGAGAATTAAGCCTGAGCGTCTCAAAGCCCACTCCAAAGATCCGGGCGGTGGACTGAAGCACCAACGGCCGGCAGGAGGCCAACACGAGGTACTAAATTACAGGGCGCGAAGGCCTTCACGCCAAAAACGAAACCGTTCCGTAAAAGATTTAAAAGAAACGGCCTGCTAAGTCCAGGAGACTGAGAGGGAAGCGTCTCACACCGCGGGAGGTAAAGCCCTTAAAAGATAATAAATAGACTTGCCTAATGACCTCCAGGCCGAAGGGTTGTAAATAACCCGAAACGGCAGCAGGAATAGCCAGCGGCGAGAGGAGCCGCGGGAGGCTAAACCGCTACTTCTCCCCTGAGAGAAAAGCTGAGCCGCCGATGGCTGGCGTTAATTAGCAAGTCTCGAATTTCAATAGAAAGGATTTCTTACTGTTTGGAAGGATAGAATCGAAGGGAAGGTGTTAGTGATGAACGAGCTATTTCACATATACTCCGCTGGATGCGAACTGAGCGAATTCTGGGGAAGGGGCGGATCCAGCAAGCTTTTTTAATACTAGGCTCAGTTCCACCGGATTGGACATGAGCAACCCATGTGACTGCTGGACCCGCTCCTTCAGTACGGAGAAATGGTAATTTAGGGGTTTAAAGTGTTAAGGGATGGCTTGTGATACTGTCCATAGCCAAAAATGGTGTATTTACTTCTGCATCTCTACTTCGTGGAAATTCGACTTTCGCGGGCGGTCTCTGAACGCATCCCCCGCAGAAATCGAGGGAACACTGTATTACCTTTTCCAGTATTAAATTAAGGGAGCTGGGGGGAAGCAAAATTAAGCACCCTGAGGTCCCAAGACATCAGCTCATCACTTCAAGGCCACAGGCAGGGAAAGGGAATATAGCAGCTCACGATCCAGCTTGCTTTTGCAGAGATAGTCACCAAAACCACTTTCTTCAAATTGAAATGGACAATTGAGAGATAACAGGGAGGAGGAATGAAAAGGGAAAAGTTAACTGGAAGACTTTCACACGCAAAACAATTCTGGCTTTGCTTTATTTAACCACTTGGCTTTTTAGTAAAATAATTATTTTTGCTACACGTGGAGTCGAGAGTATTTATTTCCTAAAGCAGTGTTTTTCAACCAGTGTGCCACGAGACATGGTCAGATGTGCCGCGAAGCTCAGAGAAAGAAAACAAGAGAGAGAGAAAGAAAGAAAGAGAAAGAGAAAGCAAGCAAGAGAAAAAGAAAACAAGAGAGAAAGCAAGCAAGAGAGAGAAAGAAAGAAAGAAAGAAAGAGAGAGAGAACAAGAGAGAAAGCAAGCAAGAGAAAGAACGAGAGAAAGAAAGAAAGCAAAAGAGATAGAGAAAGAGAGGGAGGGAGGGAAGGTGGGAGAGTGAAAGACATAGAGGGAGGTAGGGAGAGAGAAAGAGAGCAAAAAAGAGGAAAGAAGGAAGAGAGAAAGAAAGAGGGATGGAGAGAGAGAAAAGAAGAGGAAGGGAGAGAAAGAGGGAGAGAGAAATAGAGTGAAAGGGAGGAACAGAGATAATTTTTTGTCCAATATTTTTTTAGCCACCCCCCCCCCTTTCAATGTGCCCCATGGTTTTGTAAATGTAAAAAATGTGCCGCGGCTAAAAAAAGGTTGAAAATCACTGTCCTAAAGGACCAAACTGGAACAGGTCTGACACTTAATTTTGAATTTGAAGATAAATCGAGAAAATGTATCATTGGCATGAACCGCAGGAAATGTTTCCTAAGAAATGAAACAGTATTGAGAATCCACCAGCCTATAGACATCGAGTTCTAATCCATACTTTTTGCTGTCCTATTATATTCCTCCCCATCAGCTGTACAAAAAGAGGGAACAGTAAACTAGAAATCACTACTAATATTACTAGTCTCCAGACAGTTCAAATCAATATATTTATTAAACAAGCTTAATTGCATTAATTTAAAAAAGAAAAAGTAACAGGAAAGGAACAACAACAAAAATGAATATATTATTGTTACCCAATTTGTTATTAATTTATAATCAATTCAATATAGATAGTCCTTATTTAGTAAGTGTCTCATACAGTGACCATTCACAGTTACAACAGTGGCAAAAATAACTTTGTGTCCTTCATAGATGTGGGGAGTGAACGAAAGAGTGCAGTACACTCTGAAGTAAGAGTTTAAATACAGTGTGGTTCTACTTAGTGATCACCTCTTTTAATGGCCAAGGTGCCAGTCCCAACTTGGTTATTAAATGAGGACCAACTATATATGAATAAAATAAATATTCTACTGCACTCAATAGTCAGTTAAATGCTTTTAAAGGTCAAAAAGAAAACCATGGAAACCACAATGTAATAGCTGACTTATATACATGTGTTTGCCATCATTGCCCAATTATAGTATTGTTAAAAATAAACTGAACCAGATTTCAAAATACATAAAGACACAAAGCGTATTTTGCAGATACAGCATTGTCCAGATCTGAAGAAACAATCTACAAGTCAAGCAGGTCGGTTCCAAAATATTTCAGAAATAATTGTATACTAAGATGGATCATACCATCCAAAATACTTTTAATTTGTCAGGGTTCATTTCACCAAATCCTTTGTGTAGATGTTTAGAGCTAAGCATTGGGGAAAATAAACAGTTGCCGTGGAAATTAAGAAAGGTAATTTACTGCCAAAATTCAACCACAATCTGTGTCAATATTTTGTGATTAATAATATGGGTGACTCCATATAGGTCAGTGGTGGCAAACCTTTAAAGACATCGAGTGCCCAAACCATAGTTCCCTCTAAGCTGAGCAGTGAGCAATCGCTCACTTAAAAATCATCATCAACTCAGAGTTTTCCAAACCTGCCCAGAAGCCGAGAGGGAAAGAGTGAGAGGGAAGGAGAGAGAGAGGAAGAGAGAGAAACAGATAGAAAAAAGAGAGGAAGGAAAAGAGAAAGAAAAAGAATGGGAGTAAGGAAGAGAGAAAGAAAATCAAAATCTAGTTTGAAACTAGCTCAACTATTTAAGTGGCATTTTGATATTGATAGAGTTGCCCTATTATGAGCTCACTGTTATAGACACACAGTACAGGCAAAACAGGGTGGGTTTTTTATTTGTTTGTTTATTTATTTATTTATTTAATATTTCTGTGCCGCCCAGTCCCAAAGGGACTGCCGCTCAGACACTATATTTTTCCGCCCACCCCAAAAAAACATTAGAGAGAACACTGGCCCAAACTGTTTGTGCACATATCAAACTGAAAGGTGAGCTTAATTTCGTTGTTTGAAGGGAAATAGTTCACGAAAGAAATGCCATGGAGAGCTGATCTGGGTTGACGGTATGTGCCAGCAGAGTTGGCTCTGCATGCTACTTGTGTCACGCGTGCCATAGGTTTGCCATCACTGGTATAGGTAATTGGGTCATAATGAAAATTGGGAGTGGAAATTACTATTGCCAAGAGAGACAGTCATAAAGTGCAATGTTAAAGGACTATTGTAGCTTCAAGGGGAAGAGCCTTCTCTGTGGCGGCCCCAGGCCTCTGGAACCAACTCCCCCCAGAGATTAGAACTGCCCCCACCCTCCCCTGTCTTTCGTAAACTACTCAAGACTCATTTATACCGCCAGGCATGGGGGAGTTGAGATAGCTCTTCCCCCTAGGCCATTACAAGTTATGCATGGTATGTTTGTGTGTATGTTTGGTTTTATAATAGGGGTTTTTAGTTGTTTTTATTATTGGATTGTACATGTTGTGTTTATTATTGTTGTTAGCCGCCCCGAGTCTGCGGAGAGGGGCGGCATACAAATCCAATAAATTATTATTAATTATTAAATTATTATTATGACAGTTCTGGCAGCCTTGGTTGCCGCTGTTAAGTGAGGCCCATGTGGGTCATTAAATAAGGACCTCACCTGACCTGACTTCCTGCCAGCTTCTGCAATGACTTTGTTTGTGGGGATGCTGCAGTGGCTGAAACTCCAAGGACTCCTTGTAAGTCTCCCTCATTCATCACCATTACAAATTTGAACAGTTACTGAATGACTGGTTGTAACCTAAGGACCAGTTGCATTAAGCCCACAGAAAGAGCTTCATGTTGCCTGCACCCATTTCTTTCTCTATTAGTCTATCTGTATTTAAAAGAGCTTCCTCTGAGTCCATGCTGTTAAGCTCCCTTGACATGGGAGGGCCCTCCCTGGACAGGGAGGTTTTCAAAACAATGTGCCAGACTTCTCGCAGTCTGGACTAGAAATTGATAATGATTTATGCAACTGCTTACTTAGATCAGTGATTTTCAACCTTTTTTGAGCTGCGGCACATTTTTTACACATACAAAATCATGGGGCACATTGAGTGGGGGGGGGAAGTGGGGGGCTAAAAAAATGTGGACAAAAAAAATTCTCTCTCTCTTCCTCCCTTTCGCTCTATTTCTCTACCTCTTTCTCTTCCTTCCTCTCTCCATCCTTCTTTTTCTTCCTTCCTTCCTCTCTTTTTTGCTCTTTCTATCTCTCCCTCCTTCTTCCCTGCCTCTCTTTCTCTCTCTCCTGCTTTCTCTCTCTCTCTCTCTTGTTTTCTTTCTCTCTCTTGCTTTTTCTCTCTCTCTCTCTTTCTCTCTCTTGCTGAGCTTCGTGGCACACCTGACCATGTCTCGCGGCACACTGGTTGAAAAACACTGACTTAGATCAATGGCATTGTTTGGAAAGAAAGTTAAGGTTACAATCAAGAATTTCGAGCAATAGCTTCTTTCAAATGAGATCCCTACGTAGGCAATTTAGAGCCGCAAAAGCACTTGTACTTTTTCATCCAGGGGCTGGAAGCAGGTAGTCCTTATCTGTTCCCTGCTATCATTATTCACAGCCCACCTGCTTGTTTGACAAATAGCCCCTGCTTATTTATTAGATTTGTATGCTGCCCCTCTTCGTAGACTCGGGGCGGCTCACAACAATAACAAAGACAATGTAAGAACAAATCTAATAATTTAAAAAACACTAAAAACCCCATTATTAAAAGCAAGCATACACCCAAACATACCATGTATAAACTGTATAGGCCCGGGGGAGATGTCTCAGTTCCCCCATGCCTAAAGGCAGAGATGGGTCTTAAGAACTTTACAAAAGGCAAGGAGGGTGGGGGCAGTTCTGATCTCCGGGGGAAGCTGGTTCCAGAGGGTCGGGGCTGCCACAGAGAAGGCTCTTCTCCTGGGTCCCGCCAAACAACATTGTTTAGTTGACGGGACCCGGAGAAGGCCAACATTGCAATGGATTTCTGTCTCTTGATGTTTCATCCACAGATTCTTGAATTCTCTTCCTGGTTTTCATTTTGTTGCCCATTCAATTCATTTCATTACTATGTAAATCCTCATTTACAGTAGCAATCACAACCGGAACTGGCAATCCCATCAATAAATGAAGGGATCGCAAAGTGGAAAATCATGTGATCCAGGCTGTGCTTTCTTGTTCAAAATTGACAAAACTAATCAGTTTTACACCTTCAGCTTTTGTCTGCCTCCTAACCATTCCCCCACCCTTTGGAAAGCTCAGGACAATTAAGAAAAAATAAAGTTTGTATTTACATTTATTGGAGTGGAAGGGATTATAAGAAAGTTTAAGTAAGAACATAGTGAGGAATACTCATCAAAATAACATAGTAGTGTTGGCAGTCACGAATGTGCTTTGCAAATAGCCCCATTGTGTGCCTACTTACTCTTTTTATTTTATTTATTTATTTATTAGATTTGTATGCCGTCCCTCTCCGAAGACTCGGGGCGGCTAACAACAATAAAGAAAACAATGTAACAAATCTAATATTAAAAAATAATCTAAAAAAACCCAATTTAAGAGACCAATCATACAAACAAGCATACCATGTATAAATTCTATAAGCCTAAGGGGAAGGGAAAAAATTTCAATTCCCCCATGCCTGACGACAGAGGTGGGTTTTAAGGAGCTTGCGAAAGGCAAGGAGGGTGGGGGCAACTCTGATATCTGGGGGGAGCTGGTTCCAGAGGGTCGGGACCGCCACAAAGAAGCCTCTTCTCCTGGGTCCCGCCAAATGACATTGTTTAGTCCAGTGTTTCCCAACCTTTTTTGAGCCGCGGCACATTATTCATATTTTCAAAATCCTGGGGAACACTGAAAGGGGGGGGGGGCGGGCTAAAGAAAAGTTTGGACCAAAAAACCCTCTCTCTTCCTCCCTTTCGCTCTATTTCTCCCTCTTTCTCTCTTTTCCTTCCTTCCCTTCTTTCTCTCTCTCCATCCCTCTTTCTTTCTTTCTTCCTCTCTTTTTTGCTCCCTTTCTCTCTCCCTCCTTCCCTTCCTCTGTCTTTCTCTCTCCCTTGCTCTCTCTCTCTCTGTCTCTCTTGCTATCTCTTTCTTGCTTTTTTCTCTCTCTCTTGCTCTCTCACTCTCTTTCACTGTCTTGCTATATGTCTCTTTCTTTCTCTTTGCCTCTCTTGCTATCTCTCTTTCTTTCTCTTTCTCTCTCTCTGTCTCTCTTGCTATGTCTCTCTTTCTTTCTCTTTCTCTCTCTCTCTGTGCCTCTCTTGCTAAGTCTCTCTTTTTCTCTTGCTATGTCTCTCTTTCTTTTTCTCTCTCTGCCTCTCCTGCTATGTCTCTCTTTCTCTCTCTCTTTCTCTGCCTCTCTTTCTTGCTCTGTCTCTCTTTCTCTGCCTCTCTTGCTATGTCTCTCTTTCTCTCTCTCTCTGCCTCTCTTATATGTCTCTCTTTCTTTCTCTCTCTCTCTCAGCTGACTGCAAGCGGGAGCCCTGACGGCGGCAGCTGGACACCGTATATGCCAGGCCCGCAGCGCCAGCATGTACGACGTCCAGCAGCACGTCCAACCGCCACCGTCAGGGCTCCCGCTTGCAGTCAGCTGAGAGAGAGAGAGAAAGCGCTCCCTCTCGCCGCCGCCATCTCCCCGTGACTGCCTGCGGCCGCCCCCCCCCCCACTCCCATCGCCAGTGCCCTCCCGCCGGGCCACAAAGGACACTTGCCATCGATGCCAGAGAAGCTCCAGCTGGGCGGGGCGCTGCCGGTACTTCCGTCCTGGGGCTCCCGCTCGTAGCTGTCAACCGGCTCCTGCTCCATGCCACGGTTTTCGGCGCTCTCCTGCTGGGCCCCAAAGAAGGAAGGCGGGAAAAAGGCGCGAAGAATGGAGCTCTCCTTCTTCCTGCCTTCCTTCTTTGGGGCCCAGCAGGAGAGCGCCGAAAACCGCAGCATCGAGCAGGAGCCGGTTGACAGCTGCGAGCGGGAGCCCCAGGACGGAAGTTCCGGCAGCGCCCCGCCCAGCTGGAGCTTGGCGGCACACCTGGCCATGTCTCACGGCACACTAGTGTGCCGCGGCACACCGGTTGGGAAACGCTGGTTTAGTCGACGGGACCTGGAGAAGACCCACTCTGTGGGACCTAACCGGTCGCTGGGATTCGTGCGGTAGAAGGTGGTCCCGGAGATATTCTGGTCCGATGCCATGAAGGGCTTTATAGGTCATAACCAACACTTTGAATTGTGACCGGAAATTGATCGGCAACCAATGCAGATTGCGGAGTGTTGGTGTAACATGGGCATGCCTTGGGGAGCCCATGATTGCTCTTGCAGCTGCATTCTGCACGATCTGAAGTTTCCGAACACTTTTCAAAGGTAGCCCCATGTAGAGAGCATTACAGTAGTCAAACCTCGAGGTGATGTAATCCCTTCCATCTCTAACCTTCTCCAGTGTCAAAAGTGTGGGTGAAAGGAATAAAATATAGAGGCAGGATTACAAGAGAATAAGCAGACATACAGTGGGGAGTATACTGTACATCGAAAGCAATGTGCCAGCAGCTGCAAGGGCATTATGCACATGGCTCAGTGTATTCCTCATTTTGTGCCTTCAGGTCAATATAAGACAACATACTGACCGTATGGCCATCACAAGACTGAAAGATACTGTTAAGGTCATAAATGCAGGTATTGCTTACAAAGTTATTTTTTCAGCATTGTTGTAAGTTTGAGCAGTTACTAAATGATGCAGCTGGTAAGTGAGGACAATCTGGACAGAAATTGTATTATTTTTAATACATATTGATCTTCCTGTTCATATACAACAGTGGTTTTTAGTTTAGAGTGGGATATATTAGTAAGATAAATGTCTGAGCAACATGGGAAAATATTTTTATGAACATGAAGGATCATCAATATTATAGGGAAATGGAGTGGAAGTAAACACAAATGTGTCTTACATTACTAAAAAATAAAAACTCACCCACTTGGCAATTGGACACCCCTGGGAACTTTTTCCTTCTCTGCCTGTATACACCACTACTTCTATTCTTACAGCACTTCCTTTTGCTCCATACCTGCAGAAAGGGAAACAGAAAAATAATTGATTAATACATTATCAAAAGACAGCAATAATTACTATGAGATCCATTCTGAATTGACTCTAAGGTATTTCTGAAGGCAATACTCTCTGAAACAGACTCATCTGATAACAGACTCAAAGATAACAAAATAAATACATATTAGATTTTTTAAAATAGCAAAGCATTAAACTTGAGGCATCACATTAGCGCAAAGAGAAAGGCCTGATGTTGCTTCTAAAAAGGACATATTTTCTGCTTCTGAAGATCCTCAAAAACCTTAAGATTTAAGGGCAGTCACCAACAATAATTCAGGATACACAGTACTCTGAGAAAACATACTGCTAATGCATCTACAAACAGAAGGCTAAAATGAAAGGGTAGAAATTTCAAAGAATTAAATTTCATCTACAGTATACATTTGAAGAAATTTCTTCAACAGCAGACTTGAATACCTCTAACCTAATGATATCAGCTCCGCTAGGTAAACTACTGTAGATCATGAAAGCAACTCACAGGAAGCCTTTTACAGAGATTGGCTAGAACCATGATGGGGAATCTATGGCACGCCTGCCACAGTGGTTGATATCGCCCACCCAAAAGGAGCCCACCCTCCAAGCTCTTCCAAGCCTCCACTCTTTCTGCAGAGAACAAGCGTGTGTGTGTGTAAAAAGCTCTTCCCTTCTACCTGCATGCTGTTACTGGCTCTTCACCCAACTCTGCACCCAGGTAGCAGCCATGATTCCAGGTAGCAGTGTCTTCTTGGTCTTTCAGTGTGTGTGTGTGTGTGTGTGTGTGTGTGTGTGTGTGTGTGTGTGGTGTGTGTGAGTGCAGAAACAGTAACAGCAGCTTTTCATGCCACCAAATCATTTGTGCAGGAAAGAGTGAATGCTTGGAAGAGATCGGAGGGCAGGCTCCTTTTACGTGGGTGATCACTGGTGTAGTTCAGCGGGGAGGCTACACACAGGGTGTGCTGTTTAGAGAGACCTGGGTGGGGTGAGTCCCTTTCGAATCTCGCTCCCTTCTCCCCACACTCTAGGAAAGAAGCAACAACGTGAAGCCTCTTTGTGACCACAGCGGCAGGCAATAGGCCCAAATGGCTCCCAGCATTCCTCGCGCACAACCCCACCGCTCAGAAGAGCAGCTGCAGGGGTAGGACAAGAGCTTCCCTTGCGTGCCCTATTTTCTTCTTTTCTTTTGCCACTGCCACTGCTTCCAAAAGCGCACGCGTACCAGAGAGCTGGCCAGTTCATCCAAGGGCATGGGGTGAGTTACTCAGCTGTACATCTCCACCCTGTGTCCATTCAGTGAAGCAGTGGAAGTAATGTACCAATGTCTGGAAGCTGTCAGGGTCTGGATGGATGCCAGCATGCTCAAGCTCATTCCAGACAAGATAGAGTGGCTGTGGGTACTGCCTCCCAAGGACACGTCCACCTGTCCATCCATTACCCAGGGGGTAGAATTACTGACCCCCTCAGAGAGGGTCCGCAACTTGGGTGTCCTCCTCGATCCACAGCTGACTTTAGAACACTATCTTTCGGCTGTGGTGAGGGGAGCGTTTGCCCAGGTTCGCCTGGTGCACCAGTTGCGGTCCTGTTTGGACAGGGAGTCTTTGCTCATGGTCACTCATGCCCTCATCACCTCAAGGTTCGACTATTGCAATGCTCTCTACATGAGACTACCTTTGAAGAGTGTTTGGAAACTTCAAATTGTCCAAAATGCAGCCGCGAGAGCGGTTATGGGCCTTCCAAGGCATACCCATATTTCACCATCACTCCGCGGACTGCCGATTAGTTTCCGGACACAATTCAAAGTGTTGGTTATGACCTACAAAGCCCTACATGGCATTGGACCAGATTACCTCCAAGACCACCTTCTGCCGCACAAATACCAGCCTCCAGTTAGGTCCCACAGAGTCGGCCTCCTCATGGTCCCATCAACCAGACAATGTCGTTTGGCGGAGCCCAGAGGAGGAGCCTTCTCTGTGGGGGGCCCGGCCCTCTGGAATCAGCTCTCCCTAGAGATTCACACTGCCCCCATCCTCCTTACCTTCCATAAAAGTTTAAAGAATTATTTATGCCGCCAGGCCTGGGGTCATTAGATCCCCCCCCCCCCCCGACAACGAGTGTTTTAGTGTGTCTGCAGAGTGAATGATAACTAATATTTCTTTTAAATTATATTAGAAATTTTTAAAGTTTTTCTAGTCATATTAATTGGATTCCAGATGGATTGTTATGTTTTTTTATATGTTGTGAGCCGGCCCGAGTCCTCGGAGAGGGGCAGCAAACAAATCCCAGAAATAAATAAATAAGAGCTGGACTGGAAAGAATGGCATTGGTTCTATTATGCTGAAATAAATAAATACTGGAATG
Source organism: Erythrolamprus reginae (assembly GCF_031021105.1). Lineage (NCBI taxonomy): Eukaryota > Metazoa > Chordata > Lepidosauria > Squamata > Dipsadidae > Erythrolamprus > Erythrolamprus reginae. Next base: position 18,607,152 of record NC_091954.1, on the reverse strand, counting down.
TTGAAGCAAACAGAAGGGGGTTTTGTGAGTGAAATTTCATCAGTCAAACTCCCCAAAATTATAGACACTAAGCAATTGGAGGGAAGAAAAGCAAATTGCAGGAGAAACAAATCAGCAAGAAAATGAATGGGGAAATTGCAATGCAGATTGCCTTATGTGAAACAGATCTTTATGCAAGTCAAATGTATCTGATGTTAAGTATTGCTAAAAATAGTTTATGATGTTGACAGCTTAAGTTACAGTTTTCATATCACTTGCTCTGTTCATATTAAGCGTGTTAATTTGAGTACATCCTGCAAAAAAGTGTCTTGTAATAGTGCAATGTCAGTCAAATTATCTAAAATTTCATCCTAATTTGAGATTTCACCAGTTTCCAGAGGCCTCAGATTGGCTAAGATGGTAACAAAATGTGGAACAAATCCAGGATGACTTTATCTATAGCCTAGTTAAAAACTTTTGAGTTACAAATTTTGACCAATGCAAACAAACCTGTCCATAACTCCCAACTTACAAGGTCCCAGAATCCAGGAAAAGGTTATTTTATCTGCACAAAACACGGAAGGCTGAGTTAACCTTGGGCAGCTTAGGATCAAACTCCTGGTTACGGGCAGCGTCAGCCTGCAATACAGTGATCCCTCGATTTTCGCGGGTTCAAACTTTGCGAAACGGCTATACCACGGTTTTTCAAAAAATATTAATTAAAAAATACTCCGCGGTTTTTTTCCTATACCACGGTTTTTCCCACCCGATGACGTCATATGTCATCACCAAGAGTCACTTCTCTCTCTCTTTCTCTTTCTTTCCTGTCATTCTCTGCTTCAATCATTTTCTCATTTCTCTTTTTTTCTCCCTTTTTCTATAATTTTTCTCTCTTTCTCTACCTTCCACTCTCCCCCCTCTTGCTCTCTCTCTCTTTCTCCCTCTCTCTCTCCCTCTCTGTGAGGCCGGCAAAGATTGCTTTGAATGTCGGCTGCCCCTGCCCCCCAGCGCCTCCAGCCCCCTCGCTGCTACCGCCCACCCGCCCGATCCACCCCTCTCACCGGTTTTCTTGGGACACGGGTCCTCCTGCAGCAGCGCTGGCGGCTACGGCTTCTCATCCTCTTCATTCGGCCAGTAGCCGCTCTGAGCGCTTTGAGAACGCCTGCCCCACCTCTCCTGCAGCCCCCTCACTGATAGCTGGGACGAAAGCGCTCTCAGCTAAGGGACTGTGAGGGGGGCAGGGCGGGCATTCTCAAAGCGCTCAGAGCGGCTACCGGCCGAATGAAGAGGATGAGAAGCTGTAGCCGCCAGCACTGCTGCAGGAGGACCCGTGTCCCAAGAAAGCCGGTGAGAGGGGTGGATCGGGCGGGGCGGTAGCGGCGAGGAGGCCGGAGGCGCTGGGGGGGCGGGGGCAGCCGACATTCAAAGCAATCTTTGCCGGCCTCCGCACTTTCGTCGCTCCCCGCCCTAATTTCAAGCCCGGCTCCTTGAAAAAGGGTGCGTGGGGGTAGTTTTTGGCTGTCCATAGCCAAAAATGGTGCTTTTACTTCCGCACCACTATTTCGCGCAAATTCGACTTTCGCGGGCAGTCTTGGAACGTAACCCCCGCGAAAATCGAGGGAACACTGTACTGCATCCTAACCATTGCGTCACCATGGCTTTACATATTTGAATATATTAAAGGACGGCAATGTGAATTTGGGGAAGAGAGCTGAGTGGGAGCTCTAAGCATTCCATACCTTCTCTCATTAGTGCAAAAGCAGAGCACTGAGTAAACAAAAGAAATCCAAAACTTATGATAGGAAAACAGGAGGGGGGAAAAGAGATTTTAGTAGCCAACATCTTGTAGGAATGTACGCCTGTAGGTACATCAGGCCTAGGTGCCCTGCTACAATTATAGCACTATGTGCAAAACAAAGGCTAAGTACCTAGATTATAATTTGAACAGCTTGTTGCCGGTATCTGAATTTCCCCCATGAAATTCTCCCACAGTTCAGTCTTCAATTACCCTTAGCAACTTAATTACATTGCTTAGAAATTAACATGAGATGGATTTCTTCACATCTCCATAAAGCGTATCATGACTTTCTACCCAATACCCAATGCTAACAACAGTTTAAAGGCAAGTGAGAATATTCAAACTCATTTTCTAAAACGGACTCATACTTGCTATGCGTAAGTGTTCTAGTATATAATATAGTAACAAGAGCACACCAGATATACCACAACTACTATCACCATCCATGTATCCAATTGATTTTTATTTATTAGTATTAACATTTATTTCCTCACCTGTCCTCCATTATTTCTCTGACTGCAGCAATATTTGGGCCCGTTCCAAGGTGAGTATAATATGGACCTTCATCCTTCTCTATAATTTGTTCTGCAAAAAAACCAAAAGTTTTAAATAGTTGTTAAAAATATTGCATGGACATTCAGAAAGGCTACTTATATTTCTTGGCTGAGTCTCCTTTGACTCAGTTTAACTGTTCTATTAGCAATAAACAAGTAATCCTCAAGTTATGTCCATTTGTTTGGAATTATTATGATGCTGGAAAAAGTGACTTATGACTGGTCCTCAGACTTATGACCGCTGCAATGTCCCTACGGTCATGTAGTCAAAATTTAGACACTGGCCAATATGCGTGCATTTATGGCAGTTGCAGCTGTGTTGTCAATGGGGGGAACCAAATTCACTTGATGACTATGCAATATGCTTAAAAACTGTAGCAATAATGGTAGCAAAAAACTGTAGCTTAATAATGGTAGCAAAAAGCTCATAAAATTAGATGTGACTCACTTAATGATCGCATCACTTAGCAACAATTATGGTCGTAAGTCAAGGACTATCTGTGAAATACTTCTATTAAAATAACTCATTATTATATCATTTTGGCACTGAAATGCAGGAATGGGATTGGCAACTGAGTCACAGTTCAACATGAATGACGAGGGATTGTATAAACACTATCAGCATTGGTTATTAATTTAAACTTGATAATACTGCCATATAAATAAATTCTGCAGGTGGATGAATTTCTTAAATAGAGTTTTGATTCTTCCTTTCCATTAAAAATAAATAAATTAGACATTACAGAGTATTTTGTTGCCACTGGAATTCAATGTGTTGGCCAATAACATATAGTAAGAGACCCATTGATTAAGGCTTAACTTCAGCATTCGTAAATGCTGTCAATCACAATTTCTGCATAATTCTGAACAAAATAAAACAATTTCTTTCCTTGTAAACTATGAAAAGGAAAGGTGGTTGGGAATTTTATCAGCTCCGATTTCACAAAGTGATAAAGCTCAACACTGACAGGTTTTAAGTTTGGAAGAAAATTCCAGAATCAAGAAGGTATCTGTGCAGAATCTGGGTAAATGCAGATAATCTTCTTTTTATAGAATAAAACTCATGAATTTCAGTATGTATAAATATTTGCAAAGTTTTTTGGGAATTCTGACCTAAGGAAAAGCAAGATTTTAATAGAAGAGAATATTTGTAGATCAGGGTGTGGAATTCTTGGTGCTCCCTGAGCTTTTTTGCTTGCAGACAGTTCATTATCTGACTAGTGTTGGGATTCTGTCCATAACGGTTGGATTGGCAATATATAAACCAACAATATGTATTATAATTGAGCTATGTCTGATTAGCTGAGGTGTTGCAGACTGCCACAAGATGGAGCTAGAGTTCATAGCTTACTTGTCTGAGTCACCCTCTCTGTTTCTCTTTGGCTACTCACAGTTTATGGCTACTCACTGTTAATTTTCTCTGCATTTTCTCTGCAATCTCTCTGTATTGTAGTTATAGGTTATCGCTAAAATGTGTTTAGGCTTGATATCTTTATATATCAAGTAAGATATGGTAAGAAAGACTATGTACAGTGGTACCTCATCATACAAACTTAATTGGTTCCAGGAGGAGGTTCGTAAGGTGAAAAGTTCGTAAGATGAAACAATGGGAGGAGCAGCTAAAGGGGGCGGGTGGAAGAAGCAAGGCTAGGCTAAAGGGTGAGTGGGAAGGAAGAAAGGCAAGGGGGGCGCCCCTCCCTTTTCTTTCTTAAAAAGACACCGTTTCAGTGCCTTTGCAAGCATGCAAAATCTTTACTCCTCCAAGCTGCCCCTCCCTTTTCTTTCTTCAAAAAAGGGGGGGGGGAAAGAAACCCCTTCATCCCAGCAGCAGCTGCTTGGGTTCGTAAGGTAAAGTAAAAATAGTTTGGAAGAAGAGGCAAAAAAATCTTAAACACCGGGTTGGTATCTTGAAAAGTTCGTTAGAAGAGGCGTTCGTAAGATGAGGTACCACTGTAGTTGATAATATTTGGATTGTTATTCTGACTTACTATGTGTATGACTTTAGACTGTTTATCTGAATATGTTATTTCTCAAAATAAACTTTAATTCAAGTTAGCACATTTGTGTGTGGCTGAGTAGATATTCACAACTAATCTGAAACGTTTGTGCACAATCTTGGTAAACAATGATTACTCTGCTCATACATTGACAACTAGGCAGCATGATCCGTATAGAAAGATAGAAAATATTTCAAAATTCATCAATGCAAAAATAAACCACAGGACACTTACCCACACAGTCACAGCTTGGAAAATTACTCTGTCCTTTCTTTGAAGGTGTATCAATTAAATTCTTTGTAGGGGTATCTAAGAATGTCATGGGAGATTCAAGAAAACTACTGAGTGTATTCTTTGTTGGAGAACATCTTAAGTTCCCAGTACCCTGTTGCTTTTCAGTCTCTAAAGTTCTTAATGTTGGAAATGTAGCTTCACTTACATGCTCCACATTTCTAAGAGTGTGCATGGGATCCCCCGGCAATCCATCATCACCGTTAAGGGGGATCAGTTGCAGATTTTGATCCTTTTGTTCCACAACGTCCTGTGGTTTAGCTTGATTTTCCTCGCAGATGTCACCAGCTCTCTGAGTGAAGATCTGAGGAAAAGGACGCAGCTGAGAGATATTCATGGTTTGTTGTACCTGAGAAGTCTTGCCTTTTTCTGTAAACATCTGCCCGTTTTCATATCCTTGTTTTATGCAAAAGTCTGTTTTTAACTGAGGAACAGTCAGCAGGTTACTAGAAAGCGGGGCTTCACATTGAGGAGCCCCTGTGATCCCACTCGGGCTGCTGGCAACTTGTGCATCGCTAACGCCGGTTGTTTTGAGGGGCTCTGGCACCGTTTCACAGCCCGATGGCTTGTTTCTTATTTTGCTTTGTATTGAAGTCGGTAAAGGCCGATGGAATATTATCTGAGTTTTGGGAAGAAATAACACAGCTGGTTTTTGCTGGGATGACAAAGCACTCCGATTCCGCGCCTTCTGTCCTTTGGTTTTGGAAGATTTTTTCCCCAGGGCCGACAGCTTTGCCTCTTGTGATGCAACGCGCCCAAGTTTGCGCAGTTTGGGTTTTTTCTGTATGTCCTGCAATTCACTATACTGGCATTCTTGCTGTAGCTGACTTGGTTGGTCTGGTACGACTTGAGGTTTCTTCTTCAATCTTTTGGCCCTTGGTACCGATTTCTCGTTCTTCCGAGGCGGCTGCCTTTGCTTGACTAACGAGGAGCTGTAATTGTTCCTCCCAAACACCGATTGTTTCTTCTGCAATAGGCACTGATCCTGCTTATTTTTTGATTGCATATCAGATGGTAATCGACCGAGAAGGGTTGTCGTCGCCTTCGGATTGGGGCTTGTCCTGGTTGACTCAATTATTGCTGCGAGTTGAGTTAACTGTGTGGCTACCTCTTCTTCATCTTGGCTGTGAACACCACCCTTAAATACAGAACCACTTTTGAAATTCAGGTTGTGAACAGCCTTTCCTTCCCATTTGCCAAGTGTCTCTCCTCTGTTCCACCGCTGTTTGATGGTACTTGAGTTTTTGGAACATGGACCAAGAGCAGTTTTATGATGGAGAGGACATTTCTTGGTCGCAATACCTGAATTTCCACCAGATGCTAAAGCAGAGAAAGGCCTGGTGTCTTTTGAGGTGCAATGCAACCTACGCAGTAAGTTAGATGGACCTGCAGATTTACTGGGGAACTCAGAAATAGCACCTTGAGCCTTGTAGAACAGACTCTTAGGATGGATTCTCCTCTGTGAGGAAGGATGAGAAAAAAGCTGATCTTTCTGTGGGCAAGCCCCTTTTATTACTTTCAGTGCAGATGATTTTAAGAGACATGGGTTATCCTTTTTGTAATTGTTCAGCAAATGTGACGTTTGCTGCTCTAAACCTTCCGGTTTATCCGGTGAAGAATGGCCTAAAGGGACCTCCGACAAACGTGTTAATGCCTCAATAGCTACCACCTGTTCCACAGTTAAATTTCTATTTTTAATCAGAGATAAAAAAGGTGACTGAAGTTGCAAATCTTCAGGTTGGGAATCCTTACTAGGAGTATTTGGAGCACCATCATCAAGACAAGCACCCCTTTCAAGCACAGGAGTACAGGGTGGCTTGTCCTGCAAATGTAAAAGTGAAATGGTTTGCAATAGTGAGTTTTCCGCTTCCCGAATGGCGTTTGGGTTTTCTGTCTGATGACCTACAACGCAGTCCTTCTTTTCTGGAATAGCACCATATGTTCCAGTTGCCAAAGGGTAGTTGCTGTTCAGCTGAGCCGCTTCACTCCAGGAGGCACCGGAGTTACTGTGATTGCAGCTGTTGGCCAGCTTTGCAGTAGTGTTCACATCTGTTTTTTTCGGTGTGCTCACATCTGATTTCAATGATGTGTCACATTCTGCTGGTGAATGTGGTAAGATCTTAATGCCATTTCTAGCTGTATGTGCAAATAACTTGGGGGCTTCATCTATTATGCCGGAAGAATAAACCAGTTTTGCTTCCTTTTCAAAAGGCGTTACATTGTCATCCCTGGCTCCAGCGTTACAGAGACATCCATTCATATGGATGCTAAGTGACGGATTTTCATTCGGCACCCACTTCTCTGTTTCTAAGCCGGCCATACTTCCTTTTTCATTCGTCTGCACATCTTCCCAGGGCAGTGAGTAGTTTGCTTTCAACTTGTATTTTTCACCATGGCCATAGGCAACATATTCCACAAGCTCCGCTCTGCAGCCATTTACAAATTTGCTTTTCAGATCTCCCTGTAAAACAGTACAAATACATTTTTAAAAAATGCTGCCCACCATGGGATTTCATACACTCTAGTACAGTGATACCTCGTCTTACAAACGCCTCATCATACAAACTTTTCGAGATACAAACCCGGGGTTTAAGATTTCTTTGCCTCTTCTTACAAACTATTTTCACCTTACAAACCCAGCACCGCCGCTGGGATGCCCCGCCTCCGGACCTTCCGTTGCCAGTGAAGTGCCCGTTTTTGCGCTGCTGGGATTCCCCTGAGGCTCCCCTCCATGGGAAACCCCACCTCCGGACTTCCATGTTTTTGTGATGCTGCAGGGGAATCCCAGCAGGGGAATCCCAGCAGCGCAAAAACGGGTGCTTCGCTGGCAACGGAAGTCCAGAGATGGGGTTTCCCAGCGAGGGGAGCCTCAGTGAAATCGCAGCATCGCAAAAACACAGAGGTCTGGAGGTGGGGTTTCAAGGACTTTGATGTTTTTGCGATGCTGCGATTTCACTGATGCTCCCTTCACTGGGAAACCCCACCTCCGGACTTCCGTTGCCAGCGAAGTGCTTGTTTTTGCGATACTGGGATTCCCTTTGCAGCATCGCAAAAACACAGAAGTCCAGAGGTGGGGTTTCCCTTGGTGGGGAGCCTCAGGGGAATCTCAGCAGTGCAAAAATGGGTGCTTCGGCTGGCAAAAGGGGCGAATTTTGGGCTTGCACGCATTAATTGCTTTTCCATTGATTCCTACGGGAAACATTGTTTCGTCTTACAAACTTTTCACCTTAAGAACCTCATCCTGGAACCAATTAAGTTTGTAAGACAAGGTATCACTGTAGTTCTCATGCACAATACAGTGCAGGAAAAAATGGCAGTATTATAGATGCATTTCAAAATAATTGCTACCCAAGAGCAGATTCTAGAACAAGGTACCTACTGTTTCCTCCTAATTTATACTATAATCAATAATAATAATAATAATAATAATAATAATTTATTAGATTTGTATGCCGCCCCTCTCCGAAGACTCGGGGCGGCTCACAACAATAATAAAAACAATATTATAGTAGAACAAATCTAATATTAAAAAACATATAAAACCCTATCATTATTTAAAAAACCAAACAACACATTCATTACCAAACATAAAACAAAGTATAAAAGAGCCTGGGGGAAAGGTGTCTCAACTCCCCCATGCCTGGCGGTATAAGTCTTGAGTAGTTTACGAAAGACAGGGAGGGTGGGGTCAATTCTAATCTCCGGCAGCCAATGATCGGCAGCCAATGCAAGCCATGAAGTGTTGTAGAAACATGGGTGAATCTTGGAAGCCCCACGATGGCTCTCGCGGCTGCGTTCTGCACGATCTGAAGTTTCCGAACACTTTTCAAAGGTAGCCCCATGTAAAGAGTGTTGCAGTGATCGAACCTCGAGGTGATGAGGGCATGAGCGACTGTGAGCAATGACTCCCTGTCCAAATAGGGCCGCAACTGGTGCACCAGGCGGATCTGGGCAAACGCCCTCCTCGCCACAGCCGAAAGATGATGTTCCAATGTCAGCTGTGGATCGAGGAGGATGCCCAAGTTGCGAACCCTCTCTGAGGGGGTCAGTAGTCTCTCCCCCCCCCCAGGGTAATGGACAGACAGATGGAATTGTCCTTGGGAGGCAAGACCCACAGCCACTCCGTTTTGTCTGGGTTGAGTTTGAGCTTGTTGACACCCATCCAGGCCCCAACAGCCTCCAGGCACCGGCACATCACTTCCACTGCTTCGTTGACTGGATAGGCCATACAAAAAGCAACCACAATACTGATTACCAAAGATTTGTTTGTTTTGTATTTAAAAAGAGACAATAGCAATAACTTCAAATAGAAAAAAGAGATATTTGGTCTAGTAGTTAAGGCACCAGGCTAGAAACTAAGAGACTGTGAATCCCAATCACTTTGAATTATTTATTTTAAAAAATGTAAAAGTAGGATATGAATGAATGAACGAACAAATGCATATGTGCTTATTCTTACTTTCTTTTCTCATGGGAAATGCTTAGCTAAACGTGTATCTTTAGGTTAGCCTGGTAGTCCACAATCTGAAGAAAACAACATTTCAGAGACCCCAAGTCAATATCAGAAAAGCCAAAAAAAGAGATGGAATTCTTGTACATAGTACAAAGTACTTAGTACAACATTGCAGAAATGTTTTCAGCAGCAAGAATAAATATTTTGAATTTAACCAATGAATTAGTAATTAGCAGTTTCAAGCTATGGCTTTTTATTTTTGTTTGCTACTTTTGCAAATCATGGCAATGATGCTTTGAAGAAGGACAATCTTTAGTACACTGTATATTATCATGCTTCTATTTAAGTAAGGTGGCCATAAAAGAAAACTACAGTGATGCCTCGTCTTACAAACGCCTCGTGATACAAACTTTTTGAGATACAAACCCGGGGTTTAAGATTTTTTGCCTCTTCTTACAAACTATTTTCACCTTACAAACCCACCGCCATCGCTGGGATGCCCAGCCTCTGGACTTCGGTTGCCAGCGAAGCACCCGTTTTTCCCCTCCCAGTGAGGGGAGCCTCAGTGAAATCGCAGCATCGCAAAAACACAGAGATCTGGAGGTGGGATTTTGAGGACTTCGGTGTTTTTGTGATGCTGCGATTTCACTGAGGCTCCCTTGGCTGGAAAACTCCACCTTCGGACTTCCATTGCCAGCGAAGTGCTCATTTTTGCGATACTGGGATTCCTCTGCAGCATCGCAAAAACACAGAAGTCCAGAGGTGAGGTTTCCCATGGAAGGGAGCCTCAGGGGAATCCCAGCAGCGCAAAAACGGGCGCTTCAGCTGGCAAAAGGGGTGAATTTTGGGCTTGCACGCATTAATTGCTTTTCCATTGATTCCTACGGGAAACATTGTTTCGTCTTACAAACTTTTCACCTTAAGAACCTCATCCCGGAACCAATTAAGTTTGTAAGACGAGGCATCACTGTATTTGTAATATTAGACTAGACTACAAAATAAGAAGACAATCATGAACAGGAATTGAAATTATACATTTTCTCTAGCTTTAAAATTCAAAGCCAAATACTGAGGCATTTACCCTGACTACATAACAAAATTATAGAATTACAACTGTCCCAAATGAGCTGTTTTTCAGAATGAATTGGACATATTATTCCCACCATGTTAAGCTGCAACTGTAAGTAATACAAGCATGACTGTTAACCTTGAAAAGAATGCCATTTCATAAACTGGTAAAAGACCTGGCAACATTAAAATGTTGGTTTATAAAATGTTTCTTTTGATTTTCCATTTTATGTGCCCTCAAAACCACAACATGGGAAGGAAAGCCCAACTTGCCAATTCTCTGTGTGTGTGTGTGTGTATACATACATATATATTCCAAACTTGTAAAGAATTGATAAAGAAATAAAGGGAGACTAGTATATGTCTACAGTGGTACCTGGTCTTACGAACTTCATTCGTCCCGTGACGAGGTTCGTAAGTAGAAAAGTCTGTAATATGAAACAATGTTTCCCATAGGAATCAATGTAAAAGCGAATGATGCATGCAATCCCAAAACTCACCCCTTTTGCCTTGCGCTGCTGGGAATCCCTGCCTCTGGACTTCCGTTGCCATCTGACGCGCCCGTTCTTGCACTGCTGGGATTCCCAGCAGTCATGGAAGTCTGGAGGCGGGGCATCCCAGCGGTGGCGGCTTGGGTTCGTAAGGTGAAAATAGTTCGGAAGAAGAGGCAAAAAAATCTTAAAACACTGGGTTCGTATCTTGAAAAGTTTGTTAGAAGAGGTGTTCGTAAGACGAGCTACCACTGTATTTTGAGCTATTTAGCTCTCATCAGCTAGCCAGGATTCAAACTTGAGCTGCTTTTGCCTTGCTAGGCAGTGCTTTACCCTCTAAGCCACAGGCCCGCAGAGGCCATTTATTCAGCCCGCCGCCAGCCACCTCCATCCGAACATAAACATTCACCTCACAATCCCTCCAGCTATTAGCGACAGGAAGAGTGGAGGCACAGGGAACGCTCACTGACCAATCACCTTCAAGGATTCATCTCAACCACTAGCGATGAACCAATAGCAGGCCATCTCTCATCCACACTCAGGAAGGTCCCCACTCGGGCTTGTCATTGTGTGGCCGCGGCAAGTAGTTGAAGCTGCTACTCCTCCCCATGGTCCCAATTTCTAATCCTGGTCAGAACCAATGTTCCCTCTAATTTTTTTCCGGTGTGGGCGGAAAGTATAGTGTCTGAGCGACAGTCCCTTTGGGACTGGGCGGCATAGAAGTATGTATGTATGTATGTATGCGTGCATGCATGCATGCGTGCGTGCGTGCGTGCATGCATGCATAAATAAATAAATAAATAAGAAAAAAATTCCCTTTTTTTAATTAAAAGAAATTAATAATAAAAAACCAAAATCTATTACTATTATTACTATCTTCTCTTTTTCCATCCCTGTCTCCTCCCCCCTTGTGTGTGTTTGTGAACTCTTGAACCATTTCCAATAACAGCTATTGGAAATGGTTCAAGAGTTCACACACACACACACACACAAAAACGGCTGGGGGTTTTTTCCTCTGTTATTATTTGGGTGCTTTTTACCATATGCTTTAAATCAAGAGTCATTTCTCTCTCTTTCTCTCTCCCCCTCTTGCTCTCTCTCTCTCTTTCTCACTTTCTCTCTCCCTCTCTTTCTATCTCTCTCCCCCTCTTGCTCGCATTCTCCCCCTCTTGCTTCGGCAGGCATTCCCGAAGCGCACGGAGAAAGCCCTCTCTCACAACCCCCTGGCTGGGAGCGCTTTCATCCCGAGAAGCCGCAGCCGCTGCGGAAGAAGTCGCGCACCAAGGCAGGAGGCGGAGGAGGAGGAGAGGGGGCGGATCGGGCGGGGGGCAGGGCCAAGAGCGCGAGGGGGCCGGAGGCACCGTGGGGAGGCAGGGGCAGCCGCGGCTACCTTTCCTCCTACTTCCAGCACCTCCCCGCCCCCGCACCCCCCCGCGGGCTGGCAGGGGGATGGGGAGTGTACGCCCATGGAAAAGGGTGTGCGGGGGGGTATTTTGGGGGGGGCGTGCGCATGCGCGCAGCTTACGGGGAACGCTGGTCAGGACTGGAGGTAAATGTTGCCACCACTAGATGAAGCCTCAGCCTCAGCTGGTTATGTCTATCCTGATGGTGTATATAGATATTTGACCTTCACAGAATGCCTCGACTGGGTTAGGGACCCATACAACTCAGTATCCGTTGCTGGAAAGGACCTGATTTTAAAGGAGCAAGAAGAACTCATTGAATTGAAACAAGATCGTGGTTTAAAGCTAAAATTTCCTGATCTTCCTTTGGACAGTTTTTGGTTATCTGTTGCCAAGGAGTTCCCCATTCTGGCCAACAAAGCTATTTTGACATTGCTCCCGTTTTCAACCACATATCTATGTGAGCTGAGCTTCTCAAGCCTGACTGCGATAAAAACTAAAAACAGAGAGAGACTGAGAACTGTTGAGGAAAAGCTTCGTGTGTGGCTTTCTACCATTCCTGCCAGGACATCCCTTTTGTGTTCATCGAAACAGGCCCAGGTTTCACACTGCGAGTATAAATACATTTAGAAATTATTATTTTTAACTATATGTACCATATGTACTGTGTTAGAGTGTGATTTTGTGTCATTTTGGTTGGTGGTGTGCCCCAGGATTTTATAAATGTAAAAAATGTGCTGCGGCTCAAAAAAGGTTGAAAATCACTGTCTAGTTGACGGGACCTGGAGAAGGCTGATTCTGTGGGACCTAACCGGTCGCTGGAACTCATGCAGCAGAAGGCGGTCCTGCAAAGTATACTGGTCCTTCCATGTAGGGCTTTATAGGTCATAACCAACACTTTGAATTACGTCTGGAAACCAACAGCCAACCAGTGTAGTCCACAGTTGGAGAAACATGGGCATGCCTAGGTAGGCCAATGACCACTTGCGCGCTGCTTTCTACACAATTTGCAGTTTCCGAACACTCTTCAAAGGTAGCCACATGTAGAGAGCATCGCAGTAGTCGAACCTCGAGTTGATAAGGGCATGAGGGACTGTGAGTAGACTCCCTGTCCAAATAGAGCCGCAGCTAGTGCACCAGGCGAACCTGGACAAATGCCCCCCCTCGCCACAGCCGAAAGATGTTGTTCCAAGGTCAGCTGTGGATCGAGGAGGACGCCCAAGTTGCAGACTCTCTCTGAGGGGGTCAAGAGCTCCCTCCCAGAGTGATGGACAGACAGATGGAAGTGTTCTTGGGAGGCAGAACCCACAGCCGGAGTTCCGTCTTGTCCGAGTTGAGTTTGAGCCTGCTGTTAGCATCCATCCAGATGCAAACACCCTCCAGACACCGGCATATTAGTACCACTGCTTCACTGAGTGGACATGGGATGGAGATGTATAGCTGAGTGTCATCAGCACACTGGTGGCAACTCACCCCGTGCCCTCAGATGATCTCACCCAGATGTTTCATGTAGATATTGAACAGCAGGAGAGAGAGAACCAACCGCTGAGGAACCCCACATGGGAGGGACCTAGGAGTCAACCTCTGACCTCCTGTTAACACTGACTGCAACTGACCAGAGAGGTAAAAGGAGAACCACCGTAAAATGGTGTTTCCCATTCCAAGTGCACTACCCTGCAAGGGTTCATCAAACCCTGCTCCACACCGGTTAAGGAGGGAGCGAGTCACCCTATACAGAGCGGCTGGGCGAGATTCCGCAGATACAATCAAGGCAACATGATACGCACATCTTGTTGCCCTGAGCACCACTTTGTAAATCTTAACATGAGCATTTACAAGTGTTCGGTCAGATTCGGATTTGCTTTTCCTCCAACGCTTCTCTAGATATTCTCTTCTGGCGTTTCATCCCCTGGAGTTCCTCAGTAAACCAAGGAGTTCTCCAGGGTCTACTGCCACAGAGTCAACAAAGGTGCAATCCGGTCATTCCAGCCCGCAGCAAGGGATTCTGCCGAATTGTGTACAAGTAAATTGGGCAAAACTCCAAGCGCTCTCTGAAAGCCCTCCGGATCCCTCAGGAACCTGGGGCAGAACCACCTAATCAGTTCCGGCTCCCTACGAGGGAGGATTGAAGCCTTGAAATCAAGCCAGAGCAGAGCATGACAAAGGCAAAATATCTAAGCCCCTTAGTTTCAGATCATTACTCAACTGCTCTGAAAGCTACTGTACAGCATGTTGGGAGTGTGCCTCCCCTCATGAGTTGGACCCTAAATTACTTGGTCAGATCCATGGTTGCCATGGTGGCCATGAACTCCTGTGCCAACCCAGAGGACTCGCAATAACTTCTGTTATTGACCAAATACTTATTTTCCACCATAATTCGCAAACAAATTCATTCCAAATCAGACAATGTGATTTTCTGGATGTGTTTTCTCATTCTCTTATAGTTGAGGTCTACCTATGATGTCAATTACAGGCCTCTCTTCATCTTTTTAAGTGGGAGAATCTGCACAATTGATGTCTGACTAAATACTTTTTCCCCACTGTAGTAGTTAATGGACCAACAATTCAAACATGTGTATATAGTAGGAGAGTCAAGGGTCAAACTACTGTGCAAATGGCCCTAGAATTCAACTCAAATTACTAATGCAACTCAGGTTAATAATAATCGAAACCATACTGGTTTTCTCAAATAAGACTACATATTTGGCTCCATCAAAGTATCCTTTCAATTTATAGCCATGACAGCGAACCTATAGCATGCATGCCAGAGGTGGCACATAGAGATGGCACGCAGAGCCCTCTCTGTAGGCATGTCATTGCCAGCTGTTCTTCTAGTTTCCAGCATGCCAGCCAGCTGGTCTTCATGGGCACTTGAGTACTGGAAAATGGCCTGAAAATGCCCAAAACACAGCCTGAAAACTGCTTGTAAAACGGCAAAAAACAGGCATGCATGTGCCAGCCAGCTGGTCTTTGGTTTTCCGATGATCCGGCACACACATGCACGCGTTTTGGTTTGGGCACTTGGGGCCGAAAATGTTCGGCATCACTGGTCTATAGTCTAATAATTGACTACCATTTTTAGTAGACTTTTATCTGAGTATAACAACAATACTGTTAAGTGAGTCATTCAGTTCAAAGGTTGATATTCTCTCAGGCCTAACCTGAACTTTTGCAAGTGAAACAGGATTTTCAAGAAAGGCGACAAAAAACCCCAAGCCATAATTCTACACAATCCTGGTTTCCTATTCTGTGAAAATTGGCCCAATGGATAAAACAGAGAGGGCTATAAAACAGTAGTCAGGTAAAAAATTATAAGTATTCATTTTATATTCAACAGCTGCCTGGTCTGTATTATAAAAAGCATTGATGGCCATATTAGTGTTTTCTACGTGTGATGGATTTAATAATTCTCAAACAGCTTGGTCCAACACATTTAGACAGATGGATTTAGAACAGCTAGCAAGAAAGCTTCATGTACAACATGTACAACTCAATCTCAATTTATGATTAACAACTTTCAATATACAAATGTTTGTATGCTTAATAGCTTTTAGTTGTGTCTACTCTCTTCAGCAGATAAATATCTTCTGAATTTCCAAATGAACACGTATTATCCATTAACAGAAGGCAACAGAAAAGGTAGATGCTTAATACAGATTTAGTTGTTGTTGTTTTTTAAAAAACCTCTCCAAATACCTTCCAAAATTATTTATTACACCCGCCAGTGATATTAATGGTAATTAAAAGAGAAAACATTTCATCCAAAACTCTATTCAAATTCTATAACATCTATCATAGGAGAAGTGAAGTCCAAACTAGAAAGCTAACTTTCTCAATAAATACAAGTAGAACAAGATAGAAGTGAATGCAAAATTATGTATGCCTGGAATTTTGCAGGAAACATCTGCAGTGAACATTTATTTTGAATGGGATTACTTATATGAATATGACGTAATCTCAGTGGAATGGGACTATTTATATGAAAATTTCCAATTTTTCCTCATCAAAACCATTGTAAAAAGTGGTCATGTCACTGCAGGATGCTATGAAAAACTGTAAATGCAGACTGGCTGCTTGAGTGCCCAAAGTGCAGTCACATGACTATGAAGATGGGGACCATTGGAACTTGGAAAGTTCCATTGTAACTTTGAATGGTTGCTAGGCAACCGGCTGTAAATCCATGACTTCCTCTGAGTCCCATGGTTAAAGCATCTCATTTCTAACAGAGACTACTGTAAACTTCTCTCTTCTTCAGTTTTCATCTTGGTCCCCTTATCAAACATCCCTTAAAAACCCAAGCCAGCTTTTTGTCCACTCCTGGATTCAATGCACATACACACACACAAACCGTTTTACCATCCACCCTCCTCATGATCTTGGACAGGGTTAGGCAAAGTTCTTCTCTTATATGACTTGTGGATTTCAACTCCCAGAATTCATCAGCCAATCATGCTAGCTCAGGAATTCTGGGAATTGAAGTCCACATGTCATAGAAGAGTCAACTTTGCCTACCTCTGGTCTTGGAGAATATTTATGTCTTTATCTTGAGAATATCTGTATCCTTCTCTCTTCCAGCACCAATCCTGTTGTTACAACCAATGCAACAATGCTGAACTGATTTGGCAAAAAAGTGGATTCTGCACATTGAAAAATACAAGGAACAAAAAAAATATTATTTTTATTTTATTTTTTGCCCTTGTCACTACTCTCTTTTGCATAAAATAAATTTCCTGAATACAATTAGTATATTGATTGTTCTCTTTTTGCATATATATGCGTATCCCATACTTTAAAATATCACTAATGCAAGAAGAAAATGTTTCAGCATTTATTTAAACATTTCTGGCTTTTGCTTGTATATTGTTTATATTTATAGACCTTAAAATAGGGCATGCAGGGTTTTTTTTCCAAATTTCTTTAGCAAGGAAAGAAACGGAGAATTAAATATAAATTATTGAAAAGATGCTAAATAAAGGGGAAGGCAAGGATTACCATGTCTGAAATTGTACTTTTGCAGATTGTTGTTTAGTGTAAATGAAAGAATGAATGACTTTGAAAAATAGGGGGTTATTAGAATTGAAAGAACATGCTTAAAATTTGGATGGCAATGTTATTTGTGGTATGAAAAAGATAAGAATGTAGATTTTAAAAATCATTTTATTATATGACATACTTAGACTTTGAAACAGATATAAAACAAGATTTTTTTCCTAACATACTTTTATTGTTATCACCCCAGGAAGCATTTTTAAAAGATAAATGATAGTTTTTAAAAAGTGGTTAACTTATATGGATGTACTGTCTTTCTCTTAAGTTAAAAAAAGAGAACATCTGGAATCCAAAAGTTATATATATATTATTGGTTCTCCTACGCCCAGCTAATAGAAAGATTAAAGCTATGATTTTGAAATTGGTAAGAATTTGATGTGGAATTGTGCACAAATGATGCTCATATTATTGCCAAGATCTACACATTTTTACTGAAAATGGAAACAGGATGAATAAGTTAAAGTGTATAATAATAAGAATCTTATTTTGGTGAGAATATCTTGTTGAATCAATGGGAAAATATATGGAAGGATTGATATTTACTTTGAAATTAAATCTTAAAGATTACTTTTATAAAATTATGTATCACTGGTATTTGACATCAGGTACTGTCAAAAATGTGTAATGGAATTTCAAATATTTGTTGGAAATGTAAATAATCTGAAGGGTACATTATTTTGTTTTTGGTGGACATGTAATAAAGCTAAAAAATGTTGGGACCAAATATGTATTTTGATTCAGAAAAAAAAGCAAATCTACAATTGAAACTAGAGAGTTTTGGAGGGGGTGTTAATAGACAAGCAAATTGAGATATCTTATTGAACTTTAGAATAGAATAGAATTATTTATTGTCTTGGTGCATATGCTCTCAGTGTACATAAAAGAAAAAGAAACATTTGTCAAGAATCATGTGGTACAACACTAAATGACTGCCATTATATATCATAACAACAGCAAGACTTCTATGTGTAAAGGTGGTAGGTAGGATTTACAAATACAGGTAATTCTTTATTTACAAGAGTTTGTTTAGTAACCATTCAAAATTACAACTGCGCTGAAATAAATGACGTATGTCTGTTTTTCACAATTACAACTGTTGCAGCATCCCTCTGGTCAACTGAAATTCAGATGCATGGCAAATGTTTTATATGCATGACGGATGTATCCTGGGGTCATGTAATCATCTTCTGCGATCTTCTCAGGAGCACAGTCAATGGAGAAGTCAGATTTATCTAACAACCATGTTACTAAATTTAACAACTGTGGTGATTCACTTAACTTGTGGCCAGAAAGGTTGTAAAACGGTCTCACTTAACAATATAAATTTGGGGTTCAATTGTGATCATAAGTCAAGGACTACCTGTGCCTACAATGAAAGAATGGATGACTAAACTGATGGGAATGATGGAGATGGCAAAATTGACAGCTTTGATTAAAAGTAAAAATTTGACTAATATGAATTCTACTTGGAAACCATTTGGTTTTTGTGAGAAATCAAAAGAAACAAGAGTTTGATTTGGGGATTTGATGATTAGAAATACATGGGGTTGTAAAAGTAACATAGACTATTACTAATTTTAGAGTATTTTTATCTATATCTATGTCAAAGAATGCTGAAAGTCATGCTTTATTTCCCTTTTTTCTGCATCTTTATCATACTTTTTCTTATGATCTTTTCCCCCCTATTTTCTTTTTCTCTGTAAGCTGCAAGATCAATTTAACACCATACTATGAAAGATAAACTATGTACAGTGATACCTTGTCTTACAAACTGAATTGGTTCCAGGACGAGGTTCTTAAGGTGAAAAGTTTGTAAGACGAAACAATGTTTCCCATAGGAATCAATGGAAAAGCGATTAATGTGTGCAAGCCCAACAATCACTCCTTTTGCCAGCCGAAGCGCCCGTTTTTGCACTGCTGGGATTCCCCTGCGGCTCCCCTCCCACCTCCGGACCTCTGTGTTTTTCACTGAGCATCCCCTCGCTGGGAAACCCCACCTCCGGACTTCCGTTGCCAGTGAAGCGCCTGTTTTTTGCGCTACAGGGATTCCCCTGCAGCATCACAAAAACACGGAAGTCCGAAGGTGGGGTTTCCCATGGAGGGGAGCCTCAGGGGAATCCCAATAACGCAAAAAAGGGTGCTGTGCTGGCAACGGAAGTCCGGAGGCGGGGCATCCCAGCGGCGGCAGTGGGTTTGTAAGGTGAAAATAGTTTGTAAGAAGAGGCAAAAAAATCTTAAACCTCGGGTTTGTATCTCAAAAAGTTTGTATGACGAGGCGTTTGTAAGACGAGGTATCACTGTATTTCCTTTATGGTCTTCTTTAGCTCTACAGTTAAGCTTTGCAACCGATTTTTTTAAATCAGCAGCAATAGAAAGATTGGGAACAATTTTGATTCATTCATTTTTATCACATTCTCAACCACTTGCTTTCCAGTTTGCTCCAAGAAATACATACGTTCAAGAACAAGTCTTCTCTATGTAGTCATGTAATTTGATTTCTGCATTTCATTAGCAGTTTCATACAAGACTGAAGAATTTCTTCAATCAAGCATGTATGAACACAAAACAATCACATTATGAAAGAGAAAAGCAATTAAAACAATTATATTTAAGGTGGTGGTCATTAACTAGCAAGTTTATTACCAATTTACAACACCTACTGATGATCTTCATATTGGTGGATGATGCGATATCTAACTGCAGAAGCTGTATAATGCTCCATATATTTTATAATACAGGCCTATTAATTAATTCTGCATGATTTAAAGATGCATAGTTGGCTATTTGAATAGCTTTTACCACAATTTTCACCAGACTAGCCTTTTTCTTTTTATTGTAATTATTGTCCATTTTATATTGTCTTATAGTTAAAAAAATTTCAAGCAGTTTTCTGGTTGTCTGGTGCAGAAGATAACCAAGTATTCTAGAAAGAAAGGTTAATTTTAGGATACAAGTCCAAGTTTATCTGAAACAGTCCTATCTTTTTATATCTCCATCTGACCCGCTCCATAAGTTTCACTTGAAAATACTGCGCCCAAAATCAACATTTAAAAAGTTAATGCACACACAAAAAGTGCAACTTTAAAATGTTGAAGGAGAGATGCAAACCTATGCCTCTTCACATTTTAAATTCATCTGAACAACTAGTTTTCATTACAAAAGTGGAAGAAGAAATTGAGTAAAATAAGAGCTCATCTTACATTCATTCATTCATTCAATCAATCAACCATATTTATTTGGTCAAAGACCAGCAAAATTGAGAAGAACAAACGAAAACAGACTGAAGTAAATAAATACGATAATATACTA